>NW_024544804.1:0-641640 GCF_018167655.1 Microtus oregoni | reverse complement strand
ATGCGGCTAGCCTGGGGTCAGGCGTGTTCAACAGCCCAGAAATGCAGGCGCTCCTCCAGCAGATCTCTGAAAACCCCCAGCTGATGCAGAATGTGATCTCAGCCCCTTACATGCGCAGCATGATGCAGACACTCGCCCAGGACCCTGACTTTGCTGCTCAGATAATGGTGAATGTCCCGCTGTTTGCGAGGAATCCACAGCTTCAGGAGCAGCTACGCCTGCAGCTCCCTGTGTTCCTGCAGCAGATGCAGAACTCAGAGTCGCTCTCCACCCTCACCAATCCCCGGGCCATTCAGGCCTTGCTTCAGATCCAGCAGGGCCTGCAGATCCTACAAACTGAAGCCCCTGGGCTGGTACCAAGCCTTGGCTCCTTTGGGACATCCCGGATGCCTGTACCCCTGGCAGGCAACTCTGGGTCTGCAGCCGAGGCCCCCACGCCCTCCCCAGGCCTACCAGGCACGCCTCCTCCCACGGCAGGTTCCAGTGCCCAGCAGCAGATGATCCAGCTTCTGGCTGGAAGTGGAAATTCACAGGTGCCGATACCAGAAGTGAGATTTCGGCAGCAGCTGGAGCAGCTCAATTCCATGGGCTTTGTCAACCGTGAAGCTAACCTACAGGCCCTGATTGCCACAGGCGGGGACATCAATGCCGCTATTAAGAGACTCCTGGGGTTCCAGCTCTCCTGATCCCTTGGCCCTTGCCTCCTGCCTTCCCCAGCTCCCAGTGCCAGCCTTTGGCTCCTCTGTCAAACCCTACCTTCTGTAGCCTTCTTTGACCTCTACAAACAACAGGGTGGATCTGGAGGCCTGGGCCCAGCCCCATAGCTCTGTTCAAGTGTTTTGATTTTGTTGCTGTCTTATGAAATCCTTCCTCCTGGACCTCCGAGCAGAACTATTTAGTTTGTACAGTTGGGTCATTTGGCCCTACCTCCTTGCCCACAGTACTTTGGCAATGTGCAGTCTTCTCCCAGGGTCTGAGAGAGGACCCCTCTGGCTCCCCAGAGTCTTCCGTAGGCACCACTACGATGGAGGAAGGTCATTGGCTAATAAAGAAACTGCCTTTGCCCATCTGATAGGGCAGAATTTAAATAGACGGAGTAAACAGAACAGAATGCTGGGAAGAAGAGGAAGTGAGCTCAGAAATCATGCAGCTCCTCCCAGAGCCAGATGCGATGAAGCAAGCCGCCAAGTCAGACATGCTGAATCTTTCCCGGTAAGTGCACCTAGTGGTGCTACACAGATTATTAGAAATGGGCTAAATTAATACATGAGAATTAGCCTAGAAGAGGCAAGATATAATGGGCCAGGCAGTGTTTAAAAGAATACAGTTTGTGTGCTGTTATTTTGGGGCATAAGCTAGCCAAGCAGCCAGGCTGTGAAAAGAGGCCCACAGCCCTCTCAACAGAATGGCACCCAACATGGATAACTTAGTCCACAGAAAGCCTGAGAAACATTGGGAAAGAATAGAGTAAAGCATGTTTTCTTGGTAGCAGCAATTTCTCGGGTCTGCTCTGCTTGCTAGAGGCAAGCAAGTGCTCTCATCTAAGAGAGGCTTCCTGACTCAGCTTTTTTTCTTTTTTTTTTCTGACTCAGCTTTAGCTGCAAAACCCTGCAGCTCATTAAGAGGTCCTGCCATGAAACACTTAAATGGTATTGCTAAAGCTGACTGCATGCTTGTTTGTTTTCAGCCATAGCAGGGAAAAAGTTGTGCTGTTTTATTGAAAATGCTGGCTTTCTGGTCTGTCCTGCCAGGGCAAACTCTGACTCTTTCAGGCAGTCAGTCCAAATGAGTGTGATCTGTGAGAAGAATGCTGCAACTGGCTTGCTAGCAGAGACTTTGAAACACCACAGAGTTGTGGCGATAAAAATGGCTCCAGCAGTACCTCTGCCATGAGGCTGGAAAGCTAAAAAATGGGCTGGATCTAGCCAGAAAAAGCCACGGCTTTAATCCTACCCATATTGGTCAGTAATTTAAAGGCTCATGTGGTCAGAATGAGAGAGAGAGATACAGTAAAGAGAGATTCAAAAACAAAACAAAAAAAACTTTAAATGATTTACAGTGTGTTAAAAATATATGCAGGGTAAAAGTTAAAGTTCTTAAAGTAAAAAACAAAAAAAGGAAGAACGAGAGTAGTTGGGTGTGTTAGTACACACCTTTAATCCCAACACTTGGGAGGCAGAGGTAGTTTGACCTCTGTGACTTAAAGGTGTGGTAGCACACGCCTTTAATCCCAATGCCTGGGAGGCAGAGACAAAGGGATCTCTGAGAGTTCAAGGACAGCCTGGTTTACAGAGTTATTCCAGGACAAAGATACACAGAGAATATAAAATAAAAGTAGAAATAAATGAAATAGAGGTTAAAACAAAGCTGCGCAAAGATGGAAAATACACAGAGAATCTTGATACTGTATGCTATTATGCTCTCTTTGAATTGTTTGAATGCTGAGGAAGGAGCAACAGCTGCTAAAAGATATTTGATTATAAATGCTGCTGAACTAATCCAACATAGATAATTTGAAAATCCCTTGACTTTGGAATTGGGATCTAAGGACATGATGTTTTGGAAAGGAGTTTCTTCTTTTGTTTTCACAGAGGATGAGACCCTGTGGATTTCTTCTATTCCAATATGGTATGACAGACCACGCACTCCTGAAGGGTTGCTGTGAACACCTTTAAAAAATTACTTCACTTGACTGCTGACTGAGATGAATCTAGCACACAGGTTATCCCATAAAAAAAAACCTAAATAACAGCGCCCCCATTCAGCAGGAAGCAGTTTGGAGAGAAATAACTGCGCCCATATTCCCAAAAAAATGTTTATAAATGTTCTTTTACATTTAAAGGGGGATATGGTATAGATATAAATAATTTGCACTTGTATAAATTTTCCCTTATTGATAGAAATTTAAGGTCAATTTTATTATATGTATGTCTATTTTTGATCTTGATTAAGGTATTTTGATTGTGTAGTCATTTAAAAATGTAATGTATAATTAGGAAATATAGGTTGTTAATGGATAATCATTGATAATAGTTAGGCTTGTAGTCCTGTTAGATTTTCTAGATATATAGAGATATATTTCAGTTAGATAGACATCCTTCATATCTTTCAAAGACTGTAGAATATGGCATTTAATCTTTTAATAACTTAGGGTTTTCATGACAATGAGAAACGTCTGCTCCTGGCAGCACCAATATACTTCAAAAGGAAGATGGGCATCGAAGAGGCACCTTATGGAGTTTGATAGCCATTTGGGCAAGAAACTGCTCTTGCCTGGATTATTGCATAAACTGGACACAGAGAACCTGCAGAGAGAGTACTGCTGAACTTGCCTAAAGGTGAGATGATCTTTCAGCGTTCCTGATTCATGAAAGAGTCTGAGAGACATTCTGCAGGACACAGCAGATAGTGACTGAACTGCCTTTGAAATTTCCTGCTTCATGGAAATGTCTGCTGGATACTATGGGCCTGTAGGCTGAAGATGGATGCCCCAATGGTGCAGAGGAACTTTGGGTGACTGTCCAGGCAGCGAGATGTCTCTGGGATTTCTAGAGTTTTGTAAGTTGTTTACTTCTCATTTACTTAGGTAATATTATATCCTTCTGGAGTCTTTGATGGAGTTAAAGAATATATACATAGTTATAGTTTTCCTTAGTTATGATAAAAGATAAAGTAGATGTAAATATTGTAACTGTAATTCTTACTTGATAACTATTCTGTTATATGTAATTTTGCTATGTTAAAGTTAAAGCCTTTCCTTTTTGTTTAAAAAGAAAAAGAAGAAATGATGGAGGAAGGTCATTGGCTAATAAACTGCCTTGGCCCATCTGATAGGGCAGAATCTAGATAGGCAGAGTAAACAGAACAGAATGCTGGGAAGAAGAGGCAGTGAGCTCAGAAATCGTGCAGCTCCTCTCAGAGTCAGACACGATTAAGCAAGCCGCCAGGTCAGACATGCTGAATCTTTCCAGGTAAGCACACCTAGTACACAGATTATTAGAAATGGGCTAAATTAATACATGAGAATTAGCCTAGAAGAGCCGAGATATAATGGGCCAGGCAGTGTTTAAAAGAATACAGTTTGTGTGTTATTTTGGGTCATAAGCTAGCCAGGCAGCCGGGAGCCGGGCTGTGGAAAGAGGCCCGCAGCTCCCTCAACACCACTAGGCTTTAGCTTGCCCTACATTTGCTCTAGCTCTCCTCTTCTCCTTCTGCACCTCAGCCCAGCCAGGGTGTGGATTTTACTCTCTGGAGAGGAGCTGATGAACTGCTGTAGTTTTCTTTCTCTACACCTCTTGCACATTCACCCAGCATTTTCTGATGGGCTCCTTTGGGACTCTCAGGCAGGGAGAAAGATTCCTGTCCTCTTGCCCAAAGGGAGCCATGAGCCACCACTCTGGGCAGGATTGCCAATAACAGGCAAGACCAGCAGAGGCTGATGCTGGGCAGTTCCTGGAGACAGGGACTTGGGGAGACAGCCTGAGCTGGAGGCTGGGAAGTTCAGATTGAGAGTTGGGGTCTAGAAACACGAATAGATTTCAGGTTGGAGAACCAGACCCAGGCCTGTCAGGAGAGAGAGGGACTGATGGAATTTCAATTGAAGAGCTCAACAGAGCTGAGCAGTGTGGCCCACAAGGAGCCAGGTTGGTTCTATTGTCTCCGACATATGTGTTTATGCACACACACGTTTCCATGTGCCCAGGACCTACCTAAATCCTAAGGCTCCATTACTTCTAGCCCCACTCCTAGAAGATATGGGGATTGGATCTTTCTTAGCAGTGTGAAGAATTTGTATCTGTGCATACATGTGTGTTCACCCAGGATGAGGAAAATGTGTTCTTTGTTGGTTTCTGGTTCACAGCTTTGTCAACAGAGATGAGGGGATAACAAGGGCCAGCCTACTGGAGAAATACAGCATTGGGAGAGCTGAATCTCCTGGGTTCCTGGGTGTTTCTCCTAAAGACAGTGGCTCTGACTGAGACCCTTGCCACTATTATTCTTTTGCTGGAAAAAAAAACAGTGAGGTTTCTCTTCCAGAGCTTGTGCTTTCCAATTCCTTGCTGTTTCCCTCTAGGCCAGAAAGTTCTATCTGAGGAAGGGATGGGAATGATGATGGAACTCGGCTTAGCTCAGCTGGAGTACTGAGAAGGCTCTCAGCACGTTCTCTCTGCCTTGTGGTTTGGCTAATTGGAGGAGCTCTGGCTGAGAGGTAAAGAAAGAAAGGAATTCTGCTCCAGTTGGGGAAGGGTCCCAGCAGTTCAGACATGGCTGCCCTTTTGCTCTCTTACTCCCATCACCTACAATGAACTTGTAAATAAATGATTTTTGTTGTGAGCGTAAAAAAATAAAATAAAATAAAAAATTAAAACTACACCTCTGCCACAATCTCCTGTCCAGAGTCCTCACAGGGCCTCAAGATGAGTCATGACATTTGAGAACATGTCTCTCCAACATGTCACAATTCCCTCTGTTCTGTGCAATAGGAGATAGAAAGATAGATAGATAGATAGATAGATAGATAGATAGATAGATAGATAGATAGATAGATAAGACATGTGCGGTACACAGTCTTGAGAATTCCATGGATTCTAAGCAATGTTCCATTTCACCACATCTATGAATGTACCCAGCACATGCAACATTAACAGGATGGCCAACACAGAAAGAATAGCGTCTGTCTAATGGGAAGGTGGTTCCACAGGAGTTCACAGCCCCTTCTCCTTGTTACCACCAGAAGGAGAGGGACTGCCCCATTTGCACACCTTCACTAAAAATCCAACGGTCCCTGTAGCTTGTGGCCAGAGCCTGTGTCCTTGTCCTTCTTGTCTTTGCATCTCACAAACAGGCTCAGACCCCTTCAGGAAGCTGCTAATGTTGAGAAGGCACTGAAATACTGAGCATACTCCTCCACACTCTGACTTTAGGGCTGCATCCTGTATAATGAGGCTGTTCATGTGACAGTCTCCCTCTGCCCTGGCTCTTTCTCTCTCTCCAGGTAACCTAGGCAACCACACACTCCATCCTGTCAGAAAAATCCCTTTTTCTCGCAGGTTATTGATTTCCTCTGGCACAGTGGTTTCAGGATGAGATTTTAAAACACCTCTGCCACCACCTCCTGTCCAGAGTCCTCACAGAGCCTCAAGCTGAGTCATGACATTTGAGAACATGTCCCCCAACCTCTCTTGAGAGAAAATGAAAATGGTGGGGTAGGGAAAAATTTCTGTCTATTTCACAAGGGATGGGAGAGGGTGGCACGACACAGACCTAGAGGTAAATCATGTTGCATTGATGAAAGGTATTCCAATCACATCACCATGACAACTGCAATCAAGGCATAATTGGAGTCTCTCTTTTAGCACCAGCGTTTAAAACATGTGTGAGGGTTTGACAGCAGAAGCACCACACACCTAAGATGCTCGAAAGTGCTCATGAAGATGCTGCCTGCTACCTTGTGAGTGTGAGAAACACATCCTGATCTGATCATCCTAGAAATTGCCCACCAGAGAGGGTGAGGCAGGAAGGGGGAGCACACTGTGGTTCGGGGCGCCATTACTCGGGAAAGGGCTAGTATTTTGTGAGGTAGAATGCAATTAATCAAAACTTTATGGCTTCGGGCTGGGGAGCCAAGGGGCTGGTAAACTGTCTGGCGCAAGGGCAAGAACTTCTGAGGTTGGATCCCTGAGCACTCACTCAAAAGGTAGCTTGGTGGGGCACTCCCACAATCCTAGGGCTGATAGACAGAGAGAACAGGATTTCTGGGGCTGGCTATCTACCTGATCGAGACACACTGGTAAGCTCTAGGATCCTACAATAAAACTGTCTCAGAACACATGATGGAGAGCAATAGAGTAACACGCCCAGAGCCAACCTCGGACCTCCACCCACACAGGCATGAGGGCCCACAGTCACACACACGCACAGACACTCAGTCATCCAGTGCACATATATAATTGTATGAAGGAGATAAAGGCGATGAGTCAGTAGTCATGGTCAAGTGAGGGCTCCAGCAGGACTCGAATAACTGAGGGCAAAGTAAAGGGTCCCCACAGAAGACCACCTCTAGGGGAAGCAAGGATCATTGGTGCCGACTCCAGTGACCACTTAGATGACTCTGAGAGTCCTTGGCCAAAAACACAGTGTTGTTATCTATATAGGGCATGATCTTTTGCAGGGTATGGGGCAGTGGGGCTGACAGCTGAGCCTGGGCCCTCTTGTCAGAAGGTCCTGTATCCAGCATGCCAAGAGAGTCACAGCACATCCTGTAGTTGGTTGAAGTGAGTCACTGGAATCTCCAGGGAGGTGGATCTTAGAGCGAATGGTTCAATGACCCCCATCCTGCTCTATCACTGACTTTGAAACTTTACCATTGTGTATTCTAAAGGGCAGCATGTGCTGATGCTGGATGCAGAGGGGATAACAGGAAGACCTACAGGTAGGTGAGGAATCAGGGAGGGGTAAATGTGACCAGAAGAAAACACAGCACCTACTACAGGACATGCACTGTGGAAAAGGAAAAACATGACCATTGCTGTGCCAAGGGGAGAAATCATTGAAAAGAAAGCACGCAAACTGAACTATAATGACAATTTGGGTCATCACCTAGTCAGTCGGGGGACTGAGAAGATGTGTTACAAAACTCAAAATGTGCAGAACAAACAAGTTGCCCCCTGGATTAGGATGGAGACCACTACACATTTTCTTCACCTCTCAAAGTCTCAGACAAAACCACATGATGACATCCCAGTCCACATTAACAACAGGAGGCAGGTGATCATAGAAGAGAACATGTTTACACATTTGGAACAGGGCATTTCAAGCTGTCTGGTTCAAGCAGAACAGGACGCCACAGACTTGAGTAGAGCAAATCAGTTCAATGTCAGGCAAGTGAAAATAACTTGTACACCCTGACACATCCCTCTGATCAGACAGAGATACAGGTGCACTGTCCAGGGACTGCAGGTCACAGGGCATGTGAGAAGGAAGGACAAACAGTAAAGCAAGTAACACATCTCAAAGATTCTCTCCTTGTTTCCCAGTACACAGCAGGCTCTGCCTCTCATGGTTAAATGGCCAGGAACAAGTTTTACCCTGCCAGGATGCCTTTGCCCTCAAAACTGCCAGGGCACCCCATAATGGCTGGTAGGGATGTGTTTTCAGGCCTTCAATAGCTTCCTCTATCATTCCAAAGCTACACACTGGCTGCTGCAGAGTGGTTGCTAGGCAGCAGCCTGGAGCAATGAGCCACATCCTCATTTGAATAAGGCCACATCCACCCCACCCACCTGTGTGGCATAAAGGCAGCTGAAAGGCTGGTCCTCTTGTCTCTTCAGCAAGGAGGGGTACATTCTGCCCTCCTAGATGTTCGCTTGGATCATCAGAGGCTTTTAGCAACTAAGAAAAACAGGATGTACAGACTCCCAACCATAAGCTGATAACTAATAAACACATAGAAACTTGCGACTGCTGGATCTTGACTAGTAACAGCAAACTTGAGGGCAAAGTGGCCTCCCCAGCTTTCAGTCTATAACATGAACATACCCAAGCCATACATATTTATTGTGGCATTACTACAAAATTCATGAAGTCAGTCCCCACACAAATTCACCAGTGATCACCAAATCTGCTGATAACAATATTGATCAGCAATGTCTAGCACTATGACAATTGCACCCAGACACTCCTGCAGTATAGTCCATACTGACTCCCGAGCCTGCCCATGTCGACCCCAGCATGCATAGTTGAGTTTCTTGTCTCTTTCCCTCCTCATCTACATGAAACTATACCTTTCCTGAATGGCCAGGGTGTCCTTCAATTATGTATTAATCAGATAAAGAGACAGGGTGTGCAGCGGGGGTGTGATATCTATTAGGATGCACACATTTTTTTTTCTTCAGTAAGTGATACTCACAGGGACCTTACATGTACTTTACAATCTGATCTGTGAAAACATATGGATCTTTATTTTTCCAGGATAGCAACATATTTGGAGGGGTATGTGAACAACTATGGATCATTTATTTATGGTAGGTAAATTACTTGAAAGAGAGCAGGTATTATAGTCAAAAATAACTATTTGTATGGTGTTGATGTTGATGCATAGTCAAATGATGATCTGTCTCAGGATCACATCACACAGGAGCCTAACCTACCCAGGTCAAGATTCCCAAGAAGGTAACAACCTTTGCATTGCCACTCACAGGAGGACTAGAAATCCTCTGGGGTAATGTGGAGCGCAGGGGTTGTGTCTGGATAATATTCCGGTACAAGAACAATGTGGTTGAGGAATTTGAAGTGGGGAGCAGGGTGTTACAAGATCAGTCTAAAGTGGTAGCCACTCATACTGATCCATAAAGCAGTCATTGTGGGACAAGGTCAAGGGTTTGGGCGCTTAACTTTATAGCAGTGGCTAGGTCGCTGTGGCTGCCGAGAGCTCCCCAGTTCCCTCACTAGATCCCTGCACTTGCAATGATACTTTGTACGAGTCATCACAATTGTGTTAAAAAAATATAACATGGAGACCCTAAATGAGTGACTTGGAACCCAACTTGAATGGGATAAACAAGCCATTCAGTATCAGGAGAAATCCTCATGCTGCTATTTAAACATGAATTGGACACCAGACTTGACAGAAAACATATCAAACTGTCACGAATGACCCTCTGAAATCGTAGCGGTGGAGCAAAACAGCAAGAGTACAAATGCCCATTGACTCTTACTGAAAATACAGACAAAAGCCAAGACTGCTTTGTGGGAATGTCATTGCTTTTTATAAACAAGGGAGGAGGAGCACCCAGGTCATCACGTCGGTGACTGTCCTCTCTGCTGTAGGCTGTAGAAATGGGCCTCCTTCAAGATCTGGTTAATGTGGGAGTAAGGACCTTGGCCTTGGCACAGTGCATAGTCCTCGTGTGAGAACTCGGGGATATTGGAGTATAGTTCAGCAATGTTCTGGTTTAAGCTGCTTTCTGGTACACTTCCTCGTACTGGGATATTGATGCTGCTGTGGTTTCTTTCATTATCACTGCTTGACGACTGGAAGGAGAAAGACAGAAGGAGGATGGCTATTATGATACTGTCATCATTTCCTGTTCAGCTTGAAGAATACTGGCATCACGCTTTACAAAAGGCTCCACAGTCTATGAAGTGCAAACACTTGGGTAGCTCCTTCCCTCCTGACAGCAGCGCTATCACACAAACCGGGGTTAATGGCACCCATTTGACAGAACAGGAAAGAGATGTTTTACAACCCAAAGGCAAGTCTTTGGGAATGTTGTGGAGAGGGTTCAAACACAGGTTTTCTCCCTCCTAAACCCTTCACATTTTCTCTGACCCTGTGGCACCATGCATTTGAATTACCTGAACCAGGGAAGAAGCTCCCAACAGCCAGGACAAAGAAGCATTCAATGCTGCAGAGTATGATAGGGATGAATGCGTAAAATGGAATGCAAGCCCAAGTCCCAATGTGGCAGAGAAATGATGGGGAAAGCTCTACTTACACAGACATGCACATGTGCACATGTATATACATACCAATAACATGATATTTCCATACATATCCCCGAGAGTGGACATATGTGCATGTCCTATAACTTCAAGTAGGCTCCACTTGTATTTTGAAATTATTTTGATGTTTGTTAATGACAACTGTAGGCCATCAGCAAGCATTTCTGATGATTAACACAGACTGGTATGCTAATAGTAGGTTTACTATAGTTTGCATATGGTGAGTTTGCTCTCAATATTTTCTAAATGGATAAGAAAATGTGGAATATGTACTCATTAGAGTATTACTCAGAGGTAAAAAACAATAACATCTTGAATTTTGCATGCAAATGGATGGAAATAGAAAACACTATCCTGAGTGAGGTAACCTAGACCCAAAAAGGTGAATATGGTATGAACTCAAACATAAGTGGATTCTAGCCATAAATAAAATACATTAAGCCTATAATTAGTGATCCTAGAGAAGCTAAATAAGAAGGTTAACCCAAAGAAAAACATTTAGTAATCCTCTTGGATATTGGAAGGAGACAAGATTGCCAGGCAAAAATTGGAAATTTGGGGGTGGGAGTGGGGGAAGTAAGGGGATATGGGGAGAAAAAAGTGAGAAGGGGGGATGGGGAGAGCTTGGAGGAAAAGGACATGATGTGGGAGTGTCATATATCAATCTGTTGATTTCATTGGTTACTTGATGAAGAAACTGCTTGGCTGGCCCTCATAGGTTAAAACATAGGTAGGTGGAGTAAACAGAACAGGAGGCTGGGAGAAAGAAACTGAGTCAAGGAGTCGCCATGATTCTCCCACTCCAGGCAGACGCAGGTTAAGATCATTCCTGGTAAGCCAGCTTGTGGGCTACACAGATTATTAGAAATGGGCTAGTCCAGGTGCGAGAGATAGCCGAGAAAAGGCTGGAACTAATGGCCCAAGCGGTGTTTAAAATAATACAGTTTCCGTGTAATTATTTCGGGGCATAAGCTAGATCTAGCCATGTGGGCAGCCAGGTGCCCGGGACACAGCCCAGCTGCTCCTATTTCAACAGGGACAGTTGGGATGGAGGAAGGATGGATATAGGAGCAGGGAAGTATATATCCTAAATAAGGGAGCCATTATAGGGTTGGAAAGAGACTTGACTCTAGAGGTGTCCCCAGGTGTGCATGGAGATGTCCCCAGCTAGATCCTTGGACAGCTGAGGAGAGGGAGCCTGAAATGGCCCTATCCTATACCCATACTGATCAATATCTTGCATATCACCATAGAACCTTCCTCTGGCGAAGGATGAAGCTAGAGACAGAGACCCACATAGGAGCACTGGACTGAGCTCCCAAGGTCCAAATGAGGAGCAGAAGGAGGGAGAACATGAGCAAGGAAGTCAGGACCTCAATGGGTGCACCCACCCAGTGAGACGTTGGAGCTGAGCAAATGGGAGCTCACCAAAGCAAGATGGACTGGGACTGATAGAGCATGTGATCAAACCAGACTCTCTGAATGTGTTGGACAAGGAGGGCTGACTGAGAAGCCAAGGAAATTGGCTCTGGGTTTTGATCCTACTGCATGTACTGGCTTTGTGGGAGCCTAGGCAGTTTGGATGCTCACATTCCTAGACCTGGATGGAGGGGGGAAGTCCTTGGACTTCTCACAGGGCAGGGATTCCTGACTGCTCTTTGGACTGGAGAGGGAGGGGAAAGGAGATGGGGGGAGAGGGTGGTGAGGGGTAGAGAAATGGGAGGAAGGGAGGAGGTGGAAATTTTTAAGTAAAAATTGTTTTAATAAAAAGAGTTTTTATAAGGAAAGTAACTAACTGCCTGGGCGCATGAGCACACACCTGTAATACGAGCACTCGGGAGGCTGAATAAGGAGGATCTAGAGGACAGTCTGGACTACATATGAGCTCCAGGACAACCCCTGCTATCTATCAAGAAGCTGCCAAACTAAAAACCTTGACAGATTGAAGTAATAAGGGCGGCGGGGCCGCTCCCCCAGCACCCCAGCCACCCGCTCAGCTAGCTTATGCCCCGAAATAACAACACACAAACTGTATTCATTTAATCACTGCTTGGCCCTTCTGCCCTAGCCCTTACTGGCTAATTCTGATATCCCGATCAACCCATCTCTAATAATCGGTGAGCACCGGTCTTACCGGGAAAGGTTCAGCATGTCTAACCTGGCGGCTTGCTTCATGGCGTGTGTCTGCCCAGGAGCCGGGAGCATGGTGTCTCTCTCAGGCGTCTGCTCCCAGGAGGAGAGCAGAGCTGTGGAGTCTGAGCTCACTTCCTCTTCCTCCCGGCATTTTGTTCTGTTTACTCCTCCCACCTATCCTCTAACCAATAAAATGGGCCAGGGCAGTGCCTTTATTAGCCAATGACCTTCCTCCATCATTTCCCCTTTTTCGGTTTAAACAAAAAAAGGCTTTAACATAGCAAAATTACATATAACAAAACAGTTATCAAGTAAAAGTTACAATAATCTTTATCATAACTAAGGAAAACTATAACTAACTATTCTTAACTCCATCAAAGACACCAGAAAGATATAATATTACCTAAGTAAACAAGAACTAAGAAACTTCAAACTCTAGAAATGACAAAGACATCTCGCTGCCTGGACAGTCACCCAAAGTTCTTTTGTACCGTTGGGGCATCCATCTTCAGCCTTCAGGCCCATGGTATCCAGCAGACATTTCCATAAAGCAGGAAAATTCAAAGTCAGTTCAGTCACTATCTGTTGTGTCCTGCAGAATGTCTCGCAGACTCTTTCAAAATGAATCAGGAACCCCGAAAGATCATCTCACCTTAGGCAAGTTCAGTAGTCCTCTCTCTGCGGGTTCTCTGTGTCCAGTTTATGCAATAGTCCAGGCAAGAGCAGTTTCTTGCCCAAATGGCTATCAAAACTCCATAACGAGCCTCTTCGATGCCCATCTTCCTCTTGAAGTAGATTGGTGCTGCCAGGAGCAGAGTGTCTCATTGTCATGAAAAGTCCTCAGTTATTAAAACATTAAATGTCCTATTCTGTAATCTTTGAAAGACATGAAGAATGTCTATCTAAAATATATCTCTATATATCTAGAAAATCTAACTAACATGACTACAACCTTTACTATTATCGATGATTATCCATTAACAACCTATATTTCTTAATTATACAGTACATATTTAAATGAACTACACAATCACAATACCTTAATCAAAATCAGAAATACATATACATATAACAAAATTGACCGTAAATCTCAATCTATAAAGCAAAATCTATACTAATGTAAATTATTCGTATCTATATCATATCCCCCTTTAAATGTAAAAGGACGTTTATAAACCGTATTTGGGAACATGGGCGCAGTTTTTTCTCTCCAAACTGCTTCCTGCTGAATGGGGGCGTCGTTAATTAGGTCTTTCATGGTATAACCTGTGTGCTAGTTTCATCTCAGTTGGCAGTTGAGCGAAGCAATTTTCTGAAGATGTTCACTGCAACCCTTCAGGAGGGCGTGGTCCATCATACCAAATCGGAATAGAAGAAATGAACAGCGTCTCATCCTCTGTGAAAACAAAATAAGAAACTCCTTTCCAAAGCATCATGTCCTTAGATCCAAATTTCAAAGTTAAGGCATCAAAATATCTATGTCGGATTAGTTCAGCAGCATTTATCAATAAATATCTTTTAGCAGCTGTTGCTTCTTCCTCAGCATTCAAACAATTCAAAGAGAGCATAATAGCATACAGTATCAAGATTCTCTGTGTATTTTCCATCTTTGTGCAGCTTTGTTTTAACCTCTATTTTGTTTATTTTTACTTTTAACTCTTTGCTTTTTGAGACAGGTTCTCTGTATCTTTGACCTGAAGTAACTCTGTAAACCAGGCTGTCTTTGAACTCTCAGAGATCCGCCTGTCTCTGCCTCCCAGGCATTCAGGATTAAAGGTGTACACTATTACACCTTGAACTCACAGAGATCTCTTTGTCTCTGCCTTCTAGGCACTGGGATTAAAGGCGTGTGCTACCACACATAACAACTCTCTTCCTTTTTTTTTTTTGTTTTTTACTTTAAGAACTTCAACTTTTAGTCTGCATATATTTTTAACACACTGTAAACCATTTAAAAATTTTTTTTTGTCTTTGAATCTCTCTTTACTGTATATCTCTCTTTTTCTGACCACATGAATCTTTAATTTACCAAGCAATCTCAGTAGGACTAAAGGCGTGGCTTTGCCAGCTAGATCCAGTCCGTTCCTTAGCTTTCCAGCCTCATGGCGGATATATAGGCTGTAGCCATGTTTACTGCCACAACTGTATGGCATTTCAAGGTCCCTGCCAGCAAGTGAGCTACAACAGACAACACTCAAGTCCTCTCTAGGTAGCCGGCCCTCCTGCCTCAAACAGTCAGAGTTTGCCCTGGCAGGATGGCCCAGAAAGCCGGCATTTTTAAACAACAGGTTTTTTCCTGCTGCTGCTGAAAACCGAAAAGCATGTGTTCAGCTTTTCGTCAACACCATTTAAGTGTTTCGTGGCAGGACCTCTTAATGAGCTGCAGGCTTTGCAGCTAAAGCTGAGTCAGGAAGCTTCTCTTAGAAGAAAGCGCATGCTTGCCTCTAACAGGCAGAGCAGACCCGAGAACACAGCGAGTCTAGTTGTCATCAAACAAATCGTAGCACTTTACTCCAAATGCTCTATTCAAAAGCTCTGTCTCCTGTAGGAGCCAGACAGAGATCGCAATGGCAGCACAGCCCCAGGAAGTCGCGCTTTAAAATGACACAGCATTTTTTCTGCTATTGTTGCCGAATCAGGAAATCTCTCTACAGCACGCCACCAACAAACAGCAAAAATCTGTGTTAAACTCTCTCTCCCTTATTTTTAAGCCTTCTCAGGTTTTTTAAGTGGATTTAGTCCCTCACGTGGGGAGCCATATGAAGTAATAAGGGCGGCGGGGCCGCTCCCCCAGCACCCCAGCCGCCCGCTCAGCTAGCTTATGCCCCGAAATAACAACACACAAACTGTATTCATTTAATCACTGCTTGGCCCTTCTGCCCTAGCCCTTACTGGCTAATTCTGATATCCCGATCAACCCATCTCTAATAATCGGTGAGCACCGGTCTTACCGGGAAAGGTTCAGCATGTCTAACCTGGCGGCTTGCTTCATGGCGTGTGTCTGCCCAGGAGCCGGGGGCATGGTGTCTCTCTCAGGGGTCTGCTCCCAGGAGGAGAGCAGAGCTGTGGAGTCTGAGCTCACTTCCTCTTCCTCCCGGCATTTTGTTCTGTTTACTCCTCCCACCTATCCTCTAACCAATAAAATGGGCCAGGGCAGTGCCTTTATTAGCCAATGACCTTCCTCCATCAACAGATGGACAGGCAACCACACAAGAACAAAGTGAGAATGAAAAAAAGAATGCAGACGGAAATTCAACTAATCTAAATGATATGTCATCTATTAATAGTCTTCAGACTATATCAGTTGTGCTTTTCCTAAAAAAGAATGATATTCTTTTTTTTTGGGGGGGGGGGGGTTCAAGACAGGGTTTCTCTGTAGCTATGGAGCCTGTCCTAGAACTATCTCTTGTAGACCAGGCTGGCCTTGAACTCACAAAGATCCGCCTGTCTCTGCCTCCAGAGTGCTGGGATTAAAGGTGTGTGCCACCACCTCCTGGCTAAAAATGACATTCTTGATTCTTATGGAATACCTATATTTCCCAAGTACTTTGAAAACCTTAAAGTGTAGTTAATAAATGTCAACATTATGTATTGTTTGGAAAAATACTAATGTTGTCTTAGATTTTTCCATTGTTGTGATGAAACCATGACCAAGGCAACTTACAAAAGTGAAATGCAAAGCTTCAGAGGTCAGTCAGCGACCAAGACCACCATGGGGGCTACGTGGCAGCAGGAAGGTAAACATGGTACTGGAACAAGTTCTGAGAGCTTGACATACAACCAGGACGGAGGGAGGGAGAAAGGGAAGGAGGGAGGAATGGAGGGAGGGAGGGACAGAGACAGACAGAGAGGTAGGATGGGCATGTCATGGGACTTGAAACCTCAAAGTCCACACATATAGTACATACCCCCTAATCCTTCCCAAGTGGATTTAGGAATTAAATTCTGGGCATGTAAGTATATGAGCCCATTGGAGCTATTCTTACTCAAAACATCACATACTTGTACAGTTTGAGATGGGAAGCCATTGTTTCTACTTTTGTGATATCTTCACTTTCCATCTAATCTACATCAAGTGATTCATAGGCAAAACAAAGATTCACTTTGTCAGTAACTGAAAAACAGAGTGCTACCACAATGCAATGAAAATTATTATGAGGTTTAGATCCTCCTGGCTTCAAAACAAAGATTAGAGAAATAAACTGCAATGCTAGAAAAGAGACCTTGGGAAGAGTGCTCTTATGCTACCAAGTGGCAAAGACAGACTACCTTCAGCTCCCTAGGCAGGTCTTCCACCATCCACAATGGCTATTCATCAAATAAACTGTCCTCCCACTTACAAAGCCTGGACTTTGTAATGTTCTTGCTGTGAGAATGGCCTTGAGGTAAATTTTTTTATTTGGAAATGTTTATAATGCAGGACCAATGGGGAATTTGTCTATTGTGTGATCGGCTTGCCCTTTTGACAGCCCAAACAGCATTCCTAGCAGAGATAGTTACACCTTCCTATAATTCAGTTTCAGAGTGAGTTAATTTCTCAGAACATGGAATGCCTGAAATATTTCAAGATCTCCAAAATTTAACTGACACATGAATGACCCTTAGCATGTTCTGACTGCTCCCAGACAAGTATTTTCAGAATGCCAAACCTTATATGAAGAACAATGCATTACGGGAAAAAAAAAAAGATTTTTTTGGCTCAGAAGGTGGCACATATCTTTAATCCCAGCACAAGGAAATGAGAGGGACTTGCATCTCTGTGAATCTGATGCCAACCTGGTCTACACACTGAGATCCAGGATAAGCAGGGCTACACAGTGAAACACTGCACTGAAAACAAACAAACCAGGGAACAAAAGAGATGGATGATTTATGTGTCCCTGAGTGTAGTTTATGTGCACCAGGAGTACTTAGGTGCCTGTGCAGGTCACAACAAGGGAATTCATGCTCTTCAACTGGAGTTACAGGTGGAGAAAAACACCACAATATGTATGTCCAAATTCTGAGAGAGAAGCTACTGATCCCAACTGATGACCCGTCTCTCCAGCCACACAAAGCCCACGCATGTTTCTCTGCACTCTCAACACACTCAAGCACTTGTTTTGGGCCCACCCCTGCAGGTCCATGCACTCCATAAAATAAAAGGATATTTCAGAAGAATCTGGGGAAGAAAATCTCACCATTTAACGTTTCCAAAGGTTCTAAACAATGATGTGGCCTAGACGCATGGGCAAAAGCAAGGTTATACTTTGTTGAAGACCTTAATAAAATCTGCATGTTTTCCTCAGAGTCAAGGAAGCAGTGTGGTCAACAGAGATGAGCAATATGCATGCTATAGAACTCGATAATGCTTCCCAAGGTAAAAAGCTAGTGAATTCAGCATTTTTTGATCTTCAACGCTGGCTTTTCATCCAATTCTGTTCCTATATACCTCAGAGATACTCGTTTCTGAATCCCCAACAATGTAATGAAATTCACCCTTAATACCCATTGCACCCCAGGAATTAAATGATGTTGTTTACTAACCAAAACTGACAAGCCCTAAAAAGCCCACTGAAGACTTTAGACTTTGAACTCCCAAAAGCTCCTCACATTTACAAGGGCAGACCCTGCTCTACTGATCCCACCAAACACTGCACACTCTTGAGTCAGAAGTCACCCAAGAAAGCAGGCTGTTGGATTACTACCACTTTGCAAATGAACAAGGGAATGAATGACATTCATATGGAAAATTCTGTGTGCAGGGAAGGGACCTAATTCAGGCAATCTGAAGACCAGAAGATAAAATTGAGCCAGACATTGAGTTCTAATCTGCATTGTAACTGAAAAATTCCACCTCTGATACAAGTCATATGACCTCTTCTGTGTGAAAGGAGTGAGTGGAGTTTGAACAAGGCAAACAAAGATGACTAGGAAGCCTCATATGTAGAACACATGCTTATCGTCAATCGACAACTCCAGAGTCTAAGGTGAACTTGCATATGAGAATGCTAGCCATACTTTGGCATGCTCGATGGTCAAGGGTTCTTAAAACGTCTGCAAGCAATGAGGCCACTTTAGCACAGCTCCCTCACCCCCATACACACCCTTCCAATGAATGTATCTTCTAAGATCACTTCAGAAGGCACCCCCTTTGCTTAGGTTTCACAGCACAACTAAGGACATTTCTTCACCTCAGTGAAAGACTCAGAGCCCTCTCATGTCTCCCTCACGAAGTTCTGTCTTCCACATTGTACAAGGGAGTCAAGACTGAGGTACATGGGCCCCTATTTCATTTCTGTTGCTGTGATAAAACACCCTGACCAAAAGCACTCAGGAATGAAAGTTTGCTTTGGTTTACAGATCCGGGGATTCATCCCCTATTGTGGGAAATCAATACAGGAAATTGATCATCATCTCACCTACAGTCAAGAACAGAGAGAGAATAAACACAGATATCCTTCTTGCTTGATCTCTTGCTTACAGCTGGCTTTCCACTTCACATATGCATTCTAGACGCCTAGCCCAGGGAGTGACAATGGGTTGGAGCTTACTGCATTCACTAACAATTGAGATAACCCCACAGACATACCTTAACATGATTTAAATCATTCCTCAATAAGACTATTTGAAAGTCAATGAATTGAACTGGAAACAAATTATACTGAGTAAGGTCACCCCACCTCCAAAAGGACATTTTTTCCCTCCTATGTGGGTCCTAGCTTTGACTATTTTGCTTTGTGTGCTTATCTTAGAGTCCATTTGGGACCCAAGAAACTAGAAACACAACCTTGAGTTTGGAGAAGATTGCACGAAGGACAGAAAAGAGCACAATACTGATAACACCAAAGTGGAGAGCAGAAATCATGGTGTCAGAACGGCTCAAGCATCTTGTGGAATAATGGGAATGGGAAAAGGAGGGGTTGGTGTAAGGGTTAACCAAAAAGAAGTGTGCAGAAACTGTCTAAAAGTGTTTTCTTGCTTCATTTCCTTATATCTTCCCCCATGCACTCTTTCCACAAATAATTAGTTTGTTATATTTGATAGTATTATTCCTGAATATTCTTCATATACTATTATAGAGATCATCTTGACCATTTACTATATTAAAGATGGTTGGTAGGATTTTAGACATATATTTGTCAGAGTTCAATTATTTTTTCCTAGTTTTCAGTATTGCTTTATTGTCTAAGAGAATTCTTCATGGTCAGATATAGTACTTTCTTTAAACACTTTTCAATTAAACTGTCTACAAAAATGTAGCTGGATATAGCAAGCAAAGGGCACGCCCAGACAAAGAAGTGTTAACACACATCACTGGCTGGATCTATTTCCGGTGACTCTTGCAAATGTTTCCTGACTTATCTCGTTATAATAAGTTAAAGTGGAAAATTAACTGCATCAGAGGCAATGCCCAAGATGTTGCACTTAATATTTAATGTAAAGTTTTTCTTTAACGGAGAAATACTCTAGAAGTGAAAAAATAATGAAATATTTCATGTCTAAATCAAATAATATCATCATGATACAGATGCTATATGAGTAAAATTATTCAAGAGATTCGTATACTATGTTATTTTGTAAAAAGAAAAATACTTAGCCTGTGTGTGACTTTCCTCAGTTATTTGCACAAAGCAGACCCATTTGACATAGCTTTAGCCACATGTCGAAAATGAAAGAATTTCCAAAGTGGTTGCACAAGTTTGCATTCCCACCAGCAATGCATGAGTGTACCCTTTGCTCCACAACCTCTCCAGCAAAGGCTATCATTGGTGTTTTTGATTTTAGCCATTCTGACAGGTGTAAGATGGTATCTTAAAGTTGTCTTGATTTGCATTTCCCTGATCACTAAGGAAGTTGAGCATGACCTTAAGTGTCTTTTGGCCATTTGAATTTCTTCTGTTGAGAATTCTCTGTTCAGCTCAGTGCCCCATTTTATAATTGGGTTGATTAGCCTTTAATGGTCTAGTTTCTTGAGTTCTCTATATATTTTGGAGATCAGACCTTCGTCAGTTGCGGGGTTGGTGAAGATCTTCTCCCAGTCAGTGGGTTGCCTTTTTGTCTTAGTGACAGTGTCCTTTGCTTTACAGAAGCTTCTCAGTCTCAGGAGGTCCCATTTATTCTATGATGCCCTTAATGTCTGTGCTGCTGGGGTTATACGTAGGAAGTGGTCTCCTATTCGTGATCCTAAAGAAGCTAAATAAGAAGATGAACCCAAAGCAAAACATATAGGCATCCTCCTGAATATTAACCTTCATCAGGCGATGAAAGGAGACAGAGACCCACATTGGAGCACTGGAATGAAATCCCAAGGTCCAAATCAGGAACAGAAGGAGAGAGAGCACGAGCAAGGAACTCAGGACCGCAAGAGGTACACCCATCCACTGAGACAGTGGGGCTGATCTATTGGGAGCTCACCAAGGCCAGCTGGCCTGGGTCTGAAAAAGCATGGGATAAAACTGGACTCTCTGAACATGGCGGACAATGAGGACTGCTGAGAAGTCAAGAACGATGGCACTGGGTTTTGATCCTACTGCACGTACTGGCTTTGTGGGAGCCTAGGCAGTTTGGATGCTCACCTTACTAGACCTGGAAGGAGGTGGGAGGTCCTTGGACTTCCCACAGGGCAGGGAACCCTGACTGCTCTTCAGGCTGATGAGGGAGGGGGAGGGAAATGGGAGGTGGTGGCGAGGAGGAGGCAGAAATCTTTAATAAATAAATTAATTAATTAAAAAATAAAAAATGAAATTGGGGGGAAAAAAAGAAAATGAAAGAATTTTGAAATCTGTTAATTTCTCCAAGCATAAGCTTTCCTGTGAAGTAATCTTGTCCACAAATACAAGAATATATTCCTAAATTAGTGTAATGTTCAATATATTTTTAAGAAATTGAAATTACATTTATTTATTTTTCTGTGTGTCAGTGTTCAGGTAAATGTTATGGCCTATGTGCAGTGGCTGGAAGACAACTCATTGTAGCTTCCTCGTTCCTGATTCCACACGGAATCTGATTGAGAACGCATCATTAGGCTCAGTGTCAATGGCCTTTAACCACTTTTATCATTCAATAATTTCACACGTGTATAGAATTTTCCCTGATCAATCCCATCATGAAATTGCTGTTCTTCCCTTCCTGCCATATTTCCCTCCCAACTACACGTAATTTTTAACATCCTCGTAAGACCATGTAATGCTGCCTGTGTTTGCATGGCTTTAAGAATGTCTATTGGCGCATGGGTCACTTCTCAGGAGCCAAAACCCTTACAAAGGTGTGTTCTTCCCCAATAACAATCACTTGCTAAGAGCTCCTCAGCTAGGCTTGTAAATTCATGAGCTGCTTCCTAATCCATGCTAAGCTTTTCCTGGTTTGATCTTGTGTATGTGTTGTGCATGTGGGCACAGCTGCCATGGAATTCATATGGGCAACAGTGCTGTCATGTCCCGCAAATGGAATTTCTTGACAAACATCCACCGCTCCTGACTTTTTTTTTCTTTTTTTTAATTTAATTTAATTAATTTATTTATTTATTAAAGATTTCTGTCTCTTCCCCACCACCGCCTCCCATATCCCTCCCCCAATCAACTGCCCCTCTCTCATCAGCCCAAAGAGGAAACCAGGTTCCCTGCCCTGTGGGGAGTCCAAAAACCTCCGACCTCCTTCCAGATCTAGTAAGGTGAACATCCAAACAGCCTAGGCTCCCACAAAGCCAGTACGTGCAGTAGGATCAAAACCCAGTGCCATTGATCTTGACTTCTCAGCAGTCCTCATTGTCCACTATGTTCAGTGAGTCCGGTTTTATCACATGCTTATTCAGACCCAGTCCAGCTGGCCTCCTGGATATTAACCTTCATCAGGCGATGAAAGGAGACAGAGACAGAGACCCACATTGGAGCACCAGACTACAACCCAAAGGTCCAAATCAGGAGCAGAAGGAGAGAGAGCACGAGCAAGGAACTCAGGGCCATGAGGGGTGCACCCACACACTGAGACAATGGGGATGTTCTTTCAGGAACTCAACAAGGCCCGCTCCTGACTTGTACAATTGTTCCTTCCTTTCTTCCCTGTTGGTCCCTGAGACTTGGAATGGACAGATTCATGCTTTAGATGACCCATTCTGCGGTCTTGGGGGCCTCCAAGTCTCTTATTCTCTGACCATTAGAGGTTCCGGTGTTAATTGCCATCTACTTCAAATGGTGGCTTTCTTTGTGAGTGTTGAGATAAGAACTAATATATGGATATAAAGAAATGTTAGTGTGAAGTTTAATATAGTTTCCATTAAACAGAATAATAGTACTAAATTCTCTTTAATGCTTAAAAATCCAGAGACTCTTGACTGCCAACACTTTTGCTGGAGACTTATTCCTCAAGGATTTAATGTCCGGTGTCTGTGGGACATTTGAGCCTTTACAATCCCTGATTTCCAGCAGCAGTGTGGAGCAGAAGTAGGGAGCCCTCCCAAGTTTTACATTTCTTCCTTAGAATGCTCAGGTACTTGAGCCGAACATCCAGGCTCTAGGGTCTTCAGTGTTGGGACCCTTGTCCCCTGAGAGAAGTTCTTGTCACAGGTGCAAGACCTAGAATGCCAAGACCTTTGGCCTTTCCAGAATGCCCTTCCAGAGTCCTCAAACACTTTCAGGGAGGTAGATACCACCCTTTTCTACCCCTGGCTTTTCTCAGCCTTCTGTCTTTCTTCAGCATCAGTGCTCTGCGTCCTCTGCCTTTCTGTTGTTCCTTGTTCCATCCTCTCCTCCTGTTCCCCATCATTTCTGCCTCAGCCTGTGTGGTCCAAGAACTCTTCCACTGCCCCTTGCTGTCACTGGTGCTACAACAAGGGCTGCTGCCTCTGCAGGGACAGCAGATGCTGCTCCATGAGCTGCTGTCTCAGGTGCCATCTCCTCTTCAAACTACCAGCTTAGCCCAGGGTGTCACGAAAAAACAAAATCCCAGACCCCAAACTGGCAAGAACAAACCACAATGGATGTTCTTCTAATGGACCTAACATTACAACAGCAGAGGGCAAGCCGACCCAGAAAGAGAAGCAAGCTGCCAGCTCATACAGCAGGAATGGGGATGCAGCAAATGTCTTTGCATCAGTGACTTCAAACCTTTCATGCTAATGGAATGTTGTGGAGTGTACCAATGACAGCCATCCCGCTGGGCCACCAGGGCAAGTGTTGCCCTCTGACATGGAAGAAATGGCTGTAGAGCCTTCTGAGGTGTATATCCAGGGCTGCAATGGCAAAATACAAACCCTGACATAAATATCTTAAAGATATTTGAAAATACCCTGGCAGGTAGAGCACCTTCTGGAACTGGAGCTGGCACATATATGTTTGTGCATTGCAGTCTACACAAGGCATCTGTGCACTGTTCCAAGACACCAGGGTACAACCAAGGCATTATGGTAGGCTTCTGAATGGGAACCGCATAAGGCTGACAGGCAGAAGTCCGGGATTGGGAGTCTGAATCACATGAAGAGAACATTCAAAGGACATTTACAGTAGAGTCAAGGAAATCTCCAGATTGCACTAACAGTTTCAGAATTTAACAGCACTTAAAATTATTGAACAGTGATAAATGGGGCTTTATATCCCAGGGCTGGAGGGAGAGACAGCTTCCTGTGATCTGTCGCAGAAGGACAAGCATTACTTGGCATTTTAAACACAATTTTCTGAAAGTAATTGGTGTGGGATGGTAGCGCAAAAGGGCAGACATTTTAACAGAAGACAATAAGTGGGGTAAAGTAGGTCTAAAAGTGACCCAAGGTGTGAAAGGACATCTAAAGAGCAATGGGAAATGCAGTAACCACTGTGTCCCCTTACTGCTCTGCTTTGCCTAGTTAGATAACAGATTAATGCAAGCAGAGAGGTGCTGTAGAAATCAAGCAGGGATTATTTTGTTCTATGTCACTGGGCAAGTCTTTATACCACACCAAAACTTACCAGAAGGCAGGGTAGCAATGAAGGCTTAGTGCACATACAAAGATTCACATTGAAGCCAGGTATGGTGGTACACACATTTAATTCCAGCACCCAGGAGACAGAGGCAGGTACTTATCTGTAAGTTTGAGGCCAGCATGATCTACAGAGCGAGTTTCAGGACAGCCAAAGCTACATAATGAGACCCTGTCTCAAAACAACAAACACTCAGAAAGAAAACAAGCAAACAAACATTCAAACTGAAATCCTTAAGATCACCCACTTTAACAGTGAGACTTTTGAGATTCAGATGGCTTGTGGGTGGGTCTGGCAGTAGGTTTCATGACTACAGCAAAGGCCTCAAAGTCATTGTGAGTGCCCTCTCAGGCTGTGCAGGGAGTATGACAGAGGAAGCTTTAGTGTGAGGTGTCAGGAGGTTCTTTGGAAGCACTCAATAAATCTTGGAGGTTCCTAACAGGTCCCAGAGGACAGAGTCCTTAGTCTTCATTGCAAGCAAGGAGGAGGTGGGAAGGCCTGCAATGGGACACACAGGAGGGGAAGAAAAGACCTATCATCAGGGAGCTGGTATGAATAGGGTGACCTGTGTACCTGAGACCTGTAGAGGCCCCTGAGGAGCAAAGGGTCCCTCTGCCTCTCAGCTTCTTACCTCTGCCTTGGACTTTCCAGAAAGTTCAACAGAAGACACCAACTAGTAAATGCAGGATTGGGGATATGGGACTCAATCGACCACATTTGGAGGCAAATGAATCTAGTTAGTGGTGGTGACATCATATACCCAACTAGAGCTTTCACCCTCTCTGCTGGCATTTTCCTAAAGGGCTGCCTGATATGGAATCTATCTGCCAAAGCAAGCTTTAATATTGAACTCAGAGGCATTTTCTTTTGGAAGGCCAGACACGAACTTTCACAAATGACGGGTTTTCAGAAGAGACTGGATGGAGTCGGTGATAGGGCTTTTACTTCATAGTTTTAATCATCCCACATGGTTTTCAGTTTGTATACAAACAGTTAATAAGCATGCATTTCACATAACCGCAATGACCAGTTGAACCTGGCAAGGAGGTGCCTTTCTTCTAAGAAGACACATGGGTGTAGAGCTCCTCAGTAGTTACTGGGAGGATTAGTTAAGAATGGGACTTTGATTCAATACAAAATTTTGAAAGGAAGTTTTTGTGTGCTGACTACATTTCTTAAGCATAACTAGTTAAACTAGAAGTTTGTGATTAATAATTGTAGAAAAACACAGCAGTGCTCTTGCACTTTCTGAGCATTTCTGCTCCCTTGCTGGGTGCCTGGGAACACAGCCTTGGTAACCTTAGTAACCTGTGGGCCTGGGACAAAGACAAAAGTGCTTCATTTGCATCAGAATCTAGCTGGCTGTATTAATGCAAATCTCTTTGGAGACTTTGCTTTCAGATCTAATGGGGTGCCTACTGCACCCAGGTGAGAAGGGAATTTTTCCTCTGGGACTGGCTTAGTGACTCAAGCCTTATTCCATTATCTCTAGGGGTAAGGGCATAAACAGTTAATTTCCTGGGGCTATGATCTTATGTTAATTGAAACCAAGGTGAGGAGTAAATATAGAATATTAATAGCTTGTTACCTTAGAGCAAAAGGCCAGTAGATTACATCTTCCTGAGTCTGATGCTAGAGAATTTAGGGCTATGCAGACTTGTTTATCAAAAAGAACAGACAAATTGTCTCTGTCCAGTGCCTCCTGCTTAGGACTCCTTTCTTGTCAATAAATCCTGTCAGTAAGGATAGTTGTGGGAGATAAACAAAAAGATTTGACCATTAGAACAAAGGTTTGGCTGAGTGAATACTTTCCCACCAGGGCTTCACAGTGTGGAAAAAGGTTGCTCATACAGGAAAAGTCAGGTTTCAAGAATGATTTATACACTGTTGGAATATTATGGAAGGGAGAAATGTCACGATTTCACAAGATTTCTACTTAATTGACAATGACTATGCAAAATACAAGTCTTCCCTATGTTGTCCAAGTGGAGTTTCTCATATGGAGTGTACAAATTCCCATGAGTCTATCCAATGGTCTCTTACCTGTGGGCTCACATCACTGGTGAGTGGGAGAGAAGCATCCATGTACAAGCTGCTATGAACATAGTTGAGCAAGTGTTGTTGTGGTATGCTTAGGCATCATTTGGGTACATGCCCAGGAAGTCTTGAGATAGATCAAGATCAAGTCTCAATTTTCCAAAGTGGCTGTAAAAGATGACAATCCCACCAGCAGAGGAAGAGTTTTCCCCTTCTGCCTCATCATCTTCAGTGTAGACTCGCATTAGTGTTTTTGATCTTAGCCATTCTAACAAGTATAAGATGGAATCTCAAATACATTAATTTTTAAATCACGGATAGCTAAAGGTGTTGAAAAATTCTTTGTTTCTTTGCCATTTCATATTCCTCCATTGAGAATTCTCTGTTTCGATCTGTACACCATTTTTAATTGAGTTATTTTTTAATGTCTAGTTCTTGATTTCTTTTTGTATTTTGAATATCAGTTTTCTGTCAGATGTGGGGTTGGTGAAGATTGTTTCACATTCTATAGGCTGATATTTTATACTATTGACTATATCCTTTGTCTTACAGAAGCGTTTCAGTTTCATGAGGTCCCATTTATTGTATATCTTAGTGCCTACGCTGTTGGTGCTCTACACTATTGGTGCTCTTTTCAGAAAGTTACTTTATATTGTCTGTGGCTATTGTGAAGGGTATTGTTTCCCTGATTTCTTTCTCAGACTGTTTATTGTTTGTACATATGAGGGCTACTTTTTTAAAGTTAATTTTGCATGCAGTCACTTCACTGAAGTTCTTTATCAGATGTAGGGTTTCTCTGGTACAATTTTTTAGGTGACTTATGTATACCATCTTATCATCTATAAGTAATGATACTTTGACTTCTTTCTTTCAAATTTGAATCCCATTGATCTCATTTTGTTCTCTTATTGTTCTAGCTAGAACATCAAGTATTATATTGGATAGATATGAAGAGTGGACAGCCTTGTCTGTCTCTAATTTTAGTGAAATTGCTTTGAATTTCTCTCCATTTAATTTGATGTTGGCTATTGACTTGGTGTATATTGCATTTACTAGGTTTAGATATGTCCCTTGTATCACTGATCTCTCTAAAGCTTTTGTCATGTAAGGGTGTTGGTGTTTGATTTTGTCAAAGGCTTTTACAGCATTTATTGAGATAATAATGTGGATTTTTCTTTTAGTGGTTGTTTACATTGATGGAATTTCATATGTTGAACCGTCCCTGTTTCTCTGTTATGGAGCCCTCTTTATCATGTTGAATGGTGTTCTTGATATGTTCTTGGATTTGGTTTTTGAGTATTTTATTGAATATTTTTGGATCAATGCTCTTGGTGGAAATTGGTTTCCTTCTTTGTCTTTTAATCAGTTTGTGTTGCCTCTGAAGTTTTTGTTTGATTCTGAGGTTTCATTTTCAGTATTATTTCAGTTTGGGTTTTCTTAGCTATTCTACTTCTTTGTTAAGTTCTACTTCATTGTCTTGAAATATTTTTAATATTTTATTCAACCATTTGTATTTTATGGTCTTTATTAATACATTTATTTGCATCCTCTTTAAGATTTATGAAGATATTATAGCTTCTGCTTTCCAGTCCTTGTCTTCTGTTTCAACTAAATTGCTTTCCTTGGGGCCTATTGCAACACAGTGGCTGGCCTCTGGAGGAGGCATATTGTCTTGTCTTTTAATCTTTGTGATATTGCAGGTGGACCCAGGCCTCTGGAGTCATAATGCTTGAAATGTTTCCTGGCAGTTTTCTGGTCTTGCTCTGTAGGTGCTCTGTTCATTGGTTCCTATTTCTCACTCTGGATCTTATCCACATGTGGTGGTGGTGAAGTAAGTGCCTTGCAGAGAAACATTCTTCGCATTGGCAAACATCAGAAAGGAATGGAAATGGGCTATAAAGAAAGGCTTCAAGGGCTAACAGGTGACACTAGGGGAACCTGAGCCCTGTTTTTATTTTTGCTTTTGCTTGTTCTTTCTGGAGAGTTAAATCAGGGCTCTTGCTTGACAGATACAAACTCTAAAATTAAAATCAAATTGGTACCTAACTACAGGTGTCAATGCAAACATTCCCAACTCAAGGCAAGTAACAACCCACAGCGGTCAGGAGGGAAAACACCAGAACTGGGTCCTAAGGCTAGGACTTTCCCATGCTGTTAACTGGCAAGACGGAAGTGGTAACTAGCCTCAAGAAATCCTGGAAGTCAGCAGTCAGTTAATACCCTGCACAGATCACTGCATGGTGTTCACATATCCACCAGGCGGGGAATTTCTCTTCCACAGCATGCTCTCACTCTCCCCAGCCACCAAGTGACCAAACCACATGATTAAGGACTAAATCAAGATTTATACAGGGCATTAAACATGTACCAATGGAACAGTTAACTTGAATACAAGGCCAAAGATCAGCAACAAGTTATACAATCCAGTGCTAATATTGGATACAGGCTTCAAGGACAAATTTCTTTTCAAAGGCTTATTCCACTTTCATGAGGCTAGCATGAGGTATGTACCTTTGCCGGGGCAAACTGATACTTCAGGATCAGCTCATGCAGCAGATGCCTGGCACCTGCTCAGTCCATCTAGAAGCATTTGCAGTGGACGATGGAGGGGCCGACTCTTCGTATTCCTGCTTGCTGATCCACAACTGCTGGAAGGTGGACAGTGAGGCCAGGATGGAGCTGCAGATCCAGACTGAGCACTTGCTCTCAGGGGGAGCAATGATCTTGATCTTCATCGTGCTGGGCACTAGGGCTGTGATCTCCTTCTGCATCCTGTCGGCAATGCCTGGGTACATGGTGGTACCACCAGACAACACTGTGTTGGCGTACAGGTCCTTACAGATGTCCACGTCGCACTTCATCATGGAGTTGAAAGATGGAGGAAGGTCATTGGTTAATTAATAAATAAACTGCTTGGCCCTCATAGGTTAAAACATAGGTGGGTGGAGTAAACAGAACAGAATGCTGGGAGGAAGAGGAAGTGAGCTCAGAGGCCATGCTCCCCTCTCCAGGGCAGACGCAATGAACTCCAACCCAGGATGGACGTAGGCTAGAGTCTTCCTGGTAAGCGCACCTTGGGGTGCTACACACATTATTAGAAATGGGCTAGTCCAGGTGCGAGAGTTAGCCGAGAAGAGGCTAGATATAATGGGCCAAGCAGTGTTTAAAAGAATACAATTTGTGTGTTGTTATTTCAGGTAAAGCTAGCCGGTGGCGGGAGCTGGGTGGTGGAATGCAGCCCCGCAGCTCCTACAACAAAAGTCCTTACAGATGTCCATGTTGCACTTCATGATGGAGTTGAAGGTAGTCATGTGGATGCCACAGGACTTAATGCCCAGGAAAGAAGGCTGGAAGAGAGCTTCTGGACACCAGCACCACTCATTGCTGATGGTGACCACCTGGCCAACAGGGAGCTTATAGCTCTTCTCCAAGGAAGAGGATGATGCAGCAGTGGCCATTTCCTGCTCAAAATCCAGGGCAACATAGCACAGCTTCTCCTTAATGTCATGCATGATTTCCTGCTCAGCCATGGTGGTTAAGCTGTAGCCCCTCTCAGTCAGGATCTTCATGAGGTAGTCAGGTCCTGGCCAGCCAGGTCCAGACACAAGATGGCGTGGTGAAGGGCTAAACCCTCATAGATGGGCACTGTATGTGTGGCCCCGTCACAAGAGTCCATAACAATGCCAGTGGTGCGCCCAGATGCTTACAGGGACAGCACCTCCTGAATGACCACGTACATTGCTGGGGTGTTGAAGGTTTCAAACATTATCTGCATCATCTTCTCTCTGTTCGCTTTGGGGTTCAGGTGGGCCTCAGTTAGAATCACCGGGTGCTCCTCAGGGGCCACACGCAGCTTGTTGTAGAAGGTGTGATGCCAGATCTTCTCCATGTCTTCCCAAATGGTGATGATGCCGTGCTCGATGGGGTAATTCAGGGTCAAGGTACCTCTCTTCCAGTGATCGAAGAGGATGCTGGCTATTAAGAGATGCAAGCATTTTGAACTGGGTGGTGATAAGAAGAGAAAGGGCCAAATGATTCAGTTTTAAGCTGACCTTGTTATGAAGACAATAAAATCATGAGCTTTCACTCAAAAAAAAAAAAAAAAGATACCTCTCTTTCTCTGGGCCTCGTCTCCCACATACGACTTTTTCTGGCCCATGCCCACCATGATGCCCTGGTGTCGGGGGCGCCTGACAATGGATGGGAACATGGCCCTGGGGGCATCGTCGCCAGCAAAGCCAGCTTTGTACATGCCAGAGTCATTGTCAATGAGGAGCACGGCAATTTCTTCTTCCATTGCGATCAGCGAAGGCCAAAGAGAAAGAGCAGCAGAAAGACACAGCACAAACCAGTGGCAGAGTGTGAGCCCATGCTCCCAACTTTTGCCTGACGATCATCTCTGCTTGCAATTTCCAGGAGAACCTATGTATGTTGTTCTTTGGTTTCACCTTATTGCTTAGCTTTCCTAGGATCACAAACTAGAGGCTCAATGTCCTTTGTTTATGGCTAGAATCCACTAATGAGTGGGTACATACCGCATTTGTATTTTTGGGTCTGGGTTATCTCACTTGGGACAGTGTTTTCTATTTCCATCCATTTGCATGCAAAATTCAAGATGTCATTTTTATTATCACTGATTAGTGTACTAATGTGTTGATGTGACACTTTCTTTATCCATTCTTTCACTGAAGGGCAACTAGTGTGTTTCCAGGTTCTGGCTATTACAAATAATGCTGCTATGAACATAGTTGAACAAATGCTTTTATAGTATGATTGGGCATTTCTTGGGTGTATTCCCAAGAGTGTAATTGCTGGATCCTAAGGTAGTTTGACTCCAAATTTAATGAGAAACTGTCACACTGATTTCCAAAGAGGTGACACAGGTTTACATTCCCACCAACAATGGATGAGTGTCAGCATAGGTTATCATTTATGGTTTTGATTTTAGCCATTCCGACAGGTGTAAGATGGTATCTCAAATTAGTTTTTATTTGCATTTCCCTGATAGCAAAGGAAGTTGAACATGCCCTTATGTATCTTTTTCCATTTGAATTTCTTCTGTTGAGAATTCTCTGTTCAGTTCAGTACGCCACTTGTGAATTGGGTTATTTAGAATTGTAATATCTAGTTTCTTGAGTTCTTTATATATTTTGGAGATCAGACCTTTATCTGATGGGGGGATGGTGAAGATCTTCTACCATTCAGTAGGTTTCCTTTTTGTCTTAATGACAGTGTCCTTTGCTTCACCGAAGCTTCTCGGTTTCAGGAGGTCCCATTTATTTATTGTTGCTCTTATTGTCTGTGCTACTGGGATTATACATAGGAAGTCATCTCCAGTGCCCATGTATTGCAAGTTATGTCCCAGTTTCTCTTCTATCAGGTTCAGTGTGGTCAGATTTATATTGAGATCTTTAATCCATTTGGACTTGACGTTTCTGCATGGTGATAGATATGGATCTATTTTTATCCTTCTACAGGTTGACATCCAGTTGTGCCAGCAACATTTGTTAAAGATGATTTCTTTCTTCCATTGTATAATTTTAGCTTCTTTGTCAAAATCACGTGTTCAATGGTGTGTTTATTAATACCCGGTCTTCAATTAGATTCCATTGGTCAGCGTCTCTTTTTCTTATGCCAATACCAAACTGTTTTCATTACTGAAGCTCTGTAATAGCTTGAAGGCAGGGATGGTAATGCCTCTGGAAGTTCCTTTATTATATAAGATTGTTTTGGCTATCCTAGGTTTTTTGTTTTTTCATATAAAGTTGATTATCATTTAAAGATCCTGCCATTTTTTGGTATTCTCTTCAATTTCCTTCTTCAAACACTAAAAGTTCTTGTCAAATAGATCTTTCACTTTCTTCGTTATTGTTACCACAAGATACTTTATACTGTTTGTGACTATTATGAAAGAAATTTCTCTGATTTCCCTCTCTGCTTCTTTATCCTTTGTGTATAGAAGGTCTATTGATTCTTTTTATTTATTTATTTATTTATTTATTTATTTATTTATTTATTTATTTATTGGTTTTTCGAGACAGGGTTTCTCTGTGGCTTTGGAGTCTGTCCTGGAACTAGCTCTGTAGACCTTGTATTGTTCCTGATTTTAGTGGAATGATTTTGAGTTTCTCTCCTTTTAATTTGATGTTAGCTCTCAGATTGCTGTATATTGCTTTTATTATATTTAGATATGATACTTGTATCCCTAATCTCTCCAAGACCTTTATCATAAAGGGGTGCTGAATTTTGTCAAATGCTTTTTCAGCATGGAATGATATGATGATATGGTTTTTTTCTTTCAGTTTATTTATATGATGGATTACATCAATAGATTTGCATATTTTGAAGCAGCCCTGCATCTCTGGGATGAAGCCTATTTGATCATGATGTATGATTTTTTTGATTTGTTCTTGGATTCAGTTTGCCAGTATTTTATTTAGAATTTTTGTGTCAATGTTCATGAGTGAGATTGGTCTGTAATTCTCTTTCTTGGTTGAGTCTTTGTGTGGTTTTGGTATCGGGGTGACTGTAGCTACATAAAAAGAGTTTGGCAATGACTCTTCTGTTTCTATTTTGTAGAACACATAGGTCTTCTTGGAAGTTTTGGTAGGATTCTGCATTCAAACCATCTGGTCCTAGGCTTTTTTTTGGGGGGGGGAGAGGTTTTTGATGACAGCTTATATTTCCTTGTGACTTATACGTCTATTTAAATTGTTCACCTGGTCTTGATTTAAGTTTAGTATATGGTACTTATCTAAAAAATGTCAATTTCTCTTACATTTTCCAATTTTGTGGCATACAGCCTTTTGTAATAAGACCTAATGATTCTCTGTATTTCCTCAGTGTCCGTTGTTATGTCCCCCTTTTCAATTCTGATTTTGTTAATTTGAGTGTTCTCTCTCCACCTTTTGATTAGTGTGTATAAGGGTTTGTCAATCTTGCTCATTTTCTCAAACAACCAGCTCTTTGTTTCATTGATTCTTTGGATTGTTTTCTGTGTTTCTAGTTTGTTGATATCAGCCCTAAGTTTGATTATTTCCGGTCTTTTACTCCTCCTGTGTGAGTCTGCTTTTTTTCTAGAGCTTTTAGGTGTGCTATTAAGTTTCTAATGTGAGCTTTCTCCATTTTCTTTATGTGGGCACTTAGTGCTGTGAACTTTCCTCTTAGCAATGCTTTCACAGTGTTCCACAGGTTATAGCATGTTGTGTCTTTATTTTCATTGAATTCAAGGAATTCAATTTAATTTAATTTCATTCTTTATTTCTTCCTTGACTAAAAGGTGGTTCAGTAGTTGACTATTCAGTTTCCATGAGTTTGTAGGCTTTCTGGGGATGGAATTGTCATTAAATTCTAACTTTCCTCCATGGTAATCCAATAAGACACAGGTAGTTACTCCAATGTTTTTGTATCTGTGAATGTTTGCTTTATTACCGAGTATGTGATCAATTTTCGAGAAGGTTCCATGAGATGCGGAGAAGGTATATTCTTTTCTGTTTGGGTGGAATGTTCTATAGATGTCTGTTAAGTCTAATGTCTTCATTACATCTGTTAGTTCTCTTATATCTCTGTTAAGTTTCTGTCTGTTTGACCTGTACATTGGTGAGAGAGGAGTGTTGAAATCTCCTGCTATTACAGTGTGGGTTTTGATGTGTGATTTGAGTTCTAGTAATGTTTCTTTTACATATGTGGGTGCTGTTATATTAGGGGCACAGATATTAAGGATTGAGACTTCATCCTGGTGTATTGCTCCTGTTATGAGTATAAAGGGTCCTTCTCCATTTCTTTTGATTGATTTTAGTTTTTTTTAATTTATTTATTTATTCAGGATTTCTGCCTCCTCCCCACAACCACTTCCCATTTCCCTCCCCCTCCCCCGATCAAGTCCCCCTCCCTCATCTGCTCAAAGAGCAATCAGGGTTCCCTGACCTGTGGGAAGCCCAAGGACCGCCCACCTCTATCTAGGTCTAGATCTAGCCTGATCTGACAGAGGCAGTCAGATCTCTGTGAGTGCAAGGCCAACTTGGTCTATAAGAGCTAGTTCCAGGACAAGCTCCAAAACTACAGAGAAACCCTTTTTCAAAAAACAAGGAAACAAAGAGTCCTAAAACCTAGTACAACAATATACAATGAGAAGAATAAAAACAAAAAAAAAACATGAAAGACAAAACAAACCAGCAAAGTGTTAGAATATAGTGAGGGCATGGGTACTAGAGGGCAGCCCACTACTGCCACTTCCTAGACCAGGACACTTTCCAAGCGCATTCTAAACACTTATCCTTATGTGTATAGATGAGCATAGTACATCTCACCCTTCATCGAAGGGGCTTCGCTTTGCAGCAGAGGGAGGCTATTACAGGAATGCACACTTGGGAAAACAGGGAGAATGATTGTGGGGGCACATCCCCAACAAATACATCAACAACACAACCCCTATGCCAAAGGCTTAGGGAATATTCTGAAACATGGGGAAGAAAGATTGTAAGGTCCAGAGGACCAGGACATCTGCGAAGAAAAAGTGTCTTCTATATGTGCCAGGGAAGCTGAACCCATAAAAATCTTAACACTGTGGTCACCTAAACAAGACCTACACAATGACAACATCAGTTGACATGCCAGCATGGATGGTGGAAATCTCACCGGGCCCTATACCTAAAACGAAATCACATGAGCACACACATGCCAACACTTGCATGTGTGTACATTGCACTTCTGGCTGATGAAAGAGGGGGAGTTGATTGGGGGAGGGGGTGGGATATGGGAGGCGGTGGTGGGGAAGAGACAGAAATAAATAAATTAAATAAATTAAATAAAAAACAATGGCAAAAATGTTGCAGCAGTGAATAATATATCTTCCTTGATAGGATGCATTTTAAATTGTCTCTCTCTGTAATTGTCACTCAGCAGAGTCCAGTAAAGGGGGACGTGAAATTTACAATAGCACAGCAAGTATATGGAACCAGATTAGGGGTATGCATTGCCCCAGTGAAATGTGAGTGTGTGTGTGTGTGTGTGTGTGTGTGTGTGTGTTTGTTCTACATATATCAAACATGAATAACTTCTAATGGTTTAATTTTGATTGTATATAACTTCATAAAATTTTGGGATTCTTTATTTGTTTCATTGACTTAATAGAGACTGAACTCAGAGCCCTCTGATGTCATGTGAACACTACAAAATTGATTTGTCTCTAGATCAAGCTTTTTATTTTCTTGCACTTCCAATATTCTAAACTTATAGCGTATAGCATATGCTGCCATGTTTGTTCAGTCTCCCACAGTTACTGAAGGAAAAGGGGGCAGTATTTTTATTTGGCTAGTAAAACATTTGCATATTGGATATATATAGCAGGTGTTGTTCCCACAGTTCATATTCTATATCCTATATTTAATATATAGGTCACAGAAGGACCCCTGAGATCCTTTCTTCTTTTTCTTTTTCTCTTACTTTTTCTTTTCTGAAGACAGGGTAACTCTCTGTAACAGCCTTGGCTATCCTAAAACTCACTTTGTAGACCAAGTTGGCCTCGAAATCAGAGATCCTCTTGCCTCTGCCTCCTGAGTGCTGAGATTAAAGACATATGCCATCACCACCCAGATCAGGCCTCCAGAGTTTTACAAGTGGTTTTGATGGATGTTTAAATGAAACTAAGGAAAATCTATAATTGTCATGTCACCCAGGGTTTGTAGTTTAGGGTCTTTGTCCTAGTGAATGCCTCTGTCCCCCAGAGACTGTGCTTTGGGATCTTTGCCCTAAAGAAAACTTCTCTCCACACAAAGCTTTGCATTCCCTGCTTATAGAAGCTTTACTTGTAGTAGCTAGCCAAAATATGGAAACCAAAATCCCCAACAAGTGAGTGGAAAAAAGAATTGAAAGCACACGCATATCATGGTATGGTACACAGCAATGAAAAGTAGTAGCAACTGAGAGTGTGTGTGTGTGTGTGTGTGTGTGTGTGTGTGTGTGTGTGTGGTGCTGGAGAATAAAATCTAGGTGCCCACACATGTTGGGCAAGCAGCGTGCTCATAAGCGATATTCCCACAAAATGGAATCTTGATATATGCAATCAAGTGTATAGAATTAAGAGTATGGTGGTGAGTGGAAAAGGCCAGCCCCGACCATTTTTTTATGACATTGCTGAAATGAAATGATAATGGAACTAGCAAACAATGCAATGGCTGTCCCAGTTGAAGCACGCTGCTGGGTGTCATCATAAAAAACCAGCATGAGTGTTGCGGGAGGTCCTCCCACTCCTCCAGCCTATAGCCGCTGAGATACCAGCCCATTGGGGCGTGGTCTCTCTCCCTTTAAAAAAGCAGCCACTTCCCTCTCCTTGCTCTCTTCACTTCCTGCTCCACTGGTGACTAGACTCCCTTCCTGGTTGCATAGAGGGCTGTTGTCTGGGACAGAGATCTGTAAGTTTTTTCCCCTTTAAATAAATACCACCCTATTAATCATAATTCCAAACTGGTGTGGCATTGTTTGTGACTTACGCCTTCACATGAGTAAAATTTTTCTGACAGAAGAGATGAAACCTGAGTGCAGTGATCACTGCATGAATTTACATGCATGATACAGTGACAGAGAGGTATAAACACCCTGTGTATCAGTGCCAGTGCCCTGCTTCCAGTCTATAACATGTATTCAAGTTGTGTAGCATGTATGGTAAACAACTGGGGGACTAATTACATAAAGAATATGTTCTGATTATTTTTAGATAAACAAGAATTATATTTCATCATATTGATAAAATGGATTTGAAACAAAAATTTCATACACACACGCATGCACGAACGCAAACCTCAGTCAGTCCTGGTGATTCTTCTGGGTTCCAAACGATAAAATGGAATGGACACAGTTTTGAAAACAGAAAGACATACACTCTACATCAATGTTCTACCTTTATTGGCAACAACATAAGGAAGGAGGAGTCAAAACCTGTTCAAGTTTTGGAAACAGCATCATTGGGAGTATAGAACTACTGCTGTGTGGTGGCCCTTGCCAAAGAGTATCTCTTCCCAGAATGCCCCAGGGAGGATGTCAAAACTACTAAGAAAAAGGCAGCTATATTTGTGGGATAGACTTGAAACTTGTCATCTGAAAGTATTATTGTCACCAGGCTGGATGCTGATACTCCTACTGACCATGCAACCAAAACCATATCACCCTAGGGATTGGTGATGTTGAAACGCACGATAGTGTAGGTTCTGATCTTCTTCACATGAGGATGACAATGCCAAAGTTATTCTGTCCATTTGGGGAGAACCTTTTGAAACCCCTTTTTGTTTTTCCGCTGAAAATTCAATTTGTTTTCACTTGTCTGCATTGCTTCTGGCAGAACAGGGGGCTGGGTGGAACGAGGGTTGAGTGTCAGGTTATGGAAGTCTTGTATCAGTTTTTCTGAGAAGGGTGAATGAGAGGTTGCTTCTGTCCTGGTCCCCACAGAGACTCCGGACGTAGTCCCCATACAAGCTTGGCAGTAGCGGCATTCACATTTGAACATCTCCTCTTCAGCAACTCTAGGGGAAGATGATTTTCTTTTCTTTTCAGCTTGCTGAGGCAAGGGAGACCCAATACGTTTCTTTTTCTCGATTTTAACTAGTTTTGTTTTCTTCAGGGGTGATCTCGAATTCTCTGACTGCTGCTCTTTGTCCATTCTTTCAGAGAAAAAAAAAGCACATATTAGAAACACAGAGGGCCTGTTTAAAACAGCTCTTTCTGTACACAGTCCTGGAGCACCTACCAGCACTCACAGATCACATCTCAAAAGAGGCCTTGATGGTTTGTTTCAGCAATAGAAACCTTAGGTTCTAACTACTTTGTGCAGTCATTTTTCTTTTGTTTTGTTTATGGGTACCAACCTACCAACAAGCAAACAGTGTGCTCTTTGACTTTGCAACATTGGTTTCAGCCCAGTTTTCCTTGTACTTGTTTATGTGTGCCACAAAAAACCGCAGGGCAGAATTCCTTCACATGGAGCCCACAGATCACTATTTCTTAATGTAAGATGCTGATGCCTCTGGAAGCAATGCTTCACACTTAGCCTCTTCTTTAACATTTCCTATAAGCTCTCAGTCCCTCCACATAAATGTGATTCGAAAGAGTCCTGTCTCAGAGGACATCTTTGAGGTTCCAGGGACTACAAACACACTGGCTCCTAACACTAGCACTTAAGGCCTTAAGAACAGTGATACATTTGCAGTCCCACTTCCTTGGGCAGGAGAACAGAACCGATCAAAGAGACCTCCCCTCACCCAACTCCAAAGGACCCCTCTCTCCATCAGCCATGGCCACATCAACCAGAGAGGATCAATGTGCGAGATTCCTGGGCACAATATGTGCTCTACATAACCTGCAGCTCAGGCCATACTTGGTTATCTCGCATCCCTTGCTGAGACAAGAGAAAACCAGAGAAAAGCAAAATGAACCCTAGGAGAAAACCACTGGACACAGATTGAGGTTGGCCGGCAAGTTCCATGTCTTACAGTTTTTTAGTAGCACAATAGACTTGTGCTCTCCATTCTTTGGAGAGCACAGAATGCCCTGGTTGGCTAGCGATAGAGACATAGGTGGTTTTCACTTCTGGAAAGCCTATCCATGTACCTAATAGCTGCAACATTTCAGTGGACAGAACAGGAAGAGAGGAGTGGGTATAGTTGAGTGAATTCAATGATTGCAGGGGCTGTAAAGGTTTATATAATTATAATTCCTAGCTACGGGTGCATTAATAGGTGCATGCTTGGGATCTAGGCATGAAAATGTTGATGCCCGGCGAAAAGCTGAGAGCATTTTAGCAGAGGAAAATTTGTCTCCTGGCATGATCTCTTACCTCTATGAACTTGTTTGTCAGCTGTATTAAAGGTTATACAGCCTACCATTCCCTGGTATAGTGCCTATGAGTGATCACACAGGGCTTGGGCACTACTGGAGCTTATTAGGAATGACAGCAGCTTCCCTTTGAAACCAAGGAAATAACTAGACTAGTATATGAAGACTTGTGATCAAAGATGCTTATGCTACCCCATCAAAACTCACACGTGCGCACACACACACACTCATAGAGGAAAAAAGAACACAAAGGCCACATACAGAGCTTGGTTGAAGGAGTTAGGAAGGCTTCACACCAGGATATGTAAATCAGTCTGACAATCACAGAGATAGTTATGGTGGTGTCTCAAAACATTTACTATAGGACTTCCACATAGTCTAGCCCTAACTTAACTCATGGACTTAAAGCAATGGAACCAAAAGCACCTTACTACAGAGATGCATGACTATCCATACTACTAACAGAACCCAAATCATGGATTCAGCCTAGGTGCCAGTTCATGGAAAAATTGATAAGGGAAATATGATGCCAGTACAAAAGGTGGTTTCACGTGGCTGCAAAGAAGAACATACTGCAGTGCTTGAGGGAAGACGATGGATCTTATGGAAAACAAGCCAGGTCTGGAAAGACAAAGATCCCTTATGAAAACCACAAGGATCAAAAATAAGCTAAAAGCCTGCTGTAGGAATTCCTACCTCTCGTAGCCTTTAAGTTACCTGCCCACTTAGGTGTGGCCTCTTACACCATATATGCTTATGTAACGTATGTGGTTGCTCTCTTTTCCGGCTGCGGTATTTGTTTGCTGTTCCCTGTTGTATCAGAGGACTGTGATCTGTGAGTCTACCCCTAAATAAATAACCCTCTATTATATTCAATTCTGAGCAAGTGTGGAATTTCTTTTTAGCATCCGTCTTCATCTGGCACCCACATGGATCTGAACTCCACACCTACTGGTTGGACTGGCTTAAAGGCATAAGCTGTCCACAGCCCAGAGTCTCCTACCCCTGTCTGCTTGACTTGCATTTATGTACCAAGCAGTTTTTTTTTTTAACTCCCACCACAGTGGGGCTAAATGCCTGCGGCGATGTGGAAATTTCCCAAGCTAGCACACATCCCCCCCCCCCCCCCCCCCCCCCCCCGCCACTGCTGCATTCCCGGCCACATAGCAATGTGCGCAGCTTCCAGTTTGTGATCCCTGCTCATGATTTCTGGGCTTATTGTTGCTCTTTTATGGAATTGATTTAATTCTGTAACCACAACAATAAGTATTATTACAACTAAAACAATTACCGGGCCTCAAAACAAATAAACATTTTATTAATTACTAAATCAATGAAATTGAAAGTTATATAATGGCAGACAACATTATCATTGAGAATTTTAGTAATTTTTTTGCTAATACTTTGGATTATATTCTGCAAGGCTTGTATGTTTGTTGCGATATATACATTTATTGGATATTGGGGGTCAGGTTTTTTTCTTCATATAATGGTTTTACAAAAGAGCCAAGAATAAGGCACTTTTAAAAATAATACAGTTTTTACAGCCTAATAATGAACAACTAGCTGACAGGATTAATACTATCCAATATAAAAAGTTACTTAAAAAATAATACTATTGAAAAGGGTAACATTAATTTGACAGACAAAATTTAATCCTTGTCAAAGTATACTGAAAAATTATCTGAAAATTCATATTGTTAAATTTAGCGATCAAAATTTGTTAAAAAAGTTATGACCGTTTAGCAGATCAAGTATCTCTCCAGGAAGGCAATCTGCACACTATCCAAATAATGTCTAAGGATGAGATTTTATCTTTAAAGAAAAAACTTTAGACCTTGGAATCACATGTGCAGAATGAGGACCAGGTGCCTCAATGAAATCACTAGAAATATGTACAGGCCAGGAGATTCAGGCATTACAAAAGGCAGAAGTAAAAAGATTTGAAATAATTGAGGAAATTATTGGAGCTGATGAACAGGGAAAGAAGGCACAAGGACAGAATTCAACATCGCCAGTATCTGTCAGAGATGATTGACTCAGGGTTTTAGCTTCCTGCCCTGTAATCTACTCTGACAAAGCATCAAGTTCTAAAGGCCCCAAGGATCCAAAGAAGGTAGATGGATACCTTTAGGAATGAATGATCTAAAAGAAATTAAGCAAAGTGTTGTAACTTATGGCTTGCATTCTTCATCTGCTAAGGAGATGATAAAGTCATGGTCTTCCAGCATTAAAGCAAGGCCACATGACTAGCTTCCGTTAGTTTTAGCAGTCCTGGATGACAGGCCTCAACTAATATAAAAATGTTATTTCAGGGAAGAAGCTAAAATTTTAGAACAACAGGGAAAAGCAAAGAACTTGAGATTTCACCAGATCAAATTCTTGGTGAGGGCACTTATGTTGACCCAGAGGCTCAAGCACTTTATGATGAACAATTCTTGTCCCTATGCCACAAAGCAGCCTTAAATGTTTGGAAAAGTATTCAAGATATCAGAAAACGAATTGAATCATATACTAGTGTTAAACAGGGCTAGAGAGAACCCTTTAGTGACTTTTTACATAGATTAACTAAGGCTGTACAAATAGGAGTAACAGACCCAGATGCTAGACGAGTACATATTGAATCTCTGGCTTTTGAAAATGCCAACTTAGAATGCAAAAAGATACTTGGGCCTTTAGGGTTAAATCAGCACCAATGGATGAATGGATCCTGCATACAATGAACATTGAGACATTTGACTATCATACTGAATCTTCGGAAGGAGAAGCAATTTCCCAAGGTATGAGGAGACATCAAAATGCCAAATGTTTTAACTGTAGTAAAATAGGACATCAGAGAAGGGGCTGTAGAGAAGGAACACCTAGAAATAATGTCTTCTCTGGGAATGGCAAAAGTAGAAGTTAACAACCTCCTAGATTATGCAGAAGGTACGGCAAAGGCTAACATTGGACCACTGAATGCAGATCAACAAAAAACAGACAAGGTAACCCAATACCATTGGGAAACTCCTTGAGGTGCTTCTCTCAGGCCCCAAGTCAAAAGTGGTATAATCATTCCCATTCACTGTGGAGGACATGTCTCACTAGGAAAATTAAAAAATCCAAAGCCTTCTATAGAAAACCATACTGTTCTAGATTAAAGAATAAACATGGAGGATGAATAAAAAATTCCAGTAGGAAATAGAAAACATATATTCTGGCTGACTTCTATAAATGATCAAAGATCAAAGCTAAGAGTGTGTATAAATCGCATTTTAATTTTGGGTTTGATAGACAGGGGTGCAGATGTGGGTATCATTACTCCAGAATCTTGGCATCGAAATTCAAGAGACAGATGTTCAATACCTAGGAATTAGAACCCTATCTCAAGTGAAACAAAGTACGAGATGGGTAAATGAATAGGGTCAGAAGGACAGAGAGGAAGGCTAAGGCTGTATGTGGCTAATAATTTATGGGGTTGTGACCTGCTGCAGCAATGGAATATCCAGATTAACATTCCTGCAGTCCCAGAATCTCATAATTCTGGGCAGGATATTACAAGGTACTATACACAAAGTTCACCAGCCATTTATACAGTATAATAACACAAGGCAACTGGCAAACCTTTAGAGGTACCAACAGCCATACCTTTAAAATGGTTAAACTGAGAAACTAATATGGGTTAAAAGTGGCCATTAACAGAAGACAAACTGCAGGCTTTAAAACAGCTGGTACAGGAGCAACTAGATGCTTACCATATTAAAGAACAACCAGCTCTTAAAATTCTCCTGTATTTCTTGTTAAAAAGAAATCTGGTAAATGGAGAATGGTGACAGATCTAAGAGCTGTCAAAAAGGTAACTCAACTTATAGGGCCTCTACAATCTGGAGTTCCTCTGTATTCTTTATTATGAAAATGGTACCTCTTATTGATTTGAAAGATTGTTTTTTCACTATACCTTTACAAGAAAAGGACAGAGAAAAATTTGCCTTCATAATGCCTACTTATAATAATTCTCAACCTACTAGGAGATACCCGTGGACCATCCTTCCACAGGGAATGTTCAATATCCTCACCCTATTCCAATACTTTGTAAGTCAGTCATTGAAAATAATACATTAAAAAAATCCTAAATCTATAATTTACCATTACATGGATGACATGTTGCTATCTGATTCAAACATAGACACTTTAAAAAGAATGTTTGAAGACTTAAAGAAAGTTTTCCAAAATGGGGATTACAAATTACTCCTGAAAAAAAAACAGAGAGGAGATTCTGTCAGTTACCTAGGTGATAAAATAGGTTTACACAAAATTAAACACAAAAGGCACAAATTAGAAGAGACTGATTGCAGACTCTGAATGACTTTCAAAGATTGTTAGGAAATATTTTCAATCTATGACTGGCTGTTGGGATAACACCTGATCTATTAATTCATTTAAACAAAACCTTAGATGACAAAGACTTAAATAGTCCCAGAGAATTAACAGCTGAGGTGGAAAAGGAATTGATTGTCATTGAATAAAAATTACAGGATGCACATGTGGATAGGGTGAATCCAAATCTTAATTGCATTTTAGTCATATTGCCTTCCAGAATTTCCCCCAAAGTAACTTTAATGCAAAGGGAAGATATTATCTTAGAATGGATATTTTTACCACATAAACCAAGTAAAAAATTAAAAACTTATGTGGAAAAGTCTCTGGATTAATTTTAAAAGGAAAATTGAGACTTCTTCAACTAGCAGGAATAGACCCAGCAGAGATTATAGTGCCTTTTACTACTGAGGAAATTTAAAATGTATGGGAAGACAATGAACCTTGGCAAAGAGCTTGTGCTCTTTTTAGGAAGTGTGTTGAAGGCCTCAGAATTCCATAAGAAACATCATGTCAATAGCAAAGGTTTAAAGAAAGAGTTTTCTATTACATGTCAACAAGCTAAGGAAATTATAAAGAGATGTCCTACTTGCTCTTTCTATAACCAAATACTGATACCTGCAGGGATTAACCCAAAGGGTACTCAAAGGAATGAAATCTGGCAGATGGATGTGTTCCACTTTACAGAATTTGGAAAATTAAAATATGTACACCACACCATAGAAACGCATTCAGGTTTTCAATGGGCAACTGCTTTAAGCTCAGAAAAGGCTGATTCAGTAATCATACATTTATTAGAAGTTATGGCCATTATGGGTAAACCTGCACAAATAAAGACAGATAATGGTTCAGCATATATCTCTAAGAAAATGAAACAGTTTTTTAAGTGTTATAATATAAAGCATATTACAGGTATACCAAACAATCCTACAGGTCAGGCAGTTATAGAAAGATCAAATCGAAGGATATGTTTTTTTATAAAAAAAAACAGAAAGGAATGGAAAATACCCCCAGAAATAGATTACAAAATGCTTTATTAACCTTAAATTTTCTTAACGCTAATGAAAAAGGAACAGCAGCAGCAGAGAAACACTGGATAATAAAAAAGTCTTCTGAATTAAATCAGCTGGTGCATTTCAAGGATGTGTTGACCTCACAATAGAAGCCAGGAGATGTGCTATGTTGGGGAAGAGTTTTGCTCTTGTTTCAACAGGAGAAGAAAAGTTATGCATACCGTCAAAATTAATAAAGATTCAGTTTGAAGAAGAGAAATTTCTTGAGAAAGAGAAATGACAGCTCATCCACAGAGGTGACAACCAATCAGGTGGTAAGGAAACCTTATAAGGGTTGGGGCAGAGTATGTTCTTGTCTTTGCAGGAAAATATTCATCTTCAAAAAGTCAAGAGATCCTGGACAGCTAGATGCCTCAAGAGGAAAAGATAATTATCCAGATAGAATCACCAAGCAAAGAAAATTATCACTTATGAGGATGGGTCATCTGAGGTTAAGAATCTCTGAATATGAATTGGAATAGTAGTCATGATTCACTTAAAAATCAAAGCTGGCTTTGGAGTTGGACAATGGCTCTATCCTTCTCTAAATCCAAGCGTGTTCTTAAAAGGAAAATTCAGAGTTTCTGTCTCAGGTCAGGAACCATCTGGTCTGGGACAGAAAGAAGAAATAATTTAGAAAAAAATGTACTTTTCTTCATACATATTTTTGTCTCTATCACACATTTTATTGAATATATGTCTGTATAAACAATGAGCAATTAATTTTCCTGAAGTAATCGTTGAACTTTCCAGGAAGAAGATGAGGCCCTACAACTACAACTCCACCTGGTTGATATGACATCATGAAGCTGATAGCGCTACTTTAAGTCCTAATTTGTGTACCAGCTGATCAAGATGGTTCAAACTTGGTTAGGTGAAATGATGCACTTTTTTACAAAGTTCTGGACAGAACTCCAAATAGGAACCTTAGAAAAACCCTACTGAATACTCAGACTATTTGCAATTATACCAGACAGTAATCTTGAACCTTAATCATCATTTTATTTTCACAGGATCCCATAGAAAGAACATCACCCTCATGACAGCTGGAAGTAATTCTAGAAGACAATGCCCCCTCTCCAACAAAGTTTGTCCTCAGAGTTAGGGACATTATTTGGTGGTTGATTATAACTGTTATAGGATTGGGAAATGGGGGAAATTATGTAAGCTCAGGGATCTCTTTGAAAAAAGGGAGAAATTGGATTGGATAATAGATTAGTATGAGCTTACTCAATTAATAATAATAGTGAGTAATGGAGTGAATACTTGTGAGCTATTATTTGCATTGCAGAATTTGTTTGCTGTTCCCTGTTCGAGGAGAAGACTGTGATCTGTGAGTCAACCCCTAAATAAATAGCCCTTTATTATACTCAATTCTGAGTTAGTGTGGGATTTTGTTTTAGTGTCTGTCTTCAAAAGACAACACAAAAGGACATGAAATTAAATTAAGCAACACTGGGGCTGTAGGTGGGGATTGGGAAAGGGAGGGGAGAAGGGATAACAGAGAGTAGTAACAGGGGTGAATACAGCTCAATTATCTTATGTGTATATATGTAATTATCACAATGAAAGCCTCCCTTTTAATGACTAATATACACTGATAAAAACTGGAAAAGACAAAGCCGCTTTTGATGGGTGGCTGGGCACTGTGTCCTTTTCGGGTTATCAAATGTAGCAAGTGATGTTTGACTCCTGAATACCAAGGATCAGAACAATAAGCTTTATTGCCTTGGACTCCCAGTACCTAGCACATGCTGCTTTGTGGGTCCTTGGGAGACATTTCCCACACACCCGCTGCTCAAAGCATTAGGTCTCCATTCACAGAGTGACCAGCTCTTCCTGATCCCACCTAAAATAAAGTCTTTCCTATATCCAACAGCATTTGCTATCTGGTTGTAACCACTTCTGTAGTTAGCTGCCCTCCCACCATATCAATGTCTCCCACTGCCTAGCACAGTGTGTGAATGCCCTGCCCCAGACTCTGAACCTCTCCTACCACTCCTGTACTCATTCCTCCTGATCTTGCTAATCATCCAGTCACCTTTACACCTGACCCCTCTCTTCTTTCAACTATCTGCTGAGGTAGAATATTCATAGTGAGGCTAGCCCTGAGCACTTCACTTAACAGTGCACGCTGGAGGCAGAGGCTGGTGAACTCTGAGTTCCAGCCTAGCCTGGTCTACTGAGTGAAATCCAGGACAGTCAACGCTATATAGACAGAATACCCTGTCTCCAAAACAAAAGAAAATGAGAGCACAACAACAACAAAAGTTTCTGCCCTGGCATGACAGTCCAAATAGTGCAGCACTGACACACATACCTTAGCTGTAACCAACAGTTCCCAGTTTGGATTTCGAGCCTGCTCAGGAGGGAGAAATCCTGTCCGGTACTAGAACGCACAGCCTGCTGGAGTCATGAATCTTGGAGGAGATTCTACAACTGCTCTTTTACTAAACCAGCATAATTCCTGACTACATTCGAAGTGTTTTCCCTCATACCCATAGATAAGTGTTGTCCTCAACTCTCACTAAGGAAATGTCACTTTGTGACAGACACAAATCAATGCAAAAAACACACTGATCAAAAAGGAGAGAAGTCAGGTCCCAACAGATACATCTACAACAAATGTCCTGCTGCTATGACTCAGGGATCATTGTGGAAGAAGGCTCAGAAAGAATGTAAGAGCTGGAATAATACAGCCTCTGCTGTAAGACAGTTTGTGTGGTGACCTAGTGAAGCACTAACCTGAATGGTCTTCAGCTCCTGACCTTCCTGCCTCAAACTGCCCAATCCTAGGATTACAGGCCTACACCCCCAGGCCATCATTTATGCATTGCTTGTGCTAAATCCAGAGCTGTCTGCATTAGAGCCAAGCACCCTAACCACAGAGCTACATCTCCAGCTGTCCTTGGACATTTTCTAGGGAAAATCATCTCATGGAATGAAGTAGAAAGACCACGCACATCCACTTCAGAAAAGTATGATCCAAGAGCATTTCCAAGAACGCTAGTACTGGAGATATGAGCTTAAACAAGTACTTCCATCCTTTGTTAGTAGAGACAGGGATGATGGCAGAACAATGTGGGAAATTATAACAAAGGCAATTACCTCCAAGTGCTGTCATCGGGCACGTTTACAAGTGGAATAACACAGTTCAGGCTGTGAACTGCTCTGAGCCCTTCACATGTCTTCTCTTACCCAGGGGAATATGACCCAGGAAAGACCAACAAAAGATCCCATAATTCTTTCACGTGTGTTAGTTCTCTGCCTCTATGCTAAAGGAACATGCCCCAGGGCCAGAGACAGTGCTGTCTCTGGTTCTGCTTTCGTCCTGACAGATATCTGGTGGAATGGCTGCACAGACGATTTTGTGATCACAGGTGAAAATGTTGATTTCTGACGTGCTGGGACTTCTGAAATGGCTCAGTAACTGAAAAGTTTGCCTGATAGTGGGTAGCCTCACCCAGAGTTCACGCAAAAGTCTATTCTGGGACTACTCTTAGAAACCAGAAAAAAGTCAAAGCCAACGAAATATAAGGCAAAAACCACAAATGAAGGTGCTCACATCTAGAACCTGAGTAATAGACCTGAAGACCATTCCTTCAAGAGGACTGCTAGCTCAGGATTCACATTCCTCATGTCCATGTCTCACCCCACCATTTGTAATCTTTTGTGTGTGTGTGTGTGTGTGTGTGTGTGTGTGTGTGTGTGTGTTTCATTTTATTTTTTTTGAGAAAAGGAAAAAAAAGTTTCCCCCTCCTCCCAGCCTCCCATTCCCCTCCCCCTCCTCCCACCCTTCTCCCCCTCCCCCCACTCCTCTCCCCCTCCCTCTCCAGTCCAGAGAGCAGTCAGGGTTCCCTGCCCTGTGGAAAGTCCAAGGTCCTCCCCCCTCCTTCGTCTAGGAAGGTGAACATCCAAACTGGCTAGGCACCCACAAAGCCAGAACATGAAGTAGGATCAAAACCCCGTGTCATTGTCCTTGGCTTCTCATCAGCCCTCATTGTTCGCCATGTTCAGAGAGTCTGGTTTTATCCCATGCTTTTTCAGTCATAGTCAGGCTGGCCTTGGTGAGCTCCCAACAGATCAGCCCCACTGTCTCAGTGGGTGGGTGCACCCCTTGTGATCCTGACTTCCTTGCTCATCTTCTCCCTCCTTCCGCTCCTCATTGGGACCTTGGGAGCTCAGTCCAGTGCTCCAGTGTGTGTCTCTGTCTCTATCTCCATCAATCACCAGATGAAGGTTCTATGGTGATATACAAGATATTCGTCAGTATTGCTATAGGATAGGGTCATTTCAGGTTCCCTATCCTCATCTGCCCAAGGAACTAACTGGGGACATCGCCTTGGGCTCCTGGGAGCCACTCTAGGTTCAAGTCTCTTGCCAGCCCTAAGGTGGCTCCCTTAACTAAGAATTGTGCTTCCGTGCTCCCCTATCCAGCCTTCCTTTATCCCAATCATCCTGTTTCCCCAAATTCCCCCCATCCTCCCCTTCTCACTTTTCTCTCCCCATCTCCCCTTACCCCCAACCCACCCCACCCCCAAGATCCCACTTTTCTCCTCGGCAATTTTGTCTGCTTCCCATAGGCAAGAGGATAACTATATGTTTTTCCTTGGGTTCATCTTCTTACTTAGCTTTTTTAGGTTCACCAATTGTAGACTCCGTGACCCTTATTTATGGCTAGAAACCAATTATGAGTGAGTACATCCCATGTTCATCTTTTTGGGTCTGGGTTACCTCACTCAGGATAGTGTTTTCTATTTCCACCCATTTGCATGCAAAATTCAAGAAGTCATTGTTTTTTACCGCAGCGTGGTACTCTAATGTGTAGATATTCCACACTTTCTTCATCCATTCTTCCATTGAAGGACATCTAGGTTGTTTCCAGGTTCTGGCTATTACAAATAATACTGCTATGAACATAGTTGAACAAATGCTTTTGTCATATGATCGGGCATCTCTTATGTATATTCCCAAGAGTGGTATTGCTGGGTCCAGGGGACCATTTGTAATCTTGTGTCTATATCCTGCCCCACCATTTGTGATCTTGTGCCTATGTCCCTACTCCAGCATTTGTATGCTGGCATGACCCTCTTTTATGAATAGGAGGTACCAGTTGGTCCCACGTTGGTAAAGTTATTTGGGATGGTTGGATGAATTTTTTCAAGAGGCACTTGGAAGAGAGCCTGACACACACAGCAAACAGGAGTTATTCCTCATCTCCTAGCAAGTCATCATGGTTAAAAATGTCTGCCCAGGACAGTCACACTGACCAAGAGAGTCCTCTGTTCAAACTCAGGCCTATGAAACAGAAGTGGGGAGAAGGTATCACCCCCTTCCTGCTCTCCCCCAAGGTCACCAAAGGTCAGTTCAGAAACACCTTTGTTCCAACACTCTCCATGCAAGGTGAGACCTGCCTCCTCAGTATTCCCTTTCAGACTTAAAACCTTCAGGATTTTGACTGAAACAGGGCTCTGGGTGTGCCTAGGAACAAAGATTTCCTCAGAGAGTTTCTTGTACTCTGACTGGGTGATGGTTAGAAGGACCAGTGGCCATGTTTCAGAGGACTTTGGTAGAGAAATCATTTCAAACATTTTCTCTGCAGACTCATTTACATACTAGTATTTCCAATAAATGGACTGACTAGGTGAGAACAGTTGCCTGACATGGGATTCCTCTCTGTATGCTATGAATATGTTTTATTGGTTAATAAAGAAGCTGCTTTGGCCTATGGCAGGGCAGAATATTAGTAGGCAGAAAAACTAAACTGAATGCAGGAAAAAAAAATGGATACCAGCAGATGCCATTTAGCTGCTGAAGGAGAAAAGCACCAGAACCTTGTTGGTAAGCCACAGCCGCATGGCAAAACACAGATTAATAGAAATGGGGTAATTTAAGATGTAAGAGCTACCTATAAATATGCCTGAGCCATCAGCCAAACAGTGTTATAATTAATGTAGTCTCTATATCATTATTCTGGTATGGGCAGTCAGGAAACAAAAGCACAGATTGCATTTACATACTGGTGCCCAAACAATTGGGGCTAGCCAGCATAGATTGCCACCCACTTCCCATCTGGGGGCTTGTATGCTTGCTCAGGGTTAGGCACAAAATAGTCGAGAGAAGGTCAGCAGATTAGCACTCCCTCCCTGGGCAATCAGTGGACCGGGTCTTCTAGGTGTGCACAGGCAGGAGAACATGGCAAATTCCTGCCGCCATGCACAGATATATTTCCAGGGCACACAGCATGCTGCATGGCACATTTAGCTTTAATCAGAAAAAAAAAAAAGATTTATGTGCTGCACGGTGCTTCCCAGAACTGAGAAGTAAGCACGTTTCCCACCCAGCAGTCCCAGAGCTGGTAGTAAACAAACCTCTGCCATATTGAAAGTCAAAGAGAGATGAAGCCAGCATCCAGGGCTGCTGAGACCACACTGTTTACTATTTGAAAATGGTCCTAATCAAAAAAGGATTCCAAATATACAAGAAGACAGATTCAGACATAAAAGACCTCTAAACAAGACACAGTGTGTTTTCAAATTGTACATAGGCGAGAGAGGGGAGAGAGAGAGAGAGAGAGAGAGAGAGAGAGAGAGAGAGAGAGAGAGAGAGAGAGAGAGATTAAAGATACAATAAAGTAATATGAAAGAGTACAGGCAGACATAGATTAAAGGAATTCTAAAAAGCCACATAAAGATAGAAAATACACAGACAGTTTGGATTGTGTTTTCTTTAAAGTTTTTGGCTGTTAAAGAGCTAACTACAGAGAGACATTTGATTGTGGGGAATGCTAAGCTAAACATATATATATATATATATATATATATATATATATATATATATATATATATATATATAGTCTTCAAAATTTGAGTCTAAGTATATGTTACTCTGGAAAAGAGGTTCTGCTCTTGTTTCCAAAAGGATAAGAAGCTATGGATTCCTTCCAGGATAATGTGGTTTGATGAAAGGTCTCCATGAACCCTAAAAATACTTCACCCAACAAACAGGAGAAAGCAATTTGAAGAAAACAATGCCCAACTTGCAAAAATGATTGTTTATAAATGTTTGTTTTCATTTAAGGGGAGTTGATTATGAGTGATTAATAGTCAAAATAAATTACTTTTAAAAATAGGGGGATATGATTAGAGATGAATACTTTAAATTGGTATGGATATTGGTCTATTGATAAAAATTTAAGGTTGATTTTGTTACACTGTGTATAAGTATTTCTACACTTCTTTAAGATATTGTGTTTGTACATCTCATTTAAAAGTGTAATGTATAGTTAAGAAATATAGATTAATAGAGTCATCTATAATAATCAGAATTTTAATTATGTAGTTTAGGTTTTTCTAGACATACAGAGATAGATTTCAGTTAGATAGTAGTCAACACTTCAAAGACCTAGAGAACAAGGCAAAGGCAGGTGGTTTTCTGTGAGGTTGAAGCACAGGTATAGTGGTGCACACCTTTAATACCACTTGGGGGACAAAGGCAGATGGATGTCTGAGTTTCAGGCCAGCCTGGTCTATAGAGTTATATCTAGGACTGCCAAAGAAACAGAAAAACCCTGCCTCAAAACAGAAAAAATATATAATAAAAGAAATACAGTTTTTAAAAAGCCATGTAAAACTGGTAAATACATAGAGAGTATGGATACTGTCACAGACTTTCATGTCATCCAAAACTCCAGGCATGTGATAGATCATATTGTTCTTGGCCCTATCATCGGGCACCTAAGACATTTCCAGCCCTGACTATTGCAGAATACTCAATACACATTATTTTGTATCAACCTTCATGTACATCTTAAGTGGTTTCTTTGGTATATACAGTGGCAGTCCTGGTCATCTTCAGTGGGCATTTCATTTTGCTTTGCTTATATTTAGTTCAGGTTATGTATTGAAAGAGGGTCTAATTATGTAACTATAGCTGGCCCAAAACTCAGTGTATGGACCATACCATCCAAGCAATAATATAGATATGTCTTCTGCTGCATCTTGATACCTGGGATGGCCTATCATGCCCTGTCAATTGTGGAGAATATACTTAGAGTTGGGGGGTTGTGTGTAAGTCATGTGGCCCAAAGCCTGGAAATAGAGTCTTCTGACATGCATTCAAGTCTAATTGGCTCGTGAATGCATACAACCCATGGAGATACAGTTTCTTCAACAACAACAACAAAAAAAAAGGCCACATTTTCTAGACACGGATTTCGATCATTAGATCATAGCCATGAACCTAGGAACAGGATACAATACCTCATTTGGGAAGTCAATGTGCAGCAGAAAAACAAAGATCAAATTTGTACCTAATCATCTGAAATACCAATTTCCACCTCACCTGATTGTAGGAGACCATGTCTCATTGTCTCTGGAACAAGTCCAAGTTGCCTGGATGTCAAACTCTGATTCAGGACTAACTGCTACGGGATGGTGAAGGATGGAGAGTGGCCTTGAGGGAAGACAGACAGCTGATCTCCCAGAGATGAAGGCTTAAATGAGGTGGAAGGAAGGTGGAACATCCTTGTAGTGGTTTCTCGGGCACTGGAATCTGGACGTGTCTGTCAGCAGGATTCTTTTTCAGGCAGATTGGCTCATTACCTGCAGCGCGAATATAGGTAAGTGAGGAAGAGGAGACAGGAGTAGGTCAAATTGGCTAGCAGCTACTTATCTTGAGGAGCCAGCTAGATTTCTTTTTTCTTTTCATGTGAAATCAAGTTCCACTCCTTGCTTGAGGACCCTCGGGCTATCAGCCACCCAGGACTGGCCTCCACCCCCAGTGAACAGTGTGGAAACACTGGAGGGGACATGCCAGAGGCTCTGTGGCCTTGCTGGGACTCATTGTGACCAAAGCAGCATTTCCAAGGTGCTGTGAGTGACCAAACAGTGGAGGGATTAAAAAACTGGTCCCAAATTCTATCCTCAGGGCGTTCCTGAAGAAGAGGGATGTTTATGGTTAGGCCCATTTTAAAGGAGTGAGAACCCTTCCCCTCCCTCCTTTGACAGGCTGGGATTGCCTTTCTCTTAGAGTCCATGCAAGACTACAAGTTTCCATTTGTTCGTCTATGTCTGCTTCCTAGAGGCACACGCTGAAACTGCTCAGTGTGTCTTACATGACTCATCAAGCAGATGCAAGCAGTAGCCTGCTGCTCAAGGAAATGTCAATGTGAACATCTATGTATTCATTAAAATGTACTGAATTTGTATATTTATCGGGATTGGAGGTCGGGTCTCATACAGCTCAGTCTGGCCACAAATTTGTTTTCTAACAATAATAATCTTCAGATTTTGATCCTCCAACCTCCAATTCCCAAATGCCAGGATTCGAGGCCTGAGCAACCAAACCTGCTTTATGTGAGGCTTGGCATCAAACCAAAAGCATTCTGCATCATAGCCATTTTTATCAATAGAAGTACAGTCCCAGCCCCACTAAAGGGGATGGTAAGAACAGAAATAATGGGTTCTTCACAGCAGTGCACACACGAATACCATTGTACTTAGTCCATACTCACAAGTTCCATTGTCCTCACTTGTCCCCCTCTGACCTTCTGCTTAGCCCCTTCCTCGCCAAAACAGGATCTCTGGAGAACCAATCATCATCTACAAGGGCAACATTATCCTTCATTAGTGATGGCCAAAGAATTAGGGTATTATGGTCACCTTTTTGTCCCCATCTCTCTCTCTCTCTGATATTATGAAAGGGAGGAGCACAGTAGGCTTTGGCATGCTGTACCCAGGGAAGGATTAACAGGTCCTGGAAACTCCATGCAAATCTAGGCATGTTGGGTATTATTTAATTGCTGTGCTGTGTCGCCATCTACTGATGACTCCCAGCTCAACATTTGTGCCTCCATCTTGGTGATGGGCCTCAGTTTCTAGTCTCCTCCCAGACCACTCTTCCTGGATATTCTCAGGGACCCTGTGCACCAACATGAACACACACTCGTTGACCATTTGCAAATGTATGCCTCCTCTAGTCTTGGGAGTCTTTGAAAGGCTCTAACATCTACTGGACTGGACCAGTGCCTCAGAATCCTCCTCTGCACCCACCATCGCTAAGACATGCATACTGTCTAGATGACATGCCAATTCCTCTCTCACCCTCTCTGCCTCTTCTCCCCACTTCTCCTTCACTCTTATTGTTACAAGAAGACATGCAGTGACATGCAGAGGGTTCCTGAGACACATAGACTTCCCCACAGGTTGTCATGGCATTGCTACTTGTACACAGTATGGAAGCGTGTGTGGTGAGTATGTAAGCATGTCTGGTGACTGTGCAGGTGTGCATGAGTATATATATGTTGGTGCCAATTCCTCTTTCACACTCTCTGCCTCTTCTCCCCACCCCCGCCTCACTCAAATTGATGCAGGAACCATACAGCAACACACAGAGGGTTCCTGAGACACATAGACTTCCCCACAGGTTGTCATGGCATTGCTACTTGTACACAATATGGAAGCGTGTGTGGTGAGTATGTAAGCATGTCTGGTGCCTGTGCAGGTGTGCATGGGTATATATATATATATATATATATATATATATATATATATATATATATATATATATATATATATATATACACATATATGTTGGTGTGTAGTCTGCAAGAGCCCAAGAGCGGCAGGTACACAGTAGCCTGGAATCCCCAGAGTGCAGCAGTATGTGGGATGTTGAATGAGCTGTATCTGGGTTGAAAATCAGGTGCTGAGAAGCAGTGGCATTGTGTGGAGACAGAAAAAGAAAACCCAGTTTCATACCTTGCACAAAGGTGGTCAGAACTAGATGGAGGACAAAGGGAAAGGATACGAGACCTTTCCAGAGTGAACTGCGAGGGAGGCTCTGCTTTCTCTCCATTGGACTGAAGACAGGAGTCTGTCTCAGAAGCAGCTCTGTACAAACAGAGCCTGCTGGCTTCTGGGAAGGCATCCCTTGCTCTCAGTGAGGAATGCACAGTGAAGAATCAGCTGCATGTCGGCCATATCATGTTTTCCACTTTCCATTGCTCTTCATGAACAAGGGGGTAGGGGAATGGGCAAAGAGGGAAGAATAGCACCAGCTGTGATTCAAATGACCCAAGAAATACTCTATTCAGGATACCACATCATAATCGGCCATCACGGTTTTTATTGGTCCTCGTCCAGGTTTTTTCCTTTTTTTTTTTTTTTTTTTTTTGGTTTGTTTTGTATTTTCCTCTCTTTAAGCTGAAAGCTTATGCCAGCATTAGCAGAATGACCTTGTGGTCACCAAACCCTGTTATCTATCCCTCTGCCCTGCATAGGCTAGATCACCTCTCATCTCTTAATTGGTCCTGGGCTGGGTAACTGAACATAGAATTTTGAAGTAGTTATGGCTGGGAAAGTTAATTTGAGCTCTGATTAGAGCACGGAGGTTTTTTTATCTCCATGCCTTTCCACTGGCAGAGAGAAGGTGAAGACTGAAATTAGCTCTCAGAGTCTGAATGTGTCCTAACACATGGATTGCAGAGTATGGGAAACACAGGCCAATACCAAGAATGTCTTCTCAAACTGTCCATTAAGAGATGACACCTAACCCAAAGCTCTTTGGACTGGGAAGGCTAGAAGAATGTTTCAAGTGCTTGGCACAAATTTTGTGTTCCAGGCATACAAGAGGGACATATGAGACAACCAGCAAAACTACCTGCAGGCCTTCTCCTCTCACCCTCCCCAGCCACTTCCCCACACCTAATCCCTAGTTTCATTCCCAGCTCTACATCAGAACACCCATCACTACCTTCCCTGCTCCCTGACCCATCTACTGTGTTGCCTTCAACTCTTACACTTCTAACCTCAATCCCTACACTTGATCCTTTGGTCTACAGCCCATCTCCAACACACACTGCTGATAACCCAAGGACATCTCCTCCCAGGCCAACAAGTACAATGAAGGCAGACACACACCTCTACTCCTGCTCCTGGGATCTGATTCCACCAGGCTCATCCCCAGATCTGTAGCTGGACACCTGCTGTGCTCCCCTCTCCTCTCTGACCTTATACCCAAAGCATCTTAAAGACCTCCTTCTCCAAGGCTCCCTCCCTAAATTCATCCCCATATCCCAGCCTCCAACACCAGCAGGCATTGCATGTGGCTCTTTCACCAATCTGTGCAGGTAGATCCTGTGTCCTGGTAGCCACACCCCCTTAATAAATGCAAATTGTGTCTGTGTATCTGCGGTTTGCTGATGCCCTGGTGGATGGCTGGGAGGCAGATGCTTAGTTCCATGTCTTGGGGGGAGCACACTGGGATTTACAGGATGCAGAGTACAAAGTGTGGCAGGGGAGGCAGTGCACACTGCCTGCAGGAGTATTAAGTGCTGACAGGTTAATGGGGCTACAAGGGGAGAGGAATGATGATGGGCTGTACCCTGGGGCCTAGGGCCTAGAGAGTGGGGATATCCAGGCAGGAGATTAGTCCCTCATCACTTCCTCCAATAGGTGCTGGTGATACTTGAGCCTCTGGGGGCTGCAAACTTGTGCACCCACTTTAGAAATCGCTATGGAAGTTTCTCAGAAAAAATTGGAGTCAGTCTACCTCAAGACTCAGCAATACCACACTTGGGCATTTACCCAAAGGATGCTCAACCATACCACATGGATATTTGCTCAGCAATGCTTATTGTAATTGTGGCACAATAGACAGAAGCTAGAAACAACCTAGATGTCCCTCAAAAGAAGAATGGATAAAGAAAATGGGACACATTTATACCATGGAGTATTACTAAGTTGTTGAAAACAATCACATCATGAAATTGACAGGCAAACGGATAGAACTTGAAAAAAATCTTCCTGAGTGAGGTAACCCGGCCCAGAAATACAAACAGTGTATATACTAACTCACAAGTGGATATTAGAGATGTAATGCAAAGAATAATAAGGCTACAATCCTCAGCCTCAGAGAAGGTAGGATGCAAGCAGGACCCTAATAGAGAAAAATGGATTGAGTAGGACTGGGAAATAGATGAGATCTCCTGGGTAAACCGGTGGCCAGTGGTAGAGTGGAGGGTATGGGGGATGAGAACAGGAGGGAACCAGATGGGCAAGTAGTGGGAGGGATGGACTACTTGAAGAGCAATGAAAGAGACATCTCAATAGATGAAGCCATTATGGGGTTAGAGAGAAACCTGGTGCTAGGGAAATCCCCAGGAATCCACAGGGTGACCCCAGCTAAGACTCCTGCCAGCAGTGGAGTGAATGCCTAAACTGGTCTTTTCCTGTAAACAGATTGGTGACTACCACAATTATCACTATAGAACCGTCATCCAGTAACTGATGGAAGCAGATGCAGAGATCCACAGACAAGCCACTGGGCCAAGTTCAGGAAGTCCAATCGAAGAAAGGGACGAGGGTTTTATGTGCAAGGCAAGGTCGAGATCGAGACAGGGAATCCCACAGACAGCAGACCCAATCTCCTGGGACCTCATGGACTCTGGATCAACATATGGGAAGTGTAGTATGGATTCTAATTGGTATTAATAATGAAAACACAGAGTCAGCTATGAGGGATGAAAGCTGAAGGGTCAGAGAAGCAGAATGGGCAGTCACAGCAGAGTTGTTACCTCTACCAATGCTCAGACCAAAAGGACAATCCTCAGACTGAACTCAGACTGCTTCAGACTGCCCTGAATTCCTGTCTCCTCCTGCCTTATATTCCTCTCTCCACCCAGTCATGTCACTCCTGTCTCCACCTCCCTAGTGCTGGGGCTGAAAAGGTGGGATCCCAAGTGCTGAGATCACCTTTGTGTGAGCTCTGTTTCTCTTTTAGAGAAATTCAGTCTCTTCTAGGACAGGGTGGCCTTCAACTAATAGAGATCCTTCTGCCTCTCTCTCCCAAATCCTGGGATTAAAGGGTATGCCACCACTCCTTGGCCTCTAGTGGCTTAGCTCTGTACTCTGATGTTCAGGCTTTATTTGTTAAGACACAAGCAAAATATCACTACCAGGGAGCCTGAATGGGACAGAGCTACACCCTCTATAAGTGAACAACAGTTGTATGACTTTGTCTGATTGTAAGATCCCTGGCATTGAGACCAGGATCTATCCCTGGTGCATGAGCTAGCTTTTTTGGAGCCCACTCCCTATGGGGAAATGCCTTGTTCAGGCTTGATGTAGGGGAAGGGCCTTGGTCCTGCCTCAACTTCATATGCCAGGCTTCCTTGACTTCGCATAGGAAGCCTTACATTTTCTGGGATGCCTATTGGGGGTTGGGGGTGGGAAGTGGGAGGGAATAGGAGGAGGTTAGGGAGGGGGAACTGTGGTGGGTATATAAAATGAATAAAAAGTTTAAAATCTTAATGCAGATGGGAAGGACTTTGTGCTGCCCCAACATAACATTCCAGACTATGTTGATTCCCCATGGGAGTCCTTACCTGTTGCTAGGTGTGAATGGGGCACGGATGCGGGGTAATTAAGGGAGTAAGAGGAGGGGTGGAAGGGAGAAATTTGGTTGGAATGTAAAATGAAATTTTTTTAAAAAAATGGATTTTTTTCCTTCTCCCTTGCACTCACCACTGTGACTGGGGAGAGCTTGGGGGAGTGGGAGGGTGGAGATGGAAAAAGGGTGGATATAGGAGCAGGGAAGAAGATATCTACATTAAGGGAGCCTTTTTAGGGTTGGCAAGAGACTTGGCTCTAGAGGGGATCCCAGGTGTCCACAGGGATGTCCCCAGCTAGGTCCTTGGGCGGCAGAAAAGAGGGTGCCTGAACTGGCCTCGCCCCACTATCACACTGATGATTATCTCCAATACCACCATATAATCTTTGTCCTGCAACAGATGGAGATAGAGACAGAGACCCTCATCAGAGCAACAAACTGAGCTGCCAAAATCGAGTTGAAGAGCAGAAGTAGGGAGAAGATGAGCAAGGAAGTCAGGACCAGGAGGGGTTGGTCCACCCAATGAGACAGCGTGCCTGATCTAATGGGAGCTCACCAAGGCCAGCTAAATGAGCCTGTGATCAAACCGTACTCTCTGGATGTGGCTGCCAAGGGGGGGGGGGCAGACTGAGAAGCCATGATAACAGCACTAGGACCTGTTTCTACTGCATGTTCTGGCTTTTTGGGACCCTAGTCTATTTGGATGCACATCTTCCTAGGCCTGGATGGAGCAGGGAGGGTCGTGGAAGTCCCACAGGGCAGGGTAGCCTGTTCTCTCTTAAGGAGAGAGGTGGAGGGAGGAGGGTAACTGGGGGAGCCGGAGGGGAATGAAAGGGGGGGAGGAAGTGTAATTTTTAATGGAAAAATAAATTTAAAAATGGATTTTTTTTCAAAGGGAATTTGGAAAAATTTCACACTAATGATTTAACAAAACACCTGAAAGCTCTAGAAAAAAAAAAAAGAATCAAAGTCACCCATGAGGAATAGATGGCAGGAAATAATCAAATTGAGGGCTGAAATCAAGCAAGTAGAAAGAAAAAGAACACTACAAAGAATCAATGAAATGAAGAGTGAGTTCTTTAAAAAAAAACCTGTACTTTATAAAATTGTAAAATCTGAAAGAAAAGGACAATTTTCAGGATAAGTACCACATACCAAAATTAAATAAGACCAGATAAACAATTTAAGGATATCTACAGCCCCTAAAGAAAGAGAATCAGCCGTTGAAGCCCCCCCCCCCCCAAAAAAAAAGAGAAAAATAGGGCTAGATGGTTTCAGCAAAGAAATCTACCAGAATTTCAAAGAAGAACTAATAACAATACTCCATAATTAGTTCCACATAATAGAAAGAGAAGGAACATTGTCAAATTCTTTTTATGAAGCTACAGCTACCCTGATACCCAAACCACACAAAGATGAAACAAAGAAAGAGAATTATACACCAATGTCCCTCATGAACTTTGATGCAAATATAATAAAATATTGGCAAGCAGAATCCAAGAACATCTGAAAAAAACCACATTCACTATGATCAAAGGGCTTCATCCCAGAGATGAAGGGATGGTTTCACAGATAAAAAATCTCTCAAGGTTGTCCACCATATGAGAGAAGTGGATGGGGTGGGTAGGAAGTGGGAGAAGGGAAAAGAGGAGAGGAAGGAGCAGAAAATGTGGTTCTTATGTCAAATAAATGAAAAAAATTAATGAAATCCCCGCAAATAACAACTCATGCTGTGAAGAATATGGAGCAAGCGGAACTCTCCTCCATTGCTGGTGGGAGTGCACACTTCCACTATCACTATGGAAATCAATATGCCAGTTCATCAGAAAATTGGAACTCAACCTACATCAAGAACTCGTTATAACACTCTTGAACATATACCCAAAGGATTCTTCTTTCTGCCTCAGGGAGACTTCCTCAAACATGTTCATTGCTATTCTATTCATAATAGCCAGAAACTGGAACCAAGGTATATGTCTGTTAAAAGAAGAATGGATAATAATAACAAGATACAATTACACAATGGCACATTACTCAGCTTTTTAGAGACATGAAATTGACCGACAAATGGGTAGATATAGAAGAAAAATCACCCGAGTGTGGAAACCCACACCCAGAAAAAGAAATATAGTAGGTGCACACGTAAAGGTGTAAATTATCCTTTAAGTAAATGATAACCTGTGGAGGATGGTTGAAAAAGTTTTCATTGCCACCATGAGGGAGACAGACAGATCTCTGTGCATTCCAGGCCAGCCTAGCCTGCATAATGAGTTCAAGGACAGTCAGAGCTACATGATGAGATCTTCTCTCAGAAAAAAAAAAGTAGAAAGAGAGAGAGAGAGAGAGAGAGAGAGAGAGAGAGAGAGAGAGGGGGGGGGGGGAGGGAGGGAGGGAGGGAGGGAGGGAGGGAGAGAGAGAGAGAGAGAGAGAGAGAGAGAGAGAGAGAAAGAGAGAAAGAGAAAGAGAGAGAGAGAGAGAAAGGCAAATGATAACCAAGCAACAATCCTTAGAACCAAGGGTTGGTGGGGTTGCATGAAGCTCTGGGAAAAAGTGAAATATAGATGTTAAGGACAGACTGGGAGAAGATGGGGATGGTAATGGGGTGGAGAATTAGGTGGGGGTGATGTGGAGGAGGGAGAGATTGTGAAGAGAGAAGGTTGAAATTGATGGCATTTGGGGATTGGTGTGGAAATCTAGTGCACTGAAAACTTCTTGGAATCTATGAAGGTCTTTCTAATAGTGACTCCTAGCAATGGCAGATGGATATTGAGTCTTACTGGCCATTTTTGAAGCCAGCCAAGGCTTCCAGTGGTGGGACTGCTTTGCATTCAGTTCAGTCCTTGGCAAAGAGGGCATGATGGAAATCCTCAACCTAGACTGTTTCTAAGACAAAGGGTTGCGCTCTGAAAACTGACAGTGGGGCCCCATTGCTGAGGATAATACCCACACAACTCAATGAACCTGGAGAATCTGAAATGCTGCCTATAAGAAACTGATGCCACTGTGTGCTAGTGTCTTTGGTGTGGGAAAGTACCCTGCAGGCTAAGGAAAGAGAAATGTAGACACAAGGCATGCACAAAACCTCTGACCTACAATCCGTCCTGCCTGCCAAATATCCAATGGTGGAACAGAAAATGGCCAAGTAGCCAATCAATGTCTGATTTATGGTCCTAAGGCCCACTACACGAGAAATAATCCATAGCTGACACTACATGGCTAACCAAGAACGAGAGATGAGATAGTCCAGAGACCTAGGGGAGACCAAACACCACTACTCTTAAGGAAAATCATTGAAATATTCCTTAATGATATTCTGCTCTGCTCACTAATCAGTGCCTTATCCAGTCACTAGAGGCTTCTTCCAACAGCACATGGGAACAGATGCAGAGTTCCACAGCGAGATGTTATATGGAGAGAGAGAGAGCCTAAATTAGAGGTCTCCACCAAAACTCTTCCACCAGAGCCCAGGAAATCCCATGGATGAGGAGGTTAAAGAGCGTAGAACCAGAGGGAATGGGAGACACTAGCAGAAAATTAAGCAAGGTGCATATGAGCTCACGGAGACTAGTGAGCCTGCACAAGTCCGACCGGAATCTATACTAGGTCTGTTGAATATATGTTACAGATATCCAGAAGGCTTAGTATTTATGTGGGACTTCTGACTGTGAGAACAAGGGGGTCTCTGAACATTGTGCTTGCTGTCGGGACTCTTCTCATGTTGGACTGCCATGTCCATCTTGGACATAATAGATTTGTCTCTATCCTAGTTTCTTTGTTGCTTTCTTTTTATCTGTTTATAGGCTGATCTTTTCTAATGAGAGACAAAAAAGAGTGGGTCTGAAGGGGAGGGAAGCATTGGAGGAAATGGTAGGAGCAGAAGGAGGGAAAACCATAATCAATATATATTATATGAGAAAGGAATTTATTTTCCACAGAACAAAAAAACTGTGTAGATAAGGACGGTGGATAATTAGACACTTACTGAATCAAAAAGATTTTTTTAAATATTTATTTATTTACTTATTGTGTATACAATATTCTGTTTGTGTGTATGCCTGCAGGCCGAAGAGGATACCAGACCTCATTACAGATGGTTGTGAGCCACCATGTGGTTGCTGGGAATTGAACTCAGGACCTTTGGAAGAGCAGGCAATGCTCTTAACCACTGAGCCATCTCTCCAGCCCCCTCAAAAAGATTTTTTTAAAAAGCTGTATTTCAATGTGTGTGTGTGTGTGTGTGTGTGTGTGTGTGTGTGTGTGTGTGTGTCTTCTTGTAAGGGACTGGAGGCCATAAAAGGGCATGTGATTGTCTGGAGGTCATAGGTTTTTTGCATTTGTGGGGTGCTCCAAGAGGCCTTCTGCAATTAATCCCCAGTCCTGTGCAAGAGTGGTACATGCTGCTGCCAAGTGCCAGGCCATCTGCATTTTACTATGCTCACAGCACTTCCTGGGCTATTTTTGGGTTTTGTTACAGTTACACAAGCCACACTGTACATCCTCAGAATTAGCCTGAAAACAAGTGGGATGAGCTTTGTGAATGGAACATACAGAAGGCTGAAGGAATCATGACTGTGAAATCAGGCTCAGTATGAGTTTGAAAGGCTTTGGACCACAAATGTGCAACCTGCTGGACAAATATCCAGATCCTGTCAAGGAGTCACTTCTCCATTCTCTTCTACTTCATTGTCCAGATGTCACTCATGGGACATTCTCTCAAGCACAGTGCTAGAGCCTGGACCAGTGGTAGTATGACTCTCACCAGCCCAGGTGCATGATAAAGGTAAGAAAAGGGACCCTTCCTAATGTGTGCAGCAAATACTCAGGATGCTGTAGACATCTTGTATTTACTTAAAGGCCACATTGAGCTCCAAGGATGTACTGGGGAAGGTGGAGAGATCCTAGTATGGATGCTCTTCAGAACAGGTCAGTCACAGCATCCTGTACCTAGAGTATACCAAAAACCCATTTAGGCACCCAGCAAACGTAAGGCTGTATTCATGGGGGGATTTACATATGCCCTGACTTCTGCATGTTTCTCAGCAAATTTGTGAAGGAAGGAGTTCATCATTGTAGGAAGGGGGAACACTAAGTGAGCTCTGTTCTGAGGGAGGTGAGAAAGTGGAGGAAGCCCAGGGACAGATGGACAAAAGACTTGCTGGGCAATAGGGAGGTCTGCCAAAAAAAAAAAAAAAGGTGAGCAGGGAATCATGGGAGCACAACAAATGTGTCATTATATAGACATCGTGTAGGGCTACCTGTTGGAAAAAGGGGGACTGTGGGCAACCTGATGACATATATATGGCATTTCTCATTCCTGAGAATCCTGTTCCTAGACTACGGATATGTGAATATGGGAAAACTCAGAGACACGTCGCAATTACAACAGATGAAGTGGAACTGAAGCGCAGTTGAGGCCTGTTACTAGAAGGCTGGGACAAATTTTGGACAAACTTTGGCCCAAAGGAAAGTACTTATTTCTTTCTTTTCTCAGACTCTGGACATCAAAATGGGACCAGATTTGTAAAATATAACTTGGAGTGGAGTAGTGCTGTAGAGGTTTCTAGAACAAAAAAAAAAAAAAAAAAAACTGGCTCCTAACAGAAGTACAATATACTCTTACTGAGGGGGGCCATCAGGATAAAAACAAGATGTTTCTATTTGGTAGTAGTGATAACCAGTCTCACCACACAGGTTCCTGGAAGAGTACATTTTCTAAGGAACCCAGGAAAAGTAGGACTTCTTCAGTCACAGATTAGATATGAAAAAAATGTGTACCCAATGGCCTAGGGAAGGACAAAATCCTGGTGGCTAATTCTGGGTCTCTTGGATCAGGAAGCTTGGCTGGGAAGGGAAAATGGCAGGGGAACCAGCATGCTAGCCATGCATTCTGCTCCCTCCTCTTCTGAAGACAGACAGCAAGGGCTAGCTAGCCTGGGAAAAGGAGTGAGGCAAGAGCAGAGAGGGGGAGTCTGAGGATACATGTCCCTTTGCCCTGGATGAGTTGTCAATGTCCCCACAACACACTGTAATATATGGGCAGGTCCCAGCAAGAAGAAAACGAGCTCAGTACCCTGGGGACTCTAATGATCCTCCTTGACCTTTGCCTTCAGGTCCCAGCAATGGTCAGCATGGCCAGGGGCTGTCCACTGCAAATGGGAAGTTGTTTTTTGCACAAAGAGGCAAAGGGAACTCCTGAGCTCTGACTTGAGGTACACTGCTGTAATCTGGATTATTGGACTTAAAAGATTATATGCCCCTCCTGAGACTGACCATTTGATAAGAGAGTCCAGGAGTCATTAGGGATTAGTCTCTTAGTTGTTTAAATAAGATGCTACAAAACACTGGGTCACCTCAAAGAAGAGCTGAAGGACTGGAGAGGAACAGGCTTTCCCTTTTATTTGGATCTGGTCTTTCTCTGTCTCATTGACATGTATGTTCTCCATGAATCCCATATATCATACAGAAGTGGTGGCTATGGATGAGGGTGTCAACTAATGCTCATAGAACAGAAGTGTTGTTCTCTGAGAAACAGCAAAAAACTTGGTGCAATGCATAGAGGTGGGGCTGTGGGGGAAGATGGGAAGTTGATTATCGTATACCTTCAGAAGGTGCTTAATGTATGTCTGTGTTCTTCCTGTGGATGTCCTATGTGAGCAGATATGTTTCTTTTCATGCCCATAATGAAGTGTGTATTGATTTGACTTCCACACACACTTCAGGAATTGGCCACCTTGTTCTTGGGGAGCCTTTCTGTTGGACTGAAGCTCAAGATGAGCCTGGATTTGTTGAACAGTGATCCCAATCGACGCTCCCACCACTCTGCACCTCAGCAGAGCTAGGGTCCTGGGGGCAAGTCGCCATGCCTGGCTTTTCACACTAAACTCAGGCATTCATGTTTGTGCCACAGCACCAATGGTTAATGAGATAACTCCCCAGACTCTTCTAAAGGCCATTTCACAGAATTGGCCTGAGCCTGCCCAGGTCTTGTGTTTGCTGTCTGAACTGCTGGGAGTTCATATATGCAGATGCTCTTGGATGATCATGCACCCAAATAAATTCAGGCAGCACAAAGTGATCTGTAATGGCTTAAAAAGGAAAAAAAAAATGCAATAAATGTAGGGGAATGTGGAAGGCTGGGTGGGGGTAAGTGAGGGGAATATGATGAAATCAATTGTATGAAAATCTCAAAGAAGTAATGATGAAAATTTTATAGGTTTTTGATAGGCTTTTTTCTCGGCGTCTCTCTCATTTCCTTTCTCAACTAAGTCTGCTGTCACCCTGTCATATGTACGCCTACAAAGCACTGAAGCTTTGCTGCTTGGGCTCTCAGACACCAAAATCGTGACTGAAATAAACATTTGAATGAGGTATGCAGTGTAGTCATTCAGTATTAAAGTATCACTAGGAGCGAGTCTCTTCATCAAGCGATATTAATGACAGTGCATTACCAGTCACAAGATATTTCTCAAGTCCACAGGACAAAGCTTTCCTGTGATGCTCACTGAGCAGAGGAATTCTAGAAAAGAAAACACATGAAAATCTGAGAACATAAAACAGCAGAGGATAAAGCAATGTGTGCCCAAGCCCTTTGACATGAGTACAGTTCCATGAAGCCATGTGATAGACGGATGATTAGAGAAACCCGTGAAATTCTCTAATATTCCCACATGTATGCCATGGCTTGTGCATGTGTGAACACGCACAAACACAGGCACACTTTTGAAATGCAAGAATAAACTCATGAAAATTGGAAATTATATTATGGAAAGCACATGGGTTCAGAAAACCCAGGAGAGACACCATAACCAGGTGTCCAGGAGCCTAGGTATGGGAGTAACCCAGCTTGGACAGTGTCGCTTGCTCCACCCAATGCCTTTCCTCAGTCAAGTACTGAGGCAAGAAAGAAGAAAATGGGCCCAAAGCCTGAGAGAAACCCCAAGATCCACATGTTGGTGAGCCACCTCTTCCTATGCTGTGCATAGGAACTTTAAAATGTGATGTTCTTTCTTGTATCCCTTCAGCTGACTAGACTGAATGAAAATGCATTCCATGTCCCTCACAAGCAAGAGAGCTAGGCAAGACAAGAGATGTTGAGGTCCCTTGCTGTAAACCTATCATTCCTCATTCTTCAAACTATCTGGAGGCAGCTACACATTCTGTGGCCTATGGGGACAAGTCTGCCCACAGATGAGCATGTGGCTAACTCTTTCAGAGGACTCCCTTCATCGCTGCTAGAAAAAGATGCCAATCAGGCCAGCAGCAGTGACATTTGGACAGTGAGGATATGAGCTCAGAAAGCCAACCATATTACTAGAGGTGCGTGGGTATGGGAATTCACTGTCTGGCTAGAAGGGTGCCTTTTATAGCAGCAGAATAGCTGCTTTGAAGGACTCAAATCAGCATTTCTTTCTTGGTCCTTTCTCCTGGGATCTGTGTTTTTGGTCCATAATGCCCACATGGCCCTGAAAACTGATGAATGTCTTCAGGAAGGAGAGTCTTTTCCCTCCAACAATTTCATCTGTATTACATTCACAATCATCCCAAAGCAAGGAAACCCCATGAGGTCTGCAGTTTGTGGAGCATTCTGACCAGCCTCCCCTAACATCAACATTTTGACTTGATTTACAGACTAGTGTCAGTAAACCAGCAGTGCACAGACATGTGGAAGGCCACCACTGAGAAAGTAAGAAAATCTGTATCCCCATGAGGAAACTCTTTCGAATGACATCACCAACACCTATGGAGCCCCATCTGCCCAGTGGGTATTTGGGATGTGTCCTGTGCTGCAGGTACACAGCAACATAGGGCCTACCATGAGAACTCACTAGAAATGGAGATAGTTGCATGGAAAGATTAGTGTCTCTAAGTGTGTCAGCTAGGATTTTATAGCTGTGAAGAGACACCAGAACCATGGCAACCCTTACCAAAAAAATAAAAAAAAAAAAAAGAAAACAAAACATTAATTTGGCAGCCTTACATGTCAGAGGTTAAGTCCATTATTGTCAGGAAGAGGTAAGCCACTAGGCCTGGCTTGAGATTCTCAGATCTCAAAGCCCAACACCAAGTGAAATGCATCTTCCAACAAGGCCACACATCCAAAAATACCACTCTCTATGAGGTAATGGGGGCATTCTCATTCAGACCACGATAGTAGTTACAGAACCCATCGAAAAGTCTTACTCATGGCTGTTTCCTCTCAACCAACAAGGTAGACATGGAGAATGGGAGACAGGGCTGGGCGTGGTAGATCTCACCTGTAATCCCAGCATACAAGACATGGAGGCAGAGAAATCTCTGTGAAATTTCTTTCACTCTGGTCTACTTATGAATGCTGAGACAGCCATAACTACACTGTTTAGCTCAAAACAAAAACAAAACATAATGGAAACTGAAGGCAGAATGTCTGGGTTCCCCTACACAACCGACTAAATTTCACACCCTTTAAGCTTGTTCCGACTTCTCTTCTCTCAGAGCTTGATATTCACATTTGGTCCCGTGTACACTGTGTTGGTTGCCACATGAAGTGTGCTCCTGTAGGTTTGACTAGCTCAGACTTATGAATGGGGCAGGATTTGGCCCATGATGCTGATCAGGCAGGATGGAATGCTACAGATCAGGGGCATTCACCATGTTCTTGATCCATTCCTTGACAGGCAGCTGCATGGTGCCTCTTCATCCTTGTCATAACTTCCACCTAAGTCAGTTAACTATGGGAATGGCAGCCCATTTCTCTTTTCCTGTTTTATCTGGATTTGGGGACATACCTTCAGCAGGCATTGTAATTCTCAAGCTCCATGTTGGGATTCTGTTTGGAATCCATTGTTCAGGCTTTTGGGGTCAAATCTCAGGGCACATCTGTTAGTGATTTTACATGGAATGCAGCTATGAACACTGAAGACAATATTTACATGCATATATGTGTTCATGTGTGTATGCACATATGTATTTATATATAGTAAAACTCACTTAGAATGACATTATCCAAGTAAATATGTGGTGTGTGAAATGTCACAATTCCCTCTGTCCTGTACCCTACAAATAGATAGATGACAGATAGATAGATAGATAGATGGATAGATAGATAGATAGATAGATAGATAGATAGATAGATAGATAGATAGATAGACAGATAGACAAGACAGGTGCTGTATGCAGTATTGAGAATTCCATGGGTTCTAAGTGATGTTACATTTCACTGCTTGTGTGAATGTACCCAGAACATGCAACATTAACAAGATGGCTGATATAGAAATCATAGCATCTGTCTAATGGTTAAATGGCCACATAGGTGTTCACAGCCCCTTCTCCTTGTTACCACCAGAAGGAGAGGGACTGCCCCATCTGCACACCCTCGCTGAAAATCCAATGTTCCTGTAGCTTGTGGCCAGAGCCTGTGTCCTTGTCCTCCTTGTCTTTGCATCTCACAAACAGGCTCAGAACCCTTCAGGAAGCTGCTAATGTTGAGAAGGCACTGAAATACTGAGCATGTCCCTCGACACTCTGGCTTTAGGGCTGCATCCTGTAGAATGAGGCTGCTCATGTGACAATCTCCCTCTGCCCTGGCTCTTTCTCTCTCACCAGGTAACCTAGGCAACCACACACTCCGCCCTGTCAGAAAAATCACTTTTTCTCACAGGTTATTGATTTCTTCTGGCACAGTCGTTTCAGGATGAGATTTAAAAACACCTCTGCCACCACCTCCTGTCCAGAGTCCTCACAGGGCCTCAAGCTGAGTCATGACATTTGAGAACATGTCCCCCAACCTCTCTTGAGAGAAAATGAAAATGGTGGGGTGGGGGAAAATGTCTGTCTATTTCACAAGGGATGGGAGAGGGTGGCACGACACAGACCTAGAGGTAAATCATGATGCATTGATGAAAGGTATTCCAATCGCATCACCATGACAACTGCAATCAAGGCATAATTAGAGTCTCTCTTGTAGCACCAGAGTTTAAAACATGCGTGAGGGTTTGACAGCAGAAGCACCACACACCTAAGATGCTCGAAAGTGCTCATGAAGATGCTGCCTGCTACCTTGTGAGTGTGAGAAACACATCCTGATCTGATCATCCAGGAAACTGCCCACCAGAGAGGGTGAGGCAGGCAGGGGGAGTACACTGTGGTTCAGGGTGCCATTACTCGGGAAAGGGCTACTATTATGTGAGGTAGAATGCAATTAATAAAAAGTTTATGGCTTCGGGCTGGGGAGCCAAGGGGCTGGTAAAGTGTCTGGCGCAAGGGCAAGAACTTCTGAGGTTGGATCCCTGAGCACACACTCAAAAGGTAGCCTGGCGGGGCACTCCCACAATCCTAAGGCTGATAGACAGAGAGAAGAGGATTCCTGGGGCTGGCTATTGGCCTGATTGAGACACACTGGTGAGTTCTAGGATCCTACAATACAACTGTCTCAGAACACATGATGTGTGGCGGACTTCTCGACCGGCGAGAAAGAACAAGCACCACACTCAGATCACGCTTTACTGGAGTGCCCTTGATTGATGGGGAGCAGGAAACGAAAGGGGCAGGAAATGAGGGGCAGGAAGGGAAGGGCAGGGAGAGCATGAAGCAAAGGGGCGAAGGGCACTGAGGCAGCTGCTTAAATAGGGAATTGGCACACGGGTCGCCCTGTGATTGGCTGCCACCAACAGCTGACACCAGACCGCATTGGGATAGGCTCAAGGATCCTCATCCACCACGCATGCAGGAAGCGGGGGACACGCAGCTCTCAAAGGCATAGCCAAATATGGAGTTGTTTATTTCCAACAAGACAGGATGTCGGCGCCATCTTGTAATGGCGATCCTGTCTGGCTCACTACAATGATGGAGAGCAATAGAGTAACACGCCCAGAGCCAACCTCGGACCTCCACCCACACAGGCATGAGGGCCCACAGTCACACACACACACACAGACACTCAGTCATCCACTGCACACGTATAATTGTATGAAGGAGATAAAGGCGATGAATCAGTAGTCATGGTCAACTGAGGGCACCAGCAGGACTTGAATAACTGAGGGCAAAGTAAAGGGTCCCCACAAAAGACCACCTCTAGGGGAAGCAAGGATCATGGGTGCCGACTCCAGTGACCACTTAGATGACTCTGAGAGTCCTTGGCCAAGAACACAGTGTTGTTATCCATATAGGGCATGAACTTTTACAGGGTATGGGGCAGTGGGGCTGGCAGCTGAGCCTGGGCCCTCTTGTCAGAAGGTCCTGTATCCAGCATGCCAAGAGAGTCACAGCACATCCTGTAGTTGATTGAAGTGAGTCACTGGAATCTCCAGGGAGGTGGATCTTAGAGCGAATGGTTCAATGACCTCCATCCTGCTCTGTCACTGACTTTGAAACTTTACCATTGTGTATTCTAAAGGGCAGCATGTGCTGATGCTGGATGCAGAGGGGATAACAGGAAGACCTACAGGTAGGTGAGGAATCAGGGAGGGGTAAATGTGACCAGAAGAAAACACAGCACCTACTACAGGAGATCCACTGTGGAAAAGGAAAAACATGGCCATTGCTGTGCCAAGGGGAGAAATCATTGAAAAGAAAGCATGCAAACTGAACTATATTGACAATTTGGGTCATCACCTAGTCAGTCGGGGGACTGAGAAGATGTGTTACAAAACCCAGAATGTGAAGAAAAAAAAAGTTGCCCCCTGAGTTAGGGTGGAGACCACTACACATTTTCTTCATCTCTCAAAGTCTCAGACAAAACCACATGGTGACATCCCAGTCCACATTAACAACAGGAGGCAGGTGATCATAGAAGAGAACATGTTTACACATTTGGAACAGGGCATTTCAAGCTGTCTGGTTCAAGCAGAACAGGACGCCACAGACTTGAGTAGAGCAAATCAGTTCAATGTCAGGCAAGTGAAAATAACTTGTACACCCTGACACATCCCTCTGATCAGACAGAGATACAGGTGCACTGTCCAGGGACTGCAGGTCACAGGGCATGTGAGAAGGAAGGACAAACAGTAAAGCAAGTAACACATCTCAAAGATTCTCTCCTTGTTTCCCAGTACACAGCAGGCTCTGCCTCTCATGGTTAAATGGCCAGGAACAAGTTTTACCCTGCCAGGATGCCTTTGCCCTCAAAACTGCCAGGGCACCCCATAATGGCTGGCAGGGATGTGTTTTCAGACCTTCAATAGCTTCCTCTATCATTCCAAAGCTACACACTGGCTGCTGCAGAGTGGTTGCTAGGCAGCAGCCTGGAGCAATGAGCCACATCCTCATTTGAATAAGGCCACATCCACCCAACCCCACTTGTGTGGCATATAGGCAGCTGAAAGGCTGGTCCTCTGATCAGTTCAACAAGGGGTACATTCTGCCCTCGCCATCATCATCAGAGGCTTTTAGCAGCTAAGAAGAACAGAGTGTACAGACTCCCAATAATAAGCTGATAACTAATAAACACATAGAAACTTGCGACTGCTGGATCTTGACCAGTAACAGCAAACTTGAGGGCAAAGTGGCCTCCCCAGCTTCCAGTCTATAACATGGGCATACCCAGGTCATGGATATTTATAGTGGCATTACTGGAAAAGTCATGAAGACAGTCCCCACACAAATTCACCATGATCACCAAATCTGGTGATAACAATATTGACCAGCAATGTCAGGCACTATGACGATTCCACGCGGACCCTCCTGCAGTATAGTCCATACCCCCTCCTGAGCCTTTCCATAGTCAAGCTTGCCTCTTTGCTTTCTCTTCTACATGAAACTATGCCTTTGCTGACCTGCCTGGGTGTCCTTCAATTATGTATTAATCAGATGAAGAGACATGTGTGGGGTGGGGGTGTGATACACAGGTGTGTAATTCCAAATCAACATTGCTAGAAATATAATTGAGTGAACACATTGGAAATTCTTCCAGCGATCCAGCATTTGGTATGGCTAAGAGGGAATCTTCTCTTCTTCTATGTAGGTTCACACTACTGGATGTTCTACCCAATATAATGCATTTGGTACCTGCTTTAAGCTTGCATTCTTTTACGCCAAATTTTGAATGCTACAAGTCAATGAGTCTCTCCTATCCAGAGCACGGATCTCATCATACCTATCATACCTGTAATTCCTTTTGTGGGCCACTCAATAAACTGACATTAAGAAGGCATACAGAAGATATGCATCTGTCTTATATATACATATGTACATATATATAGAGAGCTATATACACACACATGATGTTGGTTTTTTTTTAACAGGAAGGTGGGGGGCATTCTATTCCCAGGAAAATGAGTGAAAACTCTTTGTGTATGAATTACAACATGGACGTTCAGGGATCTCTGGTTCCCACTTTTCTTTTGTAAAGGCTAACACACACTACCACACCCAAAAAGGCATGCTAAAAGACATAAGGAGGAAAGTTGAAGCCTTTCCTAGGACAAATTCGGTCATAGCACAAGTGTTTGGACTCATCCAAGGCAACTGATTGCCTAGACCGCAGAAGAGTCCCGGCCCCTGAGCTGGCCGTCTGCACTCTGTGCATCAGTTTTCATCTCCATCCTCTGGGAGCCAGCTCCTCAGCCTTCTTCCATCCTCTACTTGAGCATCCTCTGGAACATCCTCATGCTTTCCTGCTGCCTGTCCACCGGGAGCATCTGCTCTGGCTCCAGCTGCCCCCCAGTCCCCTCTGGCAGGGGGCTGGGTCTGCTGGCTCCCAGGCTGAGGGTGAGGCCATTGAGGCCCTGCACCAGCGTTTCCCAGGAGTGAGGGTTGTGGGGCGTGTTCCTCTCTCCACTCATCCCAGCAACATTTGGAACATGGTCCTGGCATGGGAGCTGATTCTGAGCTTTTTCGCTTGAGGGAGAGCCTTTGACAGCCCTTTCAAGCAGGTAAGGTGCCATGTGATCCCGGTGCCAGCGTCTTGAGTGCCTCAGGAAGACTTTCTTCCTATGAGGAAAGCCCTGCTTTTCCCAGTATTGCTGCCACAAGGCCTTCTTCTCGCGGGCCTGCTGTTGGAGCAGCCCCTCTGACAGAGGAGCAGGGACAACAGAGCCAGGGCTACGGCAGAGGCTCAAGCCATTGAGGCCCACACTTAGCTTTTCTGAGGAGGAAGGCTGAGAGCCTGCTGAGGCCTCTTGGGAGCTTGTCACAGTGGCCATGCTGGAGGGCATGGAAATCGACATTGGATCCCATTTCTGCAGCGGATCCATGGGTGTCTAGAGTCGGAGGCCACAGTGAGCCCTGGGTCCAGGAGGAAAAGTGAAGGTGGAGGCTTGTGGAATAACTAGGCGATAGCCAGGAGGAATGTGTGCAGCCAGGAAAATCCAGACTGTAACAAGAGGTGAGAAGAGAAGAAAGAGAGCCCGTGATTATTCATTCTATTTTGTCTGTCCCTCATCTTCGACATGGGGCCACCTCCCAGGCTTCTTCTGGGGGTTACATGAGATGATACATGTTCAAAGAGCTAAGCACAGGGCATAGCACATCAACAGCAATCCTGGCATGGCAGCTGGTACTCTTTCTATCACCTGAGAGCTCATGTGGAAGGTATGGACAACCACATTGATTTCTGCCTCACTTCTGACAAAACTACAAGGCAACTCTACTGCAATGAATAGACAATGATAGCCATACTTCATAGAGGTGTTTACATTAATTTAAAAGGCAAAATTTTTTCTCTACTTACAAGGATTTCAACCCTAAGACCTCACTCACACTATCTCATCTTCACCCCACTAATCACTGTCTTACCATGCTGTCCTAGAACCCACTCAGTTCCATAACATGCACTGAGATCATGACCAAATTGCCCTGCTTATGAAGACAATGAAAGAATCTTGGCATGGGGATTTCATGGACTCTGAGGTGGCTCTTTCCTGCGTACCAACATCTGACAGTTAGACATTAGACAACTGCCTAAAAGTCAACCTGGCCCACCATTGACTTTCGACCTCAGGTGTCCTGATGTACCACTCGGGGTCTACTTCAGCTCAGTGATTTGAATGTGATCTTTCCGTTACCTTCTGTGTTCCTAGTCGTACACTTCAAATGACCTCTGCTGACCATGGTCAACCTGGATTCTTGCACTCTGCAATTCCACAAGTTCTGTCCTTTAATTTGTGCGTGCAAACTGCTTCCCATAAGCATATCTGATTGCTGCAAACTGTAGAGTTACACAAAAGAGTCTCCTCACCCAAGGAAAAGCAAGGACATGAAATAAAGGAAGTAAAGCAAAAGGGGTACTGGAAGAGTCTGGGCAAGTGTAGCATCAATGAAAGAAGGAAAGTTCTGGTGGGCCATTCCTAAGGGAGGACATGGGAGTCACAACTCTGCCTGCAGGTAGAGTTGACCGTGCTGTGTGCCCCGTGATTGCATGTCCTGGACTCTTGAGATACAATCAGAGAACAGTGGAGGCTCACATAGGCAGCCTTCAGGAAGGTTCACTATGCTCCTATCCTCAGGCATGAGGAGACAACAGAGCAAAGACATTCTCCATACTTGTTAACCTGACTGGGAGGTGATCAAGTTAAGCTTGCTACTGAATAGGAATGAAGAAACTGCTTCCAAGAAGTGGATACTAAATTATGTCACTTGGCAGCACTGCTTGTCTACTGCCATTGAATCTTCCAGCCTTCTGAGGACGAGATTCCTGAAATTCAAAGGCAGAGAGAGGGGTGAAGGGAAGAGAGGGAGACGGGGATGAGAGACTGAGGGAGGGACCATATGTACGAAAGAGAACTAGTCCCGATTCTTCATCAGTGTCATAAGGAAATATGCCACAGCTGTTTTCACCTCCTCTGGACTTGGTTTTTGCTCTTCCATGCAGTCATTGATGAAGGTCCCTGCACAGCTGCAATCATTGTTCTTTCCACTCCACGTTCCTCTGCTCATCCAAATACAGACAGCAGTCAATATCACCAGAAGCATGTTTAGCGTAATGATACCTCACGCCAAACCATTGTCAGCACAATGGTTTTCAGGAATATGTCTTCCCTCTCGATGACCAATACCCTCCTCTCAAGATATTCAGAATGCTATGCATACCTTTCTCATCCACCATATCTTTTCCTGGGTACTTCCTGGAGACAATGGTTTCATAGGAAACCAAGTTACTCCTTGTAATAACCAATGCATGGATCCTTAGCTTTAACACAAGAAATTGGAGGAGGAAAGCCATTTCTGTGAGGGTTCCCAGGTGAAAGCTCATCTTGCCAGAGGCTGCAGATGTCTCCATCCCTGCTGTGTGACCAGCTGCAAGTCATACTGGAGACCAAATTTCGGTGGAGGGTGCTCACATTTTGTCTTCTGCTCGGTAACTGATACTCACAGGGACCTTACAAGTACTTTAGGGTCTGAGCTGTGAACTCATATGGATATTTATTTTTCAAGGACAGCAACATATTTGGAGGTGTATGTGAAGATATATGGATCCTTTATTTCTGGTAGGGCAAATTATTTGGGAAAGGGCAGGTATTACAGTCAAAAATAACAGTTTGGTGTTGGTCTTGATGCATAGTCAAATGAAGATCTGTCTTAAGATCACATCGCACAGGAGCCAAACCTACCCAGGTCAAGATTCCCAAGAAGGTAACAACCTTTGCATTGCCACTCACAGGAGGACTAGAAATCCTCTGGGGTAATGTGGAGCGCAGGGGTTGTGTCTGGATAATATTCCAGTACAAGGACAGTGTGGTTGAGGAATTTGAAGTGGGGAGCAGGGTGTTACAAGATCAGTCTAAAGTGGTAGCCACTCACACTGATCCATAAAGCAGACATTGTGGGACAAGGACAAGGGTTTGAGCACTTAGCTTTATAGCAGTGGCTAGGTCGCTGTGGCTGCCGAGAGCTCGCCAGTTCCCTCCCTAGATCCCTGCACTTGCAATGATACTTTGTACGAGTCATCACAATTGCATTCAAAGAAATATTTCTGTGGATATCCTCGATCCTACAGAGCATTCCAGACCTTGGAATGGGGGAATGATGCCCACAAAATATTCTGTTAAGAACTCGATGGCACCTCAGTACCCCCATGGTGGTGTTAGAAGTGATGGCAAAGGCCCAGGTGGAAATTGGATGACAGTAGAGGTACAACAGAACCATGGGACAGCAGTGGAGCTGCAGCTTGGTGGACAAATTCAGAGCTGAGGATTGAAGAGAGGACTTGTGGGATCCTGGGGTTGAGGTTGGATGAATGAAACCAGAGCACGCCAGAGCTGTATCACTCTGGGACAGGAAGATCATGGTTGAAACTGGCAAGTTGGAGATGGCAGAGATCTGGTGGGAGGGGGTATTATCGATGTGGAAGAGGGAAGTTCTAGGCCAGCCAGGCATAGGCACATGTAGCCTCTTGGCATGGACATATCAGTCAGGGCCAAGGCATTGAATATCACTACTGAGAAGAAGGGATCACAGAAACCTAGGCCTTGAGGAATGCCTGCCTCAGTGAATGTCAGGTTTGAGTGTTTGGCTAAACCAAGAAGAAAAAGGCAAAAGGAAAATAAATACAACTGGTGGCATAGCCACACCATGGTTTTAGGAGAGCAATGTGGCAGCATTTTCTTACGTCATTCCTGTTGTGCCCTCAGTTCAGGAATCATGTCCTGATGCCAGAGTCACCCCAGCACTCTACCATCGAACAGTAGCTCCCCTGTCCTGGAAGCTCAGTGCTGGCAGAGCAAGCACTGAGTGAGATAAGAGGATTGTGGTGGCCCTGTGGTGTATGTGGGTATCCTTCACATGAAAGCAAAGGAGAGCAGGATAACTGCCCCTGCACCCAATGTACGTGCCTCATTCTTAAAGCATCCTATGTCCTCAGGTAACTAGTTTACTAAACTTGTGTATTCAGAACATAGATTCAAGCAATCATTTAACCCATTTTAGAAATTTATTCTCTTTATTTTAAATTTTTATTTCAGGTATCAATTGTGGTTTAGCTTGGCCAAAAACTCACCATGTAGAACAGAAGAGTCTCAAATTTATGGTCATCTTCCTGCTCTGCCACGCTTGGAATTAAAGGAATGAACACTAAGCCTATTAAACATGTGTGAATGTCTGTCTTTCACACACGTACACCTGTACTCACATACGAGCCACATATATACAGTGCTCGCCAGTTGGACTGCATCTGATTATGCTGCTAAGGCTGGCCTCCAGCTCCTCATCCTTCTGCCTCCTAAGTTCCTGGAAAAGAGACTTGCTGACCCCAATCCACTTATCTTTAAAACTTACCAAGGCGTCAGGGTTTTTAAGCTGAAAACTGAGAACATGGTTTTCGCAACGTTGGGAAATAAACCCACATTATTCCCTAATGGGTTGGTTTTTCCCTAAATAATGTGTTTCTCAAAGGGGATGGGGGTATTCTGCCTGAAGGGAGAAATCCTGCCCATAGTACACTTGACTTGAGCACTCTTCTTCAAACTCTTATCAAAGATTTCAAAGATTGATCTCCAGGATTTCCACACAATGCACTGACAGATTTTCCCCTTGGAGGATCTTGGTGCCAGTCAGCCCACTGAAAATGACCCGGTCCTAGCCATGTTACTCTCCAGTTTGAGAATGCTCAGCACTTATCTCCTATCACTGCCAGCATCAATGGAATGCACCACAGTCCATTTGCAAAAGCTGGCTGCTCTGGCAGTGTTCCAGCTTCAGACTTTGTGGGGAGAACTGCATTATGAATTGAATTCAAGTTGGAGGTTAAATTGGACTAATGCCATTCTGCTTCATCTTCCCTGTGATGAGGCCCTCAGGCCCAAAGAGGTTCTCATTGTGGAATTTCACTCTCTGTCTTTGACACGTATACATGCATAGATCTGAAAAAAAAAAAAAGCCCTGTAATCAGTCTGCAGCATTACACAAACACATCTTTTATACTTGGGCCAATCGCAGAGTGCTGCAGAGAATAGCCAGGGACCACCACGTGCCCACAACAGTTTCAAAGAAAAGACAGTCCTTTCATAACTGGATATCGCCAGGCAATGAAAGACTGGTGTGCATTTGCTGAAGTGCAAACAAGGCCACACAGAGAGCTCTGAAATCACAAGGATGTGTCTCAAGTCAATATCAATATGAGAACTCTCAGAACATGAAGGAGACTCAAGACTGAAGATAAGCTGTAGGAAGCTTATGTCCCCAGTCCTGAAAAACAGGGATACTACTAGATCAAGCGTTGTTAAAGAGAGTGGCAATGAAGGTTATGGTTGCAACTATTCAGTCTTATTTGGTGAGTAACTTACCAGCATGTTGTCCCTGAATGTGACATTACTGCCTTGTACCTTGACACTAGCAAGAAAGAAGACCCGGTCTGATCTCATACTTACAGTGACTCCTGAGAGATGTCTACATAGGAAATATCTTCTATTCCATTTATGGACTTTGGCTGGGTTTATATTTATTTGTGTATGTTTACTTTTGTCTGTCAATACAGGGTATTGAATGTAGGGCCTGCTACATGGTAGATATATGTTACCACTCGGCTATATTTCCTGCCTTCTCCATTGATATTTTCTTTTGACTCAAAGTCTCAGGACCCTATACAGGCTCTCCTTGAACTCAGTCTGTAGCTCTACCTTACAGCAGGTGATCCTCCTGCCTCAGACTCCCACTAGCTGGGATTACAGGCCTCCACCAAAAGGCCTTTGTATTCATTTGTATTTGAAGACAAGGACTTGGGCAAATTTCTTCTCCCAAGAGAAGAATTGAACAGTACAGTTTCTCCCCAAGGGCCATTACTTATCTGCACTGGCTTTTTAGCTTCATTTAGCCTGTATGCTTCATGGTGTCTTGAAAATCGACAACTAAGTTTTTTTGTCTGCAATAGGAAGTCTCAGGGTATGAAAATGCACTGACCACGGTGCAGGAGAGGGCAGATCCTCAGGATTGTAACAGTAAGGAACTCTCACACAAGTCAAGAAGGCTTTCTGCACCTGGTCCACATCAAACCTCTTAAGAAAACTTGAAGAAAAGCCAAAAGAACAAATGAGGAACTAAAACCCGACTGAGACATCCATCTTGGGAAGAATTCTGACTGTTCCCTCTCTAGTCATGGTTAACAAGGTTAACTATTTATTCTTTTGAGAAATCAACCTGACCATAATCCCCAAGATTGGTCCCAAGCAGAACAGGATGAGAAATAGTCATTAATAAAAGTAAGTTCTGAAATTTCCCTCACTTGGTGGGAACTCAAGAGATCTCAGGACACATCCCTCACAGGATATGGGGAAAATGATAATGATGCAGAAAATGGCACAGGAGTTCACCAAATCCTTCAAAAGTTAGGGTTTTCTGGAGACCTCAAAGTGACCTTGCATCAGTCTGTCCAGTGCTGTGGTCAAGTAGACAGAAAGGGACTCTCCAGAGGGAATGATCTACTGGTTGTGTTGATCTGCAGCAGGGACCACGAGCAAGCAAGGAAGGACAACAGGACTGTGATATCACGCAGGTGACTGTTATGTGTCTCAAGTACAGAACAACAAAGGGAAACCAGGGTCTTCTGACAGTGGCCCAACCGAGGAACCTCACAATTATGGAGGCGATATGAAATATGGGGGGGGGATAAATAAGCAAATCCTCTGATCATAAGGAATTGCCCAGAGGTCATTCCATGGGTACAAACATGGCCACCAGACAGTTTTATCCCTTGAACTCCTTCTGGTTTAACTTCAGAAAAATGTCTTTCTGGTCTATGGCCATGAATACCCAAGGTCATCGTGGCTAGAGATTGATGAAGGAAGGTCATTGGTTAATTAATAAAGAAACTGCTTGACCCTGATAGGTTAGAACATGGGTGGGTGGAGTAAACAGAACAGAATGCTGGGAGGAAGAGGAAGTGGGGTAAGACGCCTCAGAAAGATGCCATGTTTCTTCTCTCCAGGGCAGACTCGATGAAGCAAGCCAACAGGTCAGACATGCTGAATCTTTCCCGGTAAGACTGGTGCTACACAGATTATTAGAGATGGGTTGATCGGGATATGAGAATTAGCCAGGAAGAGCTAGAGATAATGGGCCAAGCAGTGTTTAAAAGAATACAGTTTGTGTGTTGTTATTTCGGGGCATAAGCTAGCCAGGCAGCCGGGAGCCGGGTGGCAGTAAGGCAGCCCGCAGCTCCTACTATAAGAGATGATGAAAGGATCCATGCATGGAGCAGTAGACACAAATGAAAATCCATCAGGAAAATGTGGGTTTCAGGACAAAGCTTTTAATGTGGAGATGGAGAGAGTAAAGTCAGGGAGAGAGAGAGAGAGAGAGAGAGAGAGAGAGAGAGAGAGAGAGAGAGAGAGAGAGAGCAGAGAGTGAGGAGGAGACAGAGAAGCAGAGAGGTGGAAGGGAGGAAGAGAGAGAGATACTGTTCCTTGGTCTCAGGTCCACTGAATATGGTCATCATGGCCTCAGCAGGCTTAAATACTGTCGAGTGGCACAATGCAATGAGTGGACAGCACCAGAAACTTCTAGAATTAACCAGCCTTTCCTAAAACAGCCCACTTGCATTAGCGCAAAGGGAGCTTGTACTAAGTTGAAGAGACCTGGTTTTCAATGCTGGAGTTTTCTCTCCAGTTGTGTGTCTTATGCTGCTCATGGACTCCTGTCACATTCTTCAGGATCTGATTGCACAGGTGGATGACTTGGCAGCAATTTCCCTCCCTGCCTGTGACTTGCGGCCTCAACCTACATCTGTTTCCAGGACCTCACTGGAGTTGCAGCCTATACTAGGTTGTTCCAAAGGTCAGTTATGTCCTTACTCTCTGAACACATCCATATATCCCCTGGTGATACATTCTTCCCTTTTGTAGGTACAAGACTTCAATAGAAAAGAGTCGCTTCTCTCCATTGCCAGTCTTAGAAAATACTTTACATTGCAGGAGGGATGCTTATGAAGGGCAGGCTTACACCGTTTCAATAAAGACTTGGGAGCTGTTAGGACATAGGCTGGTGATAAACAGCTAAATGACTTGCAAAAGACAGTAAGGGGATGGCAAAATGTATTTACTAGGACAAGAGATTCAGACTCTTGGAGGAGGCAGATTTGCAGGAGTTAGGGTCCAGCTGGAGGTACACAGTCATTCCAGTTAAGGCTAGGTCACATATGGAGAGCCTGACTTTACAAACAAATACAAATGTTTAAGAAAGGCCAGAAGTGATGGCACAAGCAATCCAACCTAGCAAACAGGAGGCAGAAGCAAGTTGACCTGCTTGTGTTCCAGGCAAGCCTGTTATACATAGGGTTCTGGCCTAGCTCTGGTCAAATGTGAAATGAGAGAGTTTTTCAAGAGGGCAGAGGACTACTTCCTGGAGTCTGTTCTCTTTCCATCACTGGACTGCAAGGGATGGTACCCAGATTGTTAAGCTAGATGACAAGCACCTTCCCCCAAGGTATCTCGCCTGCATGACTGATAGTGGTCCAAACCCAGGTGGGCAGCCCTCCATAGATCTCACCCTGCACTGCTCTCCTTAGGTGCTCCTGAATTGTGCTGCATGCATGCAGTTTCAAAATGCAGATTCCTTCTCCGCTTTATTATTTGGCTTTTGTGCCTCACTCTTAAAGAGAAATTGCTAACTGAGTCTCTATTCACTGCTCCCTGCCAAGAACACTAACATCTTCTCCTGAAGACCTGCTTCCCCCACTTGGGAAACATTAGCCATAACACAAGTCCTTTGTGTGGCATGTGGTTCCCTTCATAGAGAGCTTGCGTAGCAAATAGACCAAGCATCTCCTCTGTAAATGTGAAAACTATGTAACCCTCACAGCTACAGGGCAGATGGAATTGATGCCTTCTGGTTCCTTGATCACTGACCTGATCATTGAGAAAGCATGGACATTTAGGAAGGGAGTTCCTTTGCAGGCTGGTTGGCTGCTTGATATGACTATTCATGGGGACAGGTCCATCACTAAATGGCATTGTCTGATTCTTGTAATGGCACCTCAGTTCACTCATCATAAGTGTATTAATTGTGCTGATGGTTTTAGCATTCCTGGGGTCTGCCATAGGCTGAGCAGGCACTGTTCCACTGGCCCACCCTGCCCCAAACAACTGCACTGATATTGATGGTGTGAGATGCCCTCATCTGCGTGAAAGACGTTTTATACAAGGAACATCATCCCACCCAGTTTTCCAACAGCTCTTTAGTCAGATATTGTGTGCAGTAGCTTAGACTTTATCAACATTACACATCATGGATGGAACTGTAAGAAACAATACACAAGCCGTTCATATCTAGAGTTTGCACTTAATCTCTGACAGAATTACAAGTGCTCTCCACAAAGTCTGACGGGCACACAAAGGGGCATTAAGGGAAGAAGTCTTCTCACTCGGAATGTGGAGTGCATTTACCAGAGCCAGGCTTCACGTTCACAACTGCAGAGGCTGGCATTTGCACCATGATAGGTAGAAAATCTCCCTTCTGAGGAGCTGCCCTGCCAATCATTTCAGAATGAGAACAAGCCCCATTCTCCCTCTAATCAATGCTCATTACCGCTATGGTGTTGGCTTATTTGCTGCTGTTGTTTGTTCTTTCATGTTTTAAGGGGAAGTACACATTCTTTTATGGGCCTTAGCTTCTCAGAAGGAGGGGTCCCATTGTACAAGGACATTTAACCTGGAGACGCTAAATGAGTGACTTGGAACCCAACTTGAATGGGATAAACAAGCCATTCAGTATCAGGAGAAATCCTCATGCTGCTATTTAAACATGAATTGGACACCAGACTTGACAGAAAACATATCAAACTGTCACGAATGACCCTCTGAAATCGTAGCGGTGGAGCAAAACAGCAAGAGTACAAATGCCCATTGACTCTTACTGAAAATACAGACAAAAGCCAAGACTGCTTTGTGGGAATGTCATTGCTTTTTATAAACAAGGGAGGAGGAGCACCCAGGTCATCACGTCGGTGACTGTCCTCTCTGCTGTAGGCTGTAGAAATGGGCCTCCTTCAAGATCTGGTTAATGTGGGAGTAAGGACCTTGGCCTTGGCACAGTGCATAGTCCTCGTGTGAGAACTCGGGGATATTGGAGTATAGTTCAGCAATGTTCTGGTTTAAGCTGCTTTCTGGTACACTTCCTCGTACTGGGATATTGATGCTGCTGTGGTTTCTTTCATTATCACTGCTTGACGACTGGAAGGAGAAAGACAGAAGGAGGATGGCTATTATGATACTGTCATCATTTCCTGTTCAGCTTGAAGAATACTGGCATCACGCTTTACAAAAGGCTCCACAGTCTATGAAGTGCAAACACTTGGGTAGCTCCTTCCCTCCTGACAGCAGCGCTATCACACAAACCGGGGTTAATGGCACCCATTTGACAGAACAGGAAAGAGATGTTTTACAACCCAAAGGCAAGTCTTTGGGAATGTTGTGGAGAGGGTTCAAACACAGGTTTTCTCCCTCTAAAATCCTTCATATATCCACTGACCCTATAGCACCATGCATTTGAATTACCTGAACCAGGGAAGAAGCTCCCAACAGCCAGGACAAAGAAGCATTCAATGCTGCAGAGTATGATAGGGATGAATGAGTAAAATGGAATGCAAGCCCAAGACCCAATGTGGCAGAGAAATGACGGGGAAAGCTCTACTTACACAGACATGCACATGTGCACATGTATATACATACCAATAACAGGATCTTTCCATACATATCCCCGAGAGTGGACATATGTGCATGTCCTATAACTTCAAATAGGCTCCACTTGTATTTTGAAATTATTTTGATATTTGTTAGTGACAACTGTAGGCCATCAGTCAGCATTTCTGATGATTAACACACTGGGTTTAGTACAGTTTGCATATGGTAAGGGTGATCTCAATATTGTCTTTCCTGATGTAGCTGCACTCTGTCATATTGGTGATATCATGTGGGATCCCACCCAAAGAGCCATATTCTGGGGTTCTGTAAATGAGGGATACAACTCAGTGGTAGAGTACTTTTCTCACATGCATGGGACCTTGGGGTTGATCTTCTTGGGTACAGGAACAAACATTTTGCACACACTCATGAAGTTCTTGCCTCTAATCTTAAGACCATCAAAGGAAGAGGAGATTATCACAGTGACCCCAATGTGATCAGAAATGTTGAATACTATTGGTATCCTATGTCTATAAGGTCATCTTTCCTGATGATAGCTGTAATAATGACAGAAAACAACATGTGCCATCATTCTCTGGTCATGTGGAACTGCTCAGCCACTACATCACCTACAGGTATCCAATGAGTATTTATGCAATGAGATTCATGCACTCAAAGACTGTACATGAGAGACACAGAAGTCAGATGCATCTGTGGGTGAGTAACCATCAAATATCTTTGGATAAAAACACCCAGTACACACTCTGGTTTCTCTGAGGTAGATTTCCTTTGTTGGTTGTTTCATGTGGTTTCCTTTTTTTTTTTAATGACAAGCAGGGGAATCATCACAAATGGAGGCATTTTACTTTGCACTCTGTGTCAGGAAGATGATAGTATCATAAAAAGGCTGGATATATTACACCGAGGGGCTCTGGGGATATGGTGACAACAGTGGAGAGCTTGCCTAGCACACAGAATGCACTGGCTTTGAGCCCAGTTCAGCATTACATGTGCTGAGCAGTACTTCTGTAGAACCAGGAGGACTGTGGAGGATTAGAATGCTAAGGCTATGATGATCTATAGTAACATGGGCAAGTTGTGGTTTACCTTAGTTACCTGAGACCCTGCCTGTGAAAACTCACAGGAAACCTCTCGGTTTCTAATTTCTAGCTGGTGTATAAAATTTTTACTTCAGTTGTGTAGTGGCATCACTATTACAGTAATGCTCATTGTACAACTTAAGCATCTGGGATATTAACAACCAAAAACCAGTAAAGAGTTTTTATAAGGGAAGTAACTGCCAGGTCAGATGAGCACATACCTGTAATACCAGGACTTCTGAGGGTGAAGAAGGAGGATCTAGAGGACAGTCTGGGCTACATAGGAGCTCCAGGACAGCCCCAGGTATCTATCAAGAAGCTGCCAAAACAAAAACCCAGACAGATGGACAGGCAAACACACAAGAACAAAGAAAGAATGAAAAAAAGAATGCAGAAGAAACTTCAACTAATCTAAGTGACACATCATCTATTAATAGTCTTCAGACAATATCAGTTGTGCTTTTGCTAAAAAGAATGATATTCTTGATATCTTATAGGACGTCTACATTTCCCAAGTCCTTTGAAAACCTTAAAGTGTAATTAATAAATGTCAATACTACGTATTGGTTGGAAAAATACTCATGTTGTCTTAGTTTTCTATTATTATGAAGAAACCATGACCAAGACAACTTACAAAAGAAAAGCATACAGTTTCAGAGGTCAGTCAGCATCCATAACCGCCATGGGGGTGGGGTACATGGCAACAGGAAGGCGAACATGGTGCTGGGAACAAGTGCTTAGAGTTTTACAAACAACCAGGAGGAAGGGAAGAGGAGAGGGTGGGAAGAAAGTAAGGAGGTAGGGAAAGAGAAGACAGACAGAGAAATAGGAAGGCCATGTCATGGGGCTTGAAAGCTCAAAGCCCATCCACATAGTGACATACCTCCTAATCATTCCCAAGTGGATTTAGAACTGAAGATTGAGCACGTAAATATATGAGCTAATTCATGCCATTCTTACTCAAACTGCCACATACTCATACAGTTTGAGATGGGAAACGATGGTTTCTACTTTTATGATATCTTCACTTTCCATGTAATCTACATCAAGTGATTCATAGGCAAAACAAAGATTCACTTTGTCAGAAACTGAATAACAGAAAGGATACTTATGAAAAATCAGGGGAAGAACATCTCACCATTTAAATTTTCCAAAGGTTCTAGACAAATGGGCACAGGCAATGTTATACTTTTTTGAAGACCTTAATAAAATCTGAATGTTTTCCTTAGAGTCAAGGAAGCAGTGTGGTCAGCTGAGATCTGGTACAGTTCTGTTTGAGGACAGGGCAGAGAATTGCCTGTGTGGGTTTCTTATTTACCAGGTAGCTCAGATGCCTACTCAACTGGGCTGTATTTGGGAGAGAATGCTGGGAAGACACGGGCCTTTGCAATGCCCAATCTATCGAAACACATGCTTGTGGATTTACTACTAGAACGGGAATCTCATCTTGTCCCCAGAGTTCCCTGAGCTGAAACTGACCTGAAAGTCTCTTACATGAGGTCTGTACTTCATGGGGACAAACTTCCAAAAGAGGGAAGCAGCCAGCAGTCCTACCCAGCCATGATGCCTGTGAACCACAACAACCAGCATGGTAAGATAACCTTAAGGGTGTGGTAGTGGCACATGCACTATTGGTGACCTACAAATCCTCAATCTTCAGTCCTGCTCAGGAGGAGGGAAATCATACCTAATACAGGACACCTAGGGGTAGATATAGTATAGCAGTCTCCAGAAGCAGTAACTGCCCCTTTAAGAAGACAACATAATCCCTGACTACACAGCAAATATCTAGCCTTATACCTAGACAGAAGTGCAGTCCTCATGCAGCATCATGGAAACATCTTCTTCCAACAGAGATCATTGAAGAAAGCCACAACTAATAAAAATGCAGCACCGTGGATCTCAGTCCCAACAGACACAAGGAAGAGAGTGGAAGAGGGAAAGATTGCTTGAACCAGAGGATCATGAAGTTTCCTGTGAGCCAGTGTCTCCTGGGAATGTCAGAAGCTACATCATGGTCTCACCAAGAGTGAACTGAAGAACAGCCACCACAGACATGCCAAAGTGGCCAGGGAATGCCCGGCACACCTCAGTGCTACGAAAAACAAAAATGAAAACAAACCTATAGGCAACAAAGGGACTGATAGTGGGAGAAAAAAGCCCACAATTTGATTATCCAATACCAAATGGCCACTCCATAGGATATGCAAAAAATAATATTATAGGAGTCTCTGTGTGTGTCTCTATGTGTGTATGTGCACGTGTGTGTGTTTTCAATAAAAGAAAATAAAGGTCCAAATTTGATATTGAGCAAAAAAGAGCAGTATATGAAAAAAGATTTCCAAGGATAAAGGGAAGGTTGAAAGGAGGTAAGTATATTCAAATCATAAAAATAAAATGACTGGAAGATGAAAGCCACCTGCTCTAGGCAGAGCAGTGTGGGAGGAATCCTCACAGATGGAGTGTAACCACTGGGGAGAAACAGAGCTCAAGACTGGTGAGGATGATTTGGAGGACAGACAGATGCTGATAAGATGTGGGTTTGTAGTCCCTAGGAGAATCTCCAGCCATGAAATGTGCAGGAGCAGACATGGCAGGAACATGTGGAGACCTTCAGTGTCCCACTGAGACCTCTATTGAGCTGCACAGACAGATGCTCACATGGATGAATGGGAAAGGAGGACAAATATGACAGAGGACACCCACAAAGTTTTTTAAGTATCCAGAAACAGGCCACACAGGTCTTGGTGATATTGACAGAAACACAAAGCAATGTCCGGTGACACCCAGAGAGTGAAGGGGAGACAGTCGCTGAGAACAGTGCACATACACAAACACACACAAAAACATACTGACCACTGCAGACATCACCTGGCAATTTCTATATTCCAGCATTTTAGCTTAGCATGCTCCCCAGATTGAGTTCTAGTGTAAGCTAAGGCAAAGGAAGGGGCAGCTGCAGACAGAAAGGTGCAGTGGGCAGCTTTAGGAAAGGAACTGGCAAACAGGAGGTGGTTGGAATGCAGACAGCAGCTTCAAATCAAAGGTGAGGAGGAAGGCAGCACCTGGAAGAAGTATGGCAAGTCTCCAGGGGTGGAGAGAGAGCCTTCATTGGTAGTGACACAAATCCTGGGGAAATGGAAACAGAAGTGATAAGGAAGAAAGTTATCCTGAAGTATCACCCCAAATACTGAATGAAAATTCATGAATATGCATGCTATAGAACTGGATAATGCTTCCTAAGGTAAAAAGCAAGTGAATTCAGCATTTCTGATCTTCAGCGCTGGCTTTTCATTCAATTCCGTTCCTATATACCTCAGAGATACTCGTTTCTGAAACCCCAACAGTGTAATGAAATTCACCCTTAATACCCATTGCACCCCAGGAATTAAATGATGTTGTTTACTAACCAAAACTGACAAGCCCTAAAAAGCCCACTGAAGACTTTAGACTATGAACTCCCAAAAGCTCCTCACATTTACAAGGGCAGACCCTGCTCTACTGATCCCACCAAACACTGCACACTCTTGAGTCAGAGGGCACCCAAGAAAGCAGGCTGTTGGATTACTACCACTTTGCAAATGAACAAGGGAATGAATGACATCATATGGGAAATTCTTTGTGCAGGGAAGGGGCCTAATTCAGGCAATCTGAAGACCAGAAGGTAAAATTGGGCCATATCTGGAGTTCTAATCTGCAATGTAACTGAAAAATTCCACCTCTGATATGACCTCTTCTGTGTGAAAGGAGTGAGTGGAGTTTGAACAAGGCAAACAAAGATGACTAGGAAGCCTCATCTGTAGAACGCATGCTTATCGTCAATCGACAACTCCAGAGTCTAAGGTGAACTTGCATATGAGAATGCTCGCCATACTTGGCATACTCCATGGTCAAGGGTTCTTAAAACGTCTACAAGCTATAAGGCCACTTTAGCACAGCTCCCTCACCCCCATACACACCCTTCCAATGAATGTATCTTCTAAGATCACTTCAGAAGGCACCCCCTTTGCTTAGGTTTCACAGCACAACTAAGGACATTTCTTCACCTCAGTGAAAGACTCAGAGCCCTCTCATGTCTCCCTCATGGTGTTCAGTCTTCCACATTGTACAAGGGAGTCAAGACTGAGGTACATGGGTCCCTATTTCATTTCTGTTGCTGTGATAAAACACCCTGACCAAAAGCTACTCAGAGATGAATGTTTGCTTTGGCTTACAGATCCAGGGTTTCATCCCTTATTGCAAGAAATCAATGCAGGAACTTGAAAAGCATCTCACATGAGTCAAGAGCAGAGAAAGACTAAGCACAGGAATCCCTGCTTGCTTGATCTCTTGCTTACAGCTGGCTTTCCTCTTCACGTATACATTCTAGATGCCTCGCCTAGGGAGTGGCACGACTCACAATGGGTTGGGGCTTACTGCATTCACTAACAATTAAGATAACGCCACAGTCATACCCCAACCTCATTAAATCATTCTTCAATAAGACTATTTGAAAGTCAATGAATTGAACTGGAAAAAAATTATACTGAGTAAGGTCACCCCACCTTCAAAAGGACAAACACCACATTTTTTCCCTCCTATGTGGGTCCTATTTCACTCCTATGTGGGACCATTTTGTTTTGTGTGCTTACCCTGAAGTCCCTTTGGGACCCAAGAAACTAGAAACAGGCCCTTGAGTTGGGAGAAGATTGCACGAAGGACGGAAAAGAGCACAATACTGGTAACACTAAAGTGGAGAGCAGAAATCATGGTGTCAGTAGAGCTCAAGCATCTTGTGGAATAATGGGAATGGGAAAAGGAGGAATTGTTGTAAGGGTTAACCAGAAAGATGCTACATGAGGACCGATGACCTTAGACCCCGAGAACAATAAGTAAGAGGAGGTGGTGGAAGACATGATATGAGAGAATGTGAGGGGCAGACTGTGGGTGGAGAAGTGAAGTGAGAATAGGGGAAGGGATTGGACAGGACAGGATGTGGACAGCTAAGGGAAACTCGGGGTGTATGAAGAAGCTTTGTGAAATGCACTAGATGATAAACGAGGCACCACAAGGACATGTGCTGAACCAAGCACATAGCGTACATGCAATTTTCAATGTTTCGTTCATCCTATGTACATTGGTGTTTTACCTGCACCTTTGTCTGTGTCATCCTATATTCTTTGGAGTTTTGCCTCCATGTATGTCTGTGTAAATAGACAGCATAAAGGAAGACTGTGGAACTTTGGGTTTGACAATAATTCAAGCATCTGGGCCTTCCCAGGATAGGAACAACCAGAGAGGGCCCATAAATGGGGTGCTCCTAAATGCATAAGCATTGCCAGAACATAAGTAGTGAGTAGAAAGTAGTAGTAGTAAGTACGTCTGTGTGAATGCATCAGATGCCTTGAATCCGGAGTTACAGACAGGTGTGAGCTGCCATGTGGTGCTGGGAATTGAACCCAGGTCTCCTGGAAAAGCAGACAGTACTCTTAACATCTGAGCCATCTCTTCAGACCCCATACACACTATTTTTAACAAGGATACTGCTTGGAGGTGAACAATGTTATTCCCTGAAGCCATAGGTCATTAAGTAAAAATCTCAGCCCTGCACACAGATTACCTCCTTATTGTCCAGCAGGCCTCAGAGGTGACCAAACTGTAAAGGCAATTGCCACTGCTATTGGTTGCCCAACAGAACAAGCCAATAGGCACCTGTGGCTGAGATACTATACACTTTTGTTACAGGTTGTAGGGAAGTCAGTCTTAAACTCACCTGGAAATCTCCCAGCTGGCTATTGTTCACAGTACCGTGAAGGTGTTATGATGGCTGTCATGAGGGAAAGGATGTAAGTGATCTTACCCATTGCTGGACCCAGAACAATACAATACTGGCTTGCAAGGCATGATGAGCCCACTCGTGTAATGACTGCAGTTCTGTTCCTGCACCTAACCAATTCTTGTCCTGATTGAATCTGAAGCCTGCTCCACGTGAATGAGGGTATGCCTGGTGCTATAAACATTGTCAAGACATATTATTAGTGAACCGATACTTCCTTCAAAGTGCTGGGGGAGGACTTACTGTCAGTCTGCTAAATGAACATGTTGTTAAACTGCCTTTTAAATATTCATGTTTGCTTGCCTAAGTCTCCACTGCTCTCAACACTGGTTTGAGAAGCTTCTAGTTGCAATGAGTAGTCATCAATGCAGAGACACGTTATGTTTGGAAGGGCTGGCCTTGAGCAACAGTGAGTGCTCAGCCACAGACAGGACATCTACATCCACGAGGTGCCAGGAGAGATTGCAGATGAAGATGATGAAGAAATATCGTACTGTGCACATGAAGGTAACCAAGAAATTTCAAAGAATTCAAAAGAGTATTAAAAAGAGATCTCTTTCTCGGGTGCTTGCAAGTCCTGTCAGGCTGTCAGGTAAATCAACCACCACAGCCCACAAACTGCTAGCACCAGAAAGAAATATAACCAATTACTAAACATTCCAGCAGACAGCTTCCCTTACCCTGCCTACAACACTGGTGTCACAAAGAGCTATAATCCCGAGTTGGACACGTGAAGGGTGCACAGAAGCCTAACCTAAGTAGGTGTGAGGCACATAATGCACTTTTCTCGATTGTCTGTCTGCTGTTTTCTTGGAACGTGAGCATCAAGTCCATGTGATCAATAGCAGAGTAAAGGCCTGGGACCTGCACTAGTAATCCACATGCTCTCCTTGAGTCTCCATTTCTTATTTCACTCACTCATCAGAGAACACTGTGAAGCCATTGTTCTCTATCAGGAAGACAGACATGTACAGAAGCTTTCGTCTTTATGTTTGCTCTACCGTATCTCATACCTTAGAATCAGGGAGCAGATTTACATGCACACATCTAAAGATGCTAACCTTGGGAACAAAGGCAGTGTTCACATTTAGGTGACCATATGCAGCAGAAACTTCAATGGGTCAAGAACTCTACTTGCTAAACTCGGGTAGATCTAGGTACATTTTATCCAAAACCTACCTGTGTCTGTCCCAAGGGAATGGCATGCTTTGACAAGCCTTTCATCTCTTGCTTGAGAAAGGTAAAAGTCAGCCATACTTACTCATTGCCTGATGAGAGCTGCCCAGAAAACCTTTACAATGCTCCCTCCTCTCTTATGCTTCCATTCAAACCATGTTGTGTTACACCTTACTGGCTGTTAAAGTTAAGACTGTGGAAGTTGTAATGCCAGCTCTTTGACATAAGCATCCCTAAAGCTCTCCCACGTCCCTTCACACAACCCCACTTTGCTTTTTGTTTTTTCAGGGAGAAAGCAAGAAGAGCATTGCAGCTAGTAGCCCGCCACTCTATTCTTCAAGTTTATGTCTTTCCTAACCACAGAAGGTGGGGTTCAATTCTCCCTCCCTATTTGCAAGGTGAGGGAATTTCTGGAACCCCATTCCTCCTGGCTGGGCTTGGGAAAATATCTCTGTGGGTCCTGTCTCTGTCCTGCTGCACGGTAAAGCTATGTTTGTGTCAATACTTAAAATCCTGCTCTGCCTCAAAACCATTGCAGCCACAAAGAAGACTTTCATGAGTGTATCTGGGAGGATTCTCTTGCCAAAGTGGAGATGGAAATGAATGCCACAGAGTGGGCAATGAGTCAAATGGAGAAGCTGTGTGGCCATCGCTCCTACCTCTATAGCGTGAGGGTCCTGGAAGGCCTGGTCCTTCTTATTCCTCTTTGAATGAGGGTCATCTTGGTTGTCCTCCTCGTTGTCATCTCTTCTCCTTTTCCTGAAAATAGTTTTCAAAAGGAGAGGAAAACCTGTTGTCATTCAGGATTGATCTTTTGGGTGCTTAACTTTCAGCCCTGTGCCAATACCCAAATCTGCAGCCTTGTCTAGGATTAGAACAGTCAGAGCTGCTCTGATGGGTTCAGGGTCTGCAGGTAGATGGCACTAGGCAGTGGAGCAAACATGTCAAACAGGAATCCTAGGAATCCTAGGTGTTCCTGAAACCCAAGTTCAAGTTCTCTAAATCAGAATCTTAATTTGATGCACTGCTTAGGACCCAAAACAAAGAATTTTATGGCCAAATGTTAGGACTCTACCTGTCCAGGCTCATTTTCTTCATTCTCTGAAATAATCGCTCCAAGTTAGATGGTTTTAAGCCCTGCCATAGGGCAACTCAAAATACGCGAGCCTTCTTTGCCTATTTATTCTTGTGTCTTTTACGCCTGTGGCTAGGAACAGACATGTCCTGTGTACTGTCAGATCAGTCCTGTTGCTATACCAACAAGTATGATGTCATTGTAGCTACCTGACTTGATTGCCACCATGACACTCTGGCTGATGACTTCCCTGAAACTGTCTAAAAGTGTTTTTGATGAAACCAGATATAGTGATGCATTCCTGTATTCCGAGCTCCAAGAAGGCTGAGGTATAAACATCTCTAGCTCCATTGCTACTTGGGCTACATTATGAGTCCCAAGCCAGCCTGAGCTGTTATATAGGAAGACACCATTTCAGGGAATAATAAAAGTACCTGCCACACTACTTAATCACCAATTTTGTTGTGGTGTTTGCCATTATAATCCACATCTTTTTTTTTCAGAGTCTCACTCTGTAGCTCAATCTGTCATCAAACTCACTATTGTGGATTGGCTGGTCTTGAACTTGCTGTAATTCTCCTGCTTCAGCTGCAAGAGTACTGGAAGACTTGCCTGATCTTAAAATCCTTGCAGAAATCCTATAATTGATTAGACAGACACTCTTCTTAACCACTTAATTAGAAACTAGGTTTAACGTGTTGGCATTCCTTAATATTGTTGATTCTAGTTATGTACATTTTTTCTTTAGTCTTCAATCTTATGTTCATGTCTGAGAGACTCAAACTGCTATCAGCTCTTTTCAAAACACCTTCCCCAGTGCCTCTTTCCTGTTTCTATAAGCACTGTTTAATAGAAAAATGAGAATTCTGAGAACAAGGGATGTTTAAGCATTTCCTTCCCTGGATCTATTTTCCTGTCTCAAGTGCTAACCTCTTAAAATTAGGAAAAATGCCCAGAGAAATGAAGGGACTAGATAATAAGTAGGAATGGCAAAAGTGACAGGGGGGAGTTCTCTTGAGTATTAAATCTATCCCCTCTTCTACAGAAACGGAAAAATTAGTGCATAATTGGATAGCTATTCAAACAACTTCTTTACAGCAAAAAAGTTGACAGTATAGATAAAGTTATATTATTTGTATACACTGGTCTTTATAAAGAAAATTCTCAGTAGCAAATACAAGACTGTTTTTCCAGGTATGTCAGACATGGGAAAGAAACATCAAAACTAGTAGCTGGCCTTAGAGATTAAGGAATATTTCAATAAAACTAACTTTCCTTCAAACACATTGCTTCCTGTCAAATAATTGTGTTCTTAATTATAAGAGTATTTCAGTAATTTGGCACTTAAATGTGTATTTCTAAATTGTATATTCTTCTGAGCCCCCACCTCATACATGATCCAAATTAAAAATCCAATGTAACAATTTAATCTGAATCCAGATTTTTAATACTTTATCAGTTAACCTTGAGATACTTTCCAAAATCCTAGATGCTATGAATTGCCTATGATCCAGGACAGTCCTTGAAGAAACATAGGAAATATAGTGAGAGCCAATCAAAACAACACATGGAGCATCAATAACAGGTCCATCACGTTACCCAAAGAAATTCTGTGATATATAGCATTTAGTTAAACCTCATAGAATGAGGCAAAGTTCTTTGAACTTGTAAAGATCAGAGCTCTGTTTATTACCAGGTAGCTAAATGATTTCTTCTTGAGTGAACTAACCAGACCTAAGGTAATAAAATTTATTTTCAAAACAGAATAGTAAAATAGAAAAGATTATGTAGAAAACTCTTACAACACAATGCTATGGGAACACTGATACATATACACATAATGAAAATGCAAACATTTCATTTCAGAGCACTCACTGAGCAGAGACTACAGTAAAAATATTCCTCCAGGTGCTGGTTATGATTAAGTATAAATCTCAGCTACTGCCTTCACAAGACTGCACACTGATGGCTGTCCTTGAACCATGATTTACTGTGTTTTGATCTTCTGTTTTACTAAAGTTTTCAATACTTTATGTTTTAGTTATAAAACAAAAATGTGTATAGTGGAAAAAAGTTACTTTTCAAAAAAAGAAAACAGAGCTCTAAAGCAATATGTTTAAGTTATAACGGAACCTAATCCCCATTTTAGTTAAATACACTTCATGAATGAAAATATTTAGGAAAATTATTGCAGTTAATTATAAAAGATTAACTTCTTGCCGGGCGGTGGTGGTGCACGCCTTTAATCCCAGCACTTGGGAGGCAGAAGCAGGGGGATCTCTGTGAGTTCGAGACCAGCCTGGTCTACAAGAGCTAGTTCCAGGACAGGCTCCAAAACCACAGAGAAACCCTGTCTCGAAAAACCAAAAAAAAAAAAAAAAAAAAAAAAAAAAAAAAAAAAAAAAAAGATTAACTTCTCAGCAATAGGACTGTGGATACGATTGGCTTTCTGTATTGTATATCTGTCTTCTGAATTTTCTACAGTGAGAAAGAATTGTTATTATAAAGGATGAATATGTTGATAAAGGACATCAATGTGTCCATGAAATCAGAGAAGGTGAAATGCCAAGTTGATAAGGTACCTAGGCAATCCCATGGGTGAATTGAATATCTGAACTCTAAAGGGTTGTATCCCTAAATGATGACTTTTTGCCCAGAAGGCAGCAGCCCCACCACAGGAATCTGTGTCACTAAAACCAGAAGAAAGGTCTTCTCCAGCAAAAGGCTCTGCGTGGCCTTTTCCAAGGTGAAGGGCAGGGCAAAAGGTGAAGCAAGTGCGCGGCAGGATGCGTCACTGGCATCTGTAAATCAGGGGATCTTTCCAGCTACTTTTCTATGGAAAACTCAGAGACCTGGCTGAGAGAGTAGGATGAAAGGGAAGATAATAAATCAAGTGGTAATAGCAAAGACTCCGGCACAGAAACGTAAGTCCTGCCTTCGGAACCATGGCAACAGCAACAGGGAGTGCATACATATGCCACAGGAAGCATGAATGAAGGGGGAGAGACTGGAGAGAAAGTCTACTCTAAGATTGGCAGGTTCTAGGACGTACAGGAACCCAGAGAGGTCACCTCCAGTCTCCACCCTGGGATCTGCCTAAACACCCCTTCTAAAGCTGCTGTGAATTGCAGGCTAAGGGTTTACAGTACTGATAAAAGAAACACGTTGCCTAATTATTCCTGCTGTGCCAGAACTGAAACACGTGTCAATTCCCTGGACATACTCCTCCCATTCCGGTGCTTGCACTGTCTTCTTTACCTTTAAAAGTAACTGGCCATCTCGGGGTCCTCAACACTGAGAAGGCCACCAGAGGGTCCTCTGCCCAGGGGCATTCTCATTTTCTCTTGCTAAGTCTCCCTGCCTGTGGCCCTGCCCTGTGCAGCAGGAAAGACTATGCTTTTTCCTGGTGTCTTTTTCTTTCATCCTCCTCTCTCATCACCAGCAGTACCATCTCTTGACCTTCCAAATCCCTAATGCTTCCATATTACAGCCACAGCCGTCGACCTCTTGTGATCCTCCACGTTACTGGTCACTGTTTCTTACCATTACCAGACCTGTAGCTCTGAGCTCCTCTCAAAACCATTTGTGCTGCTCCTTTTCCCCTCCTCCCTAATCTGTAAGTGTTCCAATACCAGACAATGTCTATGTTCTCACTCTTTGGCTTACAGTAGCCAAGAGCACCAATACCAACTCTTCTTGTGCCATTCACTAATCATTCCTTAAATAGCGGTTGGCTAAATGGTTCCGTTGGTAAAGTGCTTGCTCCTGCAAGCACAAGGACCTGGGTCTGTATCCCTAGCACTCAGTAAGCATACTTGTAATCCCAGCGCTAGGGTGGCAGAAAGGATAATGGGGAGAGAGGCAGATTCCTGGAACTCACTGGCCAGTCAGTTTAGCTTAATAGATATTCAGGTCCAGGTACACTGAGGGAGACTATCTCAAAAAGAATACATATATACATACGTACATACACACACACATACATACATACATACATAGGGTAGAGAGCAAGTAGGAGGCAATAAATTCCAAGGTCAAGGCCTGCCTGGGCTACAGAGTTCTAGTTTAGCCTGGCCAGACTAGTGAGAACCTGGGCAGCAGGAAAAGAAGAAGGAAGTATCTGAAAAGAAGAAAAAAGTAGTCTGAAAGGGCATTATCTTGATTCAAGTTGAGAGAGGATTCAGGTAACCCAATTTCTGTCACTTTGTGACAACTGACCCCAGAAACAGTTGTGAAGGGAGCAGGAGAACTGGGAAGCAGAAATGAAGTCTGTGACCTGTGAAGATGTGGCTGTGAACTTCACTGTGGAGGAGTGGGATTTGCAGGATTTTCCCCCTCATAAGCTCCATGGATATGTGATACAGGAAACCTTCAGGAACCTGGTGACAACAGAAAGACCAGAACTTCAAAGATGACTACAGAAATTCCAGGAAAGGAGCTGGAGAGATGGCTCAGAGGTTAAGAGCATTGCCTGCTCTTCCAAAAGTCCTGAGTTCAATTCCCGGCAACCACATGGTGGCTCACAACCATCTGTAATGAGGTCTGGTGCCCTCTTCTGGCCTGCAGACGTACAGACAGACAGAATATTGTATACATAATAAATAATTATATATTTTTTAAAATATATATTAATATAAATATAAAATATATATTAAAATAAATAAGTAATAAATAATAATAAATAAATAAATATTAAAAAAAGAAATTCCAGGAAAAATCTAAGGCGTCAGGTCATAGATACTTTGAACATAATAAAGACAATCAATGTGACAAAAACTTCAGTTGGATTCTAGTTCCTATTATTAAGAAAACCCTTGTAGAGTAAAATCATATGAAAGACAGGTGTGTGGAGATGGAGAAATCCTTCATGTTCTTCATTCCTAAATGCTCACATCACATCTCAGCAAGGAAATAAACTAGTATTAGGAACAGAAAAGGAAATAAGGTGAATGCAGAGAATGTAGACATGCCTTCGGCTCTCCTCAATGATTTCTGAAGTATGTAAGGATTCACATGGGATAGAAAATACACAAAATGGAAAAGCTTTCAGTTTTTTGATTCGCTGTAAAAAAAAAAATATGGAAGTTCCAAGAAGAGAGACAAAGACAGAATACAAGAAGAGCTTTCTAACACCTGGAATCATCTTCGGTCGTATCAGGTCAAATATAAAATAACGCTCTGGTAAGAAATCTTGATTAGAAGAGATACACAAAAATCATTAGTTTACCAACAGAGAATGAAAACACAATAGATCAAAACCACATAAATGTGCAAGATAAATCTATCATTTGTAACAATGTCACAAACCTGGAGAGATTCCTTATGTAGTGGAGTGGCACAAACCTAAGTAACATGAAGCACCTGATACAAAGCAATTTGTGTATAAGGCTCCCAAAGACACATGACTCAGAGAGATGTTCTGAATGTTTAAATGCACTGTGTCTGTCAGGTACTCATTGAAATTAATAAATGTTTTATTTCTCAGATACTGAGAAGATATCTTCAAGACAACCATCCATTACATCAAGTATACAAGTATTTTCAAAAGAGGGCCTGGGTTCCATGGCTAGGTGCTTGCCTAGTATGTATAAATCTCTGGATCACTCCCCAGATCTGAAAAAAAAGTAAAAAGTAAAACAAAAAAACAAAAAATCCACATGCATGTATATTAAAGGCATGAAAAGATACCAGATATCAAAAATAATTTAAAAAATATTATTTTCATCTCTACTTTAGCAATCCACAAGTGGAATATTGTCTAAAATTAGAGAAATGATATATTAATGGTATTTGTTGTACAATTATTCTAATGCAGGAAAATATAGGAATTTTAAAATACATTAGAATGCTGAGAAATTTAAATTTCCAAAAATGTACTATTTAATATGAAAATTTCAGAAGTCAGTATTGGATAATATACTTTGAGAGAGTATATTGATAGCATTTGAAAATGTGGGGGAAAATACATTGAAATGAGATGTTTATGAGCACTTCAGTAATGATTATTTCCCTTATTGTTTTCTGTGTGTTCCAAAACTACAGTAGAAATGAATTGTCAGGCAGCAATCAGCAGGTAAAGCTGTCTGCCTCCAAGCCTATGGACCTGAGTTCAATTCCCAAGACCCACATGATGAAAGGTAAGAACCAACTCCCAAAAGCTGTCTTCTGAATTCCATATGCATGCCATGGCTTATGTGTGTGCACATATTTTAATTTTTAAACTTTTTTAAAAAATTATTTTATGCATATGGATGCTTTCCCATCATGTAGTTTGTGCACTGTATGCATTCCTGGTTCCAATGGAGGTCAGAAGAGGGCACTGGACATCCTGGAACTGGAGTTACAGACAGTTGTAAGCTACCCTGTGGATGCTGGGAATCAAACCCGGGTCCTTTGGGAGAGCAGCCAGTGCTGTTAACCAATGAGCCATCTCTCCAGTCCCCTTAAAATTTATTTATGGAAATGAATTTCATTTTTAAAGTAAGAGTGAATGCATGCAAAGATCTCGTTGGCAGATTAAGGAGAGAGTATCCAGCCCTCTCCATCTAAACAATGAAGTCAGGTTGCCATACGTCACAGAAGTAAGCAGACTTAAAACAGTGTTACCATGCAAAAATGGATGCCCTCTTTAAATGTGGAAATGGTAGAACAACTGTGATTAGTGAATCCATCCCTCTCTCTCATCCAGAATAAATGAGCTGGCAGAGAGGAAGACTAGAACAGTATGCCCTACACATACTACCAAGGCCTAAATGTTAAAAACTAGTGTGAGCAAAAGCCTGTACTATGCAGATGACCTATAAATGTCCCAGTACTCCATGCTTCTAATCTTCCTCCCAACTCCAGCCCACTTCCTCCGTTGGAAGTATATTTATTTCTGATAACTTGTGTCTTGTTTCTGCTATTATCTACATTTCTTTGTCTAGCTCCTTGTTCTGGGACATAAATACCCAGAAATCTCAATAGATGTCTACAAAACTCTAACATCCGCTGATATCACAGGTGCCTGTAATCTCAGCACTGGGGAGACTGAGGATTCCTAGGAGTTCAAGGTTAGCCTGGATTATATAGAAAACATCAGGCTAGCCAAGGCTATATATGCGTAGCAAGGCATGCCTCATCAAAACTAAAGGGAAGGTGCTATACACTGTAGCAAATACTGTAGATCACAATAAGAATAATAGTGAACCTACCCTTGCCAGGAGACAAGCTAAAAAAAAAAATAATCTCTTGACTGTTTATGTAAAGCATCATCTCCCTGAAACAGATATTGATTTACCACCTTTAATGTATGCTTCTGGAGACAACACAATACACATGTGGAGTCAGTTATCAATAGCATCAAGAAAGAGTTTACCAATGGCCCTTGTCTATCAAGTTCTTAGAAAACACAGCACTTAGCTTGGGGGAATGGGATGGTTGGGATGGAGGAAGGGTGGATATAGGAGCAGGGAAGTATATATCTTAATTAAGAGAGCCATTTTAGGGTTGGCAAGAGACTTGATTCTAGAGGTGTCCCCAGGTGTCCATAGAGATGTCCCCAGCTAGATCTTTGGGCAGATGAGGAGAGGGAGCCTGAAATAGCCTTATCCTATAGCCATACTGATGAATATCTTGTATATCACCATAGAACCTTCATCTGGCGATGGATGAAGCTAGAGACAGAGACCCACATTGGAGGTCTGCACTGAGCTCCCAAGGTCCAAATGAGGAGCAGAAGGAGGGAGAACATGAGCAAGGAAGTCAGGACCTCAAGGGGTGCGCCCACCCACGGAGACGGTGGGGCTGATCTAATAGGAGCTCACCAAAGCAAGCTGAACTGGGACTGATGGAGCATATAATCAAACCAGACTCTCTGAACGTGTTGGACAAGGAGGGCTGACTGAGAAGTCAAGGACAATGGCACTGGGTTTTGATCCTACTGCATGTACTGGCTTTGTGGGAACCTAGTCAGTTTGGATGCTCACCTTTCTAGACCTGGATGGAGGGGGGAGGACCTTGGACTTCCCACAGGGCAGGGTACCCTGACTGCTCTTGGGGCTGACGAGGGAGGGGGAGGGGGAGGAAAATGGGAGGAGGGGAGGAGGTAGAAATTTTTAAGTAAAAAAAAAAAATAAAATATAATTAAAAAAGAAAAAAAGAAAACACAGCGCTTTTGAGGATGCTTTTGCTGTCCTGGAATCAAAAAATGAGTAAAAGACACACTGGAGAAGACTTTCTTGGTAAATTGTAATAACGCACATGCCCACAAGAAAGTGAAAAGAAAGTCCATTTAAGAAACTGCAATATGCCAAGCATGGGTGGAGCACACCTTTAATTCCAGCACTAAGGAGGCAGAGGGAAGCGGATCTCTGTGAGTTCCATGTTAGACTGGTCTACAAAGTGAGTTCCAGGCCAGAGTTATTACATAGAGAAACCCTGTTTCTTACCCCCACCAAAAAAAGAAGAAAAAGAAACTGTAGATACTACTGAGTTTTATGAAATGAAACATACATAAACAAAATAAATTAACCAGAAGAAATGTTCCTGTGTTCAACAGCTGTGGTGTGGAGGACAGGCTACTAGACACTGTTCTGTTGGTGTCCTGGTTGGGGGATGGCAGTGGGGGTGGGTAGAACTTGTAAAGCTCCTAGGGGAAAATCGTTTGTTGTTTAACATTTCTATAGGAATCCAAGGGTTCCTTTTGTTTTCCCATCATCTCAGAAAGAACTCTGTCATAGTTGTAGCTAGATAAACTAGGATAAAGGTAACACAGCCTAGCTAGATATGTGGCACTTTAAGGAAGCTTACAGTAATTGTAAAGTTAATGAGATTCACAGCAATAATTCCACAGGTTTTTTTCATGTGCAAATATGGATCTCAGTATGCTTTAAACGTACCTGTATGGGTGAGAAAATGTCTTAAGCAAGGATCACAAATGGAATTAATGGTGATCACTGAGTGATAGGTCTGTGAGTAAAAACTGTTTTCATTAAATCCCCAGAAAATGTCCAGAATACAGTGAAATAAAATCTATACTGGAAGAAATTATTTGCAAAGGTGCATAAACTCCAAGGCCAGAAGGGGAAAAAATGAGTTCCTAGGCCGCCCCACTAAACCAAGGCTAACTGGAAAAGAAAAGCTCTTTGTCCAAGAGGTAGGGAGTTGGGAGGGAATCTCGGAAGTTGGTAACTTAATCTCAGGCTCCAAGACTTTTTTTTTTCTCTAAAGCCGCTCTAAGAGGAAAAAAAAAAAAAAAAGACTCCACAGCAGGGGATTTTTTTTTTCCACAGGCAAAGGGAGGGAGAAGAAGCAAAGAGGCCCACTGCATTAAGAAATGCTGCCATCTAAGGGTCAGAAAGACACCAACATCAGAGAGAGTCCATCTTTTCTGGGGAATTTTCTGCCCCCAACCTATTAAATAAAGATGAGAAAAGCCAACCTACTGAGGTGGCTAACCAGACAGACCACACAGCGAACTCACAACTCACACCTGCCCAAGTAGCTAAACAGTCTACGCCAACAAAGGAAACCTCCCTTAGTTCTGCTCGTGAAACCATAGCAACAGCAAGAGGAAATCCCTACCACATCGGAAGATGCTGTTCTTTGTAGTAGTACTGCTGAATCGGAAGCCTGAGCACAAGTGTCCTGAAAGGCCTTGTTAGTCTCCCTCCAGAAGCAGGACTGCGCCTTCCTTCCAGTGCTGTAGTTCTCTGCTGACCAAGGGATGCAACCGCTGCTGTAGAATGGGACTGCTGATAAGTAGGACCTATTGCCCTGCGCACCACGTGAGATGCATGCCAGTCCCTGGACACACTCCTCCCATTCCGCCCAGCCTTTGATCCTGCTTTTCACGTGGCTGTACTCACTGTCTTCCTTGCAGCACTCATCCCGCTCATCCCGTTAATCCTAACTGCCCACCACATGGCCCCTTGACACCGCTCAGGCAAGCAATGGAGCCTTGCCTGCTGGGGATCCTTCTCTTCCCCTCTAAAGTCTCCTCAGGGACATGCCCTGGGCAACACAGAAGACTGTGCCCTTCAGTACAAGACAGGTACCCTGCTTGCATCTCTCTGCTCCTGTCTTAATTTTAACTCAATCCTCACAGAAGTCAACGGTGGGGGGAGCGCATATTTACTTAAAAGGGAGGGGGACTAAACAGTCCTGTGAGCAAACAGGTAGGCCTTGACCAGGGCTCAAGAGATCACCCCTTCCAGTCCAAGCTCCATGATCCTCTCCTGCTTTCCTGAAAAAACAAATAACCCAAACAAGCAAAACTTGCTGTTCTCTGGGCAGGTTGTTTCTTCAACCCTGAGAACCAGAAGCTGAGAGTAGCAGCAACTAGGCAAGAGAGTGTAAGAGAAGAACCCCTTCCACCTACACCCCTCCCCCAAGAAAGTTTCTTGCACTTAAACATTTGGAAAAGTAGCAGCAACTAGGCAAGAGAGTGTAAGAGAAGAACCCCTTCCACCTACACCCCTCCCCCAAGAAAGTTTCTTGCACTTAAACATTTGGAAATCTACTGGTTTCAAGATCTCTAAGCTTTCCTCCTAGTGTCCCAAACATTTTACCCTGTCTCTTTAACCACAGACATCAAGGAGAAACCTAAAATGGGCCAACTCTAGAGATGAACCTTGATGGCAGTTTATATAGGGCAGGCAGTCTGTGACTATGATCTTTCTCAGATTATAAATCTGTATATGGAAATTTTTGGAGTGTTCCTTGAGAATTATTTTAATATTTTTATTTTAATGTTCATTTATTTATTGTTTGTTGTTTGGGGTTTTTTTGGTGTAAGTGGATACTCATCCCACGGATTTACTTGCCCACTTGCACTGCCACCGAGAGGTACTCCCAAGTCATGATGCATTCCCTTTAAAACCAATATCACATATGAAATTTTAAAAATTCATTTTCAGAGTATATAAAAATGTATATGGCTAAAATGTATGAAACAGCACTGAATCACAAATAATGTGAAAGACATTTTTAAAAACTAAGACGATAAATTCAAATCTCAGCACAGTAAAATTTTGAAGGTTAGCAGTAATCTCAAAACACAATGTTGCAGATATTGGCAAGTTTTCTTGGTCAGAGGAGTCTTGCAGTATGTGTCCACTTGGCAGAAACCACAGTAGGAACATTGTTTAAACAAGGGCAATGATGTACTGGAAGTGTTTATTGTAGCGTTATTTTTTTCTTTTTCAGAAACAATTAAGGAACTGTGAATCATGTTGTAGATGATATATATGGCAGACTACTGGAAATTGACTTTTAAGAAAATATACTTATTACCTAGTAGGAAAAAACAACTTCATAATCTAATAGTGAACGATATATTACCACAATTATGGAAAAATGAATGCAATATGCAAAACACATTAAAAAAGGATTACACTTTTTCATTTATTTTCTTCCATATATTCCAAGGTGACTATAATAGAAATGAATCAGAAAGCCCGGCTTGCAATATACTTCTGTTATCCCAGAACACAGAAGGCTGAGGCAAAAGAATAAAAACAGATTGAGCTCCACAGACATACCTTATCTAAGAAATAACCAGCAAAACAAGTAAACAAAAGAGATTGCCATGATAAATTAACAGTGAATATGCAAAACAATTTCTTCATCACTTTTGTAAGCTCCCACACCCACTGGACAGGATCAGAGGAGCAGTCACCCTTCTCCATGGAAACAAGTAAGACTGCCACAGGACAGAGAAAGTCAGTGGAGTTCATGTAGGTCCTCTCTCAACACTGACATTCCTTTTGAGATTTGAAATGGTAGAAGAGTCATGGTTAGTGAATCTACCACTCCACGCCACATCTTATACTCCTCTCTTCCTTTGATAAAATCATCACTGCTTATGTAAACTGCCAGGAATTCTTTGCCCCTTCAGCTACACTGAAAGAGACAACCATTTGCACAACTACCAGCTCTGCCCTGATAGGTAAAAGTTAAATTTATGTGCATGCATGGGTAGTTTTAATGACTCAAAATCTGGAGGATCTAGACAGAGTATAAAAAGCATGTAATAGTGCTAAATTACAAGTTCAGGGAATATGAGGAATAGACATATGTTGGAGTCCTGGAGGGTAGCGATTGTAGCAAGTAGTTATGAAAAATCTTAAATGTGCAGTCACTTAGAATTTTTATTTATTTGGAGTTTTTAAAGCATTCTAATGGGGACTTCATCGGGACAGTGGAAAAATTAACAGATTAGGCTAAAAATAAGTGGCAGGGGAGGTAAGAGCAGATGGGACTTTCAGCTCTATACCAAAGAATAAAGCAGTGGAAAATAGATTCAGTACTCTGAGGAAGGCAGAGCAGTAGTTCAGTGGTAGTGTGTTCATTCAGAGCTCCAAGCTCTAAGTTCCATCCCCAGCAGAGAGGTGGGGGTGGGATTAGTACTAATAATTATATATCTAAAGACCAAAAATATAATTTTAAAAGGAAAACATATATATATAATATTGTTACAGTGGGGCTAATTTTTACATTTGCACCAAAATCAATATTATTTTTCAAAATTTATAAATGATGATGAGTACACAAAAGCCAAAGTTCACAGAGAATGGGAATTAACTTTCATGCAGCAGATGCCCATAGAAAAAAAAATATTGTTAAAAACAAATTTAATTAATATAAAAAGTTTGAACTTGTAAAGTCAATGAATATACTTCTAGAAATATAAGAATGTATGAAAATATTCTTTGTAAGTTAAAGAAGCAATATCTTTGAGTAATGTATTAATACATCCTCTTAATTCAGTTCACTCAAAATTACACAATGATTTCCTACTAGAAGGTAGAAATGGGAATCTCAAGAGATTATACATTTAAGGAGATCTTATCACACCCAGACAGAAATAAATAAATAAAGACCTGGTTTAAAATTCCCTACTACATATGTCATGGCAAACAGCAGAGACAATAATAATGTGACATCTAGTAGTGAGGACCCAAGTTAAGAACCTGTTGAGCTATTTATACAGGTTATCAACACTGAAGCAGACACTGCAGTCACTACCCTTTATATTTACGGTGACTGTGGCACACAGATCTGGAATCACATTCTATATTATACACTCTTGTAGAACACCTTTTTGTGCTAAATACAAGAAAAGACAAGACACTCTGGGAAGGAATGTAAACCTGGAAACAAACGTAGTTTTAAATTCTAATATTGTACTTATTACTCACATAGTTTAAATAGAAAGAAAAAGCATGTAGGAAACTTGTTTAAACACCACAGGATATTATGAAATGTCACACTGTATTTGTAACAAAATTACCCTGCAGAAATCAAACACTAATTCAAACACACAACATATCTATTCAGAACACACTGCTAGCCACTTTTTTTATGTGCTTAAAAACTGATGGTGAGCAAAAAAGAAACAAACTAGTACAGATCTTGTACTTAGCAACAATATACTTTTAAAATATTTGGTAATGAGATGGGGCTATGGGTTGTTTGTATAATTCATATCAGTTATTAAATAATTTCGTCACACTGAGGAAAATGTTCATGTGACAAATGGCTTATGCTAAATATGAGATTTTAATGTGACATACAATAATTACATATCAATGGAATTTGGTCTGATTTTCTAAGTTTTTAAGACGCTAAAGCAAAGGCACAAATATGCAGCCTAGTATCTTTAAAAGAGCCGTACGCATTAGAAAGCTCTAAGACAATCACCATGAAATACAATTAATGGTGATCACTAGGTGATAGGACTGTAAGAAAAAAACTTGTTTTCATTAACACTTTACAGAAATTTTCCAGATGGAAGTGAAACCAAGTCTCCACTGAAAGAACACACGGATAAAGGTCCACAAACCCAGGACAAGCTGGGGACAGAATAAAGCCTTTCAAAGAAGCCAAAACACAAGTCGCTGTAGTGTCTAGGCTGCCCCACAACAGTAAAGCCAACTTGAAAAATAAAGGGATTTGTTCTAAGGCTGTGAATATCAACAAGGTAAAGTCTAGAATTTATTAACTCAATTGCCAGTTCCAGGCAGGCACAAATCCTACTACGGGGAAAGGAAGGGGAGGGGAGGAGAAAGGGAAGACGAGAAGGGAAGAAGGGAAGGGGAAAAAAGCCTTCTTAGTTTAAAAAGACTCACAGTATTTTTTCAAACACACAGGGCAGAGGAGAAAGGGCTGTATGGCGCAACACTGCCATCTAAGACTTTAAAGAAACAGACAGGCACCCACATCGGAGGATCGTCCATCTTCGGAGGATCATCCATCTTTTCCGCTGCTTTTCTGCCCACAGCCCATAAGATGAAGGCTGGGAAAGACAGGTGGGATGAACAACACACAACGCACTCAAACCTGAGCAAGGGGACTGGAGAACCATTCAAACAAAGGAAGCCTCTCTTAAGTCCCGCCCGCGGAACCATGGCAACAGCAACAGGAAGTCCCTACCACATTGGAAAGATGAGCTCTTCTTAGGGTAGGATTGGCTGGTTCAGAGGCTGCAAGCATATGCTGGGGAGGTTGCTGCCAGTCTGGCTCCGAGTCTCCTGCACTTTCCTTCCAACGCTGTAGTTGCCTGTTGCCTAAGAGACGTGGTTGGTGATGTCCAGAACCTGTTCCCGACAGCCCCCTGCGCCTCACGCTCAGGACGTACACAAGAACATGCTCCTCCCACTCACCCCAGCCTCGAACCCATTTCTGACGCACTCACTGTCCTCCAGGCCCTCACCTATCTGAATCTAACTGCCCACAGCAGCGCCTAAGCGATCCGCCAAGCGATCCACCACTGGGGCTGCATGATCTGTCTCTTTAAGAGGGGCCTCTCATCCTTTGGGGCCTTCTTTCCCTCTTAGGTCACATTTGAGCATCAGGCAACAGCGTGCCTGTAGGTCCAATGAAGGATAGGCGCCCTGCTGCGCTCCCAGGCAGTGACAAGAAAAAAATCTTAAAAGCCTTCTGAATTATTTTAGCTCTATCCTAACAAAAAAAAAAATCACATTTTGTAACAAAAAGAGGTTTCATTTTTAATGGAACTGTATCCCATCTTTTTAAATTTACTTTTATTTAAAAATAATCTTTTTGTTTTACATACCAAGCCCAGTACCCCCTCCTTCCCTTCCTCCCGCTCCACTCCCCTCCCCCCTCCCCTCACCCTCTTCTCACCCCCACCCCAGCCAATCCTCAGAGAGGGTGAGGCCTCCCAACAAAGTCTGTCACGTCCCTTGAGGCAGGACCAAGGCCCTCCTCCCTGTATCTAGGCTGAGCAAGGTATCCCTCCACAGAGAATGGGCTCCAAAAAGCCAGTTGTTGCACTAGGGATAAACCCTGGAACCGCTGCCAGTGTCCCCACACACTGCCCAAGTCACACAACTGTCATGCACACTCAGAGGGCCTAGTTCAGTCCTATGCAGGCTCCCCAGCTATCAGTCTAGAGTCAGTGAGTGCCCACTGTTTCTGTGGGTTTCCCCCATCATGATCTTGACCCCTTAGCTCATATTATCGCCCCTCCCTCTCTTTGACTGAACCCTGGGAGTTAGGCCCAGTGCTTAGCTGTGGATCTCTGCATCTGCTTCCATCAGTTACTGAATGAAGGTTCTATGGTGACAATTAAGGTAGTCATCAATCTGATTACAGGGGAAGGCCAGCTCAGGCACCCTCTCCACTATTGCTTGGTGTCTTAGCTGGGGTCATCCTTATGGATTCCTGGGAATTTCCCTAGTGCCAGGTTTTTCCCTAACCCCATACTGAATCCCTCTATCAAGATATCTCTTTCCTTGCTCTCCCTCTCTGTCCCTCTTGCAACTGGACAATCCCATCCTGGTCCTCCATGCTCTCCGCCCCCTCCCTTCCCCCCCCCCCCCCCCATGCTCCCAATTTACTCAGATTTTATCTATTTCCCCTTTCTAGGGGGAATCCATGCATGTCTCTCTTTGGTCCTCCTTGCTACTTAGCTTATCAGGGGATGTGAACTGTAGGCTGTACCCCATCTTTTAATGACAGTAGGTTTGCCATAAAGACAGATTGGCAGTTCTTTATTTTTCATAGGGTCTCCTGATGGGCCAGGACCTAAAAGAATTTTGCTTCCACCTGAGTTTTACCATTTCCTTAAAGTACTGTCCCTTTATTTTCTGGGCATGCTGTTTCCTCAAGTGTAAGAATGAGAAGCCAGAGAAGCCAGCATTCAGGCAAAGAGGTGATAAGAAAGGCCCTGCTTCTGCTATAGTTCTGCCATGCACAGCACTTTCCCCTCTCCTGGGAGTTTCTAACTCTTAGAATTTAAAATCCATTGGTCTACATGATCTCTGAGTTTTCCTTTCTATTTAGTATCCCAGACAGACAGAAAAATAAGATGAGAAATAGGAAATTACAAAAATGAGTAAACCTTGTCATCCTGACATGTACCAGACACCCAAAAATAACCTCCAAGTTTAGGGCTACATCAATGACAAGCTTTTGAATTAAGAGAAATTTTCACTTTGAAGATATTTTTAGTGCCCTACTGTGTCCTACCTAAACAGTATGGAGTTGCATGGACAACAACAGCATGGAAAACTACTATCCCATAGACATTTGAGTCCTAGTTCAAGTGAGGTTGGTTTACTTTTTTACAAGCTAACTTTTTCAAATAATAAGCTCATCATATTTTTCCCAGGATGTAGTTCCCAATGGCAATGTAAGTTGTGTTATTTTGTTATATCACCCTTTCTGATTTCAAGGTGCATGAGAAACACTTTACTTCTAAAACCATGACCCCAAAACTTGTGGTCTGTTAGAGCTAATCATGTAAGATTTGAGTATACACTTCTAAGAATCAAAGTCTAAAAAGTTCCAGTTGCAAGTGTTAGTTAGAACCTAGGCCACAGCAGACCACCTACCCTCAATAAGCCAATTAAATAAAGTAACAGTACAAAGTGGAAAGATTTGTGATGTGGAATTCCTCTCTGTGTGCTGGTGAGTATGTTTTATTAGCATTGGTTAATAAAGAAGCTGCTTTGGGCCTATGGCAGCACAGAATAGAGCAAGGCAAAAATTCCAAGCAGAGATAGAGGAGAAAAGATGGTGGAATCAGGGAGACACCATGTAGCTGCCAAAGGAGACAGACAACCTAGAACCTTACAGGTAAATCACAAGCCTCATGGTAAAATACAAATTAATAGGAATGGGTTAATGTAAGATATAAAGAGTTAGTTAATAAGGAGCCTGAGCTAATAGGTCGAACAGTGTTTTAATTAATACAGTTTCTGTGTGACTATTTCAGGTCAGGGCAGCCAGGAACGAACAAGCAGCCTCTGTCTACAGATTTGTTTACTGTATATAGCCATAGTGGGCAGAGGAGCACAGAACTCCAGTGATCTGTCCCCAAGTCCATTTTCTAGTGCACAGAAGTGGCAATTGGGTTTAAACAAAGAGCCAAAAGTATGCAGAACTAAGCTGTTTCTGGTCAAGGTGTGGTCCCAGCCATCATTGTATTTTAGACTCTAGTATCTTACAAGGTAGTTTGACAAGGTATTAGAACTGTGTGCAATCTCTTCAAGAGAAAGCATCTCCCTCTGACTGGTATAAGGTTTCAGTATTCCCTCAAGATGAAATTCCTGGGGAAACTTCCAGTTCCTTGAAGTCCATTGTTAAACAGATAGCCAACAGAGGAAATTTAAGTATCTCTTTAGGATACCTTCACTCCTGCCTGGACACAAGGAAATACCAGATTGTATGGTCAAGAACAGGACTTGCTATTTCCAAGAAAGAAAGCATATGTACTCTATCCTTGCCTGTAATCTTAGTGTAAAGGGATTTTTCACATGTATCCTAAGCAAGGCATCACAAGGTAAATAACAAACAAGTGACTCAAATCGGACAATTTTTGTGAACCAGGGTCTCAAGTAGATCATGCTGACCTCCAACTAGCTACATAAATAAGACTACCTTGAACCCCTGATCCTCCTGCCTCTAAATCCTAAATAAATCCTAAATGCTAGGATTACAGATATATACCCCCATGCCCAGCTCTGACTCAAATGTAAATTGCCTATTCAACTGATATACACAAAGACAACAAGGGGGTTAGACAACTTCAAAGCTGAGCCAAGATGGTAGTGTATCTAGGACCGGGAATAGAGTTTGTGACTGTATTCCACCCCAGGTTCCAAAACTCCTGGTTTCTATGAACTGTTTTCCACTAACTTTTAAATATTTACTTATGGGGTTATTTTTCTTTTTTGTTTTTACTCCTTTGTTTTTACTTTTTGCTGAACTGAGGATTGAACTCAGAGCCTTGCAAGTGATAAGTATATGCTCCAATACTGAATATATAGTTCTGACCACAAAGTACTCTTTTATTTGTTTAATTTTTATTTACTTATATTTCATGTCGGAGTGATCTGCATGTACACCTACATTCCACCAGAAGAGGGCATCAGGTCCTATTATAGATGGTTATGAGCCACCATGTGGGTACTGAAAATTGAACTCAGGACCTCTGAAAGAACAGTCAGTGCTCTCAGCCCCTGAGTCATTTCTCCAGCCCCAAAGTACTCATTTTAACTTATTAGTATCTTATATGAAATCTCATAAGCTCAATTTTATATAAAAAGTATGAAAAATAAATGCATGGGTCTTAAATGAAAATATAGACCTTTGATGTAATTTAAGAGAATTTATTTTAAAGCAAAAATAATATAACAGAATCTGAATTTAATAACAAAAAGGTCAGCAATAATCTCAAGGTACAGTAATGCAGACACCTGATAAATGTTCTCAAATGAGTTTTGCAAAATATATCTCTAGCAGTCGCAGTAGGAACCAGGATATTCTAAAGAGAGACATCCATGCTCCTGCCTTGGGCTATCAAACTACCGACACAACGGACCCAAAGAAATAAAACTTTACCCTAAGAGTCCCATTCTGGGAAGGAAAAGGCTGGACTCAGGTGCCAGCCAGAGAGGAGCTTGTCTCCTGGGAAAAGATTTCACACACTGCTGACAACTACATGGCTGATTTTGCAGGGCTGACTATAATGTGTCAGTTGATAGGCAGGATCACAGCCTGACCAGCACTGCTTAGGCGTAGCTAAGTCTCACCCTCTACTGAATCCTAAACCGGATATTAGGACCCCTGAAATGGGGGTAGCCGGACCTCCTTATTTGTTCTTCTTCCCAGTGGGGCCACACTGAAATCTCCTTTTTCTGCTCTTAGCTATTACCCATCTCTCTAACTGGCTTATTGATGATGACTGGATGGCAGAGCCTATCTTTTCAGAGCTGCTGGGACCCAGCTGCTGAAACCCAGCAACTCAAGAAACATGTCAATTTGTAGAAATCAACATGAGAATTATCATATCAAATGTCGACAAGGATTTATTAACAATATTTGTTGTACTAGAAATAATATGTCTTCTGAGTGAGAAATCACTCTGCACACTGAACATTTTAATTATGCAAATTGCATAATTAAAAGATTAATGAAGAAGAATGTTCTTTCTAGTACTTATCCAGCTCTAGGTAATGTTCAAAGAGGACACAGCCAAAACCAGAAAATTTCACTAGCTTATGTCCACTTCCCATGCTGTCACATGTACATACACATGCTGTCATCCTTAAATCACTTTTAGATCCCAGCCCAGATATTTAAAAAGAGACAGGAGACTGACCAAGCCTGACCACTTGGGCAGTTGGGAGTGTTACCTATCAGATATATTGCCAGAATTCTTTCTTAAGTACACCTGTGTTGTTCTTTTTGCTTAGTTGTTAATGAGTTCATCTTGCCCACCTGGTAGAATTATGCTTTTCCTGAAAAGTGCACAGAGGACTTAGTGGTGTTTGTGATCCTGCACTGCCACCTAGAGTTGTCCCTTAGAGGCATATTCTTTGATAAATAGCTGGTTTTAAGTCAGGGTTGTTTCATTTTGTTACAGAAATGAAGCCTAATTGAAGGTCAATCTTGGTGAGCAAATGCAATCCAAAATGACTCTGAGATTCCATCTTGCACCTGTTAGAATGACTAAGATCAAAAACACTAATGATAGCTTATGCTAGAAAGGATGTGTAGTATGGGGAACACTCTTCCATTGCATTCCATGGTAGGAGTGCAAACTTGTACAACCACTGTGGAAATCAGTATGGCAGTTTCTTAGAAAATTGGAAATCTATCTACCTCAAGACCCAGCTATGCCTCTCTTGAGCATATACCCGAAGGATGCTCAGTCATACCACAGGGACACTTACTCAACTATGTTCACAGCAGTTTTATTTGAAATAGCCAGAACCTGGAAACAACCTAGATGTACTTCAACCAAAGAATGGATAAAGAAAATGCAGTACATTTACACAATTGAGTGTTACTCAGCTGTTAAAGACAACAACATCATGAAATTTGCAGGCAAAGAGATGGAACTAGAAAAAAATTATCCTAAATGAGGTAACTCAGACCAGGAGAGCTAAACATGGTATGTACTCACTTATAAAATGGCTATTAGCTCTAAAATAGAGGATAACCATGCTACAATTCACAGACCCAGAGAGGCTAGGGAACAAGGAGGGCTCAAAGAGGAACTCAGGAAATCCCTCAGAAAAGGAAATAGAAGAGATCTCATGGGTATACTTGGGGTGCGTGGGGTGGGAACACGGGGAATCAGATTGGGGGCATGGATGGAGGGGAAAGTATTGAAAGAAATGACTGCAAAGGGGGTGTATTTCAGGGTCAGACAGAAACCTGATGCAAGGGAAACACCCAGGAATTTACAAGGTTAACCTCAGCTAAGACTCCTAGAAATAGTGGATAGGTAGCCTGAACTGGCCATCTCCTGTGACCAGGCAAGACTTCCAGTGGAGAGACTGGGACACCAAGCCAGACACACAACCTGCAACCTATAGTTTGTCCTGCCTACAGGATGTGCTGGGGTAAGGGTGACACAGAGATTATGGGAATGCCCAACCAATGACTGGTCCAGTCTCAGACCCATGCCACAAGAGTTAGCCCACCCCTGACACTGCCTGGAGTGCCAGGACCCAGAGACTGAGTGTCCCAGAGACCTAGGATAAAACTAAACACGATTGGGGAAAAAAATCAACACAGTGATGCCTAACAGTATTCTGCTATACTCATAGATTGGTGCGTAGCCCAATTGTTTTCAGAGAGGCTTCACACAGCAACTGATAAAAATAGATGCAGAGACCCACAGTCAAACATTAGGCTGAACTCAAAGAATCCTACGGAAGAGGGAGAGGAAGGATTGTATGAGCCAGAGGGGTCAAGGATACCACAAGAAACCCACAGAAACAACTAACTTGGGTTCATAGAAGCTAACAGAAGTCTGAACCAATAACCAACGAGGCTACGTGGGACCAATCTAAACCCTCTACATATATGTGGCAGCTGTGTAGATTCATCTACTTGTGGGATTCCTAACAGTGAGAGCAGGGGCTGTCTCTAACTCTTTTGCTGGCTCTTAAGACCCTACTCCTCACATTGGGTCACCTTGCCAGGACTTAATACATGGGGAGGTGCTTAGTCTTACTGCAACTTGATATGTCATGCTTTGTTGATACTCACGGGAGGCCTGCCCTTTTCTGAACAGAAATGGAGGAATGCATGGAGGGGGTAGAAGGGAGGTGGTGGGAGGGAATGGGAATAAAGAAGGGAGGGATATAAAATAAATAAATTATATAGCATCAATTTTACTACTTCAAGTTTCTGCTACACCAGTAGCATAAATTTTTCTATTTTAGAAACAATGGAGGAAATTTTAAGCATTTTATGGTAGATACAGATATGTTGAACTATTGGGATTCTGGGTTTAAACAAAATATACTGAATTACCTAAAAATAAACTAAACAACTTCAGAATTCAGCATGGGGCAATATATTATCTCAAATACAGAAAAATTAATGTGATGTAAGTGGGGACCTCTTAAAAGAGATGTGTGAGTAGCTGAGCCACAGTTATTTTTTCCTTTCTTTCTTGTCTATGTATTCCAAAATTACTACAAAAGAAATTAACTATTGGACTGGACTCGATGGCAAAAGCTCAAAATTACAGCTCTAGAGAAACTATCAGGGTAATCAGACTTCCAGTCCAACTTGCCTGCATAGTCAGACCTTTCAAAATAATATACCAAAAGAGATAAAATGCCATTTTAGAGCAAGAGATTAATGATGGAGTACAGGTATAAGAAAATGGTTTCAGCAAATTTTGTAAACTCCTACAGACTCAAGGGGGCAGTTAGGCCTCTTCATGATAACAATGAAGTCAATGGACATAAAAAAGAGGTAGAATTTATGCTGGTCTCTGCAAAACTGATAACCCCTTTAATGTGGAAATGATAGGACAACTGGTGAATGGAGCCAGCCAAGAATTCCATTGTTAACGAATACAAAAGGATTCCCAATGGTTAAAATAAGCAAAACCAAAACGTAAGAGTGAAGAAAGACTTATTACCTGCAACATGCAGTGGGAGCACAAGGGCTATTTTCAGAGCATTGCTCTCCTGGGAACAAAGAAGCATGGTAACTTTATTCAGGGATTCTATACATGTTCCTATAGGGTTGGACCCATTCCTAAGAATGTTCAGCTTAAAGTCATAGAGCACATATCTAAAAGAGATTAAAGAGATGAGCAGGAATGCTTCTCTCTGGGCAGGCTCAGCTTATATCATAACGTTCTAGCTGAAAACAAATGAAAGAACACCTTGAAAGAACATTACTACAGAAGTCTGCCCCGAAAGGTGCCAGCCTCACTTGGAGGCTAAAGCATCAGCTTTTTCTCTTCCTCCCTCTCACACCCACCTCTATCTTGGACAGTAGCAGAATCTCTTCCTTGCTCTCAGCATCCCACCCCCAGCAACTCTTGGACTTTCCACCTACTCTGATAAAGAGGACAATTTCTACAGCTGTCACTCTGCTTTCCTCATGGGGGAGGATTTAAAATAATTTACATGTTCAAGGAGCTTATTTATCAATTGAGATTATAGGACAAGGTCTAACTGGGCTATATTACCATAAATTCAATGATTATAAGGAAAATAAATATTAAGAGTCCAGGGCTAGAGAGATAGCTCAGTGTTAAAAGCACTTGTTGGTCTTCCAAAGGACTCAGTTTCAGTACCTAGTACCCATAGGAAGTGCCCCACAGTTGTTCATAACGCCAGTTCTATGAGATTCAATACCCTCTTCTTGCTTCTAGAGGAACTGCATGCACATGGTTCACATACATTCAGGCACACACATTTACACATAAATAATACACATTTTTAAGAGTCCCAGAAGTATTCACCTTCACAGTTAGTTTAGAAAAATAGATGGGCTGGGCAATGGTGGCAAGAGCCTGTAATTCCAGCACTCAGGAGGCAGAGGCAGGTGGATCTCTGTGAGGTCGAGGCCAGTCTGGTCTATAGAACAATTTCCAGGACAGTCAGGGCTATAACACAGAGAAACCCTGCCTTGAAAAAAAAAAAGAAAAGAGAAGAAAAAAGAGAACTGGGAGCTGTATGGAGGCCGAAAAATGCAGGCCCATTTTCACCTTGACTGACTGCCAGAGAGTCTGGGGACTAACAGGCTTAATGGAACCTTCTAACTCAGGAGGTGACTGCCTAGCCCTTTTGAAGTTAAGATAGCTCTGTGCCATCCTGATGGTGGGTGTTCAGGATATGCAAATGTACTTCAGCTCCTTCCATTGTAACTATGAGGTCACCTGGGGAAGAGCTGTCTTTAGTGTACTTGACTCAGTAAGCATAACTTGGGGTACCTTGTATAACCTAGTCAACAGAATGCTGTTGATTGGCTCTCTCAGAGTTGAATGTATGAGTTAAATCTTTTGTGTCATAATAATGAAGTCTTTTGTTACCTTCTCCCACAGTTTACATTGGGTATAAAAGCTGCAGAAAAATAAACCCCGGTGAATCCTGGGTCTAATTGATTCCTGAAATACCTTCCCAATATTGTCTCGTGTTTTCTGTCTTATTATTTTTATGTGTCTTCATATAATTTTTCTATTCCCACGCCCCTACTCAAGGTGATTTTGTCAAGGCCAGTCCTCTACATATGGCGCCGTTGACTGGCAAAGCCCCAAATGCACAGAAGTGTGGCCAGGCGTACAAGGGAGGTGGTGAGGAACCCTGTGAAAAAATTGACCACAGGTGGCAAGGTGAGTAATGAGCACTCAAATAAATAGAAGATAATAAAAAAGGAATGAGAAAGGCAGGGGGAAAATCGGGAGTAAAACTGAAAATAGTTGTAAATATGGGACAAGGAAATAGTATTCAACTATCTATACAGTTGCTTGGATGTATTTTGATAGCTAGAGGAGCTGAAGTGGAGCAGAAACAAAGGCAGAGATATTGAGAGTTCGCCTGGCAGCGTATCAGCTGCAGCCTTCGGGTGGCTCCAGGTGTCAAGGAGGCCAAAGTGAGGTCCCACCTTCCCCTGCAAGATTTGTTCACTGAGCAACAGCCTCTGTAGCAGCTAAACAAGTAGAAGAGCAAAGGGAATGTGGGACACAAAAATGGCCTGGGTTACCGCTGAGACTGGGATAGTCCACACAAGTGCGCTGTAGCCAGCCGAGTCTGGCCTGGGCTGTGCAGTGGGGTCAGGAAAGACAGACAGAAAAGTTTAAAGGCTACCTTTACCTCCAGCACCCAGGGTCAGTCAATAGAAATGCTCAGAAGCTATATGAACCATGAGCCAAGGAGCCTTTATGGATAAATCTATGGCTTTAAACAGAGGAAAGGATTCAGGAATTCTCCTAATTTCATGATCACAAGATTTAAAATAAAAAAGCAAGGATAGTAAGAATCGGCACTGCTATACCCACCTGAGCTTGTGATATCACACTGCAGTCTCGGAGCCGCTGCAATGGGGACACCTGAGCGCCTGTAAATTTATTAGCTGCCTATAACAATGGCCTCTGTTGGCACTTTTAAATGGGCCCTGCCCAGGCAGAGCAGGCAATGAGGGAACCAATGAGTAGATCCAAGTACCCAGGCGGGACAGCCAAGCAGCAGACGGAGCATGGCTTCCCACACACACACCTGCAGCTTGAGGCCCAGCTTCAACTAGCAAGCCTAGCCTGACCTTACAGTCAAGTTACAAAAAAAGTAGCCTCAGGGAACTGCAGCTTCAGGCCAGTCAAGTGGTTGTGAAAATATAAATAAGCAAGTTAAATATGCTTTCTTTTTTCTGTTGTACATTTTTTGCTTGTTTGTAAAAAATCTGGTGTTCATAAATGTATGGATTGATATCAGTTCCATTGTGTATATACCCAATGTTTAAGTTGGGGGCCTTACCCCAGCCCCTGGCATTCATCCCAGCACCCTGGCCTGGGAGTTGCATTGGTCTGGACTCCAAATCCCAGCATGTCAAGGGACAGGACCCCTCCCCCACGGGGTATTTAAGTGGGCACCCAGAGGAGGAATACGTGGTCCCGGGTTTTGCATGTGCTCCTAGGTATTCTGTCTCCCCTGCCATGCTCTCGACCACCCCAGAGTGCTGCATTTAATTCATGGGCATTTTAATTCAGTTTAATTTGGCTTGATTGAATTTCTGTGTGCCAGTGGAGACAATCACAGACCCTCAGTATTTACTTATCAGCTAGGGACGACTCCAGGTCTGAATTCCAGCAGACCTGACACGTGTCCCCCTCCCCCCCCCCCCCCCCCCCCCCGCTTGCCCGTTTGCTATGCAACAGCTTCAGAGAAAATAATAAACGGCGGCTGATCAGAAATACTGTCTTGCTGTAGTTTCTCGTGTCTCTTGCTCTTCCATTCCTCTCCCCTAGGTTTATCGGGGACCCCTGTTCGTATCCCACTGGCCAGGATACCACCAGGCAAGATTGCAGGATCGGCTCCAGGTAAGTTCATTTTTCGGGTTCTCTGATGAAGCCGCTGCCCCGCGCCAGAAACCTTAACATGTGGCAAAAGTCAGACACTTTCGCTGAGGTGAATTATGATTGATCCAGGACACTGGTCATTCAATTTTAACAGCCCTGTCTTTGGCTCAAGAATTGTTTTGGTGGACACGCTGTGACACACTTGAGTCACTCAGGCATGTACTTCAAAGAGTTTCTTGCAATTTCAAGCTGATTCTAAGCGCCCTTTGGCAGCCTTTTTTACAAAAAATCCTTTAAAATTGGGACTACCTAACCCAAACCTAAAATTTGGAGCATTTTGCCAATGCTCCAAAAGCCCGTTTTTTAAAAAATGCACGCTCTGGTCCCCCTATATCCGCCTCTCTCTGTTGATTCATTGTCAGCATTTTACTCCCCTGCCACACACACACACACTTCTGCCCCTCTGAAGCCTCCGAAGCACTCTGCCACTGTGCACCCGGAAGATCTACAGCCTGCAGGGCTCCAATGCCATGCACCCAAAAGCACAGCAGGTTTGAAGATCTAAAGCTTGCAGGGCTCCACCACTGCGAGGCCAAAAGGAGCAGCCAGTTCCCCACAAGCGCTTTGTCCTAACCCCCTCCACTTCCGCCCCTCTGTAGCCTATGAGGCTCTAACGCCACATGCCCAGAAAAATGGCCAATCCCCTATTAGCGCCTTCTCCTGACCCTACTTCCCATCCACATCACTCCAGCACCACAGCACGCTCAAAAGAGCAGCCAGCTCCCATTCTGGATGTGGGGATCTAAACCTGCCTCCTTTTTCATTGGCTAAGGCAGGTTCATGGAGCTGCACTTGCCCATCAGTTTCACTAGCCTGCATCAACACAGGTCCTTATCTGGGCCCCTCCCCGTCTAGCTGTTTTGATTCTCTCTACAAAGGATCCATTTTTCTTTTTTCCCTTGTCCTTCCACTTTAAAACTGTATAAATGGTTCGTCCTTATGTTTCTGTTCCCTCTTGCAGAATCTGCTGGTCTGATCCTCAATGGGATCGCCTCTGTGCTTTTCTGCTTTTGCCCCCTGCCTATGTGTGTAACGTTATAAATGTTTCTATGTGATGTGTGTTCATTTTAAGATTCTTTGATTTACTAAAATACTCCTTTTAATATTCTTGTATCTACTAGCATTAATAAATAAATTATAATTAATTGGATAAATCTAAATTTAGCTTATACTCCCAGTTTAAAATTACAAGGTACGAGTCGGTGGCCACAGGGCTAGACAGCTGGAAGTCCCACTCTCTGGAATCTTCCGGGAGGGGGGGGACAGGATCCAGCCCCTCCCCCCCAATTCCCTAAGCTTTTCTGGCCATCCAGCAGGGTGTGTTCCTGCTGTTCGCTTTCATTACCCCATCCCACCCTGCCCGTCTGTGAGGTTCTTGGAACCCCCATCACAGCCTGCTTCAAGGCTGAGGGGACCAAAGAGCCAACGGGGAGTTTTCCTGCCTCTGGGCCTTCTTTCTCCCATCCCACCCTGAACCCCAAGCCCACCTTTGCATCTGTAAGGTCCTTGGAACTCTCCAAGAGACCCTGCTCCCATGCTGAGGGGAGCAGAGAGATGAGTCAGTGGCCACACAGCTAGACAGCTGGAAGTCCCACTCTCTGGGACCTTCCCAGGGGAAAAGATTCCAGCCCTCCCCCTAATTCTCTAAGCTTCTCTGGCCATCCAGCGAGGTGTGTTCCTGCTACTGGCTTTCTTTACCCCATCTCACCCTGCCCCCAAGCCCGCCCTTTTGTCTGCAGAGTCCTTAGAACCCTGAAACACAGCCTGCATCAGTGCTGAGAGGATCTGAGAGGTGACTCAGTGCAACAAGCCTGGACAGCAGACACCCCACTCTCCATGACCTTATCAGTAGGCCGGAACATAGGGGCCACTCCATAACTCCCTAGCTTTTCTAGGGAGTGCCCCGCTGGTGGGGTTTCAGCCAACCCACAGTGTCCCCAAGCCAGCTTTCACCTGTGAGGTTCTTGGAATCCTCAAACACAGCCTGCTCCAGTGCTGAGGGGACCTATGAAAAGGCAGACCAAGAAAAACTCCGAAGTACTCAGTCAGCCACAGCACAGATTGGTCAAGACGCTAGGCTCTGCTGGCCACATTTGAAGGAAGACATGGGTAGGTGACAATGCAAGAATTCCTCCAACATCCTGAAAAGCAACATGATAACTCCAGAATCCAGCGAACATGCAAGAAGAAGACTTGAACATTCTAATACTGAAGAAGTAGAAGAAAAGGACTTTAAACATAACCTTATGAAAATGATGGAGACCTTTAAACAGGAAGTGAAAAACTCCCTTAGAAATGGAAGAGAAGACACACAAAAAGAATAAATTAATAAATCCCCCAAAGATACCCAAGAAAACCAAGAAAAATCAATCAAACGGGTAAAGGAAACAGCTCAAGACATAAAGACAGAAATGGAGGTAATAAAGAAAACACAAACCGAGGGAAGGCTGGATATGGAAAATCTGGGTAAACTAACAGAAATTACAGAGACAAGTATAACCAACAGAACACAAAAGATAGAAGAAAGACTCTCAGGTTCTGAAGATACTATAGAAAAAATACATGCACTAATCAAAGAAAACATCAAATCAAACAAATTCATAACACAAAACATCCAGGAAATCAGGGACAGCATGAAAAGCCCAAACGTAAGAGTAACAGGGATAGGGGCTGGAGAGATGGCTCAGTGGTTAAGAGCACCGCCTACTCTTCCAAAAGTCCTGAGTTCAATTCCCAGCAACCACATTGTGACTCACAACCATCTGTAATGAGATCTGGTGCCCTCTTCTGGCCTGCAGGCAGAGTACTGAGAATACTGTATACATAATAAATAAATAAATCTTGAAAAGAAAAAAAAATTTAAAAAAAGAATAACAGGGGTAGAAGGAGAAGAATTATAGCTCAAAGGCCCCAAAAATATATTCAACAAAATTATAGAAGAAAACTTTCCCAAACTAAGGAAGGCTATTCCTATGAAGGTACAAGACGCTTACAGAACACCAAATAGACTGGATCAAAAAAAAAATTCCCTCACCATATAATAATCAAAATACAAACATACAGAATAAAGAATTTGAAGAACTGCAAAAGAAATAGGTCAAGTAAACCTATCGGAATTATACCTGACTTTTCAATGGGAAACCATGAAAGCCAGAGGGTCTTAGATAGATGTGCTGCAGACAATAAGAGACAATGCAAACAAGTCCAGACTACGATACACAGCAAAGGTTTCTTTCACCATTGAAGAAGAAAACAAGATATTCCATGAAAAACAGATTTAAACAATACATATCCACACAACAGCCTCACAGAAAGTCCTAGAAGGAAAACCTCAAACCAAGGAAGCCAACAATACTCACAATAGCACAACATCTAATAACCCTCCACCAAGACAGCTCAAAGAAAAGAAACACACAAAAGCTACCACCAAGAATAACCAGAGTTAACAACCACTGGTCAATAATATCACTTAAAATCAATGGACTCAATTCACCTATAAAAAAAAAAACACAGGTTAAGAGAATAGATACAAAAATAGAATCCATCATTCTGCTGTTTACAAGAAACACAACTTAACCTCAAAGGAAGACACTACCTCAGAGAAAAGGGTTGAGAAAAGGTTTTCCAATAAAACAAACCTAAGAAACAAACAGGTGTGGCTATCCTAATATCTACAAAAATTGATTTCAAACTAAAATCAATCAAAAGAGATAGAGAAGGACACTTTATACAAATAATAGGAAGAATTCATCAAGTTGAAGTCTCAATCCTGAATATCTATGTCCCTAATATAAAAGCACCCACAAACAGTTCCTGCTCCTGCACTGAGGCTATCCACCCAGAGGGGTGAGTGTGTGTCCACCCGGCCGGAGGGGAGTGCAGGGCACCTCCAGCTCCTGCTGCAGGGGCTTCTTGATTTCACAGGACCCTCCGCTCCCTTCAAGTTCGCCCTTTTGCCTGTGGGGTCCTTGGACCTCCAGGAATCCCTGTCCCTGTGATGAAGACAACCATCCAGACTGGTCCTTGGCCCAGAAAGAGTTTCTCCTCCTGCACTGAGGAGATCCACCCAGAGTCAGTCACAGCATAAATTGGACCAAGATGCCAAGACTCTCCTGGCTGCATTTGAAGGAAAAGATGGGAAGGCGCCAATGCAAGAATTCTTCCAACAACTTGAAAGGCAACATGACAACACCAGAATCCAGGGATCACGCAACAAAAAGACTTGAAAACCCCATTCCAGAAGAAGTAGAAGAAATCTACTTTAAACATAACATTATACAAATAATAGAGGCTTTAAACAGGATGCGAAAAACTTCTGTAAAGAAATGGAGAAGACAAACAAAAAGGTAGAAGAAATGAGCAAATCTCTCAAAGATACTGTTGTGCTTTCCTGTCGCTTTAAGGGAAAACCAACGCCCACTCCCATTACCTCGGACCTGCCCTCTGCCATCTTGCCCCTTCCTTTTCTGCTTCCTTGGCGTGCGCACACATTCTCTCTCTCTCTCTCTCTCTCTCTCTCTCTCTCTCTCTCTCTCTCTCTCTCTCCTTTTATCTCTTTTCTCTCCTTTCATCTCTTCTCTCTCTCTTTCTCTCTTTCCCTCTCTTCCTCAATAAATGCTTTTATGGCGACTTTCTGTGTTCATGGGTCTGCTCACAACCACTGTGCATTGGGAATTCTGCCAGGTGGCCTCCCACTGATGGGAACTTTGCCACCACTAGGGTGCCGGACCCTGGAGCCAGCACCCGGCACAGCTGGGGACCCGCCAGAGCTTGCTGCTGCTCTGTGAGCCCACCGGGCGGGGGGAACCCCCATATTTTAAGAATAACAGATACCCAAGAAAACAAAGATAAAGCAACCAAACAGGTAATGGAAACAGTTCAAGACTTGAAGAATGAAATGGAGGAAATGAAAGAAACAGAACCGAAGGGAAGACTGTAGATGAAAAATCTGGGTAACATATAAAGGTAAACCTATCAGACTTACACCTGACTTCTCTATGGAAACCATGAAAGCCAGAAGGTCTTGGATAGATGTGCTGCAGAAATTAGGAGACCATGGATGCAAGCCCAGACTACTATATACAGCAAAGCCTGCATTCACCGTCGATGAAAAAACAAGATATACCAGGACAAAAACAGATTTGAAAAATACATAGCCACAAACGCAGACTGAGAGAAAACACTGGAAGGAAAACCACAAAATAAGGAAGCTAATAACACCCATAATAACACAAGCATCTAAGAACCCTCCACCAGCACAACTCAAAGAAGGGAAAAACACACACAATACCACCAGAAAAAATAACCAGAGTTAGCAACCACTGGTCAATAATATCACTTAAAATCAATGTACTCAATTCACCTTTTGAAAAGGCACAAAGAGAATGGATATGAAAACAGGATCCAACAATATGCTGTTTACAATAAACACACCTCAACCTCAAAGACAGACACTACCTCAGAGTAAAGGGTTAGGAAAAGATTTTCCAATCAAATGGACCAAAGAAAAAAGTGGGTGTGACTATATTAATATCTAAGAAAATTAATTTCAACCTAATATCAATCAAAAGAGATGAAGGACACTTTATTCTCATAACAGGAACAATTCATCAGGAGGAAGTCTCAACCCTGAATATCTATGCCGCTAATATAAAAGCACGCACAAATGTAAAAGAAACATTACTAGAACTCAAAGCATACATCAAACCCCATACTCTAATAGTAGGAGATTTTAACAGTCCTCTCTCACCAATGGACAGGTCAACCAAACAGAAACTTAACAGAGAAATAAGAGAATTAGCAGATGTAATGAACCAAATGAACTTAACAGCCAAACATTCTAGCCAAACAGAAAAGAATATACCTTCTTCTCAGCATCCCATGGAACCTTCTCAAAAATTAATCACATAATTGGTAACAAAGCAAACATCCATAGATACAAAGAAATTGTAGTAACCACCTGTGTACTATCAGGTCACCATGGAATACAGTTAGAATTCAACAACACTTCTAACCCCATAAAGCATAAAAACTCATGGAAACTGAACAGTCAAATACTGAATCACCCCTTGGTCAAGGAAGAAAGAAAAAAAGAAATTAAAGTCTTCCTGGAATTCAATGAAAATAAAGACACAACATACCCAAACCTATGGGAAACTATGAAAGCAGTGCTAAGAGAAAAGTTCAAAGCACTAAGTACCCACATAAAGAAAATGGAGAAAGCACACATAAGAGACTCAAGAGCACACCTGAAAGCTCTAGGGAAAAAAAAGAAGCAGACAAACCCAGGAGGAGTAGAAGACTGTAAATAATCAAACTGAGGCTGAAATCAACAAAACAGAAACACAGAAAACAATCCAAAGAATCAATGAAACATAAATCTGGTTCTTGGAGAAAATCAACAAGATTGAAGATCAGAAATGAAACGGGGGACATACATAGACACAGAGGAACTTCAGAAAATAATTAGGTCTTACTACAAAAGCCTGTATGCCACAAAATTGGAAAATGTAAAAGAAATGGACATTTTTTAGATAGTAACATATACTAAAATTAAATCAAGAACAGGTGAATAATCTAAATAGACCTGTAAGTCGTGAGGAATTAGAAGCTGTCGTCAAAAACCTCCCTACCAAAAAAAACCAGGACGAGATGGTTTCAATGCAGAATTCTACCAGAACTTCCAAGAAGAGCTAATACCTATACTCCTTAATGTATTTCACAAAATGAAAACAGAAGAATCAATGACAAACTCCTTTTAGGGAGCTACAGTTACCCGAATACCAAAACCACACAAAGACTCAACCAAAAAAGAAAATTACAGGCCAATTTCACTCATGAACTTCGACGCAAAAATTCTCAATAAAATACTGGCAAACAGAATCCAAGAACACATCAAAAAAAATTATACATTACGATCATGTAGGCTTTATCCCAGAGATGCAGGGCTGGTTCAAAATATGCAAATCTATCAATGTAATCCATCACATAAACTGAAAGAAAAAAAACCATATGATCATTTCATTAGATGCTGAAAAAGCATTTGACAAAATTGACACCCCTTTATGATAAAGGTCTTGGAGAGATTAGGGATACAAGGTTCATGACTAAATATAATAAAAAGCAATATACAGCAAGTTGACAGCTAACATTAAATTAAATGGAGAGAAACTCAAAGCCATTCCACTAAAATCAGGAACATGACAAGGCTGTCCACTCTCTTGATACCTCTTCAATATAGTGCTTGAAGTTTTAGCAAGAAGAATAAGACAACATAAGAAGATCAAGGGGATTCGAATTGGAAAGAAAGATATCAAACTTTCATTATTTGCAGATGATATGATAGTGTACATAAGCGACCACAAAAACTCTACCAAAGAACTCCTACAGCTGATAAACACCTTTAGTAATGTGGCAGGATACAAGATCAACTCCAAAAAATCAGTCGCCGCCGTCTTATACACAAAGGATATGGAAGCAGAGAGGGAAATCAGAGAAGCATCACCTTTCACGATAGCCACAAATAACATAAAGTATCTTGAGGTGACACTAATCAAGGAAGTGAAGGATCTATTTGACAAGAACTTTAAGTCTTTGAAGAAAGAAATTGAAGAGGACACCAGAAAATGGAAGGACCTCCCATGCTCTTGGATTGGGAAGATCAACATAGTAAAAACAGCAATTCTACCAAAAGCAATCTATATATTCAATACAGTCCCCATCAAAATCCCAATAAAATTCTTCACAGAGCTTGAAAGAACAATAATGAACTTTATATGGAAAAACAGAAAACCAAGAATAGCAAAAAAAAAAAAAACCTATACAATACAATACAATACAAGTACTTCCAGAGTCATTGCCATCTCTGACTTCAAACTCTATTACAGAGCTACAATAGTGAAAACAGCTTGGTATTGGCATAAAAACCGAGATGTTGACCAATGGAATCGAATCTAAGACCCGGATATTAAACCAGAAACCTATGAACACCTGATTTTCGACAAAGGAGCTAAAATTATGCAATGGAAGAAAGAATCTTTAAGAAATGATGCTGGCATAACTAGATGTCAACCTGTAGAAGAATGAAAATAGATCCATATCTATCACCACGCACAAAATTCAAGTCCAAATGGATTAAAGACCTCAATATAAATCTGACCACACTGAACCTGATAAAAGAGAAAGTGGGAAGTAGTCTGCAACATATGGGCGCAGGAGACCACTTCCTATGTATAATCCCAGTAGCATAGACAATAAGAGCAACAATGAATAAATGGGACCTCCAGAAACTGAGAGCTTCTGTAAGGCAAAGGACACTGTCACTAAGACAAAAAAGGAAACCTACTGAATGGGAGATCTTCATAAACCCCACATCAGATAAAGGTCTGATCTCCGAAATATATAAAGAACTCAAGAAACTAGACATTAAAACTCTAATTAACCCAATTAAAAAATGGGGTACTGCACTGAACAGAGAATTCTCAACAGAAGAAGTTCAAATGGCCAAAAGACACTTAAGGTCATGCTCAACCTCCTTAGCGATCAGGAAAATGCAAATAAAAACAACTTTGAGATACCATATTACACCTGTCAGAATGACTACAATCAAAAACACCAATGATAGCCTATGCTGGAAAGGATGCGGAGTAAGGGGAACACTCATCCATTGGTGGGAATGCAACCTTGTGCAAACACTTTGGTAATCAGGGTGGCATTTTCTCGGGAAATGGGAGTCAGGATCCAGCAATTCTACTCTTGGGAATATACCCAAGAGATGCCCTATCATACTACAAGAGCATTTGTTCAACTATGTTCATAGCAGCACTATTTGTAATAGCCAGAACATGGAAAAAAACCTAGGTGCCACTCAACAGAAGAATTAATGAAGAAGGTGTGGCACATATAAACTTTAGAGTTCTACTCAGCGGTAAAAAAACAACGACATCTTGAATTTTGTGGGCAAATGGATAAAAATAGAAAACACTTTACTGAGTGAAATAACCCAGACCCAAAAGGTGGAATATGGTATGTACTCACTTATAAGTGGATTCTAGATATAAACAAAGGACATTGAACCTATAGTTCATGATCCTAGAGAAGCTAAATAAGAAGGTGAACCCAAAGAAACACATATATTTATACTCATGGATATTGGAAGTAGACAAGATCGCCGGGCAAAAGTTGGGAGCAGGGGGATAAGTGTGGGTTGGGTGGAAAGGGAGATGGGAAGAGAGGACAAAGGAGAAGATTGGGGAGAGCTTGGGGGAATGGGATGATTGACATGGAGGAAGGGTCGATATGGGAGAAGGGAAGAAGATATCTTAACTGAGGGAGCCATTTTAGGGTTGGCAAGAGTCTTGGTTCTAGAGGGGTTACCAGGTGTCCAAGGGGATTTCCTCAGCTAGGTCCTTGGGCAGCAGAGGAGAGGGCACCTGAACTGGCCTTGTCCCATAGCCACACTGACGATTACCTTGCATATCACTATAGAAGCTTCATCTGGCAAGGGGTGGATATAGAGACAGAGACCCACACTGGAGCACTGGACTGAGCTCCCAAAGCCCAGATGAAGAGCAGAAGGAGGGAAAAAATGAGGAAGTCAGAACTGTGAGGGGTGCGTCCACCCACAGAGACAGTGGAACAGATCTAATGGGAGCTCACCAAATATAGTTAGACTGGGTGTGAATGAGCATGTGATCAAACTGGACTCTCTGAATGTGTCTAACAATGAGGACAGACTGAGAAGCCTATGATAATGATATTGGATTTTGATTCTACTGCATATACTGGCTTTTGGGGAGCCTGATCTGTTTGGATGTAAATCTTCCTAGACCTGGATGGACGGGGGGGGGGGGGGGGGCCTTGGACTTCCCAGAAGACAGGGTGTAGTGAGGAGTGAACAGGCCTGCTTTTTGTCCTGCCTGGCTCCTGCACAGCTAGCTTTACACCCGAAATAACAACACACAAACTGTATTCGTTTAAACACTGCCTGGCCCATTATATCTAACCTCTTATTGGCTAACTCTCACATCTTGTTAACTCATTTCTAATAATCTGTGTAGCACCACAAGGTGATGGCTTACCAGAAAGATACTAGCCTACATCTGTCTCGGGTCGAAGAATCATGGCATCAGTCTCACTGCCTTCTTTCTCCCAGCATTCTGTTCTGTCTTTTCCACCCACCTATGTTCTGACCTATCAGGTCAAGCAATTTCTTTATTAATTAACCAATGAAAGCAACACATAGAAAGAAGACCCACCTACATCATTTCCACTTTTCCTGTTTAAAAAAAAAAAAGAAATGATTGGGCTACCAGGCATCCCTGTTTCGATGCTGAGGAGTTCCATTTGGATGGGTAAGTGTGTGCTATCCAGGGGCGGACTGTCTAGGAAGAGACCACAAACCGCCCTCCTCCAGCTCCTGCTGCAGGGCTGTCTTTCTTACACACGACCCAGCCCCCAGCCCCCCCCCAAGCCTGCCCTGCTGTCTGCTAGGTCCTTTGCTAAAGAACAGTTTCCCGCGCCTACACTAAGGCTACCCACCCAGAGCGGTGAGTGCCTGCCTACCAGGCAGGCCTCAAGGTCCGCTGCAAGAGAGCACAGGCACCTTCAGCTTCTGCTGCAGGGTCTCCTGTGTGCTACTCGACCCCGCCCTGCCCCCAATGTTCTTCCTTTTGTCCTTGGCTCATTGGGATAAAGGCATCCCTTTTTCAGTGTTGAAGAGTTCCATCTGGATGGGAACGGTTCCATCTGGATGGGAACGGTTCCTGCTTCTACACTGAGGAGATCCACCCAGAGTCAGTCACAGCAACGACTGGACAAAGACACCAGGCCTCTCCTGTTGTAGTAAGAGCGGCGGGGCTGCGTCCCCAGCACCCCCATCGCCTGGCTAGCTTATGCCTGAAATAACAACACACAAATTGTATTCATTTAAACACTGCTTGGCCCTTTAGCTCAAGCCCTTTCAGGCTAATTCTCACATATTAATTCAGCCCATTTTTAATCATTTGTGTAGCACCGCTAGGTACGCGTACCGGGAAGATTCTAGCCTATGTCCATCCTGGGTCGGAGCTTCATCGCGTGTGCACGGGAGCAGAGCTATTGCGTCTACCCGGCAGAGGGGGAGCATGGCGTCTCTCTGAGCTTACTTCCTTTTCCACCCAGCATTTTGTTCTGTTTACTCCACCCACCTATGTTTTAACCTATGAGGGCTAAGCAGTTTATTTATTACTTAACCAATGACCTTCCTCCATCACTCTCCTGCCTCCATTTGAAGGAAGAGATGGGCAGGCACCAATGCAAGAACTCTTCCAACAACCTGAAAGGCAACATGACATCACCAGAATCCAGGGATCCCGAAATAAGAAGAATTGTACACCCTACTCCAGAAGAAATAGAAGAAATCGACTCTAAACTGAATTATATGGAAATAATAGAGGACATTAAACAGGAGGTGAAAAACTGCCATAAAGAAATAGAGATGACAAACAAAAAGATAGAGGAAATGAATAAATCTCCAAAAGATACCAAAAAAAAAAAACAAGAGAAACAATAAAAGGCAATCAAACAGGTAAAGGAAACAGTTAAAGACGTGAAGAATGAAATGGAGGTAATGAAGAAAATCCTCAATAAACTACTGGCAAACTGAATCAAAGAACACATTAGAAAAATTATCCATTATGATCAAGTAGGCATCATCCCAGGGATGCAGGGCTGGTTCAACATCTGAAGATCTATCAATGTAATCCATCATATGAATAAACTGAAAGAGAAAAACCATAAGATCATTTCATTAGATGCTGAAAAAGCATTTGACAAAATTCAACATCCCTTTATGATAGAGGTCTTGGAAAGATTAGAAATACGAAGGTCATACCTAAATATAATAAAAGCTATTTACAGCAAGCCGACAGCTAACATCAAATTAAATGGAGAGAAACTCACAGCCATCCCATTAAAACCAGTAACACAACAAAGTTGTCCACTCTCTCCATACCTCTTCAATGTAATGCTTGAAGTTCTAGCAATAGCAAAAAGACAACATAAGGGGATCAAGGTGATTCGAATTGGAAAGGAAGAAGTTAAACTTCCGTTATTTGCAGATGATATGATAGTGTACATAAGCGGCCCCAAAAATTCCACCAAAGAACTCCTGCAGCTGATAAACACCTTTAGTAATGTGGCAGGATACAAGATCAACTCCAAAAAATCAGTTGCCCTCCTATACACAAAGGATAAGGAAGCAGAGAGGGAAATAAAAGAAGGATCACCTTTCACGATAGCCACAAATAACATAAAGTATCTTGAGGTGACACTAATCAAGGAAGTGAGGATCTACTTGACAAGAACTTTAAGTCTTTGAAGAAAGAAATTGAGGAGGATACCAGAAAATGGAAGGATCTCCCTTGCTCTTGGATTGGGAGGATCAACATAGGAAAAATGGCAATTTTATGGAAAAATATTTATACATTCAATGCAATCCTAATTAAAATCCCATCAAAATAATTCACAGATCTTGAGAGGACAATAATCAACTTTATATGGAAAAACAAAAAACCCAGGATAGCCAAAACAATCTTATACAATAAAGGAACTTCTGGAGGCATTACTATCCCTTACTTCAAACTCTATTACAGAGCTTTAGTATTGAAAACAGCTTGGTATTGGCATAAAAACAGAGAAGTCGACCAATGGAATTGAGTAGAAGACCTGGATTTTAACCCACACACCTATGAACACCTGATTTTTGATAAAGGAGCTAAAAGTATACAATGGAAGAAAGAAAGCATCTTAAACAAATGGCGCTAGCAGAACTGGTTGTCAACCTGTAGAAGAATGAAAATAGATCCATATCTATGACAATGCACAAAACTCAAGTCCAAATGGATTAAAGACCTCAATATCAGTGTGAATACACTGAACCTGACAGAAGAGAAAGTGTGAAGCACTCTACAACATATGGGCACAGGAGACCACTTCCTACATATAACCCCAGCAGCATAGACATTAAGGACAACATTGAATAAATGGGACCTCCTGAAACTGAGAAGCTTCTGTAAAGCAAAGGACACTGTCACTAAAACAAAAAGGCAACCCACTGACTGCGAGAAGATCTTCACCAATTCTGCAACAGACAAAGGTCTGATCTCCAAAATATATAAAGAACTCAAGAAACTAGACTTTAAAATGCTAATTAACCCAATTAAAAAATGGGGCACTGAACTGAACAGAGAATTCTAAACAGAGGAAATTAAAATGACCAAAAGACACTTAAGCTCATGCTCAACCTCCTTAGCGATCAGGGAAATGCAAATCAAAACAACTTTGAGATATCATCTTACAACTGTCAGAATGGCTAAAATCAAAAACACCAATGATAGCTTTTTCTGGAGAGGTTGTGGAGTAAAGGGTACCCTCATCCATTGCTGGTGGGAATGCAAACTTGTGCAACCACTATGGAAAGCAGTGTGGCACTTTCGCAGGAAATTCGGGATCAACCTACCCCAACACCCAGTAATACCACTCTTGGGAATATATCCAAGAGATGCCCTATCATATGACAAAAGCATTTGTTCAACTATGTTCATAGCAGCACTATTTGTAATAGCCAGAACCTGGAAACAACCTAGATGCCCTTCAATGGAAGAATGGATTAAGATAGAGTACTACTCAAGGGTAAAAAACAATGACATTGTGAATTTTGCATGCAAATGGATGGAAATAGAAAACATTATCCTGAGTGAGGTAACCCAGACCCAAAAAGATAAACATGGGATGTACTCACTCATAATTGGTTTCTAGCCATAAATAAAGGATATTGAGCCTATAATTCGTGATCCTAGAGAAATCAAATAAGAAGGTGAACCCAAAGAAAAACATATAGTCATCAGCCTGGATATGGGAAGTAGACAAGATTGCCGGGCAAATACTGGAAACTTGGGGGTGAGGTAGGATGGGGGTAAGGGAAAATGGGGTGATAAGAGTGAGAAGGGGAGGATGGGGAGAGCTTGGGGGAATGGGATGGTTGGGATAAAGGAAGGGAGGATATGGGAGCAGGGAAGTATATATCCAAATTAAGGGAGCCATCTTAGGATTGGCAAGAGACTTGACTCTAGAGGGGCTCGCAGGTGTCCAGGGAGATGTCCCCAGCTAGTACCTTGGGCAACTGAGGAGAGGGAACCTGAAATGACCCTATCCTATAGCCATATAGGATATGAATATCTTACATATCACCTTCGAACCTTCATCTGGCGATGGATGGAGATAGAGACAGAGACCCACACTGGAGCATTGGACTGAGCTCCCAAGGTCCCAATGAAGAGCAGAAGGAGGGAGAACATGAGCAAGGAAGTCAGGACCGCGAGGGGTGCGCCCACCCTCTGATATAATGGGAGCGCACCAAGGCCAGCTGGATAATGGAGCATGAGATCAAACCGGACTCTCTGAACATGGCGGAAAATGAAGGCTGATGAGAAGCCAAGGACAATGGCACTATGGTTTCGATCCTACTGCATGAACTGGCTTTGTGGGAGCCTGGCCTGTTTGGATGCTCACCTTCCTGGACCTGAACGGAGGGGGGGGGAGGACCTTGGACTTCCCACAGGGTAGGGAATCCGGACTGCTCTTCACACTGGAGAGGGAGGGGGAATGGTGTGGGGGGAGGGGGAGAGGAGTGGGAGAATGGGGAGGGAAATGGAGGAGGAGAAGAGGCAGCAATTTTTTTCAACAAAAACAAACAAATAAATAAATAAAGTTAACAAAAAATAAAAAAAGAAAGGCTTTCACTTTAACACAGTAAAATTACATATAAGAAAACAGTTATCAATCAATAATTACAGTTACAATATTTTTATCTATTTTATTTTTATCATAATAATAGAAAACTATAACTATAACTAAGCATTCTTCAACTCCATCAAAGACTCCAGAAGGATAAAATGTTATCTAAGTAAACAAGAAGTAAGCAACTTCCAAAACTCTAGAAATGACAGAGATATCTCGCTGCCTCGACAATCACCCAAAGTTCCTCTGTACTGTTGGGGCATCCATCTTTGGCCTACAGGCCCATAGTATCCAGCAGACATTTCCATGAAGCAGGAAATTCCAAAGACAGTTGTGTCCTACAGAATGTCTCGCTGACTCTTCCATGAATCAGGAACCCCGAAAGACCATCTCAACTTTAGGCAAGTTCAGCAGTCCTCTCTCTGAGTGTTCTCTGTGTCCAGTTTACGCAACAATCCAGGCAAGTGCAGCTTCTTGCCCAAATGGCTAACCAACTCCACAGGAGCCTCTTCAATGCCCATCTTCCTCTTGAAGTAGATTGGTGTTGCCAGGAGCAGATGTGTCTCACTGTCATGAAAAGCCCTAAGTTATTAAAACATTAAATGCCATATTCTGTAGTCTTTGAAAGATATGAAGAATGCCTATCTAACTGAAATATATATCTACATATCTAGAAAATCTAACATAACTACAAGCTTGACAATATTGATGATTATACATTAACAACTTATATTTCCTAATTATACATTAAATTTTTAAATGAACTACATAATCACAATACCTTAATCAAGATCAGAAATACACATACATGTAACAAAATTGACCTTAAAATCCATACCAATGCAAATTATTCATATCTATATAATATCCCCCTTTAAATGTAAAAGAATATTTATAAACAATATCTGGGAATATGGACATAGTTATTTCTCTCCAAGCTTCTTCCTGGTGTATAGGAGTGCTGTTAATTAGGTCTTTCATGGTCTAACCTGTTGGGTGAAGTAATTTTCTAAGGATGTTCACAGCAACCTTTCAGGAGGACGTGGTCTATCATACCATATTGTGATAGAGGCAATCCACAGGTTCTCATCCCCTGTGGAAACAAAAGAAGAACTTTTCCAAAGCATCATAACCTTAGATCCAAATTTTGAAGTCAACCTATTTTCTGGGATTAGTTCAGTAGCATTTATAAACAAATATCTTTTAGCAGTTGTTGCTCCTTCCTCAGCATTCAAACAATTCAAAGAGACCATAATACCATACAGTATCAAGATTCTCTGTGTATTTTCCATCTTTGTGCAGCTTTATTTTAACCTCTATTTCGTTTATTTTTACTTTTATTTTTTGAGACAGGTTCTCTGTACATCTTTGCCCTTGAATAACTCTGTAGATCAGGCTGTCCTTGAACTCACAGAGGTCCATCTGTCTCTGCCTCCTCAGTGCTGGGATTAAAAGTGTGTGCTACCACACCTTGAAGTCACAGAGGTCAATCTACCTCTGCCCCTTGAAGTCACATAGGTCAATCTACCTCTCCCTCCCAAGTGTTGGGATTAAAGGTGTGTACTACCACACCCAACTACTCTCTTTTTTTTTGTTGTTTTTTACTTTAAGAACTTTAACTTTTAGGCTGCATATATTTTTAACACACTATAAACCATTTAGAGGTTGTCTTAGCCTTTGAATCTCTCTTTACTCTATATCTCTCTTTCTCTAACTACATGAGACTAAGGAGAGGATTAAAGCCATGGCTTTGATGGCTGAATCCAGCCCATGCCCCAGCTTTCCAGCCTCAGGGCAGAGGTACTTGCTGGAGCCATTTGTATTGCCACAATCTATAGTGTTTCAAGGTCCCTGCCAGCAAGCAAGCTGCAGCATTGTACTCAGAAACCACACTCAAAAGCTCTGTAGTCAGATCGACTGCCTGAAAGAGTCAGAGTTTGCCCTGGCAGGACAGGCCAGAAACCTGGCATTTTAAAACAGCGCAGCTTTTTTCCTGCTATGACTGAAAACCAAAAGGTATGCATTCAGCTTTTCATCAATACCGTTTAAGTGTTTCGTGGCAAGACCTCTTAAAATAGCTGCAGGCACAGACATTAAGGGCAACACTGAATAAATGGGACCTACTTAAACTGAGAAGCTTCTAAAGCAAAGGACACTGTCACTAAGACACAAAGGCAACCTACTGACTGGGAGAAGATCTTCACCAACCCCGCAACAGACAAAGGTCTGATCTCCAAAATATAGAGAGAACTCAAGAAACTAGACTTTAAAATGCTAATTAACCCAATTAAAAAATGGGGCACTGAACTGAACAGAGAATTCTCAACAGAAGAAGTTCAAATGGCCAAAAGACACTTAAGGTCGTGCTCAACTTCCTTAGCAATCAGGGAAATGCAAATCAAAACAACTTTGAGATATCATCTTACACCTGTCAGAATGGCTAAACTCAAAAACACCAAGGATAACCTTTGCTGGAGAGGCTGTGGAAGAACGGGTACCCTCATCCATTGCTGGTGGGAATGCAATCTTGTGCAACCACTGTGGAAGTCAGTGTTTCAGTTTCTCAGGAAATTCGGGATCAACTTACCCCTGGACCCAGCAATACCACTCTTGGGAATATACCCAAGAGATGCTCTATCAAATGACAAAAGCATTTGTTCAACTATGTTCATAGCAGTATTATTTGTAATAGCCAGAACCTGGAAACAACCTAGATGCCCTTCAATGGAAGAATGGATGAAGAAAGTATGGAATATATACACAGTAGAGTACTACGCTGCGGTAAAAAACAATGACTTCTCGAATTTTGCATGCAAATGGATGGAAATAGAAAACACTATCCTGAGTGAGGTGTCCCAGACCCAAAAAGATGAATATGGGATGTACTCACTCATAATTGGTTTCTAGCCATAAATAAGGACCACGGAGTCTACAATAGGTGAACCTAAAGAAGCTAAGGAAGAAGGTGAACCGAAGGAAAAACATATAGTTGTCCTCTTCGCTAAGGGAAGTAGACCAAATTTCCGGGGAGAAAATGGGATCTTGGGGGGGGGTGGGATGGGGGTAAGGGGAGATAGGGAGAGAAAAGGTAGAAGGGAAGGAGGGGGGACCTGGGAAACGGGAGAATTGGGATAAAGGAAAGGTGGATAGGGGAGCACGGAACCACAATTCTTAGTTAAGGGAGCCACTTTAGGGTGGGTAAGCGACTTGACCCTAGAGGGGCTCCCTAGTGCCCAAGATGAGGTTCCCAGTTAGTTCCTTGAGCAGCTGAGGATTGGGAACCTGAAATGACCGTATCATAGAGCAATACTGACGAATATCTTGCATATCATCATAGAATCTTCATCTGGTGATGGATAGAGATAGAGACAGAGACCCACACAGGAGCACTGGATTGAGCTCCCAAGGTCCCAAGGAGGAGCAGAAGGAGGGAGAACATGAGCAAAGAATTCGGGACCATGAGGCGTGCATCCACCCACTGAGACAGAGGAGCTGATCTACGGGGAGCTCACCAAGGCCAGCTGGACTGTGACCGAAAAAGCATGGGATAAAACCGGACTCTCTGAACATGGCGAACAATGAGGGCTGATGAAACACCAAGGACAATGGCAGGGGGTTTTGATCCTACTTAATGTGCCGGCTTTGTGGGAGCCTAGCCATGTTCACCTTCCTAGATATGGACGGAGAGGACCTAGGACTTAACACAGGGCAGGGAACCCGGACTGCTCTGTGGACTGGAGAGGGAGGGGGAGAGGAGTGGGGGGAGGGGGAGAAGGGTGGGAGGAGGGGGAGAAGGGTGGGAGGAGGGGGAGAAGGGTGGGAGGAGGGGAAGGGAAATGGGAGGCTGGGAGGAGGTGGAAACTTGTTTTTTGTTTATGTTTTTTTTCTTCTTTTCACAATAAAAAAAACTAAAAAAAATAAATAAAAAATAAAATAGCTGCAGGGTTTTTCAGCTAAAGCTGAGTCAGGAAGCCTCTCTTAGATGAGAGCACTTGCTTGCCTCTAGCAAGCAGAGCAGACCCAAGAAATTGCTGCTACCAAGAAACTGAGACAGAGACCCACATTGGAGCACTGGACTGAGCTCCCAAGGTCCAGCTGAAGAGCCGAAGGAGGAAGAAGATAAGCAAGGAAGTCAGGACCACGATGGGTTGGTCCACCCACTGAGACAGTGTTCCTGAGCTAATGGGAGCTCACCAATTCCAGCTGGACTGGGAACGAATGAGCATGGGATCAAACTGGACCCTCTGAATGTGTTTGACAGTTGGGGCAGACTGAGGGGCCAATGATAATGGCACTGGGACTCGTCTCTACTGTATGTGTAGAAGGAGCTGCAGGCAGGCCTGATTTTCATCCTGCCCGGCTCCCACATGGCTAGCTTTATCCCCGAAATAACAAACAAATTGTATTATTTTAAACACTGCCTGGCCCGTTAGTTCTAGTCTCTTATTGGCTAATTCTCACATCTTGATTAACCCATTTCTACTAGTGTGTGTAGCACCACGAGGTGGTGGCTTACTGGGAAGATTCTAGCCTACATCCATCTTGGGTCATATCTTTATCGTGTCTGCCTTACTTCCCTTCTTCCCAGCACTCTGTTCTGTCTATTCCACCCACCTATGTTATTACCTATCAGGCCAAGCAGTTTTCTTTATTAATTAAACAGATAGATAGAAGACACACCTACATCATGTATGTACTGGCTTTTTGGAATCCTATTCTATTTGGATGCCTACCTTCCTAAGCCTGGGTTTAGGCAGGGAGGACGTTGGATGTTCCACAGGGCAGGGTGCCTTGCCCTCTCTTAGGGCTGGAGGGGGTGGGGGAGCATGTATAGGGAAGAGGGAGGGAAGTAGGAGGAGGGGAAGAAGTGGAAATTTTAATTGGTATTATTTATAAAGTAAAAAAATAAAATAAAATAACAAGGTAATTATACCTAGTTCTCAAATGCCTTTATAGATCTGAGATTATGGCATTTTAACAGTAATAGAGCTTCTAACAGAGACATGCCAGCTTTTGCAGCACCCTTTGGCTCCTCCAAGAAGACAGAAGACCTTTTACCTTGCCTCTGGGTTTAGAAAAGCCACTCACACAGAAGCAAAAAAAGGGGCCTTTTACCCATCCAACATTCTGGATGCTTCACCGGGGGAACTGATCTGCTCATCCTGCCAAGACAAGTAGACAAAATCTTTTCCACACAGAAAAATCTCTGGGCCTCTCGTACTCAGCAGCTAATGGCAAACACTGCTTCTAAAACTGGTATTTTCCTATCCTGAGTGAGATAATAACCCAGACCCAAAAATATGAATATGGTATGTACTCACTCATTAGCGGATTCTAACCATAAACAAAGGACATTGAGCCTATAGTTCGCAATCCTAGAGAAGTTAAGTAATAAGGTGAACCCAAAGAAAAACATATATAGATCCTCCTGGAAATTGGAAGCAGAGAAGCTCCAAGGCAAAAGTTAGGAGCATGGGGGTGAGGGTCGGGGAAGGGGAAGGGGAGAGGGATAGAGAGAAGGGAGAAGGGGAGTGTTGGGAGAGCTTGGGGGTGTGGGATGGTTGAGAGGGAGGAAGGATGGATATGGGAGCAGGAAAGAAGATATCTTAATTAAGGGAGCCATTTTGTGGTTGGGAAAAAGCTTAACTCTAGAGGGGTTCCCAGGTGTCCACGGGGATGTCCCCAGCTAGGACCCTGAGCAGTGGAGGACAGGGTGCCTGAACTGGTCTTGTCCCGTAATCAGACTTATGACTATCTTGAATATCACCATAGAACCTTCATCCAGCGATGGATGGAAACTGAGACAGAGACCCACATTGGAGTACTGGACTGAGCTCCCAAGGTCCAGTTGAAGAGCCGAAGGAGGGAGAAGAGGAGCAAGGAAGTCAGGACCGCAAGGGGTTGGTCCACCCACTGAGACAGTGTGCCTGATCTAATGGGAGCTCTCCAAATCTAGCTGGACTGGGACTGAACAAGCATGGGATCAAACTGGACCCTCTGAATGTGGCTGACAACTGGGGTAGACTGAGAAGCTAATGATAATGGCACTGGGATTTGTCTGTACTGCATGTACTGGCCTTTTGGGATCCTAGTCTATTTGGATGCATACTTTCCTAAGCCTGGATGGAGGGAGGAGGGCCTTGGACTTCCCACAGGGCAGGGTACCCTGACCTCTCTTAGGCATGGAGGGGAGGAGGAAGGGTAAGTAAGGGAGCAGGAAAGAAGGGGGAAGAGTGAAGGAAGTGAATATTTTGAATGGTATTATTTATAAAGTAAAAAATAAATACATAAAAGTGGTATTCTCTAAGGACTAAGGAAAGGATTTGGAATTGCCGGCATAGCAAAAAGCTGTCACATTTTTGGCTCATTTATTCCTCCCATATCTCTCTAAAGGCATTTGACAACTCAAGGTACTGTTCTTTAACAGGATGAACAGGTTTCAATCTTCGGAGGTTCAGAGTTCCCAATTTTCTTTAATTGCCTTCTAAAATGTTCATGCCTTTTAACCTAAAGCAATAGCCTTTTGCCATAAAATCTGATCCAGTTCTCTTACAGGTTCCTAAATAGTTCCATTGCTACATCAAAATCAGGTCTGGTAAAATCCAAGGTTCCCAATTCCTTTAATTGTTTTACTGCTACACTAACCCCAAGTAGTTTCAAGCATACTTTACAGGTCACTCCTGCTGCCTAAGCCAAGACCAACCTACAAAGTACTCCCAGAACAACATCAAAAGCACCTGCACCAGCTCCTGGGACTTCACCTGGGACTTCAAGGACACCTGCCAACCCTTCTGGATCAAGGACACTTGGCAACTAAAATCTGGTTTCATCTGCTATTGTGTCTCATCCCATGGCTAACCCCATTTCATAGGGCCAATAATAACAAGATTTTTTTTCTCCTAGCCACCTGCCTTCGCATCTCCTCATAAAGCAGCTGCCTGAGGACTACAGCAAACTGGATGCCACTCCATCCACACCTTTTGCTGAGCATGAGCAGGCCAACTTTCAGCTCTCCCCTCTCCCCTCCCCCATGTCGTCCCATGCCTGCAAGAAGTAGCCAGACTTGAGTCTACGCCCCTTTTTCCAAAGAGAGCTTCCTGCCACCCCTATATCCAGAGTCAGGAATGTGATGTTAAGTTGGGAGTATCACCCTTGCCCCTGGCATCCATCCCAGCACCAGCATTATTTCCAGTCTTCTACTCCTCCTGGGTGAGTCTGCTTCTTTTTTTCTAGAATTTTCAGGTGTGCTGTTAAGTCTGTAATGTGTGCTTTCTCCATTTTCTTTATGTGGGCACTTAGTGCTATGAACTTTCCTCTTAGCACTGCTTTCATAGTGTCCCATAGGTTTGGGTATGTTGCGTCTTTATTTTCATTGACTTCTAGGAAGACTTTAACTTCTTTCTTTATTTCTTCCTTGACCTAGGTGTGCTTCAGTAGTTGACTGCTCAGTTTCCATGAGTTTGTAGACTTTCTGGGGGTAGTATTTTTGTTAAGTTCTAGCTTTACTTCATGGTGATCCGATAAGACACAGATGGTTACTACAATGTTTTTGTATCTGTGGATGGTTGTTTTGTTACCGAGTATGTGATCAATTTTCAAGGTTCCATGAGGTGCTGAGAAGAAGGTATATTCTTTCCTGTTTGGGTGTCACCCCTATATCCAAAGAGTCAGGAATGTGATGTTAAGTTGGGAGTGTCACCCTAGCCCCTGGCATCCATCCCAGCACCCTGGCCTGGGAGTTGCATTGGTCTTGACTCCAAATCCCATCATGCCAAGTCCAGGACCACTCCCACAGGGTATTTAAGTAGGCACTCAGAGGAAGAATACGTGGTCCCGGGTTTTGCATGTGCTCCCCAATTTTGTCTCCCCTGCCATGCTCTTGGTCACCCAAGAGTGCTGCATTTATTAAAAACATGGACATTTTAATTCAGTTTAATATGGCTTAACTGGATTTCTGTGCGCCAATGGAGAAGATTTTTCTTAGCACCCAAAAGTAATATTGCTGAGTCTTGAGGTAGGTTGTTACCTAGATTTCTGAGAAATTGCCAAACTGACCTCCAAAGGGGTTGTACCAGCTTGCACTCCCACCAGCAATGCAGGAGTGTTCCCTTTACCACACAACCTCTCTAGCATAAGTTGTCAGCAGTGTTTTTGATCTTGGCCATTCTTACAGGTGTAAGATGGAATCTCAGAGTTATTTCGATTTGAATTTCTCTGATGGCTATGGATGTTGAGCATTTCTTGAGTGTCTTTCAGTCATTTTGGGTTCATTTGTTGAGGGTTCTCTGTTTGGGTCTGGACCCCATTTTTTATTGAATTATTTGTCCTTTTGATGTCTAGTTTCTTGAGTTCTTTCTAAATATATATATATTGGAATTCAGTCCTCTGTCCAGTATGGAGTTCGTGAAGATCTTTTCCCATTCTGTAGGCTGCTGTTTTGTCTTGCTGACTGTGTCCTTTGCTTTATAGAAGCATCTAAGTTATAGGAGATCCCATTTATTAGTTGTTTCTCTCAGTGTCTGTGCCACTGGGGTGGTATTTGGGAAGTACCAATGTGTTCAAGTGTACTTCCTACTTTCTGTTCTATGAGGTTCAGTATGGTTGGTTTATTTTTGAGGTCTTTGATCCATTTGGACTTCAGTTTTGTGCATAGCAATGGCTATGGATCTGTTTTCCTTCTTCTGCATGTTGATGTCCAGTTACACCAGCACCATTTTGTTGAATACACTTTTTTTCTTCCATTTTTCTGTCAGTTAGGCAGACTTGCAACTTGGATTAGAAAGGTAGTTTACAAATTTTTAATAAGACACAAAAGAGCTAAAACCTTAATTATAATACTCTTATGGGAGACCTTGAGCTACTAAGTAAAATTTTTAAAGGGAGCAGTGAGTGACCCAAATTCCAGAAGAAAGCTTACAGAAGCTGCGAGACAGGTACTCAAGCAGGTAGAGTATGCTATACAGAAACACTGAGTATAATATATTAATTATGATCAGCTTTGGCCAGCTTGTATATTACCTACAAATTTTATGCCTATAGCAGTTTTATGGCGAAACAGTCCGCTTTCATGGCTGTACCTTTCCATGTCACCAGTTATGGTTTTAAACCCTTACTGGAGCACTAGCTTGCTTAGCATAGAAGAGCAGTATGGAATCTAGGAGGTATTTTTAGCAGATAACCAGCTATGATCAATGTTCCTTATACTAAGCAACAGACTGATTGGTTATTTTAAAATAGTGATTCTTGGGTAATTGCATTTGCTCAATTTCAAGGTCAGATTAATAATCTTCTCCCAGCTGATCAATGCTGCAATTCTCACAACTATATTCCTTTATTTTTCCTAATGTTGTAGCGAAAGATCCCTTAAAGAATGTTATGCTAAATTTTACAGATGATTCTTCCAATGAAAGAGCTGCATATATTGTTAATGGTGAAAAGGAATTGTGGAGCTTCTTGAAAACAACTTAAAAGGATAAAAACAAGAAAATTAAAATCGCCACACAATGCTTTGAGTCATGCACTTTTTACACTAAATTTCTTGAATATGGATGTTCATGAGCAATCTGCAGCAGACAGATTTTGCACCAAGGCGACCTTTGCTAAAGCAAGGTGGAGAGACCCTTATATTATGGAAAGGACCCAATCCTGTATTAATATGAAGTCGATGGCATGTCGGTGTTTTTTCACAGGATTAGGATCAAGGAAGATGGCTTCCAGAACATCTGGTTTGATACGTTCAGCAGAAGGGTACCAGTCCTGATAACATCGTAGCTGCTAATGCCCCCACAGAGGAGTTGGAATGAGAACCCGTGGTCCTGCCTTCCCCACCCCCATGGAAAGGGGTACCTGATCATCAGGACCAAGCTTAGGACACACATAGCCGGCCTGCTGGCACCATTATGTCCTGTGGGACACTTGGACACTGGGCTGCATCCAGACACTCAGGACCCACACTGCCATTGAGGCCCTGTTGCAGCTGCCATGATTCCTGACAACAACTTGCTATAGTCTGACAGGGGACTGGGATTCATTTATATACCTGCAGCTATTAATTATCTAATATGATATTTTAAAATTAGCAAGTGCTAGTGAGGGCATAAAATACAAGAATTTTCATATACTGGGTATTAACTTTCCTTTGGTATATGCCCAAAGTATAGAGTCTAGGTTTTTAATAAAATAAGTCTGTTTCAAGAAACATACTGTAAACAATTCAAGATAGTAAAAGCCTATCCACACAAAATACTCTTCCTTTTATAGAAAGGACATCTTTGAGAAACGTATGAATGTGCTTTCCTGATTCATATTTCTTTCAGGGATTGCCCCACAAATAACACTATTCTGTTTTGATTAGAACACAGAAATGGGAAGCTCAATATAGACATACATGAGTGATGGAGGAAGGTCATTGGCTAATAAAGGCACTGCCCTGGCCCATTTTATTGGTTAGAGGATAGGTGGGAGGAGTAAACAGAACAGAACGCTGGGAGGAAGAGGAAGTGAGGTCAGACTCAGCAGCTCTCCTCTCGGGAGCAGACGCCTGAGAGAGACCCCATGCCCTGCTCCGGGGATGAAGCTCCGACCCAGGATGGACTAGGCTAGAATCTTCCCGGTAAGCGCACCTTGGGGTGCTACATACAGATGATTAGAAATGGGCTAAATTAATATGTGAGAATTAGCCTAGAAGAGGAATGGGCCAAGCAGTGATTAAAAGAATACAGTGTCCGTGTAATTATTTCAGGGCATAAGCTAGCCGGGCAGGCGGCTGGGGTGTTGGGGACGCAGCCCCGCCGCCGCTCTTATTACTACATATGGCGCCCACGTGGACAACTGCTTCCACATAAAGCCTGAGACAGCTTGGGAAGTAATTCTAGAACAAAATGAAAGCATTGTGCCTGGTTTCTTGGTAGCAGCAATTTCTCGGTTATACTCTGCTTGCTAGAGGCAAGCAAGCGCCTCATCTAAGAGAGGCTTCCTGACTCAGCTTTAGCTGCAGAACCCTGCAGCTCATTGAGAGGTCCTGCCACGAAACACTTAAATGGTGTTGATGAAAAGCTGAACGCATGCTTTTCGGTTTTCAGCCGTAGCAGGAAAAAAGCTGTGCCGTTTAAAAATGCCGGCTTTCTGGGCCATCCTGCCAGGGCAAACTCTGACAGTTTGAGGCAGGAGGGCCGGCTACTGAGAGAGGACTTGAGTGTTGTCTGTTGTAGCTCACTTGCTGGCAGGGACCTTGAAATGCCATACAGTTGTTGCAGTAAACTTGGCTACAGCCTGTATATCTGCCATGAGGCTGGAAAGCTAAGGAATGGACTGGATCTAGCTGGCAAAGCCACACCTTTAGTCCTACTGAGATTGCTTGGTAAATTAAAGATTCATGTGGTCAGGAAAAGAGAGATATACAGTAAAGAGAGATCCAAAGACAGAGAAAATTTCTGAATGGTTTACTGTGTGTTAAAAATATATGCAGACTAAAAGTTAAAGTTCTTAAAGTAAAAACCAAAAAAAAAAAAAAAGGAAGAGAGTTGTTGTGTGTGGTAGCACACGCCTTTAATCCCAGTGCCGAGAAGGCAGAGGCAAACAGATTTCTGTGAGTTCAAGGTGTAGTAGCATACAACTTTAATCCCGAATGCCTGGGAGGCAGAGACAGGCGGATCTCTGAGAGTTCAAAGACAGCCTGGTCTACAGAGTTACTTCAGGTCAAAGATATAGAGAACCTATCTCAAAAAGCAAAGAGTTAAAAGTAAAAATAAACAAAATAGAGGTTAAAATAAAACGAACAAAGATGGAAAATACACAGAGAATCTTGATACTGTATGCTATTATGCTCTCTTTGAATTGTTAGAATGCTGAGGAAGGAGCAACAGCTGCTAACAGATATTTATTTATAAATGCTGCTGAACTAATCCAACATAGATATCTTGATGCCTTGACTTTGAAATTTGGATCTAAGGACATGATGCTTTGGAAAGGAGTTTCTTATTTTGTTTTCACAGGGGATGAGACGCTGTTCATTTCTTCTATTCCGATTTGGTATGATTGACCACGCCCTCCTGCAGGGTTGGTGTGAACGCCTTCAAAAAATTGCTTCGCTCAACTGCCAACTGAGATGAAACTAGCACACAGGTTATACCATGAAAGACCTAATTAACAATGCCCCCATTCAGCAGGAAGCAGTTTGGAGAGAAAAAACTGCGCCCATGTTCCCAAATATGGTTTATAAACGTCCTTTTACATTTAAAGGGGGATATGATATAGATATGAATAATTTGCATTAGTATAGATTTTGCTTTATTGATAGAGATTTAAGGTCAATTTTGTTATATGTATAAGTGTTTCTGATTTTGATTAAGGTATTGTGATTGTGTAGTTCATTTAAATATGTACTGTATAATTAAGAAATATAGGTTGTTAATGGTTAATCATCGATAATAGTAAAGTTTGTAGTCATGTTAGTTAGATTTTTATAGACATATAGAGATATATTTCAGATAGGCATTCTTCATATCTCTCAAAGGCTACAGAATATGGCATTTAAAATATTTTAATAACTTAGGACTTTTCATGACAATGAGAAACTCTGCTCCTGGCAGCACCAATCTACTTCAAGAGGATGATGGGCATCGAAGAGGCTCATTATGGAGATTGATAGCCATTTGGGCAAGAAACTGCTCTTGTCTGGACTATTGCATAAACTGGACGCAGAGAACCCGCAGAGAGAGGACTACTGAACTTGCCTTAGGTGAGATGATCTTTCGGGGTTCCTGATTCATTTTGAAAGAGTCTGCGAGACATTCTGCAGGACACAACAGATAGTGACTGAACTGACTTTGAATTTTCCTGCTTTATGGAAATGTCTGCTGGATACCATGGGCCTGAAGGCTGAAGATGGATGCCCCAACGGTACAAAAGAACTTTGGGTGACTGTCCAGGCAGCGAGATGTCTTTGTCATTTCTAGAGTTTGAAGTTTCTTAGTTCTTGTTTACTTAGGTAATATATCTTTCTGGAGTCTTTGATGGAGTTAAGAATAGTTAGTTATAGTTATAGTTTTCCTTAGTTATGATAAAGATTATTGTAACTTTTACTTGATAACTGTTTTGTTATATGTAATTTTGCTATGTTAAAGCCTTTTTTTTGTTTAAAACGAAAAAGGGGAAATGATGGAGGAAGGTCATTGGCTAATAAAGGCACTGCCCTGGCCCATTTTATTGGTTAGAGGATAGGTGGGAGGAGTAAACAGAACAGAACGCTGGGAGGAAGAGGAAGTGAGGTCAGACTCAGCAGCTCTCCTCTCGGGAGCAGACGCCTGAGAGAGACCCCATGCCCTGCTCCGGGGATGAAGCTCCGACCCAGGATGGACTAGGCTAGAATCTTCCCGGTAAGCGCACCTTGGGGTGCTACACACAGATGATTAGAAATGGGCTAAATTAATATGTGAGAATTAGCCTAGAAGAGAAATGGGCCAAACAGTGATTAAATGAATACAGTTTGTGTGTTGTTATTTCGGGGCATAAGCTAGCCGAGCAGGCGGCTGGGGTGCTGGGAACGCAGCCCCGCCGCTCCTTATTACTACACATGAGCTGTGACATTTAGTGTATTTGGGACTGAGGATCACTGAGCTGAGTTGGGAGGATGCTTGCCTGGCACACACAAAGCTCTAGGCTTGATTCCAAACCATAAGTAAACTGAGTATGGAAGTTCATAGCTGTAGTCAAGCACTTAAGACACAGAGACAGGAAGATCAGATCATTCCCAGCTGCAGCTAGCCTGGGCTCCATGAGCCCTGACCCTTCTTTTTAATTTTTTATTGAGAATCTTTAATATAATCTTTTCTCATTTTACATAGGTATCCCCATTCCCACTCCCTCCCCTTCTTCTGCTTCCCCCTCCTTCTCCCACCCCACCCCCACATCCACTCCTCAGAAAGGGTAAGGCTTCCCATGGGGAGTCAACAAAGTCTGACACTTCAGTTTAAGGCATGACCAAGGTCCTCCCCATTATATCTAAGCTGAGCAAAGTATCCTTCCAAAAAAAAAAAATGTGCTCCTAGACGCCAGTTCATGCACTAGGAATAAATCCTTGTCCCACTGCCAGGGGCCCCTCAGACTACCCAAGCCTCACATCTGACCCCCACATTCAGTGGGCCTAGTTTGGTTCTATGCAGGTTCCCCCACTGTTAGTCCAGAGTCAGTGAGCTCTCAGTAGCTCAGGTCAGCTGTTTCTGTGGGTATCACCATCATGGTCTTGACCCCTTTGTTCAAGGAGGACCCTTTTGCTCCCACTCAGGTAGTCTCAGGTAGTTCAGCCCAGTGATTCACTGTAGATCTCTGTATCTACTTCCAGAAGTTGCTGGTTGAAGGTTCTATGATGACAATTAAGGTAGTCATCAATCTGATTACAGGGGGAGACCAGTTTAGGTGTTCTCTCCACTGCTGCTTAGAGTCTTAGCTAGGGTCATCCTTGTGGATTCCTGGGGATTTCCCTAGTGCTGATTCTCAATAGCCCTTTAATGGCTCCCTCAATCAAGATCTCTCTTCTGTTTTCTCTCCCTCACTGTCCTTCCCTCTTCCTGAGCATCCCATTCCCTCATTCTGTTTTGGTTTTTCAGGCGGGATTTCTCTGTGTAGCCCTAGATGTCCCGGAACTCACTCTGTAGAGCAGGCTGGCCTCCAACTCACAGAGATCCATCTGCCTCTGGCTCCTGAGTACTGAGATTAAAGGCGTGTGCCACCACTGCCTGGCTATCTTTTTTAAAGGTACATTTTATCATAGTCTCAGTTTTCTAAGAAGTATCTATTCCACATTTTAACAAATATGAGAAATAATAACAACATGACATGGAACATTGGCAAGGCTACTAGGTAAGGCATCACTGTCTGAAGCAGGTACTGATACCATTTAATAATGAATTCTATTTGTGATAAACATGCCATACAGATGTGAAGCTAAGCATCAAGAGTCTCAGGACATGGCAAGGATAACAAGAATGTTCACCAATGCCCCTGATCTCTCACACTCTACACTGTATATGGCTTTGCAACATGCTTTCCTATTGCTAATACATAAGTGAAGAATTTTACTTTTAAAATTAAATGATTTACTAGTATGTGTATGAACATTTTGCCTGAATGTATATCTATGTACCATGTGCGTGCCTGGTGCCCATGGAGGGCAGAAAAAGGCAAGGGAATTGGATCCCCTGAAATTAGAGTTATGGATGGTCACGAGCCACGGTGTAGGTACTAGAACTTGAACCTGAATCCTCTACAAGAGTAACAAATGCTCTTAAACACTGAGTCATCTCTCTAGTCACAAAAGATTTATTTTAATTATAATAACATATTCATGACTTAGAATAAAGTGTTAAGTGGAAAGAAAAGTCATGTTAGGTAAACGTTCAAACGCTAGAGAGTACTATGAAATGTTATCTTTATAAACAAAATTACCAAATAAAAAGCTGGCATGACAGATTAGCAGTGAAGAGCAAGTAATGTTCTTACAGAGGCCCTGAGTTCGGTTCCTAACGCCCCTATTTGATGGCTCACAACAGCCTAGATGCCTCTTCCCTCTGTGGACACCTGCATTCATTTGCACACACACAAACATACACATGTACTCGTGCATACACACATACACACAATTAAAAAGAAATCTTTAAAATGTCATCTTCTAAAAGTTACCCTGAAGAAACCATCACTTATATACATATTGAACAAAATCTACATATTGAGAGCACACTTCTGGGCACATTTTAGTATGCTAAGAAAACAATGGCGAGCAAAAAGAAAGCAAACTAATAGAATAGGAACAATAGTTTTTGGGGGGTTTTGTTTGCTTGGTTTGTTGGCTGGTTGGTTTTCTGAGACAGGGTTTCTCTTTATAATAAACAGCCTTGGTTGTCCTGGAACTCATTCTGTAGACCAGGCTGGCCTTGACTCACAGAGTGTTTTGATTAAATGTGTGCGACACCACGCCTGGCTGGAACAATGCTTTATGTAGAAAAATGTTCATACCTTTTTAAATGATTATTTGATCAAGGTGATTCATGTTACATATGAGACTGGTTAATACATGTGTCAGGTCTCAATCCCCAAAATGGCAGTGTGGGCTCAGCGCAGGCTGGATTCTGACTCAGAGGACACTCAGCATTCTTCAGAAACTGTGTCAACCGGCTTTCTGATTACCAGGAAAACCATTACTTTCTTTTCTGCTCCTACAGCTTCCCAACCTCTGCAAAGGGCATCTAGTTCTCTATTAACTCAAACAAGCCTCCAACACACCAGAGCCCCAAGCGAGTCCCCAAACTGTGTCAGCTAAGCTGCTGCGCTCCCAACAACATGACCCCTTATGATCTGCAGTACTCGCCCACTGGCCTTGCTATCTGCTCTGCTCCCATAGCCCTGGCAATTGTCAATCTGCTCATATCTCTCAGCAGGAGAGGAAGCCATGGCAGATTCCCCCAGATGACTTTGGCTGGTCTCTCTGACCTAAGATAACCCTCCCCCACTAAGCATGGAGCAGCCGGCTGGTGGTTTCATTACTGAGGCCTAACTTACAACATGTAAATGAGGGTTACTGCAATGAGTATACATGTGTGTAGAGGAAAGAAACTGAATAGGAGCTGTGTCTGCAGAGACTCCGGGGTAGAGAACTGCGTGGGATATTGCTGGTCCATAGGCTAATTAGCTTCTCTTCAGCTAGTTCTAGCCCTAAGGAGGAACAGCCCTTTCTTGCCCACCTCTATGTTGGACATCTTTTTCTAACAGAAACCTTCTGGAATCTATTAACTGAGCGGAGCACCAGCTTCCACCAACCCAAAGGTCAAAAGGCATCCTGGGCCATAAGAACTCCCCTCCTCTCAGCGTACCAACCTCTTTGATGCATCTGTCAACGTAGTTTAACTTTGCCTTGATTCATGACTTTCTTTATTCTCTAAAACTCTAAAACTCCATGAAACTGCTTCCAATCTGGAACATGGAATTTTAGTTAACCTAAGTCTGTGTTCCTTGCCCATGGTCACTCAAAATGGCTCTGAAACAAACTATCACTTATTTTCTTTAAGATGGAGAGCTGTGGTTTTGGAGTTGGCATGTATGTATGTAAAGAGATGTTAAAAGTACCAAGGCAGAAATGGATTGCAGGATGTTTAAAAATGTACCTTTATGGAGGAGAAAACCTACAAGACAATTATCATAAAAATATAAGTAATGATGACCACAGAGTGATAAGACTGTGGTGTGAATTGTTTTCATTACACAAATTTCTACATCAAAATTAAATTTAGTCTTTATTGCAAAAATGTACCCACAAAGGTCCATGAGCCCCGGACCAATAAGAGGGATAATGACCAGAGAGTTTAGATGAGACACTGGGTGCCTAGGATGCCCCACAGGTGAAATAGCAACTTAAAAATCAAAGCATTCCCAATTCACACACCCAGGATTGTTGGGAGGGAACCTACAGAATGCAGCAAATCAATCCCATAATCCCAGCAGGCAAAACAAAAAACAAAAAACAAAAAAAACTCCAACTTTTTTACTTTTTTTTTCAAACACAAAGGGCGGGTGAAGCAATGCACACGATTGCATCTTAAAGCAAAACTGCCACCTAATGGCCAGAGAAACAGACTCGCAGGCTTCAGGAGAAATGCTTTCTTTAAACTGGCTTCCGGCTGGAAATGACGTGGTAAGGAAATGGCGGAATGACCGAAATCTTTACAAAAAAGAACTCTTATTTTGCCAGGTGAACCCCCAAAATGAACCCCACCGCGCAAGCCTTCTCTGCTGCGGACTTCGGAACCAAAGATACAGAAAGTTCTTGATTCACCTCCCTAAAATTCAGCAGTCGCTATCCAAGAATTAGCAGACTCTGAGCCTGTGCGGAGATAGCCAGTGAGGTCTCCTCAAGTCTCCCTCCCCTCTTGGGGTTCGCCAAGACACACCTTCCCAGCTGCCCCACCCGCCCTCAAAGACCTGTCCTTTGGACGCTCCTCCCACTCCAGCCAGCCTTGAAACCCACTCCTCTGGAAGAGCACTGGCTGTCTTTCTCAGTCCTCACTGTACCCACGCAGAGCCAAGGACACACAGCAGGCGGCCACTGGAGCCTCCTGCTCACCAACCTTCTGGCTTCTCTTAGTATACCGGCCCTTTCCTTCGTCCCGCCCTAGGTAGCAGGAAAGCCTTTGTCAGTAACGGACCTGAGCTCTCGGAGGAAGATAGGAAAACCAGTCGTTTTGAATTATTTACCTCTATTTCCACATACCGGGGGTGGGGGGCATGCTGTACCAGAACACGCTTTCATTTTAAGCACTATCACAGGCAGACACGGTTTTCTGAAAGGCAGGTTTTTGGACTGAAGAGAGCTTCCTTTCCATCCCATCTGTCTGGCTTTCCCTAAGCCAGTTTAAAAAAAAAAAAAAAAAGACAGACTGAACTAAGCACTAAGCAGCCTGCAGGGGGAGATCTGGTACTACAAACCAGGACTGAAGCTGCCTGCATCTCAAAGGAAGCTGACCTTAACAGGCAGTTTCTCCCTGGCTGCAGGGCCTTTCCAACCCCAGCTCTGTGCTGGGCGGTGGTGGTGCAAGCCTTTAATCTCAGAACGTGGGAGGCAGAGACAGGTGGATCTCTGTAAATTCGAGGCCAGCCTGGTCTACAAGAGCTAGTTCCAAGACAGGCTCCAGAGCTACAGAGAAACCCTATCTCGAAAAAAAAAAAAAAAAAACTATAGAAACTTGACTTCTTTTATTTCAAATCGGTGAGATTTTCATCCCAAAACCTTACCAAACAGTCCACCACACCTCCTACACTTACTGACTAATAGGTTTGGTTGTTTGTTACAGAACCCTTCTTGAGAGCAGAAGGCTGGTGCTGGCTAGGGTGAAGACAGACCTGCTGAAGGAGGAAGGGATGGTGAAGGGGAGTGGGCCAAGGGTCAACACACAGTAGCATAAAATATCACAATAAAACCCACTCACTTTAAAAACTGACAACCCTTGGTTTCCATTTTGAAGACATAAGGAACTCAATCAAGGGGCTGCAAACAATCCATGATTCCAGAATTGATGGTCTTATAAATGATAAAATCACGTGGCTAAGCCTGAGCACTTCCTTTGAGGAATCAAAGCCTTCAAATTCAGGATACAAGACCATCACGCCACATGGCTGAACTTGCCTTTTCACGGTGGTGCTCAAGACCTTGTGCGCTCTGTATTGTCTGAAATCTTAGTTTGGAGGCGTTGTTTAATTTGTCCATATCAATGGGAAAAAAGAAGAATGAATTTCTACTTAGTCTATTCAGCTGGAGCGCACAAGGACAATGGTGAGCCTGCAGACTCCGCTGCTGAAGCAGGAGTGCTGAAAGAGCACTGCTGCTCTTCAAGAGGACTGGAGTTCAATCCCCAGCACCCACATGGCAGCTTACAGCTGGCTGTGACTCGAGCTCTGGAAAATCAGGCATTCTCACACAGATGCACATGCAGGCAAGACACCAATGCATATAAAATAAATTTTTAAAAATCTAAGAAGAAAATACTAGAACTTAAGCAGATTTAAACAAGTTGAATAGTATGAGGCCAATGCAGAACACTCAACTGCTTTTATATATTAGTAACAAACAAGAAAATTCAAACTTTAAACTCGGGGGCTGGAGAGATGGCTCACAGTTAAGAGCATTGGCTTCTCTTCCAGAGGACCAGGGTTCAATTCCCAGCACCCACATGGCAGCTCACTCCAGTATGTCTGTAACTCTAGTTCCAGTGGATCCGACTCCCACACAAAGACATGCAGGTCAAACACCAATGCATATAAACATTTTTCTAAAAAATGTAAAGATTTAAACTCAGTTTATAGTACTGTGATAGTTAGTTAACTGCCAATTTGCCACAACCTACAATCAATCAACCTGGGAAGAGACTCTCAGTGAGGGAGTCCCTAGATCAGGCTGGTCTATGAGCATGTCTATAGGAAAATGTCTTGACTGTTAAAAGGCATGGGAAGACCCAGCCCACTGTGAGCAGCGCCATTCCCTAGCCAGAGCAAGCAAGGACCGACGTTTATCCACTCTAGATTGGACTGTGGATGTGATGCTTTACCTTTCTGCCTAGACTTCCCTATAATAATCAACTGTAACCTCAAATTGTAAGCCATAGAAATCTCTTCTTCCCTAAGTTGCTTTCAGTAAGGGTTTTTGAGGAAGCAATGAAGTCCCGTTGTAAAAGGACAGAAAGCAGAAAGAGCTCCGAAGCTCTGGGGAATGGCAGAAGGACCCCAACTAGGGAAGTCACAACTCTTCAGCTGCATATCCTCTCAGATCGCCCTTTCCTAGGGAAGCATCCCCCACTCTTCTCCCACGGGCCTCTCCACCCGCTACTTCAGCCCTTCCATCTAGTCTGAGGAAGACGCCTATTTCCACAGTGGCCACCCCTGCTGGCTGACAACAATGTGCATGCTTGGGCAACTTACTGAACCAGAATTGAACAGGCTGATACTTCTGAGAAGAGAAAGGGGGTGAAAGTAAGGCAATTATTTAAGAACATCTAATTGGGACATGCTCTCAAAAGCCGACGAGTACTTAAGGGTGGGCATTCCTATACACTTACTATGAGTTTTCCTGGCAGTGAGGAGTTTAGGCAGGGTGAGCAGAAACTCAATTGATAAAGATAAAAAGAGATGACAAGAGAGGTAATCAGAGGGGATGCGTTCAGCTCTCCAGCAAAGCCTACAGCCCTAAAAAAAAGGGGCTAAATGAGCATTAAGCAGCACTCTGCTTGCAAAGTTGAAGCACTGGATTCATCCTCGCACCGGGACAAAGATCAATACATATGGTGACAGAAAAAGAAAATTATCCATCTGCAAATGACAAATGTAACTGCACAGGGTTTGCAGTACAAGGCTTGCTTTGGCAGCACAGATTTCAAAACTGGAGTAACACACACCTGGAGAAGCTCTCTGTGCCCAAGGATCACACCCGAATGTGCGAAATGGTCTGTATTTTTTTAAGTCAACCTTACCTTGTGTGGAAAAAGCATGCTAATAAACTGACTACACAAATAAACTGACATGTTCACTTTCAAAAAAAAAAGGAAAAAGAATTTGCAATGCAGATGAGAGACAGTAGCTAATTTCTGTACCTGCAACTATTAAAATCAATGATATAACTACTTTTAAAAATTAGGGCTTGGGTTATAGATTAGCGGTAGAGGATTTGCCTAGCGTGTATGAGGTCTTAGGTTCAATTCCCAGTACAACAATAATAATAAATGTTAATGTGTAATATTAATATTTAATAATTGAATGCTACTAAATTAAATTTTATTAGTCACATATAAACATAAATACTAAATATTTTGAAGTTAAAACTATTTAATAAACATATAATGTAATTATATGTGATAATGGCTATTATTTATATGAAATGTTAGTTTATAATATTCATAATAATGTATTCTTATAAATCATAGTAAAGGCATGGTAAACAAGACTCCTCATAAGACTGAGTTCTGAAGCTTTTTTGCAAGAATGCATGAACTAATAAATCACTTCCCAAAGTGCAAACTGGAGATGGTCTAACTGTGTGTCAGTATAAAAATATTCTTTTGGCTTCATGGAGTGATTATCTTTTAAGAAATATACTGACCTGCTTTTTGCTGACATTACACCTGTAATCATGGCACTTGAGGATGTGGAGACAGGAGGACCAGGAACTATGGTTATCCTCAGTTGGACTAAATAGCCACTTCAAGGCTACCCTCGGCTAAAGGAGAGCCTGCTCAAAAAGATGTAAAAATCAAAAAAGTATCCAGCAGTTCTAGAAGATAAGCTAAAGGCTGACAGCCAGCCCCTGGCACAGGCTCTGGGCCACTCTCAGTTTATGATGGTATGTCGATACAGAGACAGTAGCCAAGGGTAACCAAGATGAGGAAAGAGTACAAATATTTGCCAACATCCCTGATCCATCACTGTCTAATCACCAGCTTCCTTTGTAAAATGCTTTGCTGCATCCAATACAAAGATGATAAACATGCTAGGCAAGTTGCCTACTATGGAACAATATCTCTGGCTCTCCGAATTCTTTTTTTTTTTTTAATTTCAAGACAGAGTCCTAGGTGGCCTTCAACTCATTCTGTAGCACAGACAGACCTTGAGCTGCAACCCGTCCTACCTCAGTCTTCCCAGTAGCTAGATTACAGGCCTGAACCACCAGGCCCACTCTTACTCAGTTGTGTTGTATGTACCCTGAAGAAATCAGGCACTTGGTCACCTGTTCAACAGATACCAATGTTGAGGACACACAGCTAGCCACGGCTCTGATGATGAGCTGAAATACAATGGTGAGCAAGCAGAAAGCAAATCATGGTACAACCCTTAGGTACAAAACTTTATGATATGTGACACCGCCATAGGGGGAAACTTGCCTATGATTTGTCTCGTTTGTAAAAAAAAAAAAAAAAAAAATGTTCAAGTCTTTTTTTCATTTTAAGATCCATTTTTATCTCTTTTTAATTATGTCTGTGCGTGCATGCGCGGGTGCAGGTGCTCAGGGAGACCAGAGGCAACTGAACCCCAGGAGCCAAGGTGGGTGCTAAAAAGGTCTTCTACCAGCTCTTAACTGCTGAGCCATCTCTCCAGCCCGAGTCTTTATCAAATCATTCCGTAACACACAGTGATTACATATGGGGTGGAGGGTGGGGGTTCAATGTGATTTCATTTTTTTTTAAGTTGTTAAAAGCAATAACGCAAATACTTATCTCTGCTTGTTTAAGATAGACCCGTAAGGATGGAAAGAAAAAAAATCCTCAATCAGGTATCATAAACTATAAATAGTGAGCACTGGGTGATGGTGGGTAAGAATTGTTTTTCCTACTACCCCCTGTAATCAGGTAAATGAAAGAACAAGGATGTTTATGAAGATCCTTAAATCCAACGGCAAGTTAAAGGGAAGAATGACTTTAGGAGAAGCCAAAATACAAATAGCTGGAGTTTCTAGGCTGCCCAACAGAAAAAAAAAAAAAAAAAAAAAAAAAAAAGCGCTTACTCTAACAGCAAAGATTCATTACTGGGCTGGGGGGGGGGAGCTCTTACTGGAATAGCAAAGATTCATCCATTGGCAAGCAAAAGAGGGCCGAGTGGAAGAAGCATAATTTAGAAAACCTTTTTTTAAGCACAAAGGGCGGAGTAGAGCAGTAAGGGTAACAATAGCACGATAACACTGCCATCTAGCGGCCACAGAAACTGAGACTCACCATACAGGACGGAAATATTTTCTGCTGCTTTTTGGTGAACAGCTGTAGAAATGAAGCTGGGGAAACGTAGGCGGAATGGAAAGACCGCCGAAGTCACACGTACTTGCCTAGGAGAGCGCGGCGAAGCCTCTCCGCGACGAAAGCCTGGACACCCATCCTTGCCCTAGCAATACATCAGCAGTCCCTTCCCCACCGGAAGGAAGCTGCCGGGCATAGCCTAGGATTGGCTGATTCTGCGCTTGCGCAGTTATGACAATGAGGTCGCTGCCAGTCTCTTTAATGGTTTCTTGGATGCTGCTTACGCGTCGTTTACCTATAGGCTAATGCATAGAGCTGGAGCCGCCAGATAGCCCCTGTCGCCCAATGTTCAAGCCTAGAGCCAAGTCTCCAGGACGCGCTCCTCCTACTCAGCCCAGCCTTGAATAACTGTCTTCCTCAAAGCCCTTACCCCTCTGATCATGAAGTCTTTTGGTATGATTTTACCTGTACCCTAAAAACACTGGGGGGAAAACACCACATCATTTACCAAAAGAAAGTATATTTTGAACAATATTGTACACAAATAATCTGATTTTTTTCTTTTTCTTTCCTTTTTGTATGTTTTGTGTGATTGAGCCAGGGTCTCCTGTAATGTAAGCTCTTCCCGAATTTGCAATTTCTCCAAAACCAAATCCAACTCCTGATCCTTATGCCTCCACCTCCAGGCTGCTGGGATTACAGGCCGTGTAGCACCAAGTTTGGCATTCGCAACGAATTCTTCCTGACAGTTGATTTAGCATCAGGACTTTTATTTGGATGTGCAGTTTATTAGTGTTTACTTCTCATAGGGTTTCATAATGGAGACGCCAATCTTGAGGTCAGGGCTCGAGGGAACTTTTCTACCAGTCATAGCTATTGCAGCCTTTGTTATTTCCCTGGAATCCCTTTGTTCTCTGGGCAGGCTGTTTCCTGAACTGCAATGCTAGAAGCCAGACGAAGTAGCATCCAGAGGGCAGAGATCCCTGTGTCAGGCCTAGTAACTCGGCTTACACTGCACATTTTTCTCCAAAGTTTCTTTTATTTAAACAAAGAGTATCGTGGTGAAAATTCATAAAAAGAAGCTATGTCTAGTTGTATTTATGTCTGCAGAGACTGGTGGACCACTTAGAATTTTACTATTATGAAGAGATTAGAATTTAGCAGGGTCAGAGGCTAGTAGCTTTATCATGGCCTAGTTTTAGGCTTCCTCTCCCCACTCTGTATCTGAATGAACACCTCATGATAATGAATAAAAATCTCTTAGAAGCTATTAATTTGGCACTAATATTCTGTAATAATAGATAAAAAACCTCTTAGAAGCTATTAACTAAGAACTAGTACCTTACAATAATAAATAAAAACCTCTTAGAAGCTATTGAGTTAGCAGAGCACAGCCTTCTGCCAATCCCAGAGCTAAGAATGTCATCAGATAGCAGAATGGCTCCAGAAGAAACTGTCTCCTGTTCGCTTTAGAATGGGAGCTGTGGTTTTATGTCAACTGTATGAAATCCTCTGGCCTACATGCTCCCTTGAGTCTCCTCTACTGACTGTCCCAGATAGGAAAGGAAAACACAATTAAAAGGAATTAGTAAACCTGTCCTTCCTTAGAAGAGTTGCACGCCCAGAAGGAAAATATCTAAGCATAGACAGGTCTGCTGTCGTGTGAGTTACTAAAGCAAAACTTAAGAGATTATTTGTAAACAAAAATTCCATCTTTTTAAAACTAATTTCTTAACTGAGTGTGGTGGCATATGCCTTTAACCTGTCGGAAAGCAGAGGCAGGTGGATTTCTGGGAATATGAGGCCAACTAGGTCTACATGGCAAGTTCCAAGCCAGCCAGAACCTTGTCTCAAACCTGGAACTAAATGAGTGAATAAAAGATAAAGGTAAGCCATTGCTGCCACCTTATTACATGGCGTGGCCTGTGTCTGATCTGAACCACCTAAGAAGCATTTGGACTACATGCAGAGTCGCTGAAAACTAACCGCTGGGAACATTTGAGTCCTTGTATTCACTTGTATTCACTTTCGTGTGAATGAATTTTTTTAACGATATAACTTTACCAGATAGCATACCAGGCTTTTGTCTATATATAATTCCTACTGGCATTGTAGGTTATATTACTTTATTGTAGCATTAGAACTCCTAAACTCACTTTAAAATTAGGATTCCAGAGTTCTCATCCTTGTCTACTAAAAAGTCACACGGCTACGACTGAGTATGTGCTTCAAAGCATCAAAGCTGAGGAGCTTCTGAAGTGAAAGAAACAGCCGGACGCATGTACAAGAGGAGGACTCACGTTTCCACCTCTTGGTGCTTTCCAAAGGGAGATCCATCTGCTCAGCACGTTCTTGAAATCTTAGAGGTGATGGTTTGTTGAGACCTATCCAAGACAAGGCACCACAGTGCCAAGGGCACAGCAAAGCTTGCATCTGTGAGATGGTCTTCCTCCTGTTGGTTTTGGGTTGGGGAGAGAATATTTTATGCCATATGACCTAACACGCGTGCCGTAAGTTATGACAATAAGCAAGGCACCTGATAAGTAGGGCTTTAATTCAAGGCCACTTTGAGCCTGGGTATTATTGGGGAAATAATCCACAGGAAAGAATCCACAGAGGCCTTGTTTTCTGCTTAGTTTGCAGCTGTCTGGGGGAGGGAAATTGTCCCATCAGAGGTGCAAGGTCACAGCCACTCTCTGTAGCTGTGCTGGGAGAAAGGCTATGGCAAGTGTGGCCTGGGTTAGAGGAGAGAGCAGCTAGAGGGTCCACAGCCTAACGTCTCTACATAAGGCAGGGTATCCAAAGTATGGGAATGGTCTGCTGGAAGTGTTATTGAGTACTGGGCATGGTGACCAGCCTTTAATCCCAGCACTCAAGAGACAGAGGCCAGCCTAGTGTGCATGGCGAGTTCCAGGATAGGCAGGACTACATATAGAGATTTTGTCTAAACAAAAGGAAAGAAAGAAAAAGGAGTTGCAGAATTGCTTTTTTTACATTTTAGAAATGTAAGAATACTTAAACATGATGCAGAAGATATATGGCATAGTCACTGTTATATTGCTGTGAAGAAACACAATGGGCTAAAAAGCAAGCATTTAATTGAGGTTGGCTTACAGTTTCAGAGGATCAGTCCATTGTCATCATAGCAGGAAGCCTGGCTGCAGGCATGGAGCTGCAGCACTAGCTGCATCCTGATCCACAGGCAAAGAGACAGAGAGACACTGGGCCTAGCATGGCCCACCCTAGTGACACTTCCTTCAACAAGGCCACACCTCTGTTGTAGCCCGTGTGGGTCCAACACAGATTCCCTAACTCGGCTGGAACAGAGTCGCCGCAAGGAATAAGGAATAATCAGACACAGCTTACACGGTCATCATGGAAAGGCCCGATTTCTCTTCATTCTCTAAACATCTTATATATCCACATCAATTGAGGGGGGGGGGAGGGCGGGACAGGGACGACACATTAGGGCATTACCTAGGCAACCAGGTGGCTTGGCTCAAGTCACGACTGCATCTAGCAGTCAGATAGGCCAAGAATAAGCATCTCTATAAGACATCCTCCAAATTACAAAGGAAGGGAAGCACCAAACATCCTGACCAGTTTCAGTCAACACCTCTCCTCAGGAGATCTACATTTCTAACAAAAGAAGCTAGGAGCAGCACATCCTGGGTATTGTTAAGGTAGAGACAGTTTGTCTGCAGAGCTACAGGATCAGCTCAGACCGGGCTAATGGCCTTTGTGCCATATACCGAAATATGGGCCTACACAACTCCTGATCCCTCTCAAGTAGTGCCACCTCCCGTGACTAAGCATTCAAGTATATGAGCCTGTGGGGGGCCATTCTTAGTCAAACCACCGCAATATATATTCTGGACAACTGGCAAATTTGAATTTCCAAAAAATGTTAAATACCTAATGTCACACAACATAATTTCAGAATTCATTGTTGGACAACACACTATCTCAAATATGAAAAATAATGGTAGTCATATTACTTTGAAATGGATGTGTATTAATGCTTGTGTTCTGACAGTTGTGGGATATTTGAGTAACTATGTAAAGGTGTGTCACTGTTTTCCCTTGTCTGCCTAAGACACCTGATTGGTTTACTAAAGAGCTGAAATTGCAAATTCTGGATGAGCTTAGATTACAGAAGACCCTGGCTCAAGCACATACAAAGCATACAAAAAGGAAAGAAAAAGAAAAAAATCAGATTATTTGTGTGCAATATTGTTCAAAATATACCTTCTTTTGGTAAATGATGTGGTGTTTCCCCCAGTGTTTTTAGGGTACAGGTAAAATCATCCCAAAAGACTTCATGATCAGAGGGGTAAGGGCTTTGAGGAAGACAGTTATTCAAGGCTGGACTGAGTAGGAGGAGCCTGGAGACTTGGCTCTAGGCTTGAACATTGAGTGACAGGGGCTTCAGCTCTATGTCTTGGCCTATAGGTAAACGATATGGAAGCAACATCCAGGAAACCATTAAAAAGACTGGCAGTGACCTCACTGCCATCGCTGTACAAGTGCAGAATCAGCCAGTCCTAGACCGCACCCGGCAGGTTGTTTCCAGTGGGGAAGGGACTACTGATGTATTGCTGGGGTAAAGGAATGGTGAAAAAAACAATCCTTTCGGTCAATAACTAAAAGGTGGTATCCTGCAGGAATACCCACAGGCTGAGGCAACCCACATTGAGTTGCCCCCATTATTTCCATACAAACAATTAATGCTCTAAGATCTTGCAGCAGCCTCCATTCAACAGACTTTTTTTTTTTAAACAAAAAAAGATAGGAGTATTCCAGGAAGAAGTGGATGGCACCATGCATCCTGTCTCTAGCTATTTCTGGAACTTATTTTGTAGATCAGGGTGGATTTGAACTCATAGAGATTTGCCAATCTCTGTCTCCCCAAGTGCTGGGATTAAAGGCTTGTGCCACCGCACCTGGCTTTTTATTCCCTGGGCTAATTAACCATCCCTTTCACCACAGGGCAATTCTTTTTGATGTGTCCCCATCTTCCACAATGAAAAAATTCCTGACCTAGCTCCATCTTGACCTAGCTCTATCTGTATAACCGAATAAAGTCAGTTATTGAAGCTCTTATTTCTATGGGGGCATAGAGCCTCTTGACAGTACTTGTTAGCATTTCATAGGCCAATTGCTTTATGACAGGCAAAGCTGAGTCCACGTCCCCCAAATTGCAACTTCCCAGCTGTAACAGGAGGTCAAAAAACTCAGAATAAGGTTCTGGAAGTCCTTGAAGGGCCTTAGACAGTTCTTCCCCTGCTCCTTTGTTAGGTAAAGTTTTCCAAGCTTTAATGTCCATGGCAGCTATCTGAGAATAAACAGCAGGATCATAAGCAATCTGTGCTGCTAAGCCAGCAGACTGCCCTGCACCAGTTAACACATAAGGCTGTGCTGGGGAAAACCCGCAGTGGTATTACTCATTGCGGTATTTTTGCAATTTTTCTGCATTTCGCCTCTCCATAACAAATAATCTCACCCAGAAAGACAAGACCTGAAAAGCTGCATCCAGTCACTGGGTATGAGGTTGAGTTCTGCAAAGGATTCCATTAAAGCCACAGTAAAGGGGGCCTGAGTTTCATAGGCCATAACTGCTTCTTTTAGTTGCTTAATGTCCTTAAAGGCCAGAGGGTTGTGCAGCCTGATCCTCTGTCCTTGCAGATCAAGAACTTACACAGCAAGATAAATTTGCCTTTCTCTACTTAGATTATTTAGTTCGTGTTGAATCTCTTGAATTTCTACCTCTAAGTCTATAGGGGTGGAAGCAGCAGCAAAAGGATTTGAAGGAATTGATTTTGTGCTGTAGGTCTCATGGAGACATCTTTGTTTGTTCCCTTCCTTTCTCTTTTTCCTAACTTCTTTTTACCAGTGCAATCTCCTTTTCTAAAATTTCTTTTTTTTTAAATGGAGGATTTATTTTTAGACAAAAGATAATGTTTGATTGAGACAATTTAAAATAATGAAGAAGGTTCAAGTGACAAGATTTGTACTGCTACTAGCAAGACTACAACGACTGGAAATCAATTTTTGATAATCAGTTTTTGTACATTTATCTGTATAATTCAGGTGTAAAAAATACATAATTATATTTCATCTGATGACTCATATATATATATATATATGAATGAATGATTGTGATGAATCAACCACAGAGCCATACTATATTTTCAGCCCTATAGAGTCAGTATCAATAACAAGCGAAAGTGGCATAAATACTTGGCTGAGAGAGTGTCTCACTATCTTGGCACAGAAAGAGAAGATATACAAAGTCCAGTTCTCTTTTAAATCCAACTACTCAACCACTAGTACCTTTGAATGATTATTTTCCTTCTAAGTATCTGTCAAGTGTCTTCCGTGCCATTGATGACACTCTGTTGAGTCATTAAAAGAGATACGCTTCATTAACATCTCTCACACAAAAGTAGCAAGTCACATAGGAAGGGCCAATCTGCCCATCTAAGTAACAAACTTGCTAAATTCTAATAATTTAGCTTATTTGAAGGAAAATGAACTTTAAAGGATTATTGCAATAAATACTCATCAGTAGTACAAATATCTTTAATAGTACTCAATAATACTTAAATACTAGCTGAATGTTCTTTTTTATTATTTTTCTTTTAGTTGTTCAAAAAAATAATTTCCGTCTCCTCCCCGTTTCCCATTTCCCTCCCCCTTCTCCCACACATCACCCCCTCTTACCACTACCCTCCCCCTCTCCCCACTCCTCTCCCCCTCCCCCTACTCCATTCCCCCTCCCTCTCAAGACTGAAGAGCAATCCAGATTCCCTGCCCTGCAGAAAGTCCAAGGTCCTCCCACTTCTATCCAGGTCCAGGTAGGTGAGCATCCAAACAGGCTAGGCTCCCACAAAGCCAGTTCATGCAGTAGGATCAAAACCCAGTGACATTGTCCTTGGCTTCTCATCAGCCCTCATTGTTCGCCATGTTCAAAGAGTCCGGTTTTATCCCATGCTTATTCAGTTCCAGTCCAGCTGGCCTTGGTGAGCTTCCAATAGATCAGTTCCACTGTCCCAGTGGGTGGGAGCATCCCTCGTGGTCCTGACTTCCTTGCTCATGTTCTCCCTCCTTCTGCTCCTCATATGGACCTTAAGAGCTCAGTCTGGTGCTCCAATTTGGGTCTCTGTCTCTATCTCCATCCATCGCCAGATGAAGGTTCTAAGGTGATATGCAAGATATCCATCAGTATGGCTATAGGATAGGGTCATTTCAGGTTCCCTCTCCTCAGTTGCCCAAGGTACTAGCTGGGGACATCTCCCTGGACACCTGCGAGCCCCTCTAGAGTCAAGTCTCTTGCCAACCCTAAGATGGCTCCCTTAATTAGGATATATATTTCTCTGCTCCCGTATCCACCCTTCCTTTATCCCAAACATCCCATTCCCCCAAGCTCCCCCCCATCCTCCCCTTCTCATGTTTCTCACCCCATTTCCCCTTAGCCCCATGACACCTCACCCCCAAGATCCCAGTTTTAGCCCAGCAATCTTGTCTACTTCACATATCCAGGCAGATGACTATATGTTTTTCTTTGGGTTCTCCTTCTTATTTAGCTTCTCTGGGATCAATAATTATAGGCTCAATGTCCTTTATTTATGGCTACAAACCAATTATGAGTGAGTATATCCCATGTTCATCTTTTGGGGTCTGGGATACCTCACTCAGGATAGTGTTTTCTATTTCCACCCATTTGCATGCAAAATTCTGATGTCATTGTTTTTACCGCTGAGTAGTACACTAATGTGTAAATATTCCACACTTTCTTCATCCATTCTTCCATTGAAGGGCATCTAGGTTGTTTCCAGGTTCTGGCTATTACAAATAATGCTGCTATGAACATAGTTGAACAAATGCTTTTGTCATATGATAGGGCATCTCTTGGGTATATTTGCAAGAGTGGTATTACTGGGTCTTGGGGTAGGTTGATCCCAAATTTCCTGAGAAATAACCACACTGATTCCCAAAGTGGTTGCACAAGTTTGCATTCCCACCAGCAATGGATGAGTGTGCCCCTTACTCCACAACCTCTCCAGCAAAGCCTATCATTGGTGTTTTGATTTTAGCCATTCTGAGAGGTGTAAGATGACATCTCAAAGTTGTTTTAATTTGCATTTCCCTGAACGCTAAGGAGGTTGAGCATGAGCTTAAGTGTCTTTTGGACATTTGAACTTCTTCTGTTGAGAATTCTCTTTTCAGCTCAGTGCCCCATTTTTTAATTGGGTTAATTAGCATTTTAAAGTCCATTTTCTTGAGTTCTTTATATATTTTGGAGATCAGACCGTTGTCTGTTGAAGAGTTGGTGAAGATCTTCTCCCAGTCAGTGGGTTGCCTTTTTGTCTTAGTGACAGTGTCCTTTGTCTTACAGAATCTTCTCAGTTTCAGGAAGTCCCATTTATTCAATGTTGTCCTTAATGTCTATGCTGCTGGGGTTATATGTAGGAAGTGGTCTCCTGTGCCCATATGTTGTAGAGTGCTTCACACTTTCTCTTCTGTCAGGTTCAGTGTGTTCGGACTGATATTGAGGTCTTTAGTCCATTTGGACTTGATTTTTGTGCATGGCGATAGATATGGATTTATTTTCAATCTTCCACAGGATGACAAGCAGTTCAGCCAGCACCATTTGTTGAAGATGCTTTCTTTCTTCCATTGAATACGTTTAGCTCTTTTATCAAAAATCAGGTGTTCATAGGTTTGTGGGTTAAAATCCAGGTCTTCTACTCAATTCCATTGATCGACTTCTCTGTTTTTATGCCAATGCCAAGCTTTTTTCAATACTGAAGCTCTGTAATAGAGTTTGAAGTCAGGGATGGTAATGCCTCCAGAAGATCCTCTATTGTATAAGATTGTTCCGGCTATCCTGGGTTTTTTGTTTTTCCATATAAAGTTGATTAATGTCCTATCAAGATCTGTGAAGAATTTTGATGGGATTTTAATGGGGATTGCATTGAATCTATAAATTGCCCTTGGTAGAATTGCCATTTTTACTATGTTGATCCCCCCAATCCAAGAGCAAGGGAGGTCCTTCCATTTTCTTTTATCCTCCTCAACTTCTTTCTTCAAAGACTTAAAGTTCTTGTAAAATAGATCTTTCATTTCCTTGGTTAGAGTTACCCCAAGATACTTTATGCTATTTGTGGCTATCGTGAATGGTGATGCTTCTCTGATTTCCTTCTCTGCTTCCTTATCCTTTGTGTATAGGAGGGCAACTGATTTTTTGGAGTTGATCTTGTATCCTGCCACATTACTAAAGGTGTTTATCAGCTGTAGGAATTCTTTGGTGGAGTTTTGGGGGTCGCTTATATACACTATCATGTCATCTGCAAATAATGAAAGTTTAACTTCTTCCTTTGAAATTTGAATCCCCTTGATCCCCTTATGTTGTCTTACTGCTATTGCTAGAACTTCAACCACTATATTGAAAAGGTATGGAGAGAGTGGACAGCCTTGTCGTGTTCCTGATTTTAGTAGAATGGCTTTGAGTTTCTCTCCATTTAATTTGATGTTAGCTATTGGCTTGTTGCATATTGCTTTTATTATATTTAGTCATGAACCTTGTATCCCTAATCTCTCCAAGACCTTTATCATTAAGGGATGTTGAATTTTGTCAAATGCTTTTTCAGCATCTAATGAAATGATCATATTTTTTCATTCAGTTTATATATATGATGGATTACATTGATAGATTTTCATATGTTGAACCAGCCCTGCACCCCGGGGATGAAGCCTACTTGATCATAATGGATAATTTTTCTAATGTGATCTTGGATTCGGTTTGCCAGTATTTTATTGAGAATTTTTCCGTTGATGTTCATGAGTGAGATTGGCCTGTAATTCTCTTTCTTGGTTGAGTCTTTGTGTGGTTTAGGTATCAGGGTAACTGTAGCTTCATAGAAGGAATTTGGCAATAACTCTTCTGTTTCTATATTGTGAAATACATTAAGGAATATAGGTATTAGGTCTTCTTGGAAGTTCTGGTAGAATTCCTCATTGAAACCATTTGGATCTGGGGTTTTTTTTTGGTAGGGATGTTTTTTATAACAACTTCTAATTCTTCGCGACTAACAAGTCTATTTAGATTGTTCACCTGGTCCTGGTTTAAATTTGGTATATGGTACTTATCTAAAAAAAGTGTCCATTTCTTTTAAATTTTCCAATTTTTGTGGCATACAGGCTTTTCTAGTAAGATCTAATGATTCTCTGAATTTCCTCTGTGTCTGTGGTTATGTCCCCCTTTTCCTTTCTGATCTTATTAATTTGCAAATTCTCTCTCTGCCGTTTGATTAGTTTGGATAGGGGTTTATCAATTTTGTTGATTTTCTCCAAGAACCAGCTTTTTGTTTCATTGATTCTTTGGATTGTTTTCTGTGTTTTTATTTTGTTGATTTCAGCCCTCAGTTTGATTATGTCCAGTCTTCTACTCCTCCTAGGTGAGTCTGCTCCTTTTTTTTCTAGAGCTTTCAGGTGGGATGTTAAGTCTCCAATGTGTGCTTTCTCCGTTTTCTTTAAGTGGGCACTTAGTGCTATGAACTTTCCTCTTAGCACTGCTTTCATAGTGTCCCATAGGTTTGAATATGTTGAGTCTTTTTTTTCATTGAATTCAAGAAAGACTTTAATTTCTTTCTTTATTTCTTCCTTGATCCAGGTATGGTTCAGTAGTTGACTGTCCAGTTTCCATGAGTTCGTAGGCTTTCTGGAGGTAGCATTGTTATTGAATTCTAACTTTAATCCATGGTGATCTGATAAGACACAGGTGGTTACTAATATTTTTTGTAAGTTTACTTTGTTACCGAGTATGTGGTCAATTTTCGAGAAGGTTCCATGAGCTGCAGAGAAGAAGGTGTAATCTTTCCTATTTGTGTGGAATGTTCTATAGATGTCTGTTGAGTCCATTTGATTCATTACTTTCCTTAATCCTCCTTTTTCTCTATTAGTTTTCTGTCTGATTGACCTGTCCATTGGTGAGATAGGAGTGTTGAAATCACCAACTATTAGTGTGTGTGGTTTGAAGACTGCCTTGAGTTTTAGTAATGTTTCTTTTACATAAGTGTGTGTTTTTATATTAAGGGCATAGATATTCAGGATTGAGACTTCATCTTGATGAATTGTTCCTGTTATGAGTAAAAAATGTCCCTCTCCTTCTCTTCTGATTGATTTTAGTTTGAAGTCAACTTTGTTAGAAATTAGTATGGCGACACCTGCTTGTTTCTTAGGTCCATTTGCTTGATAAACCTTTTTCCAGTCCTTTACTCTGAATAGATGTCTGTCTTTGTGGTTGAGGTGTGTTTCTTGTAAACAGCAGAATGTTGGATCCTGTTTTCATATCCAATCTCTTAGCCTGTGCCTCTTTATAGGTGAGTTGAGTCCATTGATATTAAGTGATATTAATGACCAGTGATTGTTAACTCCGGTCATTTTTTTCCTTTTTTTTTTTCATTTGTTAGTAGAGTTTATGTGTTTCCCTTCTTCTAGTTGTGCTGATGAAGGGTCATTAGATGTCTGAGTTATTCTGAGCATTGTTGGACTCCTTGGTTAGTGATTTTCCTTCTATTACTTTCTGTAAGGCTGGATTTGTGGTTATGTATTGTTTAAATTTGTTTTTATCCTGGAAAATTTTGTTTTCTCCTCTTATAGTGAATGAAAGCTTTGCTGGATATAGTAGTCTGGGCTTGCATCCATGGTCTCGTAGTTTCTGCAGTACATCTATGCAGGACCTTCTGGCTTTCATGGTTTCCATAGAGAAGTCAGGTGTAAGTCTGATAGGTTTACCTTTATAAGTAACTTGACCTCTTTCCTTTGCAGCTCTTAATATTCTCTCTTTATTCTGTATGTTTTGTATTTTGATTATTATATGGCGAGGAGATTTTTTTTTGATTCAGTATATTTGATGTTCTGTATGCTTCTTGAACCTTCGAAGGAATATCTTTCTTTAGGTTGGAAAAGTTTTCTTCTATAATCTTATTAAATATATTTTCTGGACCTTTGAGCTGTACTTCTCCTTCTTCTACCCCTATTATTCTTAGGTTTGGTCTTTTTATTGTGTCTCAGATTTTCTGAATGTTTTGTGATGAGAATTTGTTGGTTTTGCTGTTTTCTTTGATCAGTGTGTTTATTTTCTCTATGGTATCTTCAGTGTCTGATATTCTTTCTTCTATCTCTTGTAATCTGTTGGTACTACTTGTCCCTGTAGTTCCTGTTTGTTTACCCAGATTTTCCATTTTCATCCTTCCCTCGGTTTGTGTTTTCTTCATTACTTCCATTTCATTCTTCAAGTCTTGAACCATTTCCCTTACCTGTTTGATTGCTATTTCTTGTTTATCTTGGTTTTCTTGGGTAACTTTGAGAGATTTATTCATTTCCTCTACCTTTTTGTTTGTGATCTCTAATTGTTTATGGCAGTTTTCACCTCCTGTTTAAGGCCCTCTATTATTTTCATATAATTCACTTTTGAGTCGAATTCTTCTAAATCCTCTAGAGTAGAGTGTACAATTTTTCTTATTTCGGGATCCCTGGATTCTGGTGATGTCATGTTGCCTTTCAGGTTGTTGGAGAAATTCTCGCATTGGCGCCTTCCCATCTCTTCCTTCAAATGGACCCAGGAGATGCCTGGTGTCTTGGTCCAGTCTTTGCTGTGACTGACTCTCTGAGTGTGTCTCCTCAGTGTAGAAGCAGAAACCATTCCCGTCCAGATGGAACTCCTTAGCACCGAAAGATTTATGCCTGGTAGTCCAATGACCATCGGACAAAAGGGCAAACTTCTGGGGCAGGGCGGGGTCAAGTAGAACATAGGAGACCCTGCAGCGCAAGGTGAAGTTGCCCGCGTTCCCTTTCAGGGATCCTTGAGGCCTGCACGATAGACAGGCACTCACCGCTCTGGGTGGAAAACTGTTTCTGAGCAAAGGACCTTGCAGACAAGGCAGGCTTGGTGGGGAGTGGGGTTTGTGCTCTCTTCCGGGACAATCTGGCCCCGGATAGCACACACTCACCCATCCAGATGGAATTCCTCAGCACCTAAACAGGGCTGCCTGGTAGCCCAATGAGCTGGGGACAAAAGGAAGAACGTTGCAGGCAGGGCGGGATTCAGTAGAACACAGGAGACCCTGCAGCACAAGCTAAAGGTGCCCGAGCTCCCTTGGGGGGGCACCTTGAGGCCTGCCCGATAGGCAGGCACTCACTGCTCTTGGTGGGTAGACTTAGTGTAGGAGCAGAAAACTGTTCTTGAGCAAAGGACCTAGCAGACAGCAGAGCAGGCTTGGGAGGGGGGCTGGGGGACTGGGTCGTGTGTAAGAAAAAAGGCCCTGCAGCAGGAGCTGGGGGAGGGGGGTTGTGCTCTCTTCTGGGACAATCTGCCCCCGGATTACACATACTCACCCGTCCAGATGGAACTCCTCAGCACCTAAGCAGGGACGCCTGGTAGCCCAATGAGCTGGAGACAAAAGGAAATAAAATTTCTTTTCTTATATATCCCTTTTATTACTCTTAACTTTCTGCTCCTCAAAACTTTTAATAGAACTCACGGATTCTATATCCTGAATCTCCTCAAAGGTTTTGATCAGATACTCTAATTGCTCTTTTACTTTCACTTGCTCCCAATCAGAAATATTAAAGCCCCCTGCTTGTAGAAACCAGAGACTAAACTTTCTCAAAAAATTAGGCAATAAACTACTTTACACAAAAAAAAACTGTCTTAAAGATCTTTAATACTGTCTAGTTTTAATACCGGTCATTTCCTTCCTTGCCTTGCTTCTCTACAAGAACTATCAATTGGCCCGTCAATCAATTGGTCCATCATTATTGAATTATTAGCACCCATTTTCAATTCACCCCCAACAATCAATTTCTTATGTGCTGGCTAGCATCTGAGGGTGATCTCTCAGGGGTCCCCTACTCCCTGAACTCACTGATGGGTTTCCAACTGTAACTCCTGATCTCGCTGGTGGGACTCCAACTGTAAGACCTGCATTACTCTCTCAGTACAGTACATTGTACCATATGTGAGCTGGGCAAAGGCCTGGAGATTGAAAGAATACATAAGAGACCTGGGTCATTTCAAAGGAAATCAGCTGATTGCCAATTATTCAAGCTTAGGGAACTACTTATATACCTAGATGCTGCACAAGAAACTCTCCCCAGGGAGGTAGAAAATTGCCACACCCAAGATGGACTAAACTTGCCCTATAGCTAATCACCAGGTGGGGCAGAGGGAGCACAGGAACAAACAATATGTTTTAGCTGGTTGGCCAGAAACTGTTCTCAAGATGAAGCCCAGGAACAGAGGTAGACCCATGGGTCCTACAGGTCGTGATTTATTACAGCAATGGAATATCGAGGTTAACATTCCTGCAGTCCCAATTCGTTCAAGTGTACTTCCTATTTTCTCTTCTCTAAGGTTCAGTGTGGCTAGCTTTATGTTGAGGCCTTTGAACCATTTGGACTTGAGTTTTGTGCATGATGATAGATATGACTCTTTTTTCATTCTTCTACATGTTGATATCCAGTTATGCCAGTACCATTTGTTAAATATGCTTTATTTTTTCCATTTGAAATTTTTTGATTCTTTGTCAAAAATCTAGTGCTCAAATGTGTGTGGATTAATATCCATGTCTTTGATTTGGTTCCATAGGAAGTCCTATTTGTTAATAGTTTATCTTAGCTCCTACACTAATGGTTTTCTGCTCAGAAAGTCATTTCCTGTGTGAATAAGTTCAAGGCTATTCTCCAATTTCTCTTCTATTAGGTTCAGTATATGCGGTTTTATGTTGAGGTCTTTACAAACATTAGTACTTGAGTGTAACATGAAGGGTCTGCTTGTAAAGATTTCGGTCCCACCAGGTACCCCACAGCTGGCAAGTCCCAAAGAAAATCGCACAGAGATCTCCATAAGTTATAAAACTGATTGGCCCATTAGCTCAGGCTACTTATTAGCTTTTGTAGCTTATATTAACCCATTGTTCTTCTCTATGCTAGCCACATTGGCTCAGTACCTTTCTCAGCTGGGCAGGCTACATCTTGCCTTTAGGTGGCCTGGGAAGAACTGGCGGAGGGTGCTTCCTGCTGCCCAGAATATTCCTGTTCTCATCGCACCGCCTCTACTTCCAGTTTGGTTGACGCACATATACTTCCTGCCTGGCCAATCAACATTTATTCAAAGAATGATTGACAGAATACAGACGAATCTCCCACACCACTGGAGTTTTGTGCAAGGCGGTTAAGTGTGGATCTATTTGGATTCTTCTACATTCAGTGATACAAGTTCATATGTAGAAGATGCTGGCATTTTTCAAGTATATATTTCTGGTTTCTTATTAAAAATCTAATGTCTGAAGGTGTGTGAATTTATGTCTGGCTCTTCAATTCCTTTGACAAATGTGTCTGTTTCTGTGCCAATATCATGCTGTTTTTATTACCACAACTCTGAAATACAACCAGATATTGGGGATGGTGAGACCTCCAGCAGTTCTTTTATTGTTCAAGATTATTTTAGCTATCCTGTGTTTTTGTGTTTCCATTTGAAACTGAAAATTTTCCCTCAAGATCTGTGAATAATTATGTAGTAATTTTGATGGAAATTTTGGTAGGATCACCAATTTTACTTATATCCTACCAATCCATGAACATTGGAGATCTTTATATCTTATGTTACCTTCAATTATTTCAATGACTGGAAGTATTTATCATATAAATATTTTACTTGCTAATATCCCAAGATATTTTGATATTATTTGAAGCTAATATGAAAATTGTTACTCTTCTGTTATCATCCCCAGTGTGTTTGTCATTTGTGTATTTTGGAGGGCTAATCATTTTCTTTATTGATTTTGTATACGGCTACTTTGCTGAAAGTGTTTATCAGCTGTAGGAGTTTTTTGTGAAATTGTTTAGCTCATTTGTGTCATGCCATCTGCAACGAAAGATACTTGACTTCTTGCTTTCCTATTTGTTTCCCTTTTATCTCTGTAAGTTGTCATGTTTCTCTCCTAAGACTTCAACTGCTATATTGTATAGATATGGAGAAGGTGGAAAACCTTGTCTTGTTCCTGATTTCAGTGGGATCACTTTGAGTTTCTCTTCATTTAATTTGATGTTGGCTGTAGGCCTGCTGTAAATAGTCTTTATTATATTTATGTATCTCTCTTGTATCCTTAATCGCTTTATTCCCATGACTTTTATTATTAAAGTGTGTTGATTTTGTCAAAGGCTCTTTCTGAATCTAATGAGATGACCATAAGGGTTTTTTTTTAATTAATTTTTTTAATTAAAAATTTCTGCCTCCTCCCCGCCTCGCTTTTCCCTCCCCCTGCCCCCACTCCCACACCGCACTCCCCTACCCCCCTCTCAAGTCCAGAGAACAGTCAGGGTTCCCTGCCCTGTGGGCAGTCCAAGGTCCTCCCCATCTATCCAGGTCTAGGAAGGTGAGCATCCAAACCAGCTAGGCTCCCACAAAGCCAGTTCATGCAGTAGAATCAAAACCCCGTGACATTGTCCTTGGCTTCTCAGCAGCCCTCATTGTCCACCATATTCAGTGAGTCGGGTATTGTCCCATGCATTTTCAGTACCAGTCCAGCAGGCCTTGGTGATCTCCTAATAGATCAGCCCCAATGTCTCAGTGGGTGGGTGCCCCCCTTGTAGTCTTGACTTCCTTGCTCATGTTCTCCCTCCTTCTGTTCCTCATTTGGACCTTGGGAGCTCAGTCCATTGCTCCAGTGTGGGTCTCTGTCTCTAGCTTCATCCATCGCCAGATGAAGGTTCTATGGTGATATGCAAGATATTCGTTAGTATGGCTATAGGATCGGGCCATTTCAGGCTCTCTCTCCTCAGCTGCCCAAGGACGTAGTTGGGTACATCTCTCTGAACCCCTGGGAACGCCTCTAGAGTCAAATCTCTTGCCAACCCTAAAATGGCTCCCTTAATTAAGTTATCTACTTCCATGCTCCCATATCCAACCTTCCACTATCCCAACCATCTCATTCTCCCAAGTTCTCCCTATCTTCCCCTTCTCACTTTTCTCTCCCCATCTCCCCTTTCCACCATCCCACCCCACCCCCAAGTTCCCAAATTTTTGCCCAGCAATCTTGACTACTTCCAATATCCAGGGGAATAACTATATGTTTTTCTTTGGGTTCACCTTCTTATTTAGCTTCTCTAGGATGGCGAATTATAAGCTCACTGTCCTATATTTATGGCTAAAAACCAATTATGAGTGAGTACATCCCATGTTCATCTTTTTGGGTCTGGGTTACCTCACTCAGAATAATGTTTTCTATTTCCATGCATTTGCATGCAAAATTCAAGAAGTCATTGTTTTTTACCGCTGAGTAGTACTCTAATGTGTATATATTCCACACTTTCTTCATCCAATCTTCCGTGGAAGGGCATCTAGGTTGTTTCCAGGTTCTAGCTATTACAAATAATGCTGCTATGAACATAGTTGAACAAATACTTTTATAGTATGATAGTGCATATCTTGGGTATATTCCCAAGAGTGGTATTGCTGGGTCCTGAGGTAGGATCATCCCAAATTTCCTGAGAAACCACCACACTGCTTTTCATAGTGGTTTCACAAGATTGCATTATAACCAGCAATGGATGAGTGTACCCCTTACTCCACATCCTCTCGAGCAAAGCCTATCATTGGTATTTTTGATTTTAGCCATTCTGACAGGTGTAAGTTCTTATCTCAAAGTTGTTTTGATTTGCATTTCCTGATGGAGGAAGGTCATTGGTTAATAAAGGAACTGCCCTGGCCCATTTTATTGGTTGAAAGATAGGTGGGAGGAGTAGGCAGAACAGGACGCTGGGAGGAAGAGGAAGTGAGGTCAGAGTCTCGACAGCTCTCCTCTAGGGAGCAGACGCCTGAGAGAGATGCCATGCACCGCTCCCGGGATGAAGCTCCAACCCAGGATGGACATAGGCTAGAATCTTCCTGGTAAGCGCACCTTGGGGTGCCATACACAGATGATTAGAAATGGGCTAAATTAATATGTGAGAATTAGCCTAGAAGAGGATGGGCCAAGCAGTAATTAAAAGAATACAGTGTCCGTGTAATTATTTTGGGGCATAAGCTAGCCAGGCAGGTGGCTGGGGTGTTGGGGACGCAGCCCCGCCGCCGCTCCTATTATTACATATGGCGCCCAACGTGGACAACTGCTTCCACATAAAGCCTGAGACAGCTTGGGAAGTAATTCTAGAACAAAATGAAAGCATTGTGCCTGGTTTCTTGGTAGCAGCAATTTCTCGGTTCTACTCTGCATGCTAGAGGCAAGCAAGCGCCTCATCAAAGAGAGGCTTCCTGACTCAGCTTTAGCTGCAAAGCCTGCAGCTCATTAAGAGGTCCTGCCATGAAACACTTAAACGGTGTTGACGAAAAGCTGAACACATGCTTTTCGGTTTTCAGCCATAGCAGGAAAAAAGCTGTGCCGTTTAAAAATGCTGGCTTTCTGGGCTGTCCTGCCAGGGCAAACTCTGACTCTTTTACGCAGGCGGTTTGTGCGGTTTGCATGCACAGGCTGCTGAAGCTCGCTTGCTGGCAGGGACCTTGAAACACTGTAGACTTGTGTCACTGAATGCGGCTCTAGCCTGTATATCAGCCATGAGGCTGGAAAGCTAAGGAATGGACTGGATCTAGCTGGCAAAGCCACGCCTTTAATCCTACCCATATTGCTCAGTAATTTAAAGGCTCGTGTGGTCAGAAAAAGAGAGATATACAGTAAAGAGAGATTCAAAGACAAAGAAAATTTCTAAATGGTTTGAAGTGTGTTAAAAATATATGCAGACTAAAAGTTGAAGTTCTTAAAGTAAAAAACAAAAAAAGGAAGAGAGTTGTTGTGTGTGGTAGCACACGCCTTTAATCCCAGTGCCTAGAAGGCAGAGACAAACAGATCTCTATGAGTTCAAGGTGTAGTAGTGTACACCTTTAATCCCGAATGCCTGGGAGGCAGAGACAGGCGGATCTCTGAGAGTTCAAAGACAGCCTGGTCTACAGAGTTACTTCAGGTCAAAGATACAGAGAACCTGTCTCAAAAAGCAAAGAGTTAAAAGTAAAAATAAACGAAATAGAGGTTAAAACAAAGCTGCACAAAGATGGAAAATACACAGAGAATCTTGATACTGTATGCAATTATGCTCTCCTTAAATTATTTAAATGCTGAGGAAGGAGCAACAGATGCTAAAAGATATTTATTTATAAATGCTGCTGAACTAATCCGACATAGATATTTTGAAAATGCCTTGAATTTGAAATTTGGATCTAAGGACATGATGCTTTGGAAAGGAGTTTCTTATTTTGTTTTCACAGAGGATGAGATGCTGTTCATTTCTTCTATTCTGATTTGGTATGATGGACCACGCCCTCCTGAAGGGTTGCAGTGAACATCTTCAGAAAATTGCTTCGCTCAACTGCCAACTGAGATGAAACTAGCACACAGGTTATACCATGAAAGACCTAATTAACGACGCCCCCATTCAGCAGGAAGCAGTTTGGAGAGAAAAAACTGTGCCCATGTTCCCAAATATGGTTTATAAACGTTCTTTTACATTTAAAGGGGGATATGATATAGGTATGAATAATTTGCATTAGTATAGATTTTGCTTTATTGATAGAGATTTAAGGTCAATTTTGTTATATATATATATATATATATATATGTGTGTGTGTGTGTGTGTGTTTCTGATTTTGATTAAGGTATTGTGATTGTGTAGTTCATTTAAATATGTACTGTATAATTAAGAAATATAGGTTGTTAATGGTTAATCATCGATAATAGTAAAGCTTGTAGTCATGTTAGTTAGATTTTCTAGATATATAGAGATATATTTTAGATAGACATTCTTCATGTCTTTCAAAGATTACAGAATAGGACATTTAATGTTTTAATAACTGAGGACTTTTCATGACAATGAGACACTCTGCTCCTGGCAGCACCAATCTACTTCAAGAGGAAGATGGGCATCGAAGAGAATCCTTATGGAGTTTGATAGGCATTTGGGCAAGAAACTGCTCTTGCCTGGACTATTGCATAAACTGGACACAGAGAACCCACAGAGAGAGGACTACTGAACTTGCCTAAGGTGAGATGATCTTTCGGGGTTCCTGATTCATGAAAGAGTCTGCGAGACATTCTGCAGGACACAACAGGTAGTGACTGAACTGACTTTGAATTTTCCTGCTTTATGGAAATGTCTGCTGGATACCATGGGCCTGAAGGCTGAAGATGGATGCCCCAATGGTACAAAAGAACTTTGGGTGACTGTCCAGGCAGCGAGATGTCTTTGTCATTTCTAGAGTTTGAAGTTTCTTAGTTCTTGTTTACTTAGGTAATAATATATCTTTCTGGAGTCTTTGATGGAGTTAAGGATAGTTAGTTATAGTTATAGTTTTCCTTAGTTATGATAAAGATTGTTGTAACTTTTACTTGATAACTGTTTTGTTATATGTAATTTTGCTATGTTAAAGCCTTTTTTTTTTTGTTTAAATCGAAAAATGGGAAATGATGGAGGAAGGTCATTGGCTAATAAAGGAACTGCCCTGGCCCATTTTATTGGTTGAAAGATAGGTGGGAGGAGTAGGCAGAACAGGACGCTGGGAGGAAGAGGAAGTGAGGTCAGAGTCTCGACAACTCTCCTCTAGGGAGCAGATGCCTGAGAGAGATGCCATGCCCCGCTCCCGGGATGAAGCTCCAACCCAGGATGGACATAGGCTAGAATCTTCCTGGTAAGCGCACCTTGGGGTGCCATACACAGATGATTAGAAATGGGCTAAATTAATATGTGAGAATTAGCCTAGAAGAGGATGGGCCAAGCAGTGTTTAAATGAATACAGTTTGTGTGTTGTTATTTCGGAGCATAAGATAAGCTACCCGAGCAGGCAGCCTGGGTACTGGCAACGCAGCCCGATGCCCCAATTACTACAATTTCCCTGATCGCTAAGGAGGTTAAGTATGACCTTAAGTGTCTTTTGGCCATTTGAACTTCTTCTGTTGAGAATTCTCTGTTCAGTTCAGTGCCCCATTTTTTTAATTGGGTTAATTAGCATTTTAACGACTAGTTTCTTTTTTTAAGTTTTATTTATTTATTATATACTCAATATTCAGTCTGTGTGTACGCCTACAGGCCAGAAGAGGACACCAGAATCCATTACAGATGGTTGTGAGCCACCATGTGGTTGCTGGGAATTGAACTCAGGACCTTTGGAAGACTAGGCAATGCTCTTAACCTCTGAGCCATCTCTCCAGCCCCTAATGTCTAGTTTCTTGAGTACTTATATATTTTGGAGATTAGACCTTTGTCAGTTGCGGGGTTGGTGAAGATCTTCTCCTAGTCAGTGGGTTGCCTTTTTGTCTTAGTGACAGTGTCCTTTGCTTTAGAGAAGCTTCTCCATTTCAGGAGGTTCCATGTATTCAATATTGCCCTTAATGTCTGTGCTGCTGGGGTTATATGTAGAAAGTGGACTCCTGTGCCCATATGTTGTAGAGTAGTTCCCACTTTCTCTTCTATCAGGTTCAGTGTGTTCAGACTGATACTGAGGTCTTTAATCCATTTGGACTTGAGTTTTGTGCATGGTGATAGATATGGATATATTTTCATTTTTCTACAGGTTGACAACCAGTTCAGCCAGCACCATTTGTTGAAGATGCCCTCTTTCTTCCATTGTATACTTTTAGCTCCTTTATCGAAAATGATGTGTTCATAGGTTTGTGGGTTAAAATCTGGGTCTTCTACTCGATTCCATTGATGTACTTCTCTGTTTTTATGCCAGTACCAAGCTGTTTTCAATACTGACGCTCTGTAATAGAGTTTGAAATCGGGGATGGTAATGCCTCCAGGTGTTCCTTTATTGTATAAGATTGTTCTGGCTATCCTGGGTTTTTGTTTTTCCATATAAAGTTGATTATTGTCCTCTCAAGGTCTGTGAGGAATTTTGATGGGGATTGCATTGAATCTATAAATTGCCTTTGGTAGAATTGCCATTTTTACTATGCTGATCCTCCCAATCCAAGAGCAAGGGAGATCCTTCCATTTTCTGGTGTCTTCTTCAGTTTCTTTCTTCAAAGCCTTAAATTTCTTGTCAAATAGATCTTTCACTTCCTTGGTCAGAGTTACCCCAAGATATTTTATGCTATTTGTGGCAATTGTGAAAGGTGATGCTTCTCTGAATTCCCTCTCTGCATCCTAATCCTTAGTGTATAGGAAGGCAACTGATTTTTTGGCGTTGATCTTGTATCCTGCCACATCACTAAAGGAGTTTATCAGCTGTAGGAGTTCTTTGGTAGAGTTTTAGGGGTCGCTTATGTACACTATCATATCATCTACAAATAACGAAAGCTTAACTTCTTTTTTTTTCCAATTCGAATCCCCTTGATCCCCTTATGTTGTCTTATTGCTCTTGCTAGAACTTCAAGCACTATATTGAAGAGGTATGGAGAAAGTAGACAGCCTTGTCATGTTCCTGATTTTAGTGGGATGGCTTTAAGTTTCTCTCCATTTAATTTGATTTTAGCTGTCAGCTTGCTGTATATAGCTTTTATTATATTTAGATATGACCCTTCTATCCCTACTCTCTCCAAGACCTTAATCATAAAAGGATGTTGAATTTTGTCAAATGCCTTTTCAGCATCTAATGAAATGATCATATGTTTTCTTCTTTCAGTTTATTTATATGATGGATTACATTGATAGATTTTCCTTTGTTAAACCAGCCCTGCATTTCTGGGATGAAGCCTACTTGATCATAATGGATAATTTTTCTAATGTGATCTTGGATTCGGTTTGCCAGTATTTTATTGAGAATTTTTCCGTTGATGTTCATGAGTGAGACAGACCTGTAATTCTCTTTCTTGGTTGAGTCTTTGTGTGGTTTAGGTATCAGGGTAACTTTAGCTTCATGAAAGAATTTGGCAATGCCACTTCTGTTTCTATATTGTGAAATACATTAAGGAGTATAGGTATTAGTTCTTCTTGGATGTTCTGGTAGAATTCTGCATTGAAACCATCTGGTCCTGGGCTTTTTTTGGAAGGGATGTTTTTTTTATAACAACTTCTAATTCTTCGCGACTAACAGGTCTATTTAGATTGTTCACCTGGTCTTGGTTTAACTTTGGTATATGGTACTTATCTAAAAAGGTGTCCATTTCTTTTGCATATTTCAGTTTTGTGACACACAGGCTTTTGTAGTAAGATCTAATGATTCTCTGAATTTCCTCTGTGTCTGTAGTTATATCCACCTTTTCATTTCTGTTCTTATTAATTAGCGTGTTCTCTCTCTGCCGTTTGATAAGTTTGGATAGGGGTCTGTCAATCTTGTTGATTTTCTCCAAAAACTAACTCTTTGTTTCATTGATTCTTTGGATTATTTTCTGTGTTTCTATTTTGTTGATTTCAGCCCTCAGTTTGATTATTTCCAGTCTTCTACTCCTCCTGGGTGAGTCTGCTTCTTCTTCTTTTATTTATTTATTTTTTTTTTTTTGGAGCTTTCTGGGTGCTGTTAATTCTACGATGTGTGCTTTCCCTGTTTTTTTTTTAAACTTCTTTTTACCCAAAAAGCTTTTATTTTTTTTAACTTTTTTTTTATTGAGAAAAGGAAAAAAAAACAAACAAGTTTCCTCCTCCTCCCTGCCACCCTTCTCCCCCTCCTCCCGCCCTTCTCCCCCTCCCCCCACTACTCTCCCCCTCCCTCTACAGTCCAAAGAGCAGTCAGAGTTCCCTGCCCTGTGGTAAGTCCTATGTCCTACCCCCTCCGTCCATTCCTAGGAAGGTGAACAACCAATCTGGCTAGGCTCCCACAAAGCCAGCACATTACGTAGGTTCAAAACCCCATGCCATTGGCCTTGGCTTCTCATCAGCCCTCATTTTTCGCCATGCTCAGAGAGTCCAGTTTTATCCCATGCTTATTCAGTCACAGTCCATCTGGCCTTGGTGAGCTCCCAATAGATCAGCTCCACTGTCTCAGTGGGTGGGTGCTCCCCTCGTGGTCCTGACTTCTTTGCTCATGTTCTCCCTCCTTCTGCTCCTCATTGGGACCTTGGAAGCTCAGTCCAGTGCTCCAGTGTGGGTCTCTGTCTCTATCTCCATCCATCACCAGATGAAGGTTCTATGATGATATGCAAGATATTCGTCAGTATTGCTATAGGATAGGGTCATTTCAGGTTCCCTATCCTCAGCTGCCCAAGGAACTAACTGGGGACCTCGGCTTGGGCATCTGGGAGCCACTCTAGGTTCAAGTCTCTTGCCAACTCTAAGGTGGCTCCCTTAACTAAGAATCATGCTTCCGTGCTCCCCTATCAAACCTTACTTTATCCCAATCCACCTTTTTCCCCAAGTTCCCACCATTCTCCCCTTCTACCTTTTCTTTCCCCATCTCCCCTTACCCCCATCCCACCCCACCCCCAAGATCTCAAATTTCTCCCCGGCAATTTTGTCTACTTCCCATAGCCAAGAGGACAACTATATGTTTTTCCTTTGGTTCACCTTCTTACTTAGCTTCTTTAGGTTCACCTATTGTAGACTCCATGACCCTTGTTTATGGCTAGAAACCAATGATGAGTGAGTACATCCCATATTCATCTTTTTGGGTCTGGGTTACTTCCCAGTGTTTTCTATTTCCATCCATTTGCATGCAAAATTTGAGAAGTCATTGTTTTTTGCCGCAGCGTAGTACTCTAATGTATAGATATTCCACACTTTCTTCATCCATTCTTCCATTGAAGGGCATCTAGGTTGTTTCCAGGTTCTGGCTATTACAAACAATGCTGCTATGAACATAGTTGAACAAATGCTCTTGTCATATGATAGGGCATCTCTTGGGTATATTCCCAAGAGTGGTATTGCTGGGTCCAGGGGTAGGTTGATCCTGAATTTCCTGAGAAACCGAAATACCGATTTCCAAAGTGGTTGCACAAGATTGCATTCCCACCAGCAATGGATGAGGGTACCCCTTCCTCCACAGCCTCTCCAGCAAAGGCTATCATTGGAGTTTTTTTTTTTTTTAGCCATTCTGACAGGTGTAAGATGATATCTCAAAGTTGTTTTGATTTGCATTTCCCTGTTCGCTAAGGAGGTTGAGCATGACCTTAAGTGTCTTTTGGCCATTTGAACTTCCTCTGCTGAGAATTCTCTATTCAGTTCAGTGCCCCATTTTTTAATTGGGTTAATTAGCATTTTAAAGTCTAGTTTCCCGAGTTCTCTATATATTTTGGAGATCAGACCTTTGTCTGTTGCGGGGTTGGTGAAGATCTTCTCCCAGTCAGTAGGTTGCCTTTTTGTCTTGGTGACAGTGTCCTTTGCTTTACAGAAGCTTCTCAGTTTTAGTAGGTCCCATTTATTAAATGTTGCCCTTAATGTCTGTGCTGTTGGGGTTACACATAGGAAGCGATCTCCTGTGCCCATCTCCTGTGGGGTACTTCCCACTTTCTCTTCTATCAGGTTCAATGTGTTCTGACTGATAGTGAGGTCTTTAAGCCATTTGGACTTGAGTTTTGTGCATGGTGATAGATATGGGTCTATTTTCATTCTTCTACAGGTTGACATCCAGTTATGCCAGCACCATTTGTTGAAGATGCTTTCTTTCTTCCATTGTATACTTTTGGCTCCTTTATCAAAAATGAGGTGTTCATAGGTTTGTGGGTCAAAATTTGGGTCTTCTATATGATTCCATTGGTCGACTTCTCTGTTTTTATGCCAGTACCACACTGTTTTCATCACTGTAGCTCTGTAATAGAGTTTGAAGTCAGGGATGGTAATGCCTCCAGACAATCCTTTATTGTATAGGATTGTTTTGGCTATCCTGGGTTTTTTGTTTTTCCATATAATGTTGATTATTGTCCTCTCAAGATCTGTGAAGAATTTTGAAGGGACCTTGATGGGGATTGCATTGAATCTATAAATTGCCTTTGGTAGAATTGCCATTTTTACTATGTTGATCCTCCCAATCCAAGAGCAAAGGAGGTCCTTCCATTTTCTGGTATACTCCTCAGTTTCTTTCTTCAATGCCTTGAAGTTCTTGTCAAATAGATCTTTCACTTCCTTGGTTAGAGTTACCCCAAGATATTTTATGCTGTTTGTGGCTATCGTGAAAGATGAAGCTTCTCTGATTTCCCTCTCTGCTTCCATATCCTTTGTGTATAAGAGGGTGACTGATTTTTTGGAGTTGATCTTGTATCCTGCCACATTACTAAAGGTGTTTATCAGCTGTAAAAGTTCTTTGGTGGAGTTTTGGGGGTCGCTTATGTACACTATCATATCATCTGCAAATAACGAAAGTTTCACTTCTTCCTTTCCAATTCGAATCCCCTTGATCCCCTTATGTTGTCTTATTGCTATTGCTAGAACTTCAAGCACTATATTGAGGAGGTATGGCGAGAGTGGACAGCCTTGTCGTGTTCCTGAGTTTAGTGGGATGGCTTTAAGTTTCTCTCCATTTAATTTGATGTTAGCTGTCGGCTTCCTGTATATAGCTTTTATTATATTTAGGTATGACCCTTGTATCCCTAATCTCTCCAATACTTTTATCATTAAGGGATGTTGAATTTTGCCAAATGCTTTTTCAGCATCTAATGAAATGATCATATGGTTTTTTTCTTTCAGTTTATTTATATGATGGATTACATTGATAGATTTTCGTATGTTGAACCAGCCCTGCACCCCTGGGATGAAGCCTACTTGATCATAATGGATAATTTTTCTAATGTGTTCTTGGATACGGTTTGCCAGTATTTTGTTGAGGATTTTTGCGTCGATGTTCATGAGTGAGATTGGTCTATAATTTTCTTTCTTGGTTGAGTCTTTGTGTGGTTTTGGTATCAGGGTAACTGTAGCTTCATAAAAGGAATTTGGCAATGCCTCTTCTGTTTCTATATTGTGAAATACATTAAGGAGTATAGGTATTAGTTCTTCTTGGAAGTTCTGGAAGAATTCCGCATTGAAGCCATCTGGTCCTGGGCTTTTTTTGGTGGGGAGGGTTTTGATAACCTCTTCTAATTCTTCGCGACTAACAGGTCTATTTAGGTTGTTCACCTGGTCCTGGTTTAACTTTGGTATATGGTATTTATCTAAAAAAGTGTCCATTTCCTTTACATTTTCCAGTTTTGTGGCATATAGGCTTTTGTAGTAAGATCTCATAATTCTCTGAATTTCCTCTGTGTCTGTGGTTATGTCCCCCTTTTCCTTTCTGATCTTATTAATTTGCAAATTCTCTCTCTGCCGTTTGATTAGTTTGGATAGGGGTTTGTCAATCTTGTTGATTTTCTCCCGGAACCAGCTTTTTGTTTCATTGATTCTTTGGATTGTTTTCTGTGCTTCTATTTTGTTGATTTCAGCCCTCAGTTTGATTATTTCCAGTCTTCTACTCCTCCTAGGTGAGTCTACTTCTTTTTTTTCTAGAGCTTTCGGGTGGGCTGTTAAGTCTCCAATGAGAGCTTTCTCTGTTTTCTTTAAGTGGGCACTTAGTACTATGAACTTTCCTCTTAGGACTGCTTTCATAGTGTCCCATAAGTTTAAGTATATTGTTTCTTTATTTTCATTGAATTCCAAGAAGACTTTAATTTCTTTCCTAATTTCTTCCTTAATCGAGGTATGGTTTAGTAGTTGACTGTTCAGTTTCCATGAATTTGTAGACTTTCTGGGGGTAGGATTGTTGTTGAATTCTAACTTTAATCCATGGTGATCTGATAAGACACAGGTGGTTACTAATATTTTTTTGTAACTGTGGATGTTTGCTTTGTTACCGACTATGTGGTCGATTTTTGTGAAGGTTCCATGAGCTGCAGAGAAGAAGGTATATTCTTTCCTATTTGGGTGGAATGTTCTATAGATGTCTGTTAAGTCCATTTGATTCATTACCTCCATTAATTCTCTAATTTCTCTGTTAGGTTTCTGTCTGATTGACCTGTCCATTGGTGAGAGAGGAGTGTTGAAGTCTCCTACTATTAGTGTGTGCGGTTTGATGGCTGCCTTGAGTTTTAGCAATGTTTCTTTTATGTACGTGGGTGCTTTTATATTAGGGGCATAGATGTTCAGGATTGAGACTTCATCCTGATGAACTGTTCCTGTTATGTGTATAAAATACCCCTCTCCGTCTCTTCTGATTGATTTAAGTTTGAAGTCTACTTTGTTAGAGATTAGTATGGCCACACCTGCTTGTTTCTTAGGTCCATTTGCTTGATAAGCCCTTTACTCTGAGTAGGTGCCTGTCTTTGTGGTTGAGGTGTGTTTCTTGTAAACAGCAGAATGTTGGATCCTGTTTTCGTATCCAATCTCTTAGCCTGTGCCTTTTAATAGGTGAGTTGAGTCCATTGACATTAAGTGATATTAATGACCAGTGGTTGTTAACGCCGGTCATTTTTTTAGTCGTAGAGTTTGTGTGTTTCCCTTCTTTGATATGTGTTGGTGAAGGGTCTCTAGATGTCTGAGTTATTGTGGTCATTGTTGGACTCCTTGGTTAGTGATTTTCCTTCTATTACTTTCTGTAAGGCTGGATTTGTGGCTCCGTATTGTTTAAATTTGTTTTTATCCTGGAAAATTTTATTTTCTCCATTGATAATGAATGAAAGCTTGGCTGGGTATAGGAATCTGGGCTTGCATCCATGGTCTCTTAGTTTCTGCAGTACATCTATCCAGGACCTTCTGGCTTTCATGTTTTCCATAGAGAAGTCAGGTGTAAGTCTGATAGGTTTACCTTTATAAGTAATTTGGCCTTTTTCTTTTGCAGCTCTTAATATTCTTTCCTTATTCTGTATGCTTTGTGTTTTGATAATTATATGGCGAGGGGATGTTTTTTTTGATCCAGCCTATTCGGTGTTCTGTATGCTTCTTGAACCTTCATAGGTATATCTTTCTTTAGGTTGGGAAAGTTTTCTTCTATAATTTTATTAAATATATTTTCTGGACCATTGAGCTGCACTTCTTCTCCTTCTTTTACTCCTATTATTCTTCGGTTTGGTCTTTTTATTGTGTCCCAGATTTCCTGAATATTTTGTGATGAGAGTTTTTTGGACTTGCTGTTTTCTTTGATCATTGTGTTTATTTTCTCTATGGTATCTTCAGAATCTGAGTTTCTTTCTTCTAACTCTTGTATTCTGTTGGTTATGCTTGTTTCTGTAGACTCTGTTTGTTTACTTAAATTTTCCGTGTCCAGCCGGCCCTCTGTTTGTGTTTTCTTCTTTGCCTCCATTTCAGTTTTCAAGTCTTGCACTGTTTCCATTATCTGTTTGATTGTTTTTCCTTGGTTTTCTAGGGTATCATTCACTGATTTATTCAATTCTTCAAACTTTCTGTTATATTTCTCATCCATTTCTATAAGGGCATTTTTTATATGCTGTTTAAGGGTGTCAGTCACTTTCATGAAGTCAATCTTTTCTACTTCTTCTTGATTAAGGTGTTCATGTCCTCCCATTGTGAGGTCGCTGGTTTCTGGTGGGTTCATGTTGCTTTTCTGCTTGTTGGGCGAATTCTTGCCTTGGCGTCTGACCATCTCTTCTTCCAAATGCTCCCTTATGGATCTTCTTTTACCGGATCAGGTCTCCTTGCCTACCCAACGCTGGCTCTCCCCAACGTTGTCTCTCCTGGTGCCGAGAGATCAGGTCTCCGTGCTGGTTGGGCAGGTCACAAAGAAAGCGCCTACCCTGCTTGGGTAACAGGAAACAAAGGGACCCCTGCCCACTTGGGTGCCCCGAGGATTCGGACCCAGTGCCCAGACAGGCTGGGCTGGTTGATGTTATGTGCTGAAAGAGGGCGGTGGGGCCGAATTGGGGAGGGTTCTGGATGGGAGCTGGGTGGGCTAGGAAGAAAGAGGCCATATGCAGGGAGTGGAGGCCCTGCAGAGAGCCCAAGAAGGATAGGGGCCAAGGAACCTCTGAGCTCCCTTTCCCAGGCTGGCGCCGCAGGGCCACAAACTCACCCCAACGCTGTCTCTCCTGGCGCCAAGAGATCAGGCCTCCGTGCTGGTGGGCAGGTCACAAACAAAGCGCCTACCCTGCTTGGTGCAGGCAGGCCATAGAAACAAAGGGACTCTCGCCCGCTTGGGTGCCCCGAGGAATCGGACCCAGTGCCTAGACAGGCTGGGCTGGGTGATGTTATTTGCCGAAAGAGTACTCCAGTTATTCTTATTGTTTTTGGTAGCAGAGTTTGTGTGTCTCCCTTCTCTGAGTTGTGCTGGTGAATGGTCGCTAGATGCCTGAGTTATTGTAGGCAGTGTTGGCAATGTTGGATTCCTTGGGTTGCGATTTTCCTTCTATTTCTTTCTGTAGGACTGGATTTGTGGCTACGTATTGTTTAAATTTGTTCTTATCCTGGAATGTCTTGTTTTCTCCATTGATAGTGAACAATAGCTTTGCTGGGTATAGTAGTCTGGGCTTGCATCCATGGTCTCTTAGTTTCTGCAGTACCTCTATCTAGGACCTTCTGGCTTTCATGATTTCCATAGAGAAGTCAGGTGTAAATCTGATAGGTTTACCTTTATAAGTTACTTGACCTTTTTCCTTTGCAGCTCATAATATTCTTTCTTTAATCTGTATGTTTTGTGTTTTGATTATTATATGGCGAGGGGATGGTTTTTTTGATCCAGTCTATTTTGTGTTTTGTATGCTTCTTGAATATTCATAGGAATATCTTTTTTATGTTGGGAAAGTTTTCTTCCATAATTTTTTTAAATAAATTTTCTGGGCCTTTGAGCTGTAATTCTTCTCCTTCTTCTATCCCTATTATTCTTAGGTTTGGTCTTTTTATGGTGTGCCATACTTCCTGAATTTTTTGTGATGGGAATTTGTTGGATTTGCTGTTTTCTTTGATCATTGCGTTTATTTTCTCTATGGTGTCTTCAGAGTCTGACATTCTTTCTTCTATCTCTTGTATTCTATTAGTTATGCTTGTTTCTATAGTTTCTGTTCATTGCCCTAGATTTTCCATATCCAGTCAGCCCTCACCTCAGTTTGTGTTTTCTTCTTTGCCTCCATTTCAGTTTTTAATTCTTGATCTGTTTGCATTACCTTTTTGATTGTTTTTTCTTGGTTTCCCAGGGTATCATTTACATATTTATTTATTTCTTCAAACTTTTTGTTATACTTCTCATCCATTTCTTTAAGGGCATTTTTTACATGCTGTTTGAGGGACTCTATCGCTTTCATAATGTCAATTTTTTTTCCTTCTTCTGGATTAGGGTGTTCAAGACCTTCTGTTGTCTGATCACTGGATTCTGGTGTTTTCATGTTGTTTTTCAGATTGGTGGAGGAATTCGTGCCTTGGCGCCTGCCCATCTCTTCCTTCAAATGCTATCCTATGGATCTTATGGAACAGGATCAGGTTCCCTTGCTGACCAGGAACCTCGCTAAGATAGGGCCTACCTTGCTGTGGATAGGCTATTGAAGCAAAGCAATTCCCGCTGCCCCCTTTGCCCTCAGCACCCCGTCCCAGCACCCAAACAGGCTGCGCTGGCAGATCCCGTGGCCCCGCAGAAGGGGATCATGTGGTTTTTGTATTTTTGTTTGTTTTTATGATATACAGCCTCTACGGTGATGATGTGTGATCCTTCTTGATGTGTTCTTGGATTCTATTTGCAAGTATTGTTTTTAGTATTATCACATCTATGCTCATAAGTGAAAATGTTTTGCAATTCTCTTTCTATTGGGGGTCTTTATGTGGTTTAGGCATCTGACTAACCATGGCCTCATAAAATTAATTAGGAAATTTCCCTTCTGTTAATATCTTGTGTAATAATCTGATGAGTATTAGCATCAACTCTTCTTTGACATTCTAGTAGCATTCTAATCTAAAACCATCTGGCCCAGGGCTTTTTTTGGTTGGGAGACTTCATGACTGCATCTATTTTATTAGGGGTTATAGGTCTGCTTAAATTGATCATCTGATCTTGATTTAACTTTGGTAGTGGCATGTATCAAAAAAATCCATTTCTTTTAGAGTTTCCAATTTTGTGAGTACAGGTTTTGAAAGTATGTCTTTATGATTCTCTTGGTTTCTTCAATATCTCTTGTTCTTTCACTCTTTTTATTTCTAATTGTGTTGAGTTAGATATTTACTCTTCACTTGTTAAGTGGGATAAACGTTCATCAGTGTTATTTATTTTCTCAAAGAGCCAACTCCTTCCTTCACCGATTCTTTATATTGTTTTTGTATGTTTCTGTGCTATTGATTTCAACCCCACGTTTGATTAATTCTTGCCATCTGTTTATTCTGCCTGTGTGCGCTTCTTTTTGTTATACAGCTATGTATGCTGCTAAGTTATTAGTATGAGATCACTCCGGGTTTTTTTTTTTTAATGTACACACATAGTGCTATGAACTTGCCTCTTAGAACTGCCCTCATTGTGTCCCATAAATTTGGGTATGCTCTATATTCATTTTCATTGGATTCTATAAAGTCTTCAGTTTCTTTCTTAATCTGTCTTGATACATTTTTTTTTCATTCAGAGAGAGTTGTTCAGTTTGCATGAGTTTGTAAGCTTTTTGTTGTTTCTGCTTTTGATATCCCGCTTTAATTTACGGTAGTCTGTCTTAGTTAGGGTCTCTATTGCTGTGAAGAGGAACCATGTTCGTGGTAACTCTTATAAAGGAAAACATTTAATTGGGGTGGCTTACATTTTCAGAAGTTTAATCCATTATCATCATGGTGGGACATGGCAGTGTGCAGGTAGACATGGTGCTGGAGAAGAAGCTAGAGTCTTACATTTTTTAGGCAACCGGAAGTGGTCTATATATTATACTGAGTGAAGCTTGAGCAAAGGAGACCTCAAAACCTGCCCCACAGTGACACACTTCCTCCACAAGACCACGCCAACTCCAACAAAACCACCCCTCCTACTAGTGCTGTTCCCATTTGTAGTTGAATTTCTTTGTGCCATCAGTTCCCAAATAATGACATAGAGATCTATTATTAATTATGAAAGCTTGTCCTTAGCTTAGGTTTATTCCCAACTAGGTCTCATAATTTAATTTAACCTTTTTCTATTAATCTCTGTTCTGCCGCATGGCTCTTTACCTCTCCTCCATTCTGTACACCGACTCCCTCCATGTCTGGCTGGTGAAATCCATGCACCTCAGATTATCCCCACAAATTCCTGTCTCTGCCTGGAAATCCTGCCTATTCCCTCCTGCATAGGTACTGGCCATTTAGCTCCTTATTAAACCAGTCAGAAGGTGTCTTGGCAGAGGCCCATCTTCACAATATCCAAAAGGATTATTCTACAACACCCTTTAGGGACCATTTTCTTTCAAAATACCACACAGTCTGATGCGATGCAGAGTGTTCTTGAGACTTGCTTTGTGTTGGAATATGTGGTCAATTTGGAGAGAGTTCCATGAGGTCCTAAGAAGAAGGTATGTTCTTTTGTGTTTGGGTAAAATGTTGTGCAAGTATCTGCTAGGTCTATTTGGTGTGTAAGTCTGGTAGCTTTAGTCTTTCTCTGTTTAGTTTTTGTCTGGATGGTGTGTCTATTGGTGAGAGTCTGGTGTTTAAGCCTCCCACTATCCACGTGTGAGGGTCAATGTGTCCTTTAAGCTATAGTTGGGTTTCTTTTACAAGCTTGTTTGCCCATGTGTTTGTGACACAGATGTTAAGAATTACATTGCCTTTTTGGCAAGATTTTTCCTTTGAGGAGTGTGGTATCCTTCCCTATCCTTTCTGATTAATTTTGGTTTGAAGTCTATTTTGTCAGATATTAAAATGACTACACGAGTTTATACTTAAGGTCCACTTCCTTGGCATATTTCTAACCCTTTATCCTGAGGTGATATCTACCCTTAATGTTAAGGTGTGTTTCTTGGATGTAGCAGAAGGATGGATCAGTCCTGTTTTCAATTCCATTTGTTAGTGTCATGTTATTACGGAATGGAGACAATTGTTTCTGACAGATATCAATGGCCAACGATTTCTTAATTTCTGTTATTTTGGTGGTGGTGGTGGTGGTGGTGGTAGTGGTGGTGGGACGTGTGTGTGTGTGTGTGTGTGTGTGTGTGTGTGTGTGTGTTTGTGTGTGTGTGTGCTTGCCTGATTTTGACTTTGCTGATCTGGGTTTATTCATTTCCTGTGTTTTCTTGGATGTAGTTAACTCCTTTAGGCTGGAGTTTTCCTTCTAGCACCTTTGTAGGGCTGGATTTCTAGACAGAAATTCCTTAAATTTGGTTTTATCATGCATGGAACATCTTATTTTCTCTATGTACGGTGGTTGAAAGTTTTTCTGCATATAGTATCTGGGCTGGCATCTATGGTCTCTTAGAGTCTGCCAGTGATCAGTCCAGGACCTTCTGGCTTTCAGAGTCTCTGTTGAGAAGTCAGGTGTAGTTTTAATAGGTCTGCCAAATATGTTATTTGGCATTTTTCTCTTGCAGATTTTAATATTCTTTCTTTTGTTCTGTACGTTTAGTGTTTTGAGTGTTATGTGTTGGGGGGCCTTTCTTTTCTGGTCCAGTGTATTTGGTGTTCTGCAAGCTTCTTGTGCTTTGATAGGCATCTCCTTCTTTAGGTTAGGGAAATTTTCTTCTATGATTTTGTTGAAAATATTTCCGTGAAAGAACAATGATCAACTTCTCATGGAAAAACAAAAAACCCAGGATAGCTAAAAACAATCCTGTACAAGAAAGGAATTTCTAGATGCATAATCATCCACGAATTCAAGCTCTACTATACACCTATAATAATGAAAACAGCTTGGTATTGGCATAAAAAAAGACAGGAGGACCAATGGAATCGAATCTAAGACCCTGATATTAGTCCACACACCTATGAACACCTGGTTTTTGACAAAGCAGCCATAATTATACAATGGAACAAAGAAAGCATCTTCAACAAATGGTGCTGGCATAACTGGATGTCAGCATGTAGAACAATGCAAATAGATCCATATCTTTCCCCATGCACAAAACTCAAGTCCAAATAGATCAAAGACCTCAACCTAAATTCAGCTATACCGAACTTCATACAAGAGGAACTGGGAAGTAACCTTGAGTGTATTGGCACAGGAGACCACTTCCTACATATGACACCATTAGTATAGACCCTAAGAGCAGCATTTAATAAATGGGACCTCCTGAGACTGCTAAGCTTCTATAAGGCAAAGGACACAGTTAACAAGACAAAACAGCATCCTGATAATTGGGAATCAATCTACCTCAAGACCCAACAATACCATTCTTGGGCATATACCCAAAAGATGCTCAATCATAGCACAAGGACATGTGCTCAACTATGTCCATAGCAGCATTATTCATAATAACTGGAATGTGGAAACAACCTAGATGCTCCTCAACCAAAGAATGGATAAAGAAAATGTGGCACATTTGCACAATGGAGTATTACTCAGTGGTAAAAATACAATGACGTCATGAAATTTGTAGGCAAATGAATGGAACTAGGAAAAAAAATATCCTGCGTGAGGTAACCCAGACCCAGAGAGCCAAACATGGTATGTATCACTCACAAGTGGATATTAGATGCAAAGCAAAGGATAACCAGCCTATAGTCCATGACCACAGAGCATATAGGAAACACGGATCCCCACCACCCAAGGGGAATTAGATAAGATCTCCTTAGTAAATTGATAGTGTTGGGGGAGGAGGCAGTGGTATGGGAGTAGAGAGGGGAAAGGGGAGCCAGGAGGAGAACATGAGGAATTGTGAAGAAAGAGTTGGGTAAAGGACAGAGAGGGAGAGCAGGGAAAGAAATACCTTAAAAGAGGGAGCCATTGTGGAGTGAGCAGGAAACCTGCACTAGGGCAAGTCCCAGGAATGAACAAGGATGACCGCAGGTAAGAATCCAAGCAATCGTGGAGAGGATGCCTGAACTGGCCGTCCCTGTAATCAGATTGATGACTACCTTAATTGTCATCATAGAACCTTCATCCAGTAACTGATGGAAGCAGATGCAGAGATCCATAGCTAAGCACTGGACCGAGCTCCTGGAGTCCTGTCATAGAGAAGGAGGAGGGATATTATGAGCAAAGAGCCCAAGACCATGATGGAAAAACCCACAGACACAGTTGACTTAACCTAGTGGGAGCTGACTAACTCTGGACTGACAGCTGTGGAACCAGCATAAGACAGAACTAGGCCCTATGAATATGGGTGACAGTTGTATGGCTTGGGCAGCTTGTAGGGATACTGGCAGTGGGGTCAGGATTTATCCCTAGTGCATAAACTGGCTCTTTGGAATCCTTTCCCTTTGGAAGGATACCTTGGTCAGCCTAGATACAGAGGGGAAGGCCTTGGTCCTGCCTCAAGTGATATGACAGACTCTGTTGACCACCAATGGGAGGCCTCACCCTCTCTGAGGAGTGGATGGGGGTAGGGTGGGGAGAAGGTTGTGTGAGTGGAAGGAAGATGGGAGGGAGAGGGAACTGGATGGGTAGGTAAAATAAGATTGTTTTAAAAACTAAAACCAAAAAGAAAATATTCTCTGTGCTTTTGGCCTGCGTTTCTTCTCTTTTCTCTATTTCAATTATTTTTAGATCTATTCTTTTCATAGTGCCCGATTTCCTGTAGATCTTGTGTCAGGAATCTTCATTTTCTTTGATTGTCTCACCCATTTCTTTTACAGTATCTCCAGAGCCTGAGATTCTCTTCCATCTCTTGCATAGTGTTGGTGAAGCCTACCTGTGTAGTTGCTGTTTGAATTCTTAAATTTTTAGTTTCCACATTTCCTTCAGTTTTAGTTTTCTTTATTGATTCTATTTCCACTTTCGATCCTGAACGGTTTTATTCATTTCCTTCCATCGTTTGTTTTCCTGGATTTCCTTAAGGAATTTATTCATTTCCTCCTTAAGTCTCTCTATCATATACCTAAATACTCTGTTTAGGTCTTTTTTGTGCTTCAGCTATGTTGGAATATTCAGGGCCTGCTGTGGCGGGGTTGCTCAGCTCTGCTGAAGGTGTATTATCCTGGTATTGGTTGTATTTTTTGATTATCTTGGCATCTAGGTTTGGGAAAGTTGTAATTTTAGGTGCTGATATCGGGTCTTTGTTGGCTGGTGTTTTGTTCCTTAGTTTCTGTTTCTCTCTCTGGTTTTTAGGAGAGTGTGGTAGCTGTGTTGCTTGTAGGAACGTTTTCCTGGGGTCCTGATAGGTGTGGCCACTGGGGTTCCAGGTGAAGCATGTTTCTGGGTATTGGTACTCAAGACGTAGGAATGGGCTGAGGTGGTGGAGTGTCTTCTAAATAGAGAGGAAAGCAGGGTGCTCCACTAGGATCTGCTTAGTAAGTCCCCTGGGAATGAGTGTAGAGAGGCCCCAGCAGAGGATCTGCTCTAGAGCTGGGGATGAGACTGGGGATTTGGAGGAATGGAGGGAGAGGTGAAGATCTGCCATCTGTGTACTGCTCCCATGGTCAGTCAGGGTGACCTGTGGGTTCCCAGGGGGTGCCTGCTGGAGTTGGGGGCTGGGATCAAGCAATGAGTGGTGGGAGGGAAGTTATGAGGGGAAGATCTGTGTCACCCAGCGGATATGGGGGGCAGCAGATGTTTTGCTGCAGAACTGGAGGATTACAGAGGAAGATATATGGTGTGTGAGAATTGCCTGTATTCTGTCAATCATGTTTTTTAATAAAACGCTGATTGGCCAGGCAGGAAGTATAGGTGGGTCAACCAGACAGGAAGTAGAGGCGTTGCGATTAGAACAGGAGAATGCTGGAAAGGAGAAAGTCCATTCCTCCCACTCCTGCCCAGACTCTGAAGAAACAAGATGTAAGCTGCCCCACTGAGAAAGGTACTGAGTCATGTGGATAACATAGATAAGAATCATGGGTTAATATACGCTACAAGAGCTAATAAGTAGCCTGAGCTAATGGGCCAATCAGTTTTATAACTTATGGAGATCTCTGTGCGATTTTCTTTGGGACTTGACAACTGTGGGGTACTGGGCAGGACAGAAACCCCACAAGCCGGCTCTCAGTTACAGACAGGAAGCTTTGCAGTCGACCTAACTGACTCGCTTACAAGAGTTAAATTGTTTTAAAATAGCTTGTTGAATTCACCAAGTATACATTTGTACATAATTTAAAAATAAAATATTCCTGCATCTTTGCCTAGCAGGGAAGACACCATCATCAAGAAAGTGGGGAGACTTTCCATCTCCCTCTGCTGACCTTGCAATTTCTCTAAGTTCCGGAAACTCAACTACACATTCACACTCTTCCTCCAGAACCGAATTATGAAAAGATCATTTTCCTCCTCCTCCTGAGTTGTGGGTCGGGGAAGTCCAAGTGACAATTTCCTCCAAATCCTATAAAATATTGCCGCTTTTTTTCTTTTTTTTTTTTTTGGTAGGCTTTCAGGATCTGAAGGTAAGTTCCTATTGCTGAAGAAAATGCAAATTTGAGATTCAGGACTTTGAGGAAAGGAGCTTGATGACCTGAAAATCTCCTCCCTGGAGCTGGCTCCCACAGTACCAGAAAGAGCTGCCATGGGAGAAAAGGAACGAACAGTCCTCCCCAGGTGTAACGCCCACAAAGTACAATAACCAGCGTGGCAAGATATGCCCGAAGATGCAATAATGGTGCTTACATCTTTGGGGTAACCAGATGCCACCGAATTGGATTTAAGGCCGACTCAATAGGAGGGATTTTATGCCCTCTGCTATAGACTTAGCCAACTACCCATGGCTGATGAAGAAGCTGAAGCCAGAGGAGAACTCCCTACCTGCTGCTTTCCTAAACTAGTAAAATATTTAGCTGTATACCCACAGAAAAACGTAGACCTCACTCCTCATCCAAAATGCCTTTTTAAAATAGCGGATGAAAACTATTACAAAGATCTATAGCTAGTCAAAATGCAGATAAGAAATGGCACTGGGGTGCCCAGCCCCAACTGATGCATCTACAACAAAACCCCTACACCTACTCAGGAAACGTCTTGGAAGAGGGGGCAAATAGAGTATAAGAGCCAGAACAGGAAGTCTGCTGGGAAATAGTCCCTTCTATATATGACAGGAAGGCTGCACCCACAAAATCTCAACAATTAGATCACCCAAACAAGACCGCGACGAGGACAGCCCCACTTGGAATGCCAATATGGAGGGGGGGGGGGAAGTCTCACAAGGCTACAAATTTAGATGGAGAGCTACAAGCAATTTAATGGCTGCTGAGAGGAAAAACCAGTCTTTCTGACTGATATGAACCCGCACCCCAATTCTCTACACAATACCAAATGGTCATTCTTAAAAACATACATTTGAGCAACACTGAACTCAGCAGGCTGTATTGATATATGTGTATTTATAAGTGTGTGTGTGCGTGGGTGTGCAACAGTAATAAAAAAAAAGGTCATGAATTTAAGGGGGCACAGGCAGGGTTGGAGGGAGAATACAAAATCCTCAACTTAAAAAAAATAAGGTACAAAAAATTAAACTACTCCGTTCACTGGTATCCTTCACCCTTAAGTTTTATGTGTTTCTTTGCTTCTCCCACTGCCCTCCCCCATCTTCACCCCCTCCTTGCTGATTCGATTTCTCCAAACAGTATTCTTTCTGTTTTCTTGTGTGTGTGTGTGCGTGTTTCATTAACCACTCTTACACCCTCCCCTCACCCCTTTACACCTACCTATTCCTGGTCATTCATAGACCCCCCCCCCCCATACTTCCATGCCATGCACACAAGTGTGTAAGAATGTATATGTAAGTATATTTAAATCTAATTTCCACACAGGACAGAAAATGTATAGCTAAGGTGCAGAGGTCGGCCCATAGGAAAAATTGCCATTTTGACAATCAAAAAGTTTGTACAAACTGAGCAGCAGTTGGTTTATTCTAGCCTCAGTTTCAGGCTGGCTAAGAGAAACCAGGTACACAGTTTTTGCAAACACAAAGGGCGGGGGAAGTGGAGTGTGCATAGTTACTCTGTCCTCTACTGCCATCTAGTGGTCAGAGAAACTGAAAATCGTTTACAGGCTGACAAAACTGCCTCGATGGCTTTTAGGAAGCCCAGCAACTAAGCAGAATGGAAGACACTTGGATCCTGGTGAAGGGTATGTAGCTCCGAAAGAAAAACGGGAATCGCGCCACACTCCCACCATTCATTTGGTGTGTCTTTTAGTGATTTTCTCACGCGCTCTTTAAGTCCATAAAGTGCCCAAACAAAACACAATTCTCACCTCAAAGCAAATAAGAGCTTGTTTTTCAGCCAACGGTATGGAACCGTGACACGGTCATATGCTATTTAGGGTATCCCGACACCAAAGAAGAAACACTTCAGGAGGCTGGGACTGGGAAGAGGGCATTGGCTTAGGGGACTCAATGATTAGAAGCCTCCAGAACATTTAGGGAACGGATCGAAAGTGCGGCAGCGCGGCCAGTAGGTTAGCGTGTCACCTTCCCCACCCCCTGTCTACCTGTAAAATCTCGTAAGAGAGGACAAAGGCGCAAGCAAAAGGCAGGAAAATGCCCACGATCTCACTGCGGAACTGTAGGGACATGTTAGCTGTGCCTGCCCTTTGTGTCCCGCTTCTGGCTGCTGAGAGGGGAGCAAGGGGAAGAGAAGATGAGGGAAGAACTAAGCAAGGCGGCTTTCCTAGGGCAGTTTCCCTGGTCACGCTCAGAGTCGATAAGCGTGTGATTTTTGGCCTCTCTCTTTATACCTTCTGGGTCTCCGAGTTCTCGTTTTTTCTGGCTGTGACTGGAAGAACTGAAGAAAATGTCGGATTTTTGGTGGGGTGTTGGCTCCAGAAGATCCTGTGGGCTAAGAAATCTGTAGGAAGACAGGCCTACCTTGACGTGAGCAGCTAGGCTGTCGATTCCAGCGATTCCGTCCACGTCTAGAGAGGTCTTTACTTTAGACGAAAGGCAGGTTGCCCAATGGTCAGTGCTCTGCAGTTGAAGCGAAATGCAGAAGGACGTTGTTCTGCGCGCTTCTGTCTTCTGTCTTCTTTGGAGGGAGCAGAGAGCTGCTGCTAGGAGCCAACCTGTCTCTTTTTTGTTATTGTGAACAGTTTTTAATAATTAAATACTTAAATATCACATTCCCCAGATCTCTGAGCAGTTGAGGGCTGTTTATCAGGTATAACTATAGTATAGAATTTGTTTGGAGAGTTGGGTCTGAGCTTGACCACACTGGCTCTCAGCAGGTGAGATTTACATTTGTAAAAAGGCAGAGAGAGGGAAAAAAACTGCTTGTAATATAAGGTTAGTGGCAGAACTGACAATGGTAGAGAACAGCTTAAGAGACTTAAAGGTACATACCAGTTTAAAATATAAGCCTCACGTTTTGTAGTCTGAAATGACATGTAATAAATAATTATTATACGTAGAAAGAGTGAACAAGAATTGGGCAACGTGGACGCCTCTGACGGGCCCTGTCAAAGGCATTTAACCATTGCTCAAAACACATTTAACAGCGTTAGCGTGAGGAGTTTAGTGAAAACTGAGTGAAGAGGCAGGGTAAAACTGGGAGTAAAACCTGGAGAGTGTGGTCACGCGACCTGGCTCTCAGCCAAGATGGCGACCGCCACGTGTAGTCTACTCCGTTAGAGAGCCCGCCATGCCACAACAAAAGCCGCACAGGGAAGGGGCAAAAGGCTGGAACCAAAAACCGGCTGTGTATAGTTTTAATGGGGCCATTTATTTAGACAGAGACGGATAAGTGTAAGGCATTAAAGCATGAGGCCGGAGTGATAGGTCTGGATGGCTTGGCTCCCATGGTCAAGGCCGTTCAAACACCCGCAAAAACTGTGGCACCTCAAGCCTACAACGAGAACAGCTCCCCGTTAAGGCGAGATGCAGATGGCACGAACACCCAGGCCCTATGAACAGGCGTCCGAGCTCACAAGGGGGGTTGTATGACCTAGCTGAATCAACTCGCGGGCAGGAGGGATTCAGCCTAGGTCAGGCCGCACTGTAGCGGTGTGCTGCACCGTAGCAGCAGTTACGATGAAAAGAAGGAAGAAAAAGAATGAAAAAAGAAAAAGAGGAAGACTGGAGGACCCGGGCCTCCAGGCACAGGTGGGCTGAGGGGCTGACTAAGGCCAGCCGTCTCAGGCACAGGCTTAGCACAGGAGACAAGCCAGATTGAATGACAGCGAAGGGAACAACCGAGGCCCTGAAAGCCCACGGTTGGAGGTCCCCCCATCCCTAAAAACCATGAAGGGTTGCCGGGAGCTCAACGGTCAATCCCTTGGATTAAAAGAGATGGTTAAGCTGGCTGAAATGGGGACACTCACGATTAGTTGATTTGTTGTTTGGAGGAGCTGCATCCAGGCAGATGGAACACGTGGTCGATGAAGAGAAGATACTCAGATCCTGATTCTGCCCCGGGAGGGAGCTCAGAGTCCCAGCAGAACTCTGGCCCCAGGTAGAAGTCCGGGGCACACAAATCATCTGAGTCACGCGGCACCATTTGTTATTCTTTTTAAAAAAAATGCTACAAGATCCCCGGTGGCAGTAGGCAGCAGAAATACTGTAGGTCCCAAATGGTGGCAGCGGGCCATGTGGTGGCAGGCAGCGGGCCCTGGGAGCAGCCAGTCCCAGGCAGAAATGGCTGCCGGTCCCAGAGTGGTGGCCTGAGCGGTGGCGGCGGGCCATGTAGCGGCAGATAGCGGGCCCTGGGAGCAGCCAGTCCCAGGCAGAGACAGCTGCTGGTCCCAGAGCAGTGGCGGGCCATGTGGCAGCAGGCAGTGGGCCCCAGGCAGAGACGGCTGCTGGTCCCTGAGCAATGGCTGGTCCCAGGCAGGGAGACACATGGCGGGCGGACAGAAGACAGAAACATGGATAGACACGACATGCTGGGTGAGGTTGAATGTTTATTCAGGGGGTTTTGGAGGAGGAAGGGTGAAGGAGGGGACAGAGAGAGAGAGAGAGAGAGAGAGAGAGAGAGAGAGAGAAGAGGAGAAAGAGACAGAGAAGGGGGAGGCAGAGAAGTGGGGAGAGAGGCAGAAGCGAAGCTGCCTCCCTGAGAGGAAGATGGAAAAGAGAGTGAGCTCAGGCCAGAAGCTGAAGATCAGCCTGCCTCAGCGGATGGGGAGGGGAGTGGGTGTGGCTTGTCTCTTAAAGGGACCAAAACCATAACACCAGGGACAGCTATTACCACGTTATTTCACCCTTGGCTTCACTTGACTGCTTCCCATTTCTACAGAAGCATATGGATGAATATCCCTACAGTGCCATTACTGCATGGTCGCCACTGATTAGATTTCATTACAATTCCTTTTTTTTTTACATTTATACCGGTACATTGAAAATACACGGACTTTATCACTTTGAAAGAGTGGACAATTTGTTTCTTCTAATGTGATAAAATCGTTTAATAACTGATTGTCAAAATGGCAATTTTTCCTATGGGCCGACCTCTGTCCTGTGTGGAAATTAGATTTAAATATACTTACATATACATTCTTACACACTTGTGTGCATGGCATGGAAGTATGGGGGGGGGTCTATGAATGACCAGGAATAGGTAGGTGTAAAGGGGTGAGGGGAGGGTGTAAGAGTGGTTAATGAAACACGCACACACACACACAAGAAAACAGAAAGAATACTGTTTGGAGAAATCGAATCAGCAAGGAGGGGGTGAAGATGGGGGAGGGCAGTGGGAGAAGCAAAGAAACACATAAAACTTAAGGGTGAAGGATACCAGTGAACGGAGGAGTTTAATTTTTTGTACCTTATTTTTTTTAAGTTGAGGATTTTGTATTCTCCCTCCAACCCTGCCTGTGCCCCCTTAAATTCATGACCTTTTTTTTTATTACTGTTGCACACCCACGCACACACACACTTATAAATACACATATATCAATACAGCCTGCTGAGTTCAGTGTTGCTCAAATGTATGTTTTTAAGAATGACCATTTGGTATTGTGTAGAGAATTGGGGTGCGGGTTCATATCAGTCAGAAAGACTGGTTTTTCCTCTCAGCAGCCATTAAATTGCTTGTAGCTCTCCATCTAAATTTGTAGCCTTGTGAGACTTCCCCCCCCCCTCCATATTGGCATTCCAAGTGGGGCTGTCCTCGTCGCGGTCTTGTTTGGGTGATCTAATTGTTGAGATTTTGTGGGTGCAGCCTTCCTGTCATATATAGAAGGGACTATTTCCCAGCAGACTTCCTGTTCTGGCTCTTATACTCTATTTGCCCCCTCTTCCAAGACGTTTCCTGAGTAGGTGTAGGGGTTTTGTTGTAGATGCATCAGTTGGGGCTGGGCACCCCAGTGCCATTTCTTATCTGCATTTTGACTAGCTATAGATCTTTGTAATAGTTTTCATCCGCTATTTTAAAAAGGCATTTTGGATGAGGAGTGAGGTCTACGTTTTTCTGTGGGTATACAGCTAAATATTTTACTAGTTTAGGAAAGCAGCAGGTAGGGAGTTCTCCTCTGGCTTCAGCTTCTTCATCAGCCATGGGTAGTTGGCTAAGTCTATAGCAGAGGGCATAAAATCCCTCCTATTGAGTCGGCCTTAAATCCAATTCGGTGGCATCTGGTTACCCCAAAGATGTAAGCACCATTATTGCATCTTCGGGCATATCTTGCCACGCTGGTTATTGTACTTTGTGGGCGTTACACCTGGGGAGGACTGTTCGTTCCTTTTCTCCCATGGCAGCTCTTTCTGGTACTGTGGGAGCCAGCTCCAGGGAGGAGATTTTCAGGTCATCAAGCTCCTTTCCTCAAAGTCCTGAATCTCAAATTTGCATTTTCTTCAGCAATAGGAACTTACCTTCAGATCCTGAAAGCCTACCAAAAAAAAAAAAAAGAAAAAAAGCGGCAATATTTTATAGGATTTGGAGGAAATTGTCACTTGGACTTCCCCGACCCACAACTCAGGAGGAGGAGGAAAATGATCTTTTCATAATTCGGTTCTGGAGGAAGAGTGTGAATGTGTAGTTGAGTTTCCGGAACTTAGAGAAATTGCAAGGTCAGCAGAGGGAGATGGAAAGTCTCCCCACTTTCTTGATGATGGTGTCTTCCCTGCTAGGCAAAGATGCAGGAATATTTTATTTTTAAATTATGTACAAATGTATACTTGGTGAATTCAACAAGCTATTTTAAAACAATTTAACTCTTGTAAGCGAGTCAGTTAGGTCGACTGCAAAGCTTCCTGTCTGTAACTGAGAGCCGGCTTGTGGGGTTTCTGTCCTGCCCAGTACCCCACAGTTGTCAAGTCCCAAAGAAAATCGCACAGAGATCTCCATAAGTTATAAAACTGATTGGCCCATTAGCTCAGGCTACTTATTAGCTCTTGTAGCGTATATTAACCCATGATTCTTATCTATGTTATCCACATGACTCAGTACCTTTCTCAGTGGGGCAGCTTACATCTTGTTTCTTCAGAGTCTGGGCAGGAGTGGGAGGAATGGACTTTCTCCTTTCCAGCATTCTCCTGTTCTAATCGCAACGCCTCTACTTCCTGTCTGGTTGACCCACCTATACTTCCTGCCTGGCCAATCAGCGTTTTATTAAAAAACATGATTGACAGAATACAGGCAATTCTCACACACCATATATCTTCCTCTGTAATCCTCCAGTTCTGCAGCAAAACATCTGCTGCCCCCCATATCCGCTGGGTGACACAGATCTTCCCCTCATAACTTCCCTCCCACCACTCATTGCTTGATCCCAGCCCCCAACTCCAGCAGGCACCCCCTGGGAACCCACAGGTCACCCTGACTGACCATGGGAGCAGTACACAGATGGCAGATCTTCACCTCTCCCTCCATTCCTCCAAATCCCCAGTCTCATCCCCAGCTCTAGAGCAGATCCTCTGCTGGGGCCTCTCTACACTCATTCCCAGGGGACTTACTAAGCAGATCCTAGTGGAGCACCCTGCTTTCCTCTCTATTTAGAAGACACTCCACCACCTCAGCCCATTCCTACGTCTTGAGTACCAATACCCAGAAACATGCTTCACCTGGAACCCCAGTGGCCACACCTATCAGGACCCCAGGAAAACGTTCCTACAAGCAACACAGCTACCACACTCTCCTAAAAACCAGAGAGAGAAACAGAAACTAAGGAACAAAACACCAGCCAACAAAGACCCGATATCAGCACCTAAAATTACAACTTTCCCAAACCTAGATGCCAAGATAATCAAAAAATACAACCAATACCAGGATAATACACCTTCAGCAGAGCTGAGCAACCCCGCCACAGCAGGCCCTGAATATTCCAACATAGCTGAAGCACAAAAAAGACCTAAACAGAGTATTTAGGTATATGATAGAGAGACTTAAGGAGGAAATGAATAAATTCCTTAAGGAAATCCAGGAAAACAAACGATGGAAGGAAATGAATAAAACCGTTCAAGATCGAAAGTGGAAATAGAATCAATAAAGAAAACTAAAACTGAAGGAAATGTGGAAACTAAAAATTTAAGAATTCAAACAGCAACTACACAGGTAGGCTTCACCAACACTATGCAAGAGATGGAAGAGAATCTCAGGCTCTGGAGATACTGTAAAAGAAATGGGTGAGACAATCAAAGAAAATGAAGATTCCTGACACAAGATCTACAGGAAATCGGGCACTATGAAAAGAATAGATCTAAAAATAATTGAAATAGAGAAAAGAGAAGAAACGCAGGCCAAAAGCACAGAGAATATTTTCTTTTTGGTTTTAGTTTTTAAAACAATCTTATTTTACCTACCCATCCAGTTCCCTCTCCCTCCCATCTTCCTTCCACTCACACAACCTTCTCCCCACCCTACCCCCATCCACTCCTCAGAGAGGGTGAGGCCTCCCATTGGTGGTCAACAGAGTCTGTCATATCACTTGAGGCAGGACCAAGGCCTTCCCCTCTGTATCTAGGCTGACCAAGGTATCCTTCCAAAGGGAAAGGATTCCAAAGAGCCAGTTTATGCACTAGGGATAAATCCTGACCCCACTGCCAGTATCCCTACAAGCTGCCCAAGCCATACAACTGTCACCCATATTCATAGGGCCTAGTTCTGTCTTATGCTGGTTCCACAGCTGTCAGTCCAGAGTTAGTCAGCTCCCACTAGGTTAAGTCAACTGTGTCTGTGGGTTTTTCCATCATGGTCTTGGGCTCTTTGCTCATAATATCCCTCCTCCTTCTCTATGACAGGACTCCAGGAGCTCGGTCCAGTGCTTAGCTATGGATCTCTGCATCTGCTTCCATCAGTTACTGGATGAAGGTTCTATGATGACAATTAAGGTAGTCATCAATCTGATTACAGGGACGGCCAGTTCAGGCATCCTCTCCACGATTGCTTGGATTCTTACCTGCGGTCATCCTTGTTCATTCCTGGGACTTGCCCTAGTGCAGGTTTCCTGCTCACTCCACAATGGCTCCCTCTTTTAAGGTATTTCTTTCCCTGCTCTCCCTCTCTGTCCTTTACCCAACTCTTTCTTCACAATTCCTCATGTTCTCCTCCTGGCTCCCCTTTCCCCTCTCTACTCCCATACCACTGCCTCCTCCCCCAACACTATCAATTTACTAAGGAGATCTTATCTAATTCCCCTTGGGTGGTGGGGATCCGTGTTTCCTATATGCTCTGTGGTCATGGACTATAGGCTGGTTATCCTTTGCTTTGCATCTAATATCCACTTGTGAGTGATACATACCATGTTTGGCTCTCTGGGTCTGGGTTACCTCACGCAGGATATTTTTTTTCCTAGTTCCATTCATTTGCCTACAAATTTCATGACGTCATTGTATTTTTACCACTGAGTAATACTCCATTGTGCAAATGTGCCACATTTTCTTTATCCATTCTTTGGTTGAGGAGCATCTAGGTTGTTTCCACATTCCAGTTATTATGAATAATGCTGCTATGGACATAGTTGAGCACATGTCCTTGTGCTATGATTGAGCATCTTTTGGGTATATGCCCAAGAATGGTATTGTTGGGTCTTGAGGTAGATTGATTCCCAATTATCAGGATGCTGTTTTGTCTTGTTAACTGTGTCCTTTGCCTTATAGAAGCTTAGCAGTCTCAGGAGGTCCCATTTATTAAATGCTGCTCTTAGGGTCTATACTAATGGTGTCATATGTAGGAAGTGGTCTCCTGTGCCAATACACTCAAGGTTACTTCCCAGTTCCTCTTGTATGAAGTTCGGTATAGCTGAATTTAGGTTGAGGTCTTTGATCTATTTGGACTTGAGTTTTGTGCATGGGGAAAGATATGGATCTATTTGCATTGTTCTACATGCTGACATCCAGTTATGCCAGCACCATTTGTTGAAGATGCTTTCTTTGTTCCATTGTATAATTATGGCTGCTTTGTCAAAAACCAGGTGTTCATAGGTGTGTGGACTAATATCAGGGTCTTAGATTCGATTCCATTGGTCCTCCTGTCTTTTTTTATGCCAATACCAAGCTGTTTTCATTATTATAGGTGTATAGTAGAGCTTGAATTCGTGGATGATTATGCATCTAGAAATTCCTTTCTTGTACAGGATTGTTTTTAGCTATCCTGGGTTTTTTGTTTTTCCATGAGAAGTTGATCATTGTTCTTTCACGGAAATATTTTCAACAAAATCATAGAAGAAAATTTCCCTAACCTAAAGAAGGAGATGCCTATCAAAGCACAAGAAGCTTGCAGAACACCAAATACACTGGACCAGAAAAGAAAGGCCCCCCAACACATAACACTCAAAACACTAAACGTACAGAACAAAAGAAAGAATATTAAAATCTGCAAGAGAAAAATGCCAAATAACATATTTGGCAGACCTATTAAAACTACACCTGACTTCTCAACAGAGACTCTGAAAGCCAGAAGGTCCTGGACTGATCACTGGCAGACTCTAAGAGACCATAGATGCCAGCCCAGATACTATATGCAGAAAAACTTTCAACCACCGTACATAGAGAAAATAAGATGTTCCATGCATGATAAAACCAAATTTAAGGAATTTCTGTCTAGAAATCCAGCCCTACAAAGGTGCTAGAAGGAAAACTCCAGCCTAAAGGAGTTAACTACATCCAAGAAAACACAGGAAATGAATAAACCCAGATCAGCAAAGTCAAAATCAGGCAAGCACACACACACACAAACACACACACACACACACACACACACACACACACACACACGTCCCACCACCACTACCACCACCACCACCACCACCACCAAAATAACAGAAATTAAGAAATCGTTGGCCATTGATATCTGTCAGAAACAATTGTCTCCATTCCGTAATAACATGACACTAACAAATGGAATTGAAAACAGGACTGATCCATCCTTCTGCTACATCCAAGAAACACACCTTAACATTAAGGGTAGATATCACCTCAGGATAAAGGGTTAGAAATATGCCAAGGAAGTGGACCTTAAGTATAAACTCGTGTAGTCATTTTAATATCTGACAAAATAGACTTCAAACCAAAATTAATCAGAAAGGATAGGGAAGGATACCACACTCCTCAAAGGAAAAATCTTGCCAAAAAGGCAATGTAATTCTTAACATCTGTGTCACAAACACATGGGCAAACAAGCTTGTAAAAGAAACCCAACTATAGCTTAAAGGACACATTGACCCTCACACGTGGATAGTGGGAGGCTTAAACACCAGACTCTCACCAATAGACACACCATCCAGACAAAAACTAAACAGAGAAAGACTAAAGCTACCAGACTTACACACCAAATAGACCTAGCAGATACTTGCACAACATTTTACCCAAACACAAAAGAACATACCTTCTTCTTAGGACCTCATGGAACTCTCTCCAAATTGACCACATATTCCAACACAAAGCAAGTCTCAAGAACACTCTGCATCGCATCAGACTGTGTGGTATTTTGAAAGAAAATGGTCCCTAAAGGGTGTTGTAGAATAATCCTTTTGGATATTGTGAAGATGGGCCTCTGCCAAGACACCTTCTGACTGGTTTAATAAGGAGCTAAATGGCCAGTACCTATGCAGGAGGGAATAGGCAGGATTTCCAGGCAGAGACAGGAATTTGTGGGGATAATCTGAGGTGCATGGATTTCACCAGCCAGACATGGAGGGAGTCGGTGTACAGAATGGAGGAGAGGTAAAGAGCCATGCGGCAGAACAGAGATTAATAGAAAAAGGTTAAATTAAATTATGAGACCTAGTTGGGAATAAACCTAAGCTAAGGACAAGCTTTCATAATTAATAATAGATCTCTATGTCATTATTTGGGAACTGATGGCACAAAGAAATTCAACTACAAATGGGAACAGCACTAGTAGGAGGGGTGGTTTTGTTGGAGTTGGCGTGGTCTTGTGGAGGAAGTGTGTCACTGTGGGGCAGGTTTTGAGGTCTCCTTTGCTCAAGCTTCACTCAGTATAATATATAGACCACTTCCGGTTGCCTAAAAAATGTAAGACTCTAGCTTCTTCTCCAGCACCATGTCTACCTGCACACTGCCATGTCCCACCATGATGATAATGGATTAAACTTCTGAAAATGTAAGCCACCCCAATTAAATGTTTTCCTTTATAAGAGTTACCACGAACATGGTTCCTCTTCACAGCAATAGAGACCCTAACTAAGACAGACTACAGTAAATTAAAGCGGGATATCAAAAGCAGAAACAACAAAAAGCTTACAAACTCATGCAAACTGAACAACTCTCTCTGAATGAAAAAAAATGTATCAAGACAGATTAAGAAAGAAACTGAAGACTTTATAGAATCCAATGAAAATGAATATAGAGCATACCCAAATTTATGGGACACAATGAGGGCAGTTCTAAGAGGCAAGTTCATAGCACTATGTGTGTACATTAAAAAAAAAAAACCCGGAGTGATCTCATACTAATAACTTAGCAGCATACATAGCTGTATAACAAAAAGAAGCGCACACAGGCAGAATAAACAGATGGCAAGAATTAATCAAACGTGGGGTTGAAATCAATAGCACAGAAACATACAAAAACAATATAAAGAATCGGTGAAGGAAGGAGTTGGCTCTTTGAGAAAATAAATAACACTGATGAACGTTTATCCCACTTAACAAGTGAAGAGTAAATATCTAACTCAACACAATTAGAAATAAAAAGAGTGAAAGAACAAGAGATATTGAAGAAACCAAGAGAATCATAAAGACATACTTTCAAAACCTGTACTCACAAAATTGGAAACTCTAAAAGAAATGGATTTTTTTGATACATGCCATTACCAAAGTTAAATCAAGATCAGATGATCAATTTAAGCAGACCTATAACCCCTAATAAAATAGATGCAGTCATGAAGTCTCCCAACCAAAAAAAGCCCTGGGCCAGATGGTTTTAGATTAGAATGCTACTAGAATGTCAAAGAAGAGTTGATGCTAATACTCATCAGATTATTACACAAGATATTAACAGAAGGGAAATTTCCTAATTAATTTTATGAGGCCATGGTTAGTCAGATGCCTAAACCACATAAAGACCCCCAATAGAAAGAGAATTGCAAAACATTTTCACTTATGAGCATAGATGTGATAATACTAAAAACAATACTTGCAAATAGAATCCAAGAACACATCAAGAAGGATCACACATCATCACCGTAGAGGCTGTATATCATAAAAACAAACAAAAATACAAAAACCACATGATCCCCTTCTGCGGGGCCACGGGATCTGCCAGCGCAGCCTGTTTGGGTGCTGGGACGGGGTGCTGAGGGCAAAGGGGGCAGCGGGAATTGCTTTGCTTCAATAGCCTATCCACAGCAAGGTAGGCCCTATCTTAGCGAGGTTCCTGGTCAGCAAGGGAACCTGATCCTGTTCCATAAGATCCATAGGATAGCATTTGAAGGAAGAGATGGGCAGGCGCCAAGGCACGAATTCCTCCACCAATCTGAAAAACAACATGAAAACACCAGAATCCAGTGATCAGACAACAGAAGGTCTTGAACACCCTAATCCAGAAGAAGGGGAAAAAAATGGACATTATGAAAGCGATAGAGTCCCTCAAACAGCATGTAAAAAACGCCCTTATAGAAATGGATGAGAAGTATAACAAAAAGTTTGAAGAAATGAATAAATATGTAAATGATACCCTGGGAAACCAAGAAAAAAACAATCAAAAAGGTAATGCAAACAGTTCAAGAATTAAAAACTGAAATGGAGGCAAAGAAGAAAACACAAACCGAGGGCTGACTGGATATGAAAAATCTAGGGCAGAAACTATAGAAACAAGCATAACTAATAGAATACAAGAGATAGAAGAAAGAATGTCAGACTCTGAAGACACCATAGAGAAAATAAACGCAATGATCAAAGAAAACAGCAAATCCAACAAATTCCCATCACAAAAAATTCAGGAAGTATGGCACACCATAAAAAGACCAAACCTAAGAATAATAGGGATAGAAGAAGGAGAAGAATTACAGCTCAAAGGCCCAGAAAATTTATTTAAAAAAATTATGGAAGAAAACTTTCCCGACATAAAAAAGATATTCCTATGAATATTCAAGAAGCATACAAAACACAAAATAGACTGGATCAAAAAAAAACCATCCTCTCGCCATATAATAATCAAAACACAAAACATACAGATTAAAGAAAGAATATTATGAGCTGCAAAGGAAAAAGGTCAAGTAACTTATAAAGGTAAACCTATCAGATTTACACCTGACTTCTCTATGGAAATCATGAAAGCTAGCAGGTCCTAGATAGAGGTACTGCAGAAACTAAGAGACCATGGATGCAAGCCCAGACTACTATACCCAGCAAAGCTATTGTTCACTATCAATGGAGAAAACAAGACATTCCAGGATAAGAACAAATTTAAACAATACGTAGCCACAAACCCAGTCCTACAGAAAGTAATAGAAGGAAAATCGCAACCCAAGGAATCCAACATTGCCAACACTGCCTACAATAACTCAGGCATCTAGCGACCCTTCAACAAGACAACTCAGAGAAGGGAGACACACAAACTCTGCTACCAAAAACAATAAGAATAACTGGAGTAAACAACCACTGGTCACTAATATCACTTAATATTAATGGTCTCAACTCACCTATAAAAAGGCACAGGCTAAGAGATTGGATACAAAAACAGGATCCAACATTCTGCTGTTTGCAAGAAACACATCTCAACCACAAAGACAGGCATCTACTCAGAGTAAAGGGTTGGGAAAACGTGTTTCAAGCAAATGGCCCCAAGAAAAAAGCAGGTGTGGCCATACTAATTTCTTACAAAACTGACTTTAAACTAAAATCAATCAGAAGAGATCGACATGGACACTATATACTCATAACAGGAACAATTCATCAAGATGACGTCTCAATCCTGAATATCTATGCCCCTAACATAAAAGCACCACTAATATAAAAGAAATATTACTAGAACTCAAGGCAGATATCAAACCACACACACTAGTAGTAGGAGACTTCAACACACCTCTCTCACCAATGGACAGGTCAATCAGACAGAAACCTAATAGAGAATTAAGGGAATTATTGGAGGTAATGAAACAAATGGACTTAACAGACATCTATAGAACACTCCACCCAAATAGGAAAGAATATACCTTCTTCTCTGCAGCTCAAGGAACCTCGAAAATTGACCACATACTCGGAAACAAAGGAAACCTCCACAGACACAAAATAATATCAGTATCCACCTGTGTCTTATCAGATCACCATGGATTAAAGTTAGAAGGCAACAACAAAGTTACCCGCGAAAAGCCGACAAACTCATGGCAACTGAACAGTCAACTACTGAACCATACCTGGGTCAAGGAAGAAATTAAGAAAGAAATTAAAGTCTTCCTTGAATTTAATGAAAATAAAGACTCAACACACTCAAACCTATGGGACACGATTAAAGCAGTGCTAAGAGGAAAGTTCATAGCACTAAGTGCCCACATTAAAATAAAAAAACAGGGGACCCAGCTTCCATCCAGAACCCTTCCCACTTCGGCCCCACTGCCCTCTTTCGGCACATAACATCACCCAGCCCAGCCTTTCTGGGCACTGGGTCCGAATGCTCGGGGCACCCAAGCGGGCGGGAGTCCTTTGTTTCTATGGCCTGCCTGCACCAAGCAGGGTAGGCGCTTTGTTTGCAAGCTGCCCAACCAGCACGGAGACCTGATCTCTCGGCACCAGGAGAGACAATGTTGGGGAGAGCCAGCATTGGGTAGGCAAGGAGACCTGATCCGGTAAAGAAGATCCATAAGGGATCATTTGGAAGAAGAGATGGGCAGACGCCAAGGCAAGAATTCGCCCAACAAGCTGAAAAGCAACATGAAGCCACCAGAAACCAGCGACCTCACAACGGGAGGACATGAACAACTTAATCAAGAAGAAGTAGAAAATATTGACTTCATGAAAGTGATTGACACCCTTAAACAGCATGTAAAAAATGCCCATATAGAAATGGATGAGAAATATAACAGAAAGTTTGAAGAATTGAATAAATCAGTGAATGATACCCTAGAAAACCAAGGAAAAACAATCAAACAGATAATGGAAACAGTGCAAGACTTGAAAACTGAAATGGAGGCAAAGAAGAAAACACAAACACAGGGCCGGTTGGACATGGAAAATTTAAGTAAACAAACAGAGTCTACAGAAACAAGCATAACCAACAGAATACAAGAATTAGAAGAAAGAATCTCAGATTCTGAAGATACCATAGAGAAAATAAACACACTGATCAAAGAAAACAGCAAGTCCAAGAAACTCTCATCACAAAATATTCAGGAAATCTGGGACACAATAAAAAGACCAAACCGAAGAATAATAGGAGTAGAAGAAGGAGAAGAAGTGCAGCTTAATGGTCCAGAAAATATATTTAATAAAATTATAGAAGAAAACTTTCCCAACCTAAAGAACGATATACCTATGAAGGTTCAAGAAGCATACAGAACACCGAATAGGCTGGATAAAAAAAAAACATCCCCTCGCCATATAATTATCAAAACACAAAGCATACAGAATAAGGAAAGAATATTAAGAGCTGCAAAGGAAAAAGGCCAAATTACTTATAAAGGTAAACCTATCAGACTTACACCTGACTTCTCCATGGAAACCATGAAAGGGAGAAGGTCCTGGATAGATGTAATGCAGAAACTGAGAGATCATGGATGCAAGCCCAGATTACTATACCCAGCCAAGCTTTCGTTCACTATAAATGGAGAAAATAAAATTTTCCAGGATAAAAACAAATTAAAACAATACGCAGCCACAAATCCAGCCTTACAGAAAGTAATAGAAGGAAAATCACTAACCAAGGAGTCTAACAATGACCACAATAACTTAGACATCTAGAGACCCTTCACCAACACAAATCAAAGAAGGGAAACACACAAACTCTACGACTAAAAAAATGACCGGAGTTAACAACCACTGGTCATTAATATCACTTAATGACAATGGACTCAACTCACCTATTAAAAGGCACAGGCTAAGAGATTGGATACAAAAACAGGATCCAACATTCTGCTGTTTACAAGAAACACACCTCAACCACAAAGACAGGCACCTACTCAGAGTAAAGGGCTGGGAAAAGGCTTATCAAGCAAATGGACCTAAGAAACAAGCAGGTGTGGCCATACTAATCTCTAACAAAGTAGACTTCAAACTTAAATCAATCAGAAGAGACGGAGCGGGGCATTTTATACTCATAACAGGAACAGTTCATCAGGATGAAGTCTCAATCCTGAACATCTATGCCCCTAATATAAAAGCACCCACGTACATAAAAGAAACATTGCTAAAACTCAAGGCAGCCATCAAACCGCACACACTAATAGTAGGAGACTTCAACACTCCTCTCTCACCAATGGACAGGTCAATCAGACAGAAACCTAACAGAGAAATAAGAGAATTAATAGAGGTAATGAATCAAATGGACTTAACAGACATCTATAGAACACTCCACCCAAATAGGAAAGAATATACCTTCTTCTCTGCAGCTCATGGAACCTTCTCAAAAATCGACCACATAGTCGGTAACAAAGCAAACATCCACAGTTACAAAAAAATATTAGTAACCACCTGTGTCTTATCAGATCACCACGGATTAAAGTTAGAATTCAACAACAATGCTACCCTCAGAAAGCCTACAAATTCATGGAAACTGAACAGTCAACTACTGAACCATACCTGGATTAAGGAAGAAATTAAGAAAGAAATTAAAGTCTTCCTGGAATTCAATGAAAATAAAGAAACAACATACTTAAACTTATGGGACACTATGAAAGCAGTCCTGACAGGAAAGTTCATAGCACTAAGTGCCCACTTAAAGAAAACAGAGAAAGCTCACATTGGAGACTTAACAGCCCACCTGAAAGCTCTAGAAAAAAAAGAAGCAGACTCACCAAGGAGGAGTAGAAGACTGGAAATAATCAAACTGAGGGCTGAAATCAACAAAATAGAAACACAGAAAACAGTACAAAGAATCAATGAAACAAAAAGCTGGTTCCTGGAGAAAATCAACAAGATTGATAAACCCCTATCCAAACTAATCAAACGGCAGAGAGAGAATTTGCAAATTAATAAGATCAGAAATGAAAAGGGGGACATAACCACAGACACAGAGGTAATTCAGAGAATCATTAGATCTTACTACAAAAGCCTATATGCCACAAAACTGGAAAATGTAAAGGAAATGGACACTTTTTTAGATAAATACCATATGCCAAAGTTAAACCAGGACCATGTGAACAATCTGAATAGACCTGTTAGTCGCAAAGAATTAGAAGAGGTTATCAAAAACCTCCCTACCAAAAAAAGCCCAGGACCAGATGGTTTCAATGCAGAATTCTACCAGAACTTCCAAGAAGACCTAATACCGATACTCCTTAATGTATTTCACAATATAGAAACAGAAGAGGCATTGCCAAATTCCTTTTATGAAGCTACAGTTACACTCATACCAAAACCGCACAAAGACTCAACCAAGAAAGAAAATTATAGACTAATCTCACTCATGAACATCCATTCAAAAATCTTCAACAAAATACTGGCAAACCGAATCCAAGAACACATTAGAAAAATTATCCATTATGATCAAGTAGGCTTCATCCCAGAAATGCAGGGCTGGTTTAACATATGAAAATCTATCAATGTAATCCAGCATATAAATAAACTGAAAGAAGAAAACATATGATCATTTCATTAGATGCTGAAAAGGCATTTGACAAAATTCAACATCCTTTTATGATAAAGGTCTTGGAGAGAGTAGGGATACAAGGGTCATATCTAAATACAATAAAAGCTATTTACAGCAAGCCGACAGCTAACATCAAATTAAATGGAGAGATACTCAAAGCCATCACACTAAAATCAGGAACATGACAAAGCTGTCTACTCTCTCCATACCTCTTCAATATAGTGCTTGAAGTTCTAGCAATAGCAATAAGACAACATAAGGGGATCAAGGGGATTCGAATTGGAAAAAAAGAAGTTAAACTTTCGTTATTTGCAGATGATATGATAGGGTACATAAGCGACCCCTAAAACTCTACCAAAGAACTCCTACAGCTGATAAGTTCCTTTAGTGATGTGGCAGGATACAAGATCAACGCTACAAAATCAGTTGCCTTCCTATACACTAAGGATTAGGATGCAGAGAGGGAAATCAGAGAAGCATCAACTTTCACAATAGCCACAAATAGCACAAAATATCTTGAGGTAACTCTGACCAAGGAAATGAAAGATCTATTTGACAAGAAATTTAAGGCTTTGAAGAAAGAAATTGAAGAGGATACCAGAAAATGGAAGGATCTCCCTTGCTCTTGGATTGGGAGGATCAACATAGTAAAAATGGCAATTCTCCCAAATGCAAGCTATAGATTCAATGCAATCCCCATCAAAATTCTTCACAGACCTTGAGAGGACATTAATCAACTTTATATGGAAAAACAAAAACCCAGGATAGCCAGAACAATCTTATACAATAAAGGAACACCTGGAGGCATTACCATCCCTGATTTCAAACTCTATTACAGAGCTTCAGTATTGAAAACAGCTTGGTATTGGCATAAAAACAGAGAAGTGCATCAATGCAATCGAGTAGAAGACCCAGATTTTAACCCACAAACCTATGAACACCTCATTTTCGATAAAGGAGCTAAAAGTATACAATGGAAGAAAGAGGGCATCTTCAACAAATGGTGCTGGCTGAACTGGTTGTCAACCTGTAGAAAAATGAAAATAGATCCATATCTATCACCATGCACAAAACTCAAGTCCAAATGGATTAAAGACCTCAGTATCAGTCTGAACACACTGAACCTGATAGAAGAGAAAGTGGGAACTACTCTACAACATATGGGCACAGGAGTCCACTTCCTACATATAACCCCAGCAGCACAGACATTAAGGGCAATATTGAATAAATGGAACCTCCTGAAATGGAGAAGCTTCTCTAAAGCAAAGGACACTGTCACTAAGACAAAAAGGCAACCCACTGACTGGGAGAAGATCTTCACCAACCCCGCAACTGACAAAGGTCTAATCTCCAAAATATATAAGAACTCAAGAAACTAGACATTAGGGGTTGGAAAGATGGCTCAGAGGTTAAGAGCATTGCCTACTCTTCCAAAGGTCCTGAGTTCAATTCCCAGCAACCACATGGTGGCTCACAACCATCTGTAATGGATTCGGGTGTCTTCTTCTGGCCTGTAGGCGTACACACAGACTGAATATTGAGTATATAATAAATAAATAAAACTTAAAAAAAGAAACTAGTCGTTAAAATGCTAATTAACCCAATTAAAAAAATGGGGCACTGAACTGAACAGAGAATTCTCAACAGAAGAAGTTCAAATGGCCAAAACACACTTAAGGTCATGCTCAACCTCCTTAGCAATCAGGGAAATACAAATAAAAACAACTTTGAGATACCATCTTACACCTGTCAAAATGGCTAAAATAAAAAACACCAATGATAGGCTTTGCTCGAGAGGTTGTGGAGAAAGGTTTGCATTCCCACCATCCATTGCTGGTGGGAATGCAAACTTGTGAAACCACTATGGAAAGCAGTGTGGTGGTTTCTAAGGAAATTTGGGATGAACCTACCCCAAGACCCAGCAATACCACTCTTGGGAATATACCCAAGATATGCACTATCATACTATAAAAGTATTTGTTCAACTATGTTCATAGCAGCATTATTTGTAATAGCTAGAACCTGGAAACAACCTAGATGCCCTTCCACGGAAGATTGGATGAAGAAAGTGTGGAATATATACACATTAGAGTACTACTCAGCGGTAAAAAACAATGACTTCTTGAATTTTGCATGCAAATGCATGGAAATAGAAAACATTATTCTGAGTGAGGTAACCCAGACCCAAAAAGATGAACATGGGATGTACTCACTCATAATTGGCTTTTAGCCATAAATATAGGACAGTGAGCCTATAATTCGCCATCCTAGAGAAGCTAAATAAGAAGGTGAACACAAAGAAAAACATATAGTTTTCCCCTGGATATTGGAAGTAGTCAAGATTGCTGGGCAAAAATTTGGGAACTTGGGGGTGGGGTGGGATGGGGGAAAGGGGAGATGGGGAGAGAAAAGTGAGAAGAGGAGGAGAGGGAGAACTTGGGAGAATGAGATGGTTGGGATAGTGGAAGGTTGGATATGGGAGCAGGGAAGTAGATATCTTAATTAAGGGAGCCATTTTAGGGTTGGCAAAACACTTGACTCTAGAGGCGTTCCCAGGGGTTCAGAGAGATGTACCCAACTAGGTCCTTGGGCAGCTGAGGAGAGAGAGCCTGAAATGGCCCGATCCTATAGCCATACTAACGAATATCTTGCATATCACCATAGAACCTTCATCTGGCGATGGATGGAGATAGAGACAGAGACCCACAGTGGAGCAATGGACTGAGCTCCCAAGGTCCAAATGAGGAACAGAAGGAGGGAGAACATGAGCAAGGAAGTCAAGACTACAAGGGGGGCACCCATCCACTGAGACATTGGGGCTGATCTATTAGGAGATCACCAAGGCCTGCTGGACTGGGACTGAAAATGCATGGGACAATACCGGACTCACTGAATATGGTGGACAATGAGGGCTGCTGAGAAGCCAAGGACAATGGCACCGGGTTTTGATTCTACTGCGTGTACTGGCTTTGTGGGAGCCTAGCCGGTTTGGATGCTCACCTTCCTAGACCTGGATGGATGGGGAGGACCTTGGACTGCCCACAGGGCAGGGAACCCTGACTGTTCTCTGGACTTGAGAGGGGGATAGGGGAGTGGGGTGTGGGAGTGGGGGGAGGGGGAGGGAAAAGCGAGGCGGGGAGGAGGCAGAAATTTTTAATTAAAAAAAATTAATTAAAATAAAAACAAAAAAAACCCCACATGGTCATCTCATTAGATTCAGGAAAAGCCTTTGACAAAATCAACACACTTTAATAATAAAAGTCATGGGAATAAAGAGATTAAGGATACAAGAGAGATACATAAATATAATAGACTATTTACAGCAGGCCTACAGCCAACATCAAATTAAATGAAGAAAAACTCAAAGTGATCCCACTGAAATCAGGAACAAGACAAGGTTTTCCACCTTCTCCATATCTATACAATATAGCAGTTGAAGTCTTAGGAGAGAAACATGACAACTTACAGAGATAAAAGGGAAACAAATAGGAAAGCAAGAAGTCAAGTATCTTTCGTTGCAGATGGCATGACACAAATGAGCTAAACAATTTCACAAAAAACTCCTACAGCTGATAAACACTTTCAGCAAAGTAGCCGTATACAAAATCAATAAAGAAAATGATTAGCCCTCCAAAATACACAAATGACAAACACACTGGGGATGATAACAGAAGAGTAACAATTTTCATATTAGCTTCAAATAATATCAAAATATCTTGGGATATTAGCAAGTAAAATATTTATATGATAAATACTTCCAGTCATTGAAATAATTGAAGGTAACATAAGATATAAAGATCTCCAATGTTCATGGATTGGTAGGATATAAGTAAAATTGGTGATCCTACCAAAATTTCCATCAAAATTACTACATAATTATTCACAGATCTTGAGGGAAAATTTTCAGTTTCAAATGGAAACACAAAAACACAGGATAGCTAAAATAATCTTGAACAATAAAAGAACTGCTGGAGGTCTCACCATCCCCAATATCTGGTTGTATTTCAGAGTTGTGGTAATAAAAACAGCATGATATTGGCACAGAAACAGACACATTTGTCAAAGGAATTGAAGAGCCAGACATAAATTCACATACCTTCAGACATTAGATTTTTAATAAGAAACCAGAAATATATACTTGAAAAATGCCAGCATCTTCTACATATGAACTTGTATCACTGAATGTAGAAGAATCCAAATAGAGCCACACTTAACCGCCTTGCACAAAACTCAAGTCCAAATGTTTGTAAAGACCTCAACATAAAACCACATATGCTGAACCTGACAGAAGAGAAAGTGGGGAATAGCCTTGAACTTATTCACACAGGAAAAGACTTTCTGGGCAGAAAACCATTAGTGTAGGAGCTAAGATAAACTATTAACAAATAGGACTTCCTATGGAACCAAATCAAAGACATGGATATTAATCCACACATATTTGATCACCGGATTTTTTGACAAAGAAGAAAAATATATCAAAAGGAAAAAAAGAAAGCATATTTAACAAGTGGTGCTGGCATAACTGGATATCAGCATGTAGAAGAATGAAAATAGATCCATATCTATCATCATGCACAAAACTCAAGTCCAAAAGAATCAACGAGCTCAACAGAAAATGCAACCAAGCAGCTTTCAAAATGTGCAGTATATGACAGAGACAACTGGATACCTGGGCTATCACCCAAAGTCTCATCTCCACTTCTAGAGGCATCACAATACCCCTGTCTTCAAACTCTACTACACAGCTACAGTACTAAAAACAGCCTGGTATTGGTATAAGGACAGGAGGACCAATGGAACCGAATAGAAGATCCGGATATCAATCCACACATCTTCGAACACCTGATCTTTGACAAGGAAGCAAAAAATATCAAATGGAAAAAAAAGCATATTTAACAAGTGGTGCTGGCATAACTGGATATCAACATGTAGAAGAATGAAAATAGACCCATATCTATCACCATGCACAAAACTCAAGTCCAAAAGAATCAAAGAGCTCAACATAAATCCAGCCACACTGAACCTTATAGAACAGAAAGTGAGAAGTACACTTGAACGAATTGGCACAGGGAACTACTTCCTAAATATAACCCCAGCAGCACAGACACTGAGAGAAATAATTAATAAATGGGACCTCCTGAAACTGAAAAGCTTCTGTAAAGCAAGGGACATGGTCAACAAGACAAAATGACAGCCTACAGAATGGGAAAAGATCTTCACCAATCCCATATCAGATCTCCAAAATATACAAAGAACTCAAGAAATTGGCCATCAAAAGAACACAGAACCCAATTAAAAGAAAATCGAATATAGACCTAAACAGAGAACTCTCAACAGAGGAATCTAAAATGGCTGAAAGACACTTAAGGAAATGTTCAACATCCTTAGTCATCAGAGAAATGCAAATCAAAACAACTCTGAGATTTCATCTTACACCTGAAAGAATGGCCAAGATCAAAAACCACGCAAACTTATGCTGGAGAGGCTGTTGGGTAAAGGGAACACTCCTGCATTGCTGGTGGGAGTGCAAGCTGGTACAGACCCTTTGGATGTCAGTGTGGCGATTTCTCAGAAAATTAGGAAACCACTTTCCTCAAGACCCAGTAATACCACTTTGGAGTATATATCCAAAGGATGCTCAATCGTGCCACAAGGACATGTGCTCAACTATGTTCATAGCAGCTTTGTTTGTCATAGCCAGAACCTGGAAACAACCTAAATGCCTTTCGATTGAAGAATGGATAAGGAAAATGTGGTATATTTACACAATGGAATACCACACAGCAGAAAAAATAACAACAGCTTGAATTTTTCAGGAAAATTGATGGAAATATAAAACATAATTCTGAGTGAGGTAACCCAGACACAGAAAGACAATTATCACATGTGCTCACTCATAGGTGGTTTTTAAACATAAAGCAAAGAAAGCCAGCCTACAAATCACAATCCCAGAGAACTTAGACAACAATGCAGACACTAAGACAGACATAGATCTAATCTACATGGGAAGTAGAAAGTAGAAAAAGACAAGATCTCCTGAGTAAATTGGGAGCATGGGGACCTTGGGGGAGGATTCAGATGGAGGAGAGAGGCAGGGAGGGGAGCAGAAAAAACGTAGAGCTCAATAAATATCAATAAAAATGTATAAAAAAATCTCATCTGCAACGTTGAAGCAACCAACTGTGGCTAAAGCCTAGAGTAATTGACAGACCATTTTCAGAGGCAGGAAAATTTTCAGAACCACCCAACCCTCTGTTTGCAAGGTTTGACAGCCTTTTCCTTTGTGTCCTGCTTATCCAGTCTAGACACCATACACTTTGTCAGTGGTAGAGGGATGAGCACTTCCTTGCCCAAAGTCCAGTTGTGCCAAGAAAGCAAACTCCAAGTGGAATGTCTTCAGTGCTATTCTCTCAGGAATAGATTGGTGTTGTTAGGAGCAATAATGTTTCACATCAGCAGAACCCTAAATTATTTAAATGCCATGTTCTACAGATCTTTGAAGTGGTTGAATATTACCTATCTATGCAGAATACAATCTCTATGTCTCTAAAGAACCTAATTAATCTGACTATATGTATAACAAACATGAATAACTATTGACCTATAATACTTAATATCTATATAAAGACTAAGACTTCATATCAGAATATTGAATATTCTGCAAATAACTGTGCAGCAAATAAGGACAATGACCTCAAAATATAAACAATGTATAAATATCTTAACCAGAGGTAGCAATATATAATGTAACCTGATAAATATATCCTAAACTGTATCAATGTACAAAATGACTTAAACAGAACTAGACACATGCATGCATGCATACAATCTGACATTACTTTGCATAACTGTACAGATACTGTAAACAAAAATAACAAATATAATTTGAACTTGTGTCAATATACAAGAATTTATACCAATGTAAATTGTCCATAAATAATAACTCAGAAGTATTCACTCCATTACTCACTATTATTATTAGTAGTATGAATAAGTTCCCACTAAATAACCTATTATCCCATTCAATTTTCCCTATCTTTTTTTCAAGGCAATCTCTGGGCCTACATAATCCCCCCCCCCAACCCTGTACCTTATACAAGTAATAATCAACCTCTAAATGGTGTTCCCAACCCCGAGGACAAACTTTGTGGGAGAGGAGACATCGTCTTCTAGAATTGCTTCCAGCTGTCATGGGGGCGATGTTCTTTCTATGGTATCCTGTAAAAACACAGTGATGGTTAAGTTTCAAGATTACTGTCTAATATAATTGCAAATGATTTCTGAGTCGTTGATAGGGTTATTCTCAAGTTCTTATTTGGAGTTCTTGGCCAGATCATTTTGAGAAGGTGCAGCTGGTAACCAAAAACTGGCATCATTATGTCATCTCAACCAGGTGGACATGGTTGTTGTGGGACCCCATCTTCTTCCTGGAAACTTCAAGGATTACGCAGGAAAAAAGATCTGTAGGAACATCTACTGTTGATTGTAAAAAACTTTAACATATTCATATAGACATATAGTCAATGAAAAATATGATAGAGACAAAATAGGCACGGAGAAAGTAAATTTTTTCCCTAAATTCTTTATTATTTCTATCCCATACCAGATGGTTCCTTACATGAGACAGAAACTTTGAATTTTCTTTAAACAACATGCTTGGATTTAGAGAAGGAAGGATAGACATTGTCCAACTCCAAAGCCAGCTGTATATATTTACAAATATATAGAGCATCCAAACGTCCAGGATCTTTTGACATTTTGAAGATGTCTATTTTCTTGTAAAGGCAAGAACAGAACCCTGTCCCAACCCTATATGAGGTTTCCTTACAACCTGTATGGTTGTCACCTTTGTGAATGAGCTCTCATTTCTCTTTCTCAAGATGTTTCTCTGTTTCAAAGCAAATCTTTATTAATTTTGATGGTATTCATAGTTTTTCTTCTGTGAAAACAAGAGCTAAACCCCTTCCCAATGTAGTATATCTCCTGGTTTCCATTTGTGAGGTCAACGCATCCTTAAAATACATGGGCTGATTTAATTCAGAAGTTTTTTCTATTATCTAATGTCTCTCTGCTGCCATTGTTCCTTTCTCATTAGTATTAAGAAAATTCAAGGTTAATAAAGCATTATGCAATCTAATTCTTGGGGTATTTTGCATCCCTTTCTGTTTGTTCAGCATATTCTTTATAGTTCGATTTGACCTTTCTATAACTGCCTGAACTATAGGATTGCTTGGTATACCTGCAATATGCTTTATATTATAATAAGCAAAAAAGCATTTCATTTTCTTAGATACATATGCTGGACCATTGTCTGCCTTTTTTTGTGCAGGTATACCCATAACTTCTAATAAATGGGTGATTACTGAATCAGCTTTTTCTGAGCTCAATGCAGTTGCACATTGAAAGCCTGAATACGTGTCAATGGTGTTGTACACATATTTTAATTTTCCAAATTCTGTAAAGTGGAACACATCCATCTGCCAGATCTAATTCCTTTGAATATCCCTTGGGTTACTCCCTGCAAGTAACAGTATTTGGTTATAGACAGAGCAAGAATGGCACCTCTTTATAATTTCCTTAGCTTGTTGCTATGTAAGAAACTTTTAAACCTTTGTCATTGAAATGATGTTTTTCATGAAATTCTGAGACCTTCAGCATACTTCCAATCAATAATAGATCAATTTCTGCATTATCTTGTGCTAGAGGACCTGGAAGACCCATAAGGGTTCGGATGTATGTTATGTATATAGGATAAAGCCTATTCTTGATTATGTCTTGAACCTGAATAAATAATGAAGTCAATTCTGTATCATCTGGTATAAATTCAGTGGTTTCAATATGCAAAACAACTCTTTCTGCACATTGTGAATCAATAACTATATTGAGAAGTTCTTTAAAATCCCTTAGTACCATGAAAATAGCATATAATTCTGAATTCTGGACAGAATTATAAGGGCTTTGTTCCACCTCACTTAATTCTTCTGATTTGTACCCTGCCTTTCCTGATTTATTTGCACCATTATAGAATGTCAAGGCTCCTGTTATTGGTGTGTCACATATAATTCTAAAACAATATCTTTCCTCTGCATTAAAATTCCTGTAGGGGAAATTCTGGAAGGTAATATGACTAGAATACAATCAAGATTTGGATTCATTCTATCCACATGTGCCTCCTGTAATTTCTCCACAATGATCTTCAATTATTTTCTGCATCAACTGTTAATTCTCTGGGACACTTTAAGTCTTTTTCACCACCTAAGGTTTTGTTTATTATCACACACACACACACACACACACACACACACACACACACACACACATATATATATATATATATGAATTATTAGATCAGGTATTATCACAACAGCTGGGCATAGACTGGGAATGTCTCCTAATAATCTTTGAAAGTCATTAAGTGTCCGTAATTGGTCTTTCCTAATTTGTGCCTTTTGTGTTCTAATTTTCTGTAAACACATTTTGTAACCTAGGTAATTGACAGAAATTCTTCTTTGATTTTTTCAGGAGCAATTTGTAATCCCCATTTAGGTGAAACTTTCTTTACTTCTTGAAACATTCTTTCTAAATATCTGCATTTGAATCAGATAACAAAATGTCATCCATGTAATGGTAAATTATAGACTTAGGAAATTGCTTATGTATTATTTCCAATGGCCGACTGACAAAGAACTGGCACAGGGTGGGGCAATTGAGCAATCCCTGTGGGAGGACGGTCCACTGGTATCTCCTAGTTGGCTGAGAATTATGTGAAGGAAAGTTTTTCTCTGTCCTTTTCTTGTAAAGGTATAGTGAAGAAACAATCCTTTATCTATGAGAGACCATTCATTTGGTAACAGAGAAGGCAGAGGAATTCCCGATTGTAGAGGGTCCATAGGTTGAATTACCTTGTTAACAGCTCTTAGATCTGTCACCATTCTCCATTTTCCAGATTTCTATTTAACAACAAATACAGGAGAATTCCAAGGGCTGGTTGATTCTTCAATATGGTGAGCATCTAGTTGCTCCTGTACCAGCTGTTCTAAAGCCTGCAGTTTCTCTTCTGTTAAAGGCCATTGTTTAACCCATATTGGTTTCTCAGTTAACCATTATAAAGGCAGGGCCATTAGTAGCTCTGAAAGTTTGCTAGTTGCTTTGTGTTCTTGTACAGCCTGAATGGCTGATGACCTTTGTCTGTAATACCTTACAATATCTTCCCCAGAAACATAAGTGTTTGGGACTGCAGGAATGTTAACCTGGATATTCCTTGATGTAATTAGTCATGACCTGTAGAGCCCATAGGTCTACCCCTGATCCTGGGGTTCATCTTGAGGACAGTTTTAGCCAGCTAAAACATCCTGTTTGCTCCTGTGCTCCCTCTGCCCCACCTGGTGATTAGCTATAGGACACTGTTTAGTCCATCTTGGGTGTAGCAATTTTTCATATGCCTGGGGGGGAATTCCTTATGCAGCATCTACATATACAAGGATTTTCTTAAGCTTGAATAAACGGCATTTGGCTGATCTCCTTTCGAATGACCCAGGTCTCTTGTGTATTCTTTCAATCTCCAGGCCCTTACCCAGCTCATGTATGGTACAATGGCATGTGAACTGTACTGAGAAAGTAATGCAGGTGTTACAGTTGGAGAACCACCAGCGTGATCAGGAGTTACAGTTGGAGGCCATTCAGCAAGTTTGGGAAGTAGGGGACCCCTGAGAGATCACCCTCAGATGCTGGCCAACAGGTAAGAAATTGGTGAGAGTGAATTTAAAATGGGTGCTAATCATTCAATGATGGGCCAATTGATAGTTCTTTTAGAGAAGCAAGGCAAGGAAGGCACCGACCGGTATTAAAACTAGACAGTATAAGAGATCTTTAAGACAGTTTTCTTTTGTGTTGTAGAACTTTAAGACAATTCTGAAGCCATTTCTGACAATTCTCAGTACTTCCCCTCCTCCCCTGGGAACCAAGGACATAAAAGCTATGCATGCACGTACTGAGATGTTGGGAACTTTCCATTCCCCTGAATAGGGACAAGATAACCCTTCGGTGTTGACTCAGTTACGGATGTTTTCACTTAGTCCCTGGGAAGGGGCAAAGTGACCCCCAGAAGTTTCCCCTTACCTCATATGATCTGGCAACCACTCTCCAGCCAATTATTGTTAATAGCCTTTTTGAATAAGCCAATCATAATAGTTAAAGAACAACCCCCCAGAAGTTTCCCCTTACCTCATATGATCTGGCAACCACTCTCCAGCCAATTATTGTTAATAGCCTTTTTGAATAAGCCAATCATAATAGTTAAAGAACAACCCCCAGACACCTCTTCCTTCTGTGGTTTTTCCCTTTAAAAATATCCTGTACCAGACATCGGGGCTTGTAGCCTCCCGACTGCTGGAGGACCCTGTCATGACAGAATTAATAAAATCCTCATGCTTTTACATCAGCTGTGATATGAGAGATGGTCTCTTGGGGTGACTCCTCCTCTTCGGTGATTGGACACTAGGGTCCAACAGTGTAGGGTAGTTTATTGCCTAATTTTTTGAGAAAGTTTAGTCTCTGGTTTCTACAAGCAGGAGGCTTTAATATTTATGATTGGGAACAAGTAAAAGTAAAAGAGAAATTAGAGTATTTGACCAAAACCTTTGAGGAGATTCAGGATGTAGAATGTGAGAGTTCTATTAAAAGTTTTGAGGAGTAGGAAGATTACTAAAAGGGATACAGAAGAGGAAGAAGAAATTTTAGAAAACATTGCACTGATAAAAAAGAAGTTAGGAAAAGGAGAATGGAAGGGAACAAACAAAGATGTCTCCATGAGACCTACAGCACAAAATCAATTCCTTGCCACTTCAGATCCTTTTGCTGCTGCTTCCACCCCTATAGACTTAGAGGTGGAAATCTGAGAGATCCTAAATGGACTAAATAATCTAAGTAGAGAAAGGCAAACGTATCCTGTTGTGAAAGTTATTGATCAGCAAAGACAGAGGATCAGGCTGCATAACCCCCTGGCCTTTAAGGACATTAAGCAACTAAAAGAAGCAGTTATGGCCTATAAAACTCATGCTCCCTTTACTGTGGCTTTAATGGAATCCTTTGCAGAATTCAACCTTATTCCCAGTCACTGGATACAGCTTTGCAGGTCTTGTCTTTCTGGGGGAGATTATTTGTTATGGAGAGGCGAAATGCAGAAAAATTGCAAAAATACCACACTGTGTAACGTCACTGCTGGTTTCCCCCAGCATACCTTTGACATGTTAACTGGTGCAGGACGGTCTGCTAGCTTAGCAGCACAGATTGCTTATGACCCTGCTGTTTAGGCTCAGATAGCTGCCATGGATGTTAAAGCTTGGAAAACTTTACCTAACAAAGGAGCAGGGGAACAACTGTCTAAGGTCCTTCAAGGACTTCCAGAATCTTATTCTGAATTTGTTCACTGCCTATTACAGCTGGGAAGTTGCAATTTGGGGGATGTGGACTCAGCTATGCCTGTGATAAAACAATTGGCTTATGAAAATGCTAACAAATACTGTCAAGAGGCTCTATGCCCCCATAGAAATAAGAGCTTAAATAACTTTATCTGGTTATACAGGGATATTGATGGCACTCACAGGATGGGTCAAGTAATTGTTTCTGCCCTTAGGGAGAGTCAAGGTGGAGCTAGATCAAGGAATTGTTTTCAATGTGGAAGATAGGGATACATAAAAAGGAATTGCCATGTGGATAAAGGGATGGTTAATTAGCCCAGGAAAAAAGCCAGGCGTGGTGGTACATGCCTTTAATCCCAGCACTTGAGGAGACAGAGGCTGGCAAATCTCTGTGAGTTCAAGGCCAGCCTGATCTACAAAATAAGTTCCAGAAATAGCTAGAGGCAGGATGCATGGTGCCATCCACTTCTCCCTGGAATACTCCTATCTTTGTTATTAAAAAAATTCTGGTAAATGGAGGCTGCTGCAAGATCTTAGAGCAGTAAATGATTATATGGAAATAATGGGGGCAACATAACCTTGGTTGCCTCAGCCTGTGGGTATTCCTGCAGGATGCTATCTTTTAGTTATTGACCTAAAAGATTGTTTTTTCACCATTACTTTGCATAAAAAAACCACTGACAATGGGCCAGCCTACATAAGCACTGTTGATGTTCAATCTCATACGGCTGCTGACCAGCATTGGCAGTCAGTTTCTTCTGGGATGCCTCATGTCAAATGGAAGAATCTAGCAGATGGCACTTGGTGTGGTCTGGATCCTGTAGTGGTGTGGGAAAGAGGGGCTGTTTGTGTTTTCCCACAGGATGCTGACAGTCCAATATGGATACCTGAGTGCCTGGTGCATGCTGTGGATTTTCCTGTCCAAAAGTCTAAAGACAGGACAGAGCCAAGAGATCAATAGACACTGGCTTGTTAACTGAAGAGTTACTGGTATCCTGAGGAGCTGGCTGTGGTGGTCTGAGTGCCAAGGATTGTTCCTCTACCTATCAACCCATCCCATGATAATGGCAGTCATTGTTGTGGCTGCTAGAGTGGATATTGCTGCTGGATTTACCATTAGTCAGTCGGTTGCTTCTGCTAGCACAATGGATACCTTATCAGGGAAGGTTGCAAATGCCTTGGCCACTCAAATTGAGCTATATTTATAAATGAATATTGCAGGTAACTATGCAATTGATTTTGGTTAAAGACCACTGCTAGGTTGTACAGTTATAGGCTTACTGCTGTTATTCACGGACCCTGGAATAAACAATTTACAAACTGGCTCTTAATATTCTTCTAGTTAACTATACCAGGGCTCCTCCCACCAGCACTGAGACCTTACTTAAAGGGCTCCAATTTGCAGACAGACTCATTAAGGATTGAGCAGGCATAGCCTCCTTATGGAGGCTACATATAGGCTAAATACAGTGCTTATATGTGCTGAAGCATCATCTTCATGTTTTCATGGTGCCAGAGCCAAAAGCAAGCTCAGGTCAATGTCGCCACTTGGCAAGTCCTCTTAGCTATTGCCCCGGAGGACCTTTCAGCACAAATCTGGCTGAACTCGGTGGTGACTAGTGAGCCAATGACGGATAAGGTATTTGGGGGGCTGCCCCAACCTAAGACAGAAAATGTGTTTTGACCTGGACGCTTTCCCATGATTGGTAAGGGGTATTGCCTGACCTCCAATGCCACCTAAGACAGGCCTAGTCATATAATTTATATTAAAGGGGGACCTGTAGGGCCCATGGGTCTACCCCTGCTCCTGGGGTTCATCTTGAGGACAGTTTCTGGCCAGCCAGCTAAAACATCCTGTTTGTTCCTGTGCTCCCTCTGCCCCACCTGGTGATTAGCTATAGGTCATTGTTTACTACATCTTGGGTGTGGCAATTTTCCTCCTGCCTAGGGGGAATTCTTTGTGCAGCATCTAGGTATATAATGGTTTTCCTAATCTTGAATAAACATCATTTGGCTGATCTCCTTTTGAATGACCCAGGTCTCTTGTGTGTTCTTTCAATCTCCAGGCCCTTGCCCAGCTCGCATATGGTATAGTGGTGCATGAACTGTACCAAGAGTAACTCAGGCACAGGTGTTACAATGACCCCATAAATTCGCTGCAATATTTGCTACATATGACCTCAGCCTTCCTTTCTATCCTTCTGGCCCTATGCATTAAACCCATCTTGTGCTTTGTTTTACTTGAGATAGTGTTCCAATTCCTATGAATTGAACATCTGCCTCTTGAAGAGGCCAATTTGGATGCCAAGATTCTGGAGTAATGATACTCATGTCCACACCTGTATCTATCAATCCCACAATTACAATGCCATTTATATGTAACCTTAGTTTTGGTCTTTGATCATTTATAAAAGTCTGTCAAATATGTGTTTCCTATTTCCTACTGGAGTTTTTGATTCATCCTCCATGTCTATTCCATTATCGAGACCCGGATGGTTTTTACAGTAGGCACTGGATTTTTAAATTTTCCTGGTGAGACATGTTCTCCACAGTGACTGAGAATGATTAGACCATGTTTGACTTGTGGGCCTGCTAGAGGCCCACCAAGGAGTTTCCTGATGGTATCGGGTTGCCTTATCTGTCTTTTGTCAACCTATATTCATTGGTCCAATGTCAGTCTTTGCCACACCTTCTACATACACCTGAAGCCTGAGTCCTCCTATTCTTGCCATTCCTGATGAGACATTATTCCTAGGAAACCATTGTCTACAATCCCTTCTCATATGTCCTATTTTATCAGAATTAAAACATTTGGCATTTTGGTGTCTCCTCATACCATCGGAAATCACTTCTCCTACCTAAGTTTCAGCACTACAGTCAAATGTCTCAACATTCATTGCATGCAAGATAATTCATCTATTGGTGCTAATATAACCTTTAAAGACCCAAGGATCTTTTTTTTAAATATTTATTTATTTATTTATTATGTATATATAATATTCTGTCTGTGTATATGCCTGAAGGCCAGAAGAGGGCGCCAGACCTCTTTACAGATGGTTTTGAGCCACCATGTGGTTGCTGGGAATTGAACTCAGGACCTTTGGAAGAGCAGGCAATGCTCTTAACCACTGAGCCATCTCTCCAGCCCCCCCCCCCCAAGGATCTTTTTGTATTTTAAGTTGGCATTTTCAAAAGTCAAAGATTCAATATGTGCATGTCTAGCTTCTGGATCTGTTACTAAGTCTTAGTTTATCTTTGTAAAAAGTCACTGAAGGGTTCTCTCTGTTTAACCCAAATATTCCTAAATCCTATCTCAAGCATTTAAAGTTGCTGTGCTACATAGGGACAAGGTGCATTCGACGTAGATTCTGGTCCTGAGGATCAGAGTAATGTCCCTTGCCAAGAATTTGATCTTAGGGAAACCTCAAGTCCTTTTGCTTTTCCCTGTTGCTTGAAAATTTTTGCTGCTTCTCTCCAATAATTTTTGCCTCTTCTCTCCAATAACATTTCCAAAACAGATGATGTCTGTCTTCTAGGACTGCTGAGATTAATTGAAGCCAATTGTGTGAGGTAGCTTTATTGCCTGGGGCCCACATTTTCACCATTTCCCTAACAAATGATGAATGCAATACATAAGCCACTATTGCTTGTTTAATTTCTTTTAGATCACTCACACATATAGGTTTCCATGTATATTCTTTGACTATCTTGGGGTACTTTGTGCCAGATGATCTTTCCAAGTTTTAACTAGATAGACAGTTAGAATTCTGGATAAGTCATCCCGGAGTTTGGCATGCACTGATGAGGCTAAATCCTATCCTGGTACTTTCTGTCTCTGCTCATCAATTTTGATAAATTCCTCAATTTTTCAAATCTTTTTATCATTGCCTTCTATAAAGTCTGGATCTCCTGTCTGGTATTCTGTTCGAATGTTCTCACTGAGGATTCCAAGGTATGAAGTTTGTCCAGTAAAGATAACGTCTCATCCTTGGACATAATTTTGATGGTGTACATATTACCTTCCTGGAAAGACACCCTATCTGCCAATCTATTATAACTGTTCAACAGATTCTGATTATTATATTCAACAGCATGAATTCTCTCAGACAATGTCTCAGCACCCTCCATCATTGACTGAGTTTTGTTCATCAAATTGGTTGTATCCTTCTCCAGAGTGCTGATATTCCCTTTTATCTGATTGTTATCAGTCTGTAAAGACCGTATCATTTCTAAAAGTACCTCATTCTTTTTTTTTTTTTTTTTTGATTTTTGAGACAGGGTTTCTCTGTAGCTTTTGGTTCCTGTCCTGGAACTAGCTATTGTAGACCAGGCTGGCCTCGAACTCACAGAGATCCGCCTGCCTCTGCCTCCCGAGTACTGGGATTAAAGGCATGCGCCACCATCACCCGGCAAGTGCCTCATTCTTGTCTCTATTATTAAACCATTTTTAATGAGACCATATGAAAAGCAAAGCTAATCCCTAGAATCAAATAAAGGGATGTAGGAGGAAAATCACAGAAGCCTTGCAGGATACTATCCATAGTATAAGTTTAAAAAGCTATGGAATTCTTGGATCGTTAAATAATCAGTCATTTTAACCTTATAAATCTCACCTGTTGTAAGGTGATTATAGTGAGTTGGAGTAGGTGCAATAACCGTTAATAGCCAGCAGGTGTCACAGTTGTAGCCTGGATGGAGAGGAAGTGGCCTATAGAGGGCCACACTGTGGCTGTGAATCAAAAGCTGCCGGCTGCAGCTGCAGGCAGGGAGGGTCAGTGCCAAAATGCACCACGTGGCTGCCGTTCTGCTGCGGGGGTCCTGAAAAGGGGGTGTACTGGTCTTCACGACTCACGATTTGGGTGTCAGATGTTACTGGAAATGGGAGATGAGGACGCGAGTCAAAGAATCCCAAGCTAAGTCCAAAAGATTCCAATTATATTTCTTTAGTATAAGGGGCAAACTCATGGAAAAGGAACAAGAAGTCCAACCTCATGTGTTTAATGAAGGAACCAGGGGGAGAGAGAGAGAGCCCTGGGTGGGCTGGCGGTTTTTCTCTGGATACCCAAAAGTTCACGCCCTAACCTGGTCCAGCATCTTAAAGGTTATTGGCTGAAGGAGGTTCCCCATCAGTTGAAGCATTCTTAAAATATCCAGGCTGGTTTATTTCAGCAGTCTTTTCAATCACATTTCTTTTAGCAGTTGTTGTTTGCTTACCAACAATCAAAAAATTCAAAATCAACACAATACTATATAGGATCCAGACTCCCTGTATAATTCCCATTGTTACGTGGCTTTTTTCTTTTATATTACCTTTACTTCTTTATAGACTTTATTATTTTAAAACTATTTCTTTCTTTCTGAGGCTGTCTATGCCCTTTTTTTCTTTCTTAAGCCTACACACATTGTGAAAGACACTGGAACCTGCTTAGAGGGTTTTTTTTCCATCTGAACCTCTTTTTACTATGTATCTTTTAGCCTTTTTGGCCATATGAGCAAATTTTAAACTACTAAGCTACAGTGGGTCCCATGAAAGGCTCTATCAGCTGGCTGGCTCTGCCCATTTTTAGGTGAGAGGGAAGCAAGTCAGAGGGGCATTTGACCAAGGAACTGCATCCAACCCCCCAACTGTAGAATGCTAGTGCCTTGCATGGTGGATCTGTTGTATGGCAGACTTTCTTAAAGGAGACGTATCTTTTTTCTTCCTTATTTTTTTAGCTCTCTCAAACCCTAAGAATATTCGAGTTTCACATTTATATGCTAAAATGAAGGTTTTTTTTTCAGTTGGTTCTTGGATCTTTGGCTCTTTGAGGCGCTGCCACCCAGCCCCCACCCCCACCCCCAAAAAAATACATCTAGACTTCTTTCTTATGAATGCCCAGCCTTAGCTTGGCTTGTTTCTAGACAGCTTTTCTTAAGTTATTCCATCTACCTTTTGCCTCTGGACTTTTATCTTTCTCTATTTTATATGCCTTTCTTTCCTTCTTCCTTCTGACTGTGTAGCTGGGTAGCTGACCCCTTGCATCCTCCTTTCCTCCTTTTCTCATTCCTTGATCCTCCCAGATTTCTCATCCTATTTGTTCTCTCTGCCTGCCAGCCCCACCTATCCTTCCTCCTGCCTTGGTATTAGCTGTTCAGCTATTTATTAAACCAATCAGGCATTTTAGACAAGTAAGGTAACACAGCTTCACAGAGTTAAACAAATGCAACATAAAAGAATGCAACACATTTTTGCATTATTAAACACATGTTCCAGAGTATAAATAAATGTAACACATCTTTAATCAATAATCCACAATATAACTTAATGTCAATAAGAATTAATCCCAGTATAGTGGCACATACCTAGAATTTTAGTCACTCAAAGAACTTGGGCCACTTGGGTTGTAAAACCAGACATCCATCTCAAAACAAAACAGAAGAGAATTAGTAATAATTAGCATAAATACTAATTTATCTTTACCATATAATTCATCTTTAACTTATAGGCTAATTTATGTTTTAAGTCAAATGCAACTGTATATTCAATGTGTGTTAAACCTTGACAGCTACCCACATACTAGGAGCCTACATAAAAAAAGGAAAATGTCACTTTCCTTCCTAAAGTTAATAATTTTTATTTTACAGACCTTGGGTTTTAGGAACTTAGTAGACATTAAGGTCAATATAATTGGGGGGAAAATGTCTAACATGATATATATTCATGTATTTATTTATTTGAGATAGGATCTTACTATGCAGCCCTGGCTAACCTGGAGTTTACTATATAGTCCTGAATCAACTGGCCTAATAGAAAGATGGAATGGTCACAGTTTCCATGCCAGTTAAGTATCAGCAGCCTGGAGGGCCAAGGCAGCATCTTAAGAAGGCAGTATATGCTTTGAATCAGCATCCAATACAGGATACACTTTCTCCCATAGCCAGGATCTAGGAACCAAGGGATGGAAAAAAGAATGGTTCTACTCATTATTACCCTTAGTAACCCACTAGAAAAATTTTTGCTCCCTATTCTCATGACCTTAAATTCTGTTAGCTTAGAAGTTTTTGTTGAGGGGGTGTGTCCTTGTCAGGAGCCACAACAAACATTCCAATGAAGTGGATGTTCAGACGTCCCCCTGGCCACTTTAGACTTCTGATGCCCTTAAGCCAACCAGTTAAAAAAGGAATAACAATGTTAGGAGGGGTGATTGATCCAGATTACCAAGGGGATATTAGATTGTTTCTCTACAATTGAGGTAAGGAAGATGATGTCTGCAGTGCAGGAGATCCTTTAGGGTATCTGTTGGTGCTACCACATCCTGTGATTAAATTCAATGGGAAACTACAACAGCTTAATCCAGGCAGGGAGACAAAGGGTACAGACATGTCAGGAATGAAGGTATGGGTCAGTCATCCAGGAAAAGAGCCAAGAGCTTCTGAGGTACTTGCTGAGGGTGGAGGAAATACAGAATGCATAGTAAAGAAAGGTAGCTATCAATACCAGCTAGGGCCAGGAACTAGGATTATAACTGTCACGAGCATTTCTGTCATGTTTTGCTAAGGATGTGTGGTACAGATATTTGTGTTTTCTTTCCTTGATTTCTTTATCATTTGATGTAACATCAGTTAAGAGAGTATCAGTGGTTCATACACATATTTAGGCTTTGAGACACTACTCTAAAATATAAAATGTGTTTAGAGTTGTACATGGGACAGTTACAGCATACCAGATATACTTATGACCTGGTTATTATTTTCATTTAGAAATTAAGCACAGCATAAGAAGATATGATTGTGTGTCAAGTTGACAAGGGGAGAATTTGTGATGGCTGTTCTTGACTATATTTAGAATAAACTAAAACCCTAAGCTGATAAGTAAACCTGTAAGGAATTTTTCTTGATTGTATCATTGGGGATATGAAAACCCATCTTAAATCTGGGCCACACCTTCGGGTAGTAGCCTATATAAAGGACGTAGAAGAAGCATTTCCTCTTTGTCAGCTTGCCCTCACTCTCACTGGCAAGTTTATTTCCCCACTGGCATTAGAGCCTACTTCTTTGGGATTCTGACATATACTAAGGGCTGTAACTGGTCCCCAGACCTTAGTAGGCCCCAGACCTTAGCACAACTGACTCCATTATGGAAGTGTCATTGAGGCTTTAAAACTCAGCACATAGACAGTACCACCTGTCAAAATTAAAACTAAGGTCTAATCCATTAAAGTTCATAGTTCTGTGAAAGTCGCTAAATGTACTAACCTTGCTTTTTGGCGTCTGTAGCTCTGCTTCTAGCTAACTGTTCTTGTTCACTAAAGTATGTCAACTTGAAATATGGTTTTATGCTTAAAAGTTCACCCTGAGAAAGGCTCGGGGCTACACTGTGATCCTGAACACCCAATGTAGTCATTGGACAGCTACTAAAAACTTTCTGTTAGCTTAAATCCATGTCCAAGCAGTCTTCTCTGGTGGAGTTTTCTTGTCCTGACCACCTGTTCCCAAATAATTATTCAGAGGCTGAATATGAATTATAAATGCTTGGCCAATAGCTAAGATTTACTACTAATTAGCTCTTACATTTTTAGTTAACCTATATTCCTTATTTATGCTCTGCCACGTGGCAGTACCTTTATTAGCATGGCATGTTCATCTCCTGTTCCCTCTGTGCCTAGCTGGCAACTCCTCTGACTACACCCTTCTTCCTCCCAGCATTCTCCTAGTCTGGCTCTCCTGCTTAACTTTATCCTGCTCATCTATTGGTCAGTCACCTTCTTTATTAAACCAATCACAGTGACAAATCTTCACAATGTACAAAAGGATTATTCCACAGTATGTAGATACCCTATAACATTTTCTGGAGATTCAACTGAGATCTCTAGAGACGAAAACTTGAGACACGAGGGAGGAATCTCAGAGCCCCTTAGAGCAGGGAAAAGTGCTTTGGTCTAGGGACTCCTAGGTGTTAGACAACCTAAGTTCCACATCCCCAAGATTCACTTTGATCAATTGCTGTCTAATACTTTAGAGGAGTCTAACACCCCCCCCCCCCAAATAAATTAGAAAGTTACCTGGTCTGTCACCTCTGGAGCTGAATCTGGCTAAGGTGTCTTCTGTTGGGACACATAAGAGAGGTCCAACACAGCTACTGATCCAGTGTCTGAGTTCCACGTGAGATGTCACTGTAGATGAACTTTCTCATTGGGACTGTCAACAAATAGTGACACAGAGACTTATTATTATATATGAATGTATAATCTATACCTCAGGTTTGTCTCACTAACTCTTATAACTTAAATTAACCCATCTCTATTCATCTGTGTGTTGCCACGTGACGTGCAGCTTTTTCCTCTCCTCCTGCATGTTTTGCTCCCTCTGCATCTAGCTGCTGACTCTCCTTTTTTCTTCTCTGAGACCTATCTGTCCTCAGACATCCCACCTAACCTCTTCCTGTCTAGCTATTGGCCATTCAGCTCTTTATTAAACCAATCACAGTGATGTATCTTCACACAGTGTAAAGGAATATACCACAACACATCATTGTATCCCTCTGTCTGTTCAGGTGTATGAACGTACTGTGGCTACCTCTGCTTGTGTTTACTCTCTCTCTCTCTCTCTCTCTCTCTCTCTCTCTCTCTCTCTCTCCATATATATATTATATATAATATATATATATATATATATATATACACACACACACACGTGTGTGTGTTTCTGTCAATTCTGCTTCCCTGTATCCAGTGGCTTTCTCTACTGTGAGACACTCCTTCTCCCCAGTGTAAGACCTGTGCTCCCTCCTGTTGGGAAGCCAAATCCTTTTGGCTCTGCTAGGTTGCCCAGAGAGAACAAAATAAAACAAAGCTCTGCGTGTTCTGTGTGCTCTGCTTACGGAGTGCTCACTTGTTTCATCACTTGACTCTCTTGCTCAGGGTCAGGGTTGGTTCTGACCCCCAGGAGGAACAGGCCTGTCATTCTGAGGGTACCCTGCCATCTAAGCAGAATGTACACAAGGAGAGGGAAATAGATCCCCAAGGCACACATTCCCTCCTAAGAAGTCCCAAGGAAGGGGAACAGTTCCCCTGGGCTGAGCCCAAAGGACAAAAGAAAGTTTCACTCCTTCCTCTTTCATGTTTGATGTCTCCATTTGAACCAGTAATCTGGATCATTGAAAAACTTAAAACTCACCATTCTCTAAAAAAAGGGGGGGGGGCAGAAATCACCCCTAGGCCGGGCAAGGGGATCACTGCCAGACAATGCAGTCTGGATAGAATACCCTTCTGTCCAATACAGATAGGGTCCTTTTTAGAAGGATTAAAGACAGCTGCTAAAAATGTCCTTTGTCAGCCAGTTGGATCCCAGATATTAAAAACGTTATAAAAGATGAAAACTTTAAAGGTATAAGTAGATCCCAGTTACTTGAGGTAGCTCAAAAGATATTTAACAACAGATTGGGATGAGGCCTTTTGTACAAATCGAGAGTCACCATCACCTTCTGATTATGAGGTGCAGTTAGACTTACAGATAGCCAGCAAAATTTTGGTGTCTTACCTTCTGTCAGAAGAATATCTGTTGTAGAATAATCTTTTTATACATTGTCAAGATGTGTCACTTTGATTGGTTTAATAAAACGCTGAACAGCCAATAGCTAGACAAGATTTTCGGGGGAAGAGAGGAGGCTAGGAAGAAGGTGGGAACACCAGGGAGGTGCAGAGCAAACAGGATGGGCACTACAGAGATGAGATAATAAAGTCATGAGGTAGAAAACAAATAAATAAAAATGGGCTAATTGAAGTTATAAAAGCTAGTTAGAAAGAAGCCTAGCTAAGGATGAGCTTTCATAATTAATGAGTTTCAACATCATGCTTTGGGAGCTGGCAGCTGGGACAAAGAAAGATTGACTACGAATGATGCCCAATGTCGGGCCATGTATATCTACATAGGACCTGAGAAAGTTAAGAGAAGTTCTGGACACAGAGGTGCATCTAGCAGCTGCTCCCTGTGGGCTGGAGCCTGGCATCAGCACCGCGTGCCGGTGCTGTGCGCCAAGTTGAGCTGCACAGATGGTTGATATAGCAGTTTACAGTGTGTCTCATGTGATCCTAGGACACTCCAAGTGCTCAGGGAAGACAGATCCAGACAGGTAAAAAACACTAAACAGGTCTAAAAATGTTCATAGGCTTAAGAACGAAAAGAAGAGGAGTAAAGACAGTCATAGAAAATGTAAATCATTTATAAATAATAAAAAAGCCATGTAGAGATGGGAAATGCACCGGTAGTCTGGATCCTGCACGGTATTGTATTGACTTTAAATTTTTTCAATGCTGATGAGTGAATAACAGCTGCTGAGAGACATTGGATTAGAAAAACGACTAAGTTAGACCAACCTGTATGTTTTTAAAATGTCTTGACTTCAAAATCGAAGTAAAAACTATGTTGTGTTGGGGAAAAGGTTATGGTTTGTTTCCACACAAAACCAAAAGCTGTGGACTCATTCAAGGTTGACAGAGATCACATTTGATTGGGGAAAACCCCCTGAAAATCCTGGCTGCAGCCATAGAGAAATAACCCCCAAACCCCTTGTGGCAGGTGACATATATTTTACTTGCTCAAATATAAAACAAAAAAATCATCTTTGGCTGCCTGTGTGCAACACACTGTACATACTTGTGTTAATGCAGATATGTATGCTACCTTTGAAAGTTCATGCGTTTTCAGAACAAGGAGGCCAGACATCAATGAAAATGAGTGGTCCGGGTTATCCAGCCTCGCAGAGTGCCTCTGTTGCAGTTTCCCATGACACGGTTGAGGCCCTCCTCTGAGGAGCACCAGAACACTGCCTGTCTAATGACCATGCGACCCAGTACCAGATCATACTCCAGAACCACCCTCGAGTCTGAATGGGGTTATCCTCTTCCTGATGATCCAAGTGCTCATCCATGACTGCCAAGAGATGAAGGATGAAAGCAGGAACGTGGGAGCTACAGTAGTTACTTTAATTGAATTGATTTGGGCCCAAGCCAGGTATCACAGTACAGAGAAAACTGATTGATTTGACCCAGGCTCTCAGATGGGAAAAAAAAAAGGTCACCACCACATACGCAGACTGTTACTATGCTTTAATGATCTTTGGAGAACAAGGGCTTCTCACTTCTGGAAAAAAAGAACACTAGAAAATCTTGGCCTTCCTACAGGCTCTTTGGTTTGCCCTATGAATTGCTGTCCTCCACTGCCAGGCCTAGCTGTCTAACAAACTATTGATATTCTGATGACAAACACCTGACTCAGTGCTACCTGAGACTGTGGTTAAGAAAAAAAATGGACAGTTCAAACCCACAGGTTGATGGAGGAAGCCAAAGAGAAAGAACATTCTCCCAGAAACAACTGGCAGGACTCTGGTAACTGACCTCCACCAGGCTACTCATCCGGGACCCACAAAACTTTCTGAGTTGCTCAGACCAAGGTGTGTTAGTGTGTTATTATGGACAGCCTAGTGTGGGACATCTCAGCCAGATGCCAGCTTTGCGCTCAAGTGAATGCAAAACAGAGAGCCCCTACCCAGGAAGGGTCTAACTGAGAGAGCAACACCCCAGAGAACTCTGGGAAACTGACTTCACCAAGATCGGGCCAGCTGCAGGAGGATAAAAGTACTTGTTAGTTTTTATCTTTTATTTATCTTTTTATACTTTTTCCAGGTAGACAGAAGTGTTCCTCACCCAGACTGAAACTGCCCAAATAGTAGCTAAAAAGCTCTTCCAGGAACCGGTCCTTGATTTGGCCCCCCCTCGCAATGGGGACTGACAGTGGAGTAGCTTTCATAGCCAAAACCTCCCAATTAATAGCTAAAGCTTTAGACGTCGATTAAAAACTTCATTGTGCATATAAACTTGAGAGTTCTGGGCAGGTTAACAAAAATAAACAGGGCATTAAAAGAAACCCTAATAAAACTCTCCTTAGAGTCCAGCAAAGGATGGATAGGCCTCCTTCCTTTGCTTTGGTCTTCGGCACCCTATATAGGGAGGAATTTACCCACTATGTTTGGAAGACTTCCCCACTGCTTCCCAGGCTCAGAGACCGGCAGTTGGTAGAACTCTCTAACCATTCCTTTCTCAAGTCACTACAGGACCTCCAGTCCTCCACGAAAGCTATTCACTGGACTGTATGAAAAGTCCAGCTGACCTCCGAGTGCACCACCACTTTCCCCTTGTTGGAGTCCAGTGATACCATGTGGGCCAAGCGAGTAGCCAAAGGGGCAGGGAAACTATCCTGGAAAGGACTCTACACAGTGACTCCCTCCACTCCACTGCAGTGAAGGGAGCTGGCATCGCACCACGGTTCCACCACACCCAGGTCAAGAAAGCAGAAGAATTAAGGTTTCATGGGGGCCAGGCCCTTCCACTCCCTGCCCCTCTACCTTCTCCTGAGTCTTGTGCTTTGCACTATGGGTATGAATACAGGGTCATGGTCCAACCCTCACAGTCCCCAGGACTGGACTGGAAACTTGGGAACTCAGGAAAACAGATACAGGGAAGGTTTTAGCTAGTGTGACTACAGACCAGCAACACATATTCCTCCACACACTTCCTCCAACAAGGCCACATCTCCTGGTAGTGCCACTCTCTTTGGGGGACATCCTTCAATCCACCACAGATTGGTACCAGTCTGTTCTCTTAGTTCCCTGCCTAACTACTCTACTTTCAGCACTGGCTGGGCCTTTAATTCTCATTTTTATTGGATTAACAGCAGGGGCTGCATTTTAAACTATATGATCAATTATATATTCAATAAAATTAATTGACCTCAGGACCAACTCCACCACTTTCAAGCAGGATGAGTCCATGATTTGACTCATTCACTAAGATCAGTGGGGAATGTTACAGGACCCCAGACTTAGAAGGCCCAGGGACCTTAGCACAACTGACTCCATGATGAAAGTACCATTCAGGCTGTAAAACTCAGAACATAGACAGAATCACCTGCCAAACCTAAAACAAAGACCCAATCCATCAAAGTCCATAGTTCTGGGAAAGTCTCTGAATGTACTAACTTGCTTTTTGGCTTCTGTAGTTCTGCTTCTGGCTAACTGTTCTTGTTAGCTGAAGTATGTCAACCCAGGATGTCGTCTTATTTGTAAATTCTCAGGGTCAGGGCTACACTAGGATCCTAAACACTCAGTGTAATCACAGGCTAGCTAATAGGTTTTCTATTGGCTTAAACCCATGTCTAAGCAGTCTTCTCTGGTGGATACCCCCACAGAATTCTTTGCTGTTGGTTTTTAAATTTATTTTTATTTTATTCATTTTTATTTTTTTTTTTTGTGCATGCCCTGTAACTAGCTCTTGTACACCAGGCTGGCCTCACACTCAGAGATCCAACTGCCTCTGCCTCCCGAGTGCTGGGATTAAAGGTATGTGCCACCAATGCCTGTCTACCCCAAAGCACTCTTAAAGGCTGGTTTTTCTTCTGGATAGTAGCTGTCATTTTGGCTTTTACACACAGAATTTTCAGCTGGCACTTATTCCACGGCCACATCCCATATGTACTTAATTAGTATCTCGGAGGATGGGGCTCAGGCGTCATCTCTTCATTGGAGATTTTGATAAGTCAAAGCAGTCTCTCCATTTCTGTTGTCACCATTTTTTTTAACAAAGTCTGATTTTATATTATATCTTGTTATCATTCAAGTATACATTAGTCATCGTATGTTTTATAAAGAACTTTTCATTTGAAAATTACTTTTTGCTATTTAAATGTTATTCTAAAGTAATTGCTCCATTACTGAAATGTAGAAAAGCATCATTTCATGGTTTCATTGTTCACTACCAGTACTTTTATCCCAGAGTTCTCCCTTTCTTACTTGATATGAGAGGAAGAAGACAAAGAAAGGGTGCCTCACAGAGGGGATGGATCCATGATTCTGTTGTCTTAGTAACAGCTCTGCTTCTCATCTCTAGTGAGTGATTCAGCCAGGCAGGGGCACTTTGCTTGGCAACCAGGATCAGGTAACAGCCTACCTTCCTCTTTGTTGTTCAGTGCTAAGAGGCTGAAATAAAAAGATAATGATTGTTGTCAGGGAAACCGAAGCTGAATCTATCAAAGCCATGAGGGAGAAAATGTCAAGTATAATACAAACTGAATGGCAGATCAATTTTCATCTACCCACAATCATGCATTGAGACTCTTATGTGTTCATTAGAAGGGCTTTGTTGTGTACACACAAGTGATTCTTCCTGCACAAATAATTACGAAGACATAATGAAGGGTCAGAGAATGTGGCACAGGAAAGCAGAGAACCCAGACAGTAAATGGGAGAAACATAATTTTTAAAAATTATGTATAATTTTAAGACTCATTTTGATATCCATGTTATACTTTAACCTACATTTATATAGAATTAACAAGCAAGCCTTGCCTGAAAGAAAATCCAGCTTCTTTTTTTTGTTGTTTATTAACAATTCCCATGGGGACATACCTGAGTCCTGGGAATCTAGGATGCTTTTCTGCCTTTATTCCATGGCAAAATGGCAACTCCTGTATGGGATGAAGCCAGTTCCAGCCTAAAATTCTGTGTTTGCAAAGCCAAAATGGCAGCTACCATCTACACACACACACACACACACACACACACACACACACACACACACACACGTACATGTTAAAAAAAAAGTAAAAAGTGGGCTGAATATTTAGTGGGAGAGTGTTACACAAGGTACTGGGTTCAATCCCAATACCCCATATGTATGTGTCATATACAGAAATAAATCTGCACATCTCAGAACAGATGAGAAAGGGAGAGTCTCTACCATAAATTGGGAAAGCATGAAGAAAAATGAAATTAAAGTACCTTCTCACCCTATTTACAAAAATCAACTCAAAATCAATTAAACACACTTAGAACCTTGAACTAATAAAAGAAAACATAGAAAATCTTCTGGACATTGGTTTGGCAGATGTCTTGATTTGTTCTCCAAGTCACTGGCAACAGGAGCAAAAAATATACAAATGAAATTGCACCAAACCAAAGAGTTTCTGAAAAATGAACAATCAACACGGTGTGAAAACAGGCTACACTAACTATACCTAACTATAATAAAAGCTATTTACAGCAAGCCGACAGCTAATATCAAATTAAATGGAGATATACTCAAAGCCATCCCACTAAAATCAGGAATATGACAAGGATGTCCACTCTCTCCATACCTCTTCAATATAGTGCTTGAAGTTCTACCAATAGCAATAAGACAACATAAGGGGATCAAGGGGATTCGAATTGGAAAAAAAGAAATTAAGCTTTCATTATTTGCAGACGATATGATAGTGTACATAAGCGACCCCCAAAACTCCACCAAAGAACTTTTACAGCTGATAAACACCTTTAGTAATGTGGCAGGATATAAGATCAACTCCAAAAAATCAGTTGCCTTCCTATACACTAAGGATAAGGAAGCAGAGAGGGAAATCAGAGAAGCATCAGCTTTCACGATAGCCACAAATAGCATAAAATATCTTGGGGTAACTCTGACCAAGGAAGTGAAAGATCTATTTGACAAGAACTTTATCTCCATCATGCATTTAAGTGTGCAATATTCGCTATGCTGAAACCTTTTCAACTCTGATAGCAGTTTCTTTCTCACATGATTGTTTGTGATGATTGAAAGAGCGAGAAAGCCTGGAATAGGGCTACGGAAACATTTTGGCATTTCTGTCATTGAAGTTGTTACTAGTATCATTTTGGCATTTCTGTCATTGAAGTTGTTACTAGTATCAAGAAAGGTTTTATACTGAGGGTGACCATGATCCTAAATACCCTATCACTACTCTGGATTTATTCACTTTTAGGAAACAAACTCAGGGCTTTGTGTACGCTAGGCATCACTCTGCCAACTGAGCTACAACCCCAACTTTCTTCCATCGGATTATATGTCTATTATATTCCTATAATATTCACTGTGTGCAAGAACTTGTACAAATAAATATTAAATTTCCAAAATCTTAAAAAAAAAGAACTTTAAGGCTTTGAAGAAAGAATTTGAAGAGGACACCAGAAAATGGAAGGATCTCCCTTGCTCTTGGATTGGGAGGATCAACATAGTAAAAATGGCAATTCTCCCAAATGCAATCTATAGATTCAATGCAATCCCCATCAAAATCCCATCAAAATTCTTCACAGATCTGGAGAAGACAATAATCAACTTTATATGGAAAAACAAAAAACCCAGGATAGCCAAAACAATATTATACAATAAAGGATTGTCTGGAGGCATTACCATCCCTGACTTCAAACTCTATTACAGAGCTACAGTATTGAAAACAGCTTGGTATTGGCATAAAAATAGAGAAGTCGACCAATGGAATCGAATAGAAGACCCTGACTTTAACCCACAAACCAATGAACACCTGATTTTCGATAAAGGAGCTAAAAGTATACAATGGAAAAAAGAGAGCATCTTCAACAAATTGTGCTGGCAAAACTGGATGTCAACCTGTAGAAGAATGAAAATAGATCCATATCTATCACCATGCACAAAACTCAAGTCCAAATGGATTAAAGACCTCAATATCAGTATGAACACACTGAACCTGATAGAAGAGAAAGTGGGAAGTACTCTACAACAAGTGGGCACAGGAGATCACTTCCTACATATAACCCCAGCAGCACAGACATTAAGGGCCTCATTGAATAAATGGGACCTCCTAAGACTGAGAAGCTTCTGTAAAGCAAAGGACACTGTCACTAAGACAAAAAGGCAACCCACTGACTGGGAGAAGATCTTCACCAACCCCGCAACTGACAAAGGTCTGATCTCCAAAATACATAAAGAAGAGAAGATAAAGGGTGTTGGAGGTGCCTGTGTTCTGGTGGCTTGAAGCCACTCAGGGAGGCCAATTAAATGCTAACACTTTCAAAAAAAAAAAAAGAACTCAAGAAACTAGACCGCAATAGGCTAATCAACCCAATTATAAAATGGGGCACTGAGCTGAACAGAGAATTCTCAACAGAAGAAGTTCAAATGGCCAAAACACACTTAAGGGCATGCTCAACTTCCTTAGCAATCAGGGAAATGCAAATCAAGACAACTTTAAGATACCATCTTACACCTGTCAGAATGGCTAAAATAAAAAACACCAATGATAGCCTTTGCTGGAGAGGTTGTGGAGAAAGGGGTACACTCATGCATTGCTGGTGGGAATGCAAACTTGTGCAACCACTCTGGAAAGCAGTGTGGCGGTTTCTCAGGAAATTCGGGATCAACCTACCCCTGGACCCAGCAATACCACTCTTGGGAATATACCCAAGAGAGGCCCTATCATACAACAAAAGTATATGCTCAACTATGTTCATAGCAGCATTGTTTGTAATAGCCAGAACCTGGAAACAACCTAGATGCCCTTCAATGGAAGAATGGATGAAGAAAGTATGGAATATATACATATTAGAGTATTAGCAGTAAAAAACAAGGACTTCTTGAATTTTGCGTACAAATGGATGGAAATAGAAAACACTATCCTGAGTGAGGTAAGCCAGAACCAAAAAGAGGAACATGGGATGTACTCACTCATATTTGGTTTCTAGCCATAAATAAAGGACATTGAGCTTATAATTCATGATCCTAGAGAAGCTAAATAAGAAGGTGTATCCAAAGACAAACATATAGGCATCCTCCTGAATATTAACCTTCATCAGGCGATGAAAGGAGACAGAGAGAGAGACCCACATTGGAGCACCGGACAGAAATCTCAAGGTCCAAATCAGGAGCAGAAGGAGAGGGAGCACGAGCAAGGAACTCAGGACTGCGAGGGGTACACCCACACACTGAGACAATGGGGATGTTCTATCGGGAATTCACCAAGGCCAGCTGGCCTGGTTCTGAAAAAGCATGGTATAAAACCGGACTTTCTGAACATAGCAGACAATGAGGACTACTGAGAACTCAAGAACAATGGCAAGGGGTTTTTGATCCTACTGCACATACTGGCTTTGTGGGAGCCTAGGCAGTTTGGATGCTCACCTTACTAAACCTGGATGGAGGTGGGCGGTCCTTGGACTTCCCACAGGTCAGGGAACCTTGATTGCTCTTCGAGCTGATGAGGGAGAGGGACTTGATCGGGGGAGGGGGAGAAAAATGGGAGGCGGTGGCGGGGAGGAGGCAGAAATCCTTAATAAATAAATAAATTTAAAAAAAAAGAAATTGCACCAAACCAAAGAGTTTCTGAAAAATGAACAATCAACACGGTGTGAAAACAGGCTACACTATCAGGGAGCATATGGCAGAGCAAAGTTGCTTACCTCACAGCAACCAAGTAGTAGGGGTGGCTGGCAGGGCAGGGCAAGGGCAGGACAGGGGCAGTGAAGAATCCGACCTCCTCCAAATATGCCCATCTCTTAATATCATCATAGTATGAACCCGATCAATTATTTATTGACTAGATTAGAGCATTCAGAACCCAATCACTGCCATTAGCAATGTTCATAGAGAACATTTGTCATATACCATACCATAGACAGCATCAATATCCTAAAGATCTAAGGGATTTAGACAATCCAATAACAATAAAAAGAACCCAGTAAAAGTGAGCCAAGGGGCCTGAGGGCACATTAATTGCTCAGTGATAGATCACTTACTTAGCATGTGTGAAGCCTAGGTTCAATTCCCAGTGCAGAAAAAAAAATGAAGGTAAAGGATTTAAATCATTATTTTTCCAGAGAAGACTGTTAGGGTTTGATTTTGAAATATACCTTACAGACTCATGTCTGCACAATTAATCCCCAACTGGTGGTGATATTTGTGGTGTAGAGCCTTTAGAAGGCAGAGCCTTGCTGGAGGAAGTGGTTCACTGGAGATCAGGTCTTCAGTATTATAAGCCCAGTCCTAAGCACCTCTCTGTCTGTCTGTCTGTCTGTCTGTCTGCCTGCCTGCCTCCCCTCTCTCTCATGTCCCTCTCCCCTCCTCCCCTCCCTTCCCGATGCACTGGGCTGTAGGCACACAGTCTGGCAACCTTGCCACGACAGCCACAAAACCAATCCTGCACTCACATCTTCCCTCAGTAACAGGAGTCATAAACTGAGGCTAAGGAGATGCTTCTTCCCACAGCTCACATCTTCTCAGGGATTTGCTGACAGTGAGGAGAAAAGTAAAACAAAGACCTATAGATTGTTAATGTGGATAAAAATGTGCTGGGCATCATCAGGGGGAGCAAATTAAAGCCATGAGATACAGATTCCTATTTGTTAGAAAGGCCATGGTCAAAAGACAGAAGATAGAACAAGTGCTGAGGAGGATTCGAAAAAGTTGAAGTCTTGCACAGAAATTCTGGGACCGTCAATTAGCATAGTCATTAGGGGAAACAGTATGGGGTTTCCTCAAACGTTTTGAAGTAGCTGGACCCCATAGTTCAGGCCTGTCATCCTAAACATGGGGAGGCTAAGGCAGAAAGACCACAAGTTCAAGGCCATCCTGGACACTGTCTCAAAAATGACAACAAAATGGTCTGAGGACATAGCTCTGGGTTGAATACTTACCTACCACGTGAGGCCTTAAGTTCAATGCATAGCTGTGGATGTATCCACCCAGAAGCATGCTCTAAGGGGAATGTTTCTGAGGGCTATGTCTTCCCATGCAAGGAGATGCTCTGCTCTACCATGCTCCTCCGCTACAGTACTTTCGATGATCACAGCCTCACGACAGCGCAGAACAAGCCACGGACTCAAACTGGGAGCCAAACTAAATCTCGCTTCGAACTGTTGCTCTCTGCTACTTGTCAGTGATGAAAAGTCTAACCCACATCTGTTGTGTGCTATTTTGTTACAGCATCCTCAGTGGGCTAAGACACTACACCAGTATCCTAGATTTTCATCTGAATTAACTTATGAATCCTCTAGGCATTCAGTACCTACTCCCCGTCCCCCACCAGTGATGAAAGAGCTGAATGAAGAAGTGAGCATGTAACCGCTGGGCCCAGGTCAGTTAATTTACATCTGTATTTCATGTACTGCATAAGGACATCTCTTTCAACAGCAGACCACATATGTGATGGTAGTTCCATAAGAATACAACATCTAGTGATATGATAGGACTATGATGATAGGACTATGATGATTGATAGGATAGTGATATGATAGGACTATGATGATAGGACTATGATGATAGGATAGTGATATGATAGGACTGTGATGATATGATAGGACTATGATATGATGCCAGGTGGTAGTGGTGCACACCTTTAATCCCAGCACTCTGGTGGCAGGTGCAGGCGGATCTCTGTGACCATGCCAGCCTGGTCTACAAGAGCAAGTTCCAGGACAGCCAGGACTTTTTATATAGAAAAACCCTGTCTTGGAAAAACTAACATTCTACTACAAGAGGAATGTGAAGGAGCTGGACAGGCAGACATGGGAAGGTGTGGTTTCAAAGCAAACTTCAGAATGGGAAGACTTTCTTATTTTCAAGTGATACCGCTTTTGTAAACAGAGGAAGACAAATGCCTATATCAGATGATTGGTAGGGAAAGTACTGCACGGTAATTGACCCTGATACATGAAAACTAATTTCCCAGTAGCAGTGTATAAGGAATGGTAAAGTATTTAAACATTTCAAAGCATTTGCATAGAACTCTGCTAGCTGACCAAATACCAATACCTATTAATTAGACGTCTGAAAGATCAATATTTTGGTTACATTTTCTCATTTTAAGAGGATTTCTTGGGGAAGGGTTTAGTGCTGGGGTTCATATCTTTGTTTTTAAAGCTAAAAGAAATTATGTTCCCGCCCTTAGCTCCTTCCCCTCTAGCTGACTCCATGATGAGACAGTCCTAGTAGGATTTCATCAGGATCAGGTGTGCAGCACAATGAGCGGGTAATGGTGTGGGGCCAGCAGGAAGAATAGAAGGCACCAGGGGTAGAATTCAAGGTCTTTCTGAAGAGTCCCAACTAACCCTGGAGGAAAATCTGGTCTTATTGTTTATGCATTTGTGACTGTGTGTGTGACTGCATGTGTGTGGGGTGTGTGTGTGCTCGCACGCGCATGAAAAATAATTGCAAGGATTAATAGATGCCTACATACGTAATGCCCATCCCCCATAAGAGCTTGCATTCTGAATAGCAATTTTGTTGTTATCTCAAAGTTAACCAATCAAACACACTGAGCTTCAGTTTCCTTGGTAACCGACCTCTGCTTCCTATCTAGACTTCTGGTCATAAGAGAGAAAAGAAAAAATACAGGACTAGAAAAAGCAGGCTAGAAAATGTCATCTCTTCTGTGCTCCCTCCCCCACTTCTTACTGCAGTCTATTTCTCTGTCATTGTCATCCCCAACCCCCGCCATCAAAAAAAAAAAAATCAGCAAAGGCTGGTGAGGTCCAGTGAGCTGACGTCCACCTGTATGTATCTTTGCCTTCATCTCTGCATCAGTTTGGTCCTAACTAGTAAAATCCTCAGCAAAACAGATGTCTTCCCTTGTACGCCACTCCACCTCTATTTCTGAAATATATTTTTCTTTTTCTTTTCTTTTCTTATTTTTTTTATTTTTATATTATTATTACAAATTTCCACCTCCCCCCTCCTCCCATTTCCCTCCCCTCCCCCCATTTCCCCTCCCTCTCCAGTCCAAAGAGCAGTCAGGGTTCCCTGCCCCGTGGGAAGTCCGAGGTTCTCCCCACTCCACCCCAGGTCTAGGAAGGTGAGCATCCAAACAGACAAGGTGGAATATATTTTTCTTATGATTAGTCATCAGCATGATCCACCACCTGAATTTGCTCTCCTGCATCTTCCCTTTCTATCTTACTGAAATAAGTGTTGGCGAGAATGATCCACAGAAGAGACAGAGGCAGGTAGGACTCATGGAATCCCCGGGTGGTGGCTTTTTAAAACCATGCCTTGGGGAATCCCACTACTGCATCTTCATTGAACTCTGAAGGGTACACACACACACACACACACACACACACACACACACACACACACACACACACACCATATGTCTGATGAAAACCTACTAGAACGGTCACATCATGGAGTCAGCCAGAGGAGAAAGAGTTAAGAATGGAACCATAATTTCTTTTAGCTTTAAAAACAACAAAAATATGAACCCTGGTACCAAAACCTTCCCCAAGAAATCCTCTTAAAATGAGAAAATATAATCAAATTATTGATCTTTCTAATGTCTAACTAATGGGTATTTGTATTTCGTCAGCTAGTAGAGTCCTATGCAAACATAATTGAAATGCTTAGATACTTTAAAATATACAAAGATTAAAAAAATTTAACTTAATTTCTTTTAAAAAATGTTTTAATTGAAATAGAATTACATCCCTTCCCCCTCCCATTCCTCACTCCAGTCCTTTCCATACTCCTATTCTCAAGTTGATAGCCTCTTTTCTGTTGATTATATTTGTTTTACACACAAACACACACACACACACACACACACACACACACACACACACACACACACAGCCTTCTGAGTCTGTTTTCGTTGTTGCTTATGTCTCCAAGGCTGATCATGCTGCATTAGGACAACTAATAAATAAGAGGGCTCATGCCTACGAGGCTAATTCTCCTTCACTAAGCAGTCATTAGCTGTTTGCAGTTCTTTGTCTAGGGGTGGGAGCCTGCGAATTTCCCCTTGAATGATAACATGGCCACTGATAATACCATTGTTCCAGTTTTGTGGCCATTTCTAGAGGAGGTTGACAGCAGACTTCCTAGTATTCTGGCTCTTGGAATCTTTCTAGCCCCTCTTCCTTAATGTTCCCCGATCCATAAATGCAGGAGCTATGATGGAGATGTGTTGTAGGAGCTGCGGTGGGCTGCGTTCCCGCCCAGCTCCGCACACCTAGCTTTACCTGAAATAATTACACGGAAACTGTATTCTTTTAAATACTGCTTGGCCCACTGAGATGTATCCATTGGGGCTGAGCTCATCACGTTGTGTCTAGTTCTGGTTTTCTATGATGGTCTCCATTTGCTATAGAGAGAGACTTCTTTGATGAGGGGTGGTGGCTACACTTACTGTGGCTTCAGGATAAGATTTGAGATGTAGTAAGAATTATGCTGTTCTAGCAAAGTGGTGGTAATAGATTCTCTTTTAAGATCTATGTCCTCACTAGCCCTAGGAGGTTGGCTAGGTTTCCAGTACCAGGCATGGTTTCTCTCCTGTTGACTGACCCTTAAGTCAGTGAGAGAGTTGTTGGTTACCAATGAAGTGTGGGTTGCACTTATTACACCTTCATGCATCTCCTTCCATGCCAGTAACTGCCCTGGTTCTTAGGTGTTGCAGCCGGGTGAGGGGTGTCTTTAATTGTTTCCCTCCCTTGGCAGCTTGCATAGTAATTTCTGGAACAGTAGAAGCCAGACCTCAGGAAAGAGGCTTTCAGGTCACAATCAACTCAAGTCACCTGAGTCATGTATCCTACGTGTCTTCAGCAATAGGAGCCTACCCTAAAACCCTGAGAGGCAACCAAGGGCTACATTGATAATCTACATTATTTTGGGAGTCCCTTGGACTACTCTGGTCAACCAATTGAAAGGAGGTTTCTTATGCTTGGCACTGGGGTATTTGTTAGTCTGTGGTTCTTGTGGAGAGCAAAATAGCTTAACTTTCTCTAACACACACACACACACACACACACACACACACACATACACACACTTACATATATTCTTGTGCATTTTAGGTAATTATAAAATCTTATGATTTGAGGCTGTATCAAACAACCTTGTTCTCTGAAGTGAAGCTTCATGCTGGAGCCCTGCCCCCATCTTCTCTAACCTTGCATGCAATCTCACTTGAAAACAACCCACCCTACCCTTCTAATCCTTTAGGTCCATCACCAACCCTTCCACAAGTGACCTCTCTGCAGTGTTTATGACATCCATACAGGGTTTCATAGAAATCCAACTTTCTAGCTGGGTATAACGGTGTATCACTGTAATCCCAGCACTGGAGAGATGGAAGCATGAGGAATGCAAGTTCAAGAACAGCCTGGACTACATAGTGAGACCTTGCCACCACCCTCACCACCTCCACACACAAAATTAAAATCTTGGTATGATGGTACACAACTATCATCTCAGGAAATGTTTGGAGGTAGAAATTGGGAAGAAGAAGGGGGGATTATGACTTCAGGTCTATTCGTGATACACAGCAAAATTCTGTCTCAGCAAAACACACAAAACAAATTCAACTTATTAGGATATGCCTCAATGCTAGCAAGCCCCAACTATGTTGTTCTCATGGCTCTATGTCTCTGGGATCTAATCTTTAGCTGCCATAGGAAGCACTCAGGTCCTCTATTTATTGGTATAAATTACTACTATGAAAATGTTCTTTCTTTCCTGGGTGGCCTGAGACCATACCTGTAAAGAAAACCTGTCTCTCCTGTCTCATTCCTGGAGGGACCTAGATTTCAGAATTTCCACATCTTCTGTCACCTCTCTTGTATGTACTTTCCCTCCCCAAGTTCTCCTAGTTTCAGAATCTATAAGGACTCAGAGGAGAGGCAGGATAAAGATAACATTACTGATATCCACCCTGTAGAAAGTGATTTAAAGAAGAAAGCTTGGGTGAGGGTAAAGCTTGACAATGTGTCCCTAATTTCCTCCCCACTCCAGAATTCCAAATGACCCAGGCATCTATACTAATCCAAACGTATCCCTACTTTGCTTTTCAGGGGACCCAATTTCCATATTCCTATTCTGATGCTGAGACCCTAGAGTGTACTCCACATCAGCCACCTCCATCCATACTCACAGACAATAACAACCAACTTTCCATACAGTATCTTGGGACAAACATGACAAGCTTTTTAATATTACATTTAAATTTATTTAGTGCATGCATGTATGCAGGAACCTGGTGTGTGTGTGTGTGTGTGTGTGTGTGTGTGTGTGTGTGTAGGACAAATTTCAAGAATCACTCTCCATGCGTGTCCTAGGGACCACATTCAGGTCCTCAGACTTGGTAGCAAGTGCCTTTATCCACTCAGCCACCTCACCATTCCCAAACATGAAATTTTAAAATTGTACTAATTTGAATCAGTGTCAATGAAAAAACCCAAACAACAACATGCAGAATTAAATAAAGCATTTGAGTCTATACTCAGCTTAATTTACACCCTCAGTAATTTCTTTAAATAATAAAAAAAGTTAAAATAAACTGCATTTTCAGTATTGTATAGCAATACGAGGGCCAGGGAGATGGCTGAATGCACTTGACTCCAGGCCTGAAAACCTGAATTTGATAGCTGGTATCCATGTAGCTGAAGAGAAAACCAACTCCCAAAAGTTGTCCTTGGGCATCCACATACATGTATCATAACATACATGTGCATGCACATAAGTGTGCATGTACACACACAAATAAATGTATAAAAACTATACAACAAATAAGTCTTACTTTTTAAATTTTATTCTTTTTGTAAATTCTTTGAAAATTCTGTACCACGTATTTTGATAATAACCACTTCTACTCCCCTAACTCCTCCCAGATCCTCTCCATTTCCCTACCCATCCAACTTTATGTCCTCCTGCTTTAAAACCCATTGCCTTAGTTAGGGTTTCTAGTGCTGTGAAGAGACACCATGACCACAGCAACTTTTTATGAAGGAAAACATTTAATTAAGGCCAGCTTACAGTATCATCATGAGGTGGCAAACATGGTGGCATGCAGTCAGGCATGGTGCTGAGAGGTCTACATCTCGATCTGCAGGCAACAGGAAATGAACTGTCTACCACACTGGGCGTAGCTTGAGCAAAGGAGACCTCAAAGCCCATCCATCCCACAGCAACACCCTTTCTCCTCTAAGGCCACACCTACTCCAACAAAGCCCTGCATCCTAATAGTAGGGACTATTTTCTTTCAAACCACCACAGCCACCAAGTCCAATTTATGTTGTACATATATTCTTAGATGTGTGGCCTTCCATTGGAGCCTGGTTGACCTACCAGAGGCCATACCAGTAAAGAAAACTGTCTCTGTCTCTGTCTCTTTCTCTCGCAGGTGCTATCAATTGCCAATAGCTTCTCAGCCAGCAGGGCTGAATTGCGCTTGCAGAATTCTTGTGTATAACTGTCTCACTGTGTCCATGAATCACAATTTCCTTGTAGTTATTCACCACCTCTGGTTTTACAGTATTTCTCCCTTCTGCAGTGATCCCCTCGCCTTGGGAGGAGGTTGGTGGTACTTAGGTTTCATTTAGAGCTGAACATTCTGCAGTCTCTTATTTTCTGCACTGTGACCAGTTGTATATCTTCTACAAGTAAATTTCTCGGATGAGGGTTGAGAGATGAACTGATGTATGGGCCTTCCAATAAATCATTAGGAATCTGTTTAATACTATTTCTCATTAGTGGAATAACACTAGTAGGTTCTCCCCTGGGCCTGAGACCTGTATAGTCACAGGTTCTTGGCCTTGATAATGGTGCCAGGTATGGGCTTCAACTTGTGGAGCAGACCTCAAATCCAATTAGGAAGTGGTTGATTATTACTACAATACTTGTGCCTCTCTTGAGCTGGTAAGGATGTCTTGCTAGGTAAGGAATTATACAATAACTTGCAGGGTTCATAGCTTTGTGAAGTTTGCTGATTATTTTTCTCCTCCAATAGGAAGCATGGCATCTTCCAGCACTATGAAAGCTAGGCAGTATAGTTAAAGCTTCCAAGAGAAGACTAGCAAATTGATTTCTCCATGTTCTTTGACTCAAGTCTATGGCATCTTCATCAATAGGGACTTATCATCCAGTCCTGGAAGGTAACCAAGAGAATTGGCAATATTCTGACATGTTTGGGAGTCTATGGGACCTCATTGGACAGCAACTCTAAAAGAAGTAACTGGCGTTTTTATTTGTTAGCCTTGTAGTGTTTAGAAAGGGGGTTATCACCCCGTTACAAGATAACTCTGTTTTAAGCATATATACACACATATATGTATGTATATGCATACATACACACATATATATGTGATACCTTCTACAGCAGTGGTTTTTCATATGACCTTTTCCAAGGCTCTTTACATTATTTATCTCTACCCATATTTCTTCCTCTACTCTGCCTTCCCCAAACCCACTTTAATCATTCCTGTTTGTTTATTCCCACTTAACCACTTACATCATTGAGCTCATCTCCCTTGAAAGCCACTGCTCCCAACTTATGTCCCATTACTAATTTTCTAATCTTTACGGGTATTGCAAATGAGGAACACATATCAAAAGATTCAATACTAACATCTACAAAGGAGAGAAAATGCAGTATTTGTCTTTCTGGGGCTGGGATACCTAACTAAGAATGATTGTTTCCAGCTCCATCCATTCACCTGCAGATTTCATGATTTCTTTAAACAGTTGAGTAAGAGTCCATTATGTAAAAGTACCCTATTTTCATTATCTGCTCACCGATTGATAGCTACCAAGGCTGTTTCCATATCCTGACTCTTGTGACTAGAGCGGCAATGAACATGAATGAGGAAGTGTCTCTGTGGCAGAACAGTCCTCTGGATATGTGACCAAGAGTGGCACAGCTGGATAATGTGGCCGATCTATTTCTATCTTTTGGGAGAGCCTCCACACTGATTTCCATAGTGACTGTACAAGTTTGCATTCCCACCAGCAACGAATAAGTATTTTCCCCTTTCTCATACCCATATAACATTTACTGTAAATAAAAAATTAACAATGCTAATTTGAGTAAGATGAAATCTCAAAATAGTTTTAAGTACATTTCCCTAATGGTTAAGGGCATTGGACATTTTTGAAATACACCTACTTGTATTTCATCTTTTGAGAACTCTAGTTTCATGCCCCATTTTGAAATTGGGTTGTTGTTTGAGTCCTTCGTATATTCTAGACACTAACTTTCTGACAGACATATAATTGGTAAGCATTTTTCCCATTCTGCATGCTACCTCTTCATTAGGATGACAGGAAGTGTCTCACTATGCAGTTATGACAGTCATGGGACTGGATATGTGGACCATGTTGGCCTCAAACTCATAGAGATCCATCTGACTATTTAGTCTATAATAAATTATGATACATAAGTTTGATGCTACATGCTGTGTGAGAGACTTTTCTTGGGAAGATGACACACAAACAGGTTTACTCCCCTCAGAAAGGGAGCCTATGACATGATGTGGGAGTGTCATCTATCTATCTGTTGCTTTCATTGGTTAATTAATAAAGAAACTGCTTGGCCTTTGATAGGCCAGTCCTTAGGTGGGTGGAGTAGACAGAACAGAATGCTGGGAGAAAGAAGCCAAGTCAGTCAGTCGCCATGATTCTCTTCTCCAAGACAGACACAGGTTAAGATCTTTCCTGGTAAGTCAACCTTGTGGTGCTATACAGATTACTAAATATGGGTTAATCAAGATGTGACAGTTAGCCAGTAAGAGGCTAGAGCTAATGGGCCAAGCAGTGTTTAAAAGAATACAATTTGTGTGTCCTACATCTTGCTTCAAAGCAAAACAGGAAATGAACTGAGTGTCACACTGAGCACAACTTAGGTAAAGGAGACCCCAAAGACTGCTTCCACAGTGACACACTTCCTCCAAAAGGCCACATCCACTCCAACAAGGTGACACCTCCTAATAGTGCCACTCCCTATGAGTTTATGGGGACCAATTATATTCAAACCACCACACTAACCATAGAAGGGATGACTCAAAGGCTGCTACATCATTGAAAAGCCCACTCCAACATACGCGATGACTCAAGAAAGCTGCATCTGTGTATAGATTTATATATTGTTTTATAAGTTGTTTTCTATAAGCCTACCTAGAGCACAGAGGGGACAAAGTGAGTCATTCCAACTAGCTAAGTGACATATCTTTTGTGAGGAAATGTGATGCAAGCCGTCATCCCTCAAAGGAGATATATAAAACAAATCCTCTCTCTGACTCTACAGAGGAATGTAAACACACATACACTGGGGGGAGGAGGGGGATGAAAAATGGTTTAGCATTTAAGAGCATTTGTTGTTCTTATAGCGGATCGAGTTTGGTTCCCAGTACTCATAGGATAGATATAATTCCAGTTCTAAGGGATCCACGTTCTTCTCCTGACATCCACCACACGAGGCATGTACATGGTGCACACATACAGACACAGAGGTCAAAACCCATACATAGAAAATAAATCAATCTGAAAAAAAGAGCAGGAAGGAGTGACAGCAAAACAGCAGACCTCTAAGTTTTTGTTCACCAGAAAAACTGTTTAAAGCAACTCTGTGGGATCTCTGGAAAACAATGTGTGTATGTTATGCAGCAATCAAGCAATGAAGAAAAAGGAGTCTTCAAACAGAGAGAAAGTTTTGTATGCCTTTCAACTCAGTTTTGTCCATTTCGCCCCAGGAATGCCAGCAGGCATAACATTGAGCAATGGCAGCCTGGTTTCCAGTACTGATCATCAGAGAAGCAGCAGTAGAGAGACCTTCCCTAATTCGAAAAGTCACTCCATGTATATGTCATGCTATTGGAATACTAGCACTTAGGAGGTTCAGGAAAGAGGACAGCCATCTTGTCTAAAAAAATAAAGAAAAAATAAACAAGAACATCAATGTGTTAAAATTCAAAATTTGTAGAGGTAAAAGGGGACAAAAAGAAAAGCAATTCTGAGCATGCTATATGGCTGAGCCTTGAAAGCATTGTGTTGAGGGGAAATACCATCTGATTCCATAGACAAGAGGAAGGGGTGTGCAGTGGTCATCTGCACACAGTCAGAAAGTACAAAGGTGGCTGCCAGAGATTGGGGAACTATCAACTTAGGGGTATACATTTTCAGTTGGGAGATGGTCTGGATGGCTACAACAGCTGCAATGCACATATCAAAGTGGCTAAAATGGCAAAAGTTTTACTTATGTATGCTATATCATAGTAATAAAAAGAAGTAACAAGGGGGCTGGAGAGATGGCTCAGTGGTTAAGAGCATTGCCTGCTCTTCCAAAGGTCCTGAGTTCAATTCCCAGCAACCACATGGTGGCTCACAACCATCTGTAATGAGGTCTGGTGCCCTCTTCTGGACGACAGGCATACATGCAAACAGAATATTGTATACATAATAAATAAATGTTAAAAAAAACTTTAAAGTTTTTTTTAAAAAAGAATAAGTAACAATATCTACATAAAATTCCATAAGATTGGCAAGGGATTTTTCCAAAATCTAAATCTAATGTGGGTACTGTGATGTTCCATGTTCTTTGGGACTCCTACACTGTGAAGTAGTATTTAATGTTATTTATCCAATCAGAATATCAGGGTCTCTGTACATTGTGTTGCCCTTGGAGTCTTAGCTTTATTAAGTGTTCAGTAACTTTTATTGGATTATAGACTGTTTTCATAATTTCTTTTTTTTATTATTTATTTATTAAGGATTTCTGCCTCCTCCCTGCAACCGCTTCCCATTTCCCTCCCCCTCCCCTGATCAAGTCCCCCTCCCTCATCTGCTCGAAGAGCAATCAGGGTTCCCTGACCTGTGGGAAGCCCAAGGACCGCCCACCTCTATCCAGGTCTCGTAAGATGAGCATCCAAACTGCCTAGGCTTCCACAAAGCCAGTATGTGCAGTAGGATCAAAAACCCACTGCGATTGTTCTTGAGTTCTCAGTATTCCTCATTGTCCGCTATGTTCAGCTAGTCCGGATTTATCCCATGCTTTTATAATTTCTAATTGTCATGAAAATAGACAGATTAAGCTGGGTGTGGTGACACATACCTTTAATTCAACATTTGGGAGGCAGAGGCAGAGGCAAATGGCTCTCCATGACTTCGAAGCTAGCCCTGTTTACACAGCAAGTTTCAGGCCAAGCAAGACTACATACATTCCCTGGATTCTGTCCCCCAAGACTACTTCCCAAGGCCCATCCCATCCCAGTTTGTCACTGGCCCCACTGCTGGGCCCTTACCCCAACCCAGTGGTCTTCTGCCACTCAGGGGTAGGCCACACCAGTCAGAACAGAACTGGTGAGTGACCTGGCAAAACTACTCTATTCCCTAGATCCTGTATCCCAAGGCCTTTCCCACAGTCTACTTCATCCCCTCTCAACGCTGCCCCCCTCCCCCCGCCTGCTGGTCTCTGCCCTCAATCCCAAGGGAATATCTGCTACTCAAGTACAAGTTGTACCAGTCAGAACAGGTATAAACCACACCAACTTGATCAGGCCACAGCTGTTAGGTGTAGGCTACACTAATCAGGAGAACAGAGACTCCCTGTGCCAAAGGACAAACTAAGCACAAGAGGGACAACAGACAACTTGGACAGAGACTCCCAACTAGACCAGAATCAGGCTGGACACCAGAAATCCAGTCCACAAAGATGAGAAAACCAAAGAGAAAACAGAAGCCAAGGAAAAAAACACCAACCCAACAAAGGCAAACTCAGAAATCAGTATAATATACAATCAACAACAGCCAGGGCAAAATGGCATCACCAGAGTCCAGCTATCCTACAACAGCAAAACCTGAACATTCCAATGCAGCTGAAACACAAGAAAATGACTTTAAAACCAACTTTATGACTTTCTTAAAGAGGAAATGAAAGACTCTCTTAAAGAAATCGAGGAAAAGACAAAAAATTAGAGGATATCAACAAAGCCATCAAAGAATGCCAAAAAGCCAAGAACAAACCAAACACACAGGTGAAGGAAACTATTCATGACATGAAAATTGAAAAAGAAGAAATAAATAAAACACAAACTGAAGGAATTCAGGAAATGAAAAATCTGGGTAAGTGAACAGGAAGGGATGGAAGAGAGAATCTTAGGTGTTGAAGATACAATAGAAGAAACAGATTCATCAAAGAAAATATTAAAACCCGAAAAGCTCCAAACACAAAACATCCAGAAAATCTGGAATACCATGAAAAGACCAAACCTAAGCATAATAGGAACAGAAAGAGAAGAATCTCAGCACAAAAACGCCGAAAATATACTAAAAAAAAATCACAGAAGAAAATTTTCCTAACCTTAAAGAATGGTACAAAAAGTTTACAGAACACCTGATAGATTGTGCTGGAGGCCCATATCCAGACAGGTCCATTGACCTGGGATAGATGGATGAAGTCAGTACAACAAAGAAACTGTGACTACCTGTTTTAAACAAGTGTCCCTGGATAGCTTGGCTTATATTTATTTGTACAATTTCAATGCTTTGCAGGAACAGTTTTGCATTCAGATTTGTTCCTTTAAGTTTCTAAAAATGGCTACAATAATTTCCAGTTTGTATCTCTGTTTTTTTCTCCTCCTGTCTTCCAACTTTCCCACCTGTAACCATTACCTATTTGATCCATAGCTCTAATGGAGACATACCAGGTTTTTCCATTTATCCAAAGGCAACATGGAAATTTACTCTTAAAAGTTGGCACTGTTTGTAGGGTTAAGACAGCCCCTTTAGGGGGCGGGGTTTGCCTCAGGCGAATGCCTGCCAATAAATGGGCGCACAGGGAGGCAGCTCGCCCTTTTTCCTTCCTACCTCCTGTGCCACGTGGGAACTTCGGTTCTGTAAGTTTATCATTAAAGTGTGAATATTCTTTAGTATCTGCATTGCATTTATTTACGCCGATACATTTGGCACCCTCCCCGTGGGGCTTTGCCGAGACCCGGCCCAAATCGGAGCCACTGCTCCTGGCGGTGGTCTCCCTGGGCGCGCAGAAGCAGGTGAGATTCTGAGTGACTTGATTTTCCCTGCTGCTTGCTAGAGAATCAAGCGGGACGGGAGAGCTAGCACTCCTGGCGTTTTGAAATCAGCAGCACCTCTGTAACAGCGGGATCACTCTCTGTTCCCCTCCCACCTCCGCCGGCACTCGGGTCACATGACAGCTGCCCTGTGAGCCCCGGCACAAAAACGCAGGCATCCCTTTGATTTGTTCACTTTGCTGGCTTTTCTCTATTCCCTTTCTGTCCCAATTGCTACTTATCAGTCTGGTGTCTGTTTCAATTTTGTTTTTGAGTCATTTATTTCAGATTTAGGGCACGTGGACTCAACTGGACTCTTTCGCCACCACTGGCAGGAACCAGTCATTACAGGTAAGAGAATTTTTTCTTTTATAAATAATGTCTGAGAACATGACAATTTCAGATTTCAACAGCTTTTTTGAGTGCACCATTTGGGAGATCTTACAAGAGGTGTCTATCAACCCACATCTATGAATATTTCTGGGATTCTTAATTTTCCTTAGCACTATTTGGTTTGATAATAGGAAAATGATCAAATCTCTTAAGGCAGAGGTTGAACGTTTAAAAACTATTGAGAATGACAACAATCTTCTCAAGAATCAGTTTGAAGTTCTCCAGGAAGAAAACAGATCTTTGTTTAACATGACTCGGTTAACTGAGCAAAATCTAGAAAAGGTACAGGCTGATGGTAAGGAGAAATTCATTACTATGGAAGAAGGAACAGCTGAATTAGATCGTAAGTTCCAGCAGTCCCTTTCTGTAGGAACTGAAACATTAACTGAGAGAATCAAAACTGCTGAATGTGACAATCGGATTTTGTCTAAAGCTTATGATAGATTGGCGGAAAGATTATCAATACAAAAAGGCACGGTTTATGCCATAAAAATTATGTCCAAAGATGACAAGTTATCTCTAATGGACAAATTTCATACTTTAGAATCCTCAATGAAGGCTTTGGAACATAATTCTGGACAGGAGATTCAGACATTACAAAAAGCAATGGTGAATAGAATTGAAAAGATTGAGGAATTTCTAAATTCTGATGAAGAAGAGCAAAGGGTAGAAAGGCAAATTTTAACTACATCTGTGGATAAATCCCTTAGGGACAATTTCCACAAAGCTCTACCTACAGCTCTACCTGCCTTTCCAGTAATAACAACAGAGAGGGTGATTGGTTCCAGAAACCCTAGGGTCATCAAGGAAGATACATGGGAGCCTGTCCGTATGAATGACCTCAAGGAAATAAAACAGGCTGTCATGACTTTTGGGATGCAAGCCTCTTTTGTTAAAGAGATGCTAAGATCTTGGGCCACGAAAAGCAGAGCAACCCCCTCGGACTGGCTCCAGCTGAGGTCCGTGGTCCTTGAGAGTGGACCACAATTAAAATGGAAATGCTTATTCAGGCAAGAGGCTAGACTTTTAGAGCAGCAGGAAAAGGTGAAGGGAATTGACATTTCCCTAGACAAAATTCTAGGTGAAGGGCTCTTTTCCGACCCTCAGGAACAAGCTAATTTGGAGGAAAACATACTCTCCATGTGTACTACAGCAGCCTTAAGGGCTTGGGACAGAGTACAAGACCCAGGACAGAGAATGGAATCATTTGTCACAGTGAAACAGGGTCAGAGAGAACCCTTTAGTGACTTTTTACAAAGGTTAACTAAGGCTGTACAAATAGGGATATCTGACCCAGAAGCAAGACGTATAATAATTGAGTCTTTGGCTTACGAAAATGCAAATGTGGAATGCAAAAAGATCTTGGGGCCTTTAAAGTTCAGATCAGCATCCTTGGAAGAATGGGTCTTGCATACACTAAATGTTGACACATTTGACTATGGCACTGAAGCATGGGTAGAAGAAGCAATTTCCAATGGTAAAAGGAGACACCAGAATACCAAATGTTTTAATTGTGGCAAAATGGGTCATATGAAAAGGAATTGTAAACAACGGATTTTCAGAAATAATAATAATGCATCTTCTAGAAATAACAGAAATAGAAGGACTCAGCCTTCAGGTTTATGTAGAAGATGTGGAAACGGCAGGCATTGGACGAATGAATGCAGGTCTACAAGGGATAGACAAGGCAATCTGATACAGACGGGAAACGTGAGAGGGGGGGCCTCACAGGCCCCCATGGCAAACATGGTTCAGTCATTTCCAGTTTCTGCAGAGAACATGCCTCGTCAGGACAATTAGAAAGCCACATGCCTACTGTTACAAGCACTAGTAATCAGAAAGATGAGTTAGGTGTGTTTTGGCAAACTTCTATAAATGATCAAAGACCTAAGCTGAGAGTGCGTGTAAATGGCATTTTTATTACTGGCCTGCTGGACACAGGTGCTGATGTAAGTATCATTACCCCAGAATCTTGGCATCCATATTGGCCTCTTCAGAATGTAAATGTTCAGCTCCTGGGAACTGGAACCCTATCTCGAGTAAGGCAGAGCACGAGATGGGTTGAATGTATAGGGCCAGAGGGACAAATAGGAAAATTAAGGCAATATGTAGCCAATATCGCAATGAATTTATGGGGTCGTGACCTATTACAACAATGGAATACCGAAATTAACATTCTTGCTACTTCTAGAGCCTATATTTCTGAGAATAATATTAAAAGTTATTACAAACGGAGAAAACCAGCCATTAGGGCTGTGCAAGAACAAGCAATTGATGTCCCTTCAGAGATACCAACAGCCTTGCCTCTAAAATGGTTGACTGAGAAACCAATATGGACAAAGCAATGACCTTTAGCTGAGGAAAAGTTACAGGCTTTAGAACAGCTGGTACAAGAACAACTAGATGCTGGACATATAGAAGAATCTACCAGCCCTTGGAATTCTCCTGTATTTGTGGTTAAGAAAAAATCAGGTAAATGGAGAATGGTGACAGATCTCAGGGCCATCAACAAGGTTATTCAACATATGGGCCCTCTGCAATCTGGAATTCCTTTGCCCTCTTTATTACCAAAAGGATGGCCTCTCATAGTTATTGATTTAAAGGATTGTTTTTTCACTATACCTTTGCAAAAAGAAGATAGAGAAAAATTTGCCTTCACAGTGCCTACTTATAACAATTCTCAACCTTCGAGGAGGTACCACTGGACCATCCTCCCCCAGGGTATGTTAAATAGCCCCTCCCTGTGCCAATATTTTGTGAACCAACCATTGCAAATAATACGCAAGCAATTTCCCAAATCTATAGTATACCATTACATGGATGACATCTTGTTATCCGATTCAAACATGGATACCTTGAACAGACTGTTTGAAGAAATAAAGATACTTTTACCTAAATGGGGATTGCAAATCGCTCCTGAAAAGATTCAGAAGGGAGATTCTGTTAATTATTTAGGTTATAAAATAGGTTTGCAAAAAAATAAGACACAAAAAGCACAAATTAGGAGAGATCGGTTACGGACTCTTAATGACTTTCAAAGACTGTTAGGAGACATTTCCAGTCTACGACCAGCTATTGGAATAACACCTGATCTAATAATTCATTTGAACAAAACCTTGGATGGTGATAAAGATTTAAACAGTCCCAGAGAATTAACAGCTGAAGCAGAAAAGGAACTGACAAAGATTGAGGAAAAATTACAACAGGCACATGTGGACAGGGTGAATCCAGAGCTCGATTGTATTCTCGTCATACTACCATCAAAAATTTCTCCTACAGGAATTTTAACGCAGAGAGATGATATTATCTGGGAATGGATCTTTTTATCACATAAACCAAGTAAGAAACTGAAAACTTATGTGGAAAAGGTCTCTGAGTTAAATATAAAAGGCAAGCTGAGACTTCGTCAACTAGCAGGCATAGACCCAGCAGAAATTATAGTGCCTTTCACTGCTGATGAACTAAAGAAATTATGGGAAGATAATGAACCATGGCAAAGAGCTTGTGCTAATTTTTTGGGAGAAATTAATAACAACTATCCAAAAAGCAAGAGGCTTAACTTCATAAAGAGAACTTCTTGGATCCTTCCTCGAATCGTCCATGATGCTCCAAAAACTGGAGCCCGTACATTCTATACTGATGCCAATAAATCAGGGAAGGCAGGTTACAAATCAGAAGACTTGGGTAAGGTGGAACAAAGTCCTTATGATTCTGTCCAGAAGGCAGAATTATATGCCATTCTTATGGTACTAAGAGATTTTAAAGAACCTATTAATATAGTTACAGATTCACAATACGCAGAAAGAGTTATTTTACATATTGAAACTGCTGAATTTATACCTGATGATACAGAACTAACCTCATTGTTTATCCAGGTTCAAGATTTGATCAGGAACAGGCTTTGCCCTATGTACATAACACACATCCGATCCCATACGGGTCTGCCAGGTCCTCTAGCACAAGGTAATGCAGAAATCGATCAATTATTGATTGGTAGTGTGCTACAAGCTTCTGAATTTCATAAAAAAACATCATGTTAATAGCAAAGGTTTGAAGAAAGAGTTTTCTATTACATGGCAACAAGCTAAGGAGATTGTGAAGAAATGCCCTACCTGCTCTTTCTATAACCAAACGCCACTGCCAGCAGGGGCTAATTCAAAGGGCACCCATAGAAATGAAATCTGGCAGATGGATGTGTTCCACTTTGCAGAATTTGGCAAATTGAAGTATGTTCATCACACCATCGACACTTATTCAGGCTTTCAGTGGGCAACTGCTTTAAGTTCAGAAAAAGCTGATTCAGTAATCACTCATTTATTAGAAGTCATGGCTATCATGGGTATACCTACACAAATAAAGACAGATAATGGTCCTGTTCATGTCTCTAGGAAAATGAAACGGTTTTTTGATTATTACAATATCAAGCATGTTACAGGTATACCATACAATCCTACAGGTCAAGCAGTCATAGAAAGATCAAATCGAACTATAAAGGATATGTTGAACAAACAGAAAGGGGTGGAAAACACCCCCAGAAATAGGTTACATAATGCTTTGTTAACCTTGAATTTTCTCAACGCTAATGAGAAGGGAACGACGGCTGCAGAAAGACATTGGATAATGGAAAAGTCTGCTGAACTAAATCAACCAGTTTATTTCAAGGATGTGCTGACCTCACAATGGAAGCCAGGAGATGTGCTGCATTGGGGAAGGGGTTTTGCTCTTATCTCCACAGGTGAGGAAATATTATGGATACCGTCAAAATTAATAATGGTTCGGTTTGAGGAAGAGAAGTCACTTGGAAAAGATAAATAATAATTCATTCACAAGGATGACCGGCATTCAGATGGTAAGGATTACAGATAGGATGGGGGCAGGGTTCTTTTCTTATCTCCACAGGAAAATATTCATCTCCGAAGAATTTAAGGGACCCTGAATATTTAATTACTGATGGATGGAAAATAGTTATGACCCACTAAACATCAACAATAAAATTCTATACATATTGTAAGTATTGATTTTTTTATATATATTTATATGTTTTATTGAACACTTCTTTATTAATGTGTAGGGCTGGTTTTGGAGTTGGACTATGGCTCAGTCCCTCTTCAATTCCAAGCCTGTTGATAAGAGATATTTCAGAGTTTGTGTCTCAGGTCAGGAGCCATGAAATGGGACAGAATAAGAATAATTTTATATTTGATAAACTTTCTTTGCCTTTCCTCATATCTGTGTCTTTCTTTATATGTCAGTATATGTCCTTGTTGTTAATGTTTAAATTTCCCATAACAAGCAACATATTTTCCTACAGTAATCTTTGAAGTTTCAAGGATGAATATGGGGCCCCACAACATCAACTCATTCTGGCTTTTATGACATCATGAATTTTTCTTTTCTTTTTTTTTAAGCGCTAATTTTAGACCTGTTTTTTGGTACCAACTGCAAGAGACAATTTCGTATGATGCACATTTTTGACAATGCTCTGGCCGGACCTTCTCAAAACACTCAGAGACTAGTTATAATTTTCTTAAGTCAAAGGTTAATTTGGAATTTTAGCATCATTTGCTTTCACAGGGGCCCCTAAGAAGAACGTCGCCCCCATGTCAGCTAGAAGCAATTTAAGAGGACGACGTCCCCTCTCCCAACAGAGTTTGCCCACAGGGTTAGGGACATCTTTTAGTGGTTGGTTTAGGGTTGAGGGGTGGGGAGATATTGTATGGAATTAGGGGTATATTCAAAAAAAGGGGGGGATTAACTGGTTTGATGGGATGATTGGTATTTGTGACTTACTGTTTTTAGAAAATTATATTGGTACTGTTTCTTGTATATTGATATATTGAATATTGAATGTGAGTGTTCCTACCTCTATTTTTGTATAAGAGTATGCTTATATTGTATGGATACATCTATCATATCACAATGTACATTTCCACCTCTGGTACTATTTATGTAATAACATTGTTTACATTTGATAAGTAATGACATTGTTTACAGGGGAAGATCATTGTCTTCATATATTGCACAGTTGTTTATTCTCTTAGTTTCAAATTAGATAGGTATTGAGAATTATATGTTTGTCATATTTATTTTTAGGTTAATCAGGTCTTTTAGATACATAGAGATTCTTTTTAGTATAGATAGTATAATCTTCAGCCTGTTTGGAGTGCTGTAGAAAATGGCCTTTAATCTAACCTAGAATTCTGTGCCATGGAGACACAATTACTCCTGGCAACACCACTCTACTCCCGAGAGAACGTTGAGCACCAATGACACTCTACTGGGAGCTTGTCTTCTTGGCAGAACTGGCCTTTGGATTAAGAAAAACCCATACCTCAACTACTGACTAAGATATGAAACAGGATTGTCTTATCTTGCCAAGACAGGGTAGGATAATTCTAAGAAAGTTCCTTGCATTTGATAATGGTATGTCAGTTATGTTAGGCCTTAGCCAAAGTTGGTTGACTCAACATTGCAAACGAGACTTTGGGTGATTGCCCAGGTAGTCAGTTGTCTCTGTCATTTGTTGCACATTTTGAATATCTCTCATTTGTTAAGTAATATTTACTCCCTTCTCAGATCTTTGATGGAGTTGAAGATTATTTAATTGTAGTTACTCTCTAGCAAAACTTTTGTTCTCAATACTGTTTGTTATATTTATCATTTGTTATTATTGTTTATAGTTATATTTGGTTTAGTTCTGTCTTATTTCGACAAAAGGGGGAGATGTAGGGTTAAGACAGCCCCTTTAGGGGGTGGGGTTTGCCTCGGGCGAATGCCTGCCAATAAACGGGCGCACGGGGAGGCGGCTCGCCCTTTTTCCTTCCTACCTCCTGTGCCACGCAGGAACTTCGGTTCTGTAAGTTTATCATTAAAGTGTGAATATTCTTTAGTATCTGCATTGCATTTATTTACGCCGATACAACTGTTTATCCCTTGTTCTCATGTTCATCTCTCTTAAGTTCTAGGGGGCACTGGCACAGCTATGAGAGAACTGTGTGTTTCTATGATTCTACTTCATTCCCTGCCTCTAGACTGTTCCCATTAACTTCTGATATCATCTATTTATTAGCATTTCTCCAAGACTCTTGTGGTTAAAATCTTTTTATCCAAAACAGTTATGCAAACATGCAATGAACATTTGTGACTCTTCCAGTTAGTCACAGGCTATGTTGGAAAGGCAACATCCTGTTCTTGAGAAGCCTGAATTCATGGTCACACCTGACACATCAAAGGCTTTAGGGGCTGAATCAGGCCCACTCTTTATTTTTAACAGCCTTCCCTCTGGCACACCCAGAGGAGAGTCTTCAGGGGATAGTGTTCCTTTTGCAATAGTTATTTCATCTATAATTCTGAGAAACTGAAATTAGAGGGAGCCAGCAATATGACTTTGATAGCAAAAGGAGAGCACATAGCAATATGCTCCTGGGGTCATTAACAGAATTATGCAGTGAACTGTCCATAGGCTTTGCCAATTGGGTCAGGGTGACTCCAGGGTCTTGCCATAAAGAGAGCTTGTTCATGTTGTTCTCAGGCTTTGTTCCTTGACGAAGTCACATTGGATCAGAAAAGAAAATTCCCAAGTAACTTAATCAAAACACTAAAGATGCAAAACAAAGAAAGAATATGAAAAGCTGCAAGGAAAGAAGGCTTAGTAACATATAAAGACAGACATATTAGAATTGCACCTGACTTCTCAACAGAGACTCTGAAAGCCAGAAGGTCCTGGACTGATCTCTTGCAGACTCCAAGAGACCACAGATACCAGCCCAGACTACTATACCCAGCAAAAGTGTCAATCATCATAGATGGAGGAAAAAAAATATTTCATGACAAAGTCTGTAGTTGGAATTTTCTTTGGGCTGCCAATCAGCTCCCAAATGAAGACATAGACACAATTTATTATTAATTAAGCTTGGTTGGCCTTAGCTAGGGCTTGCCACACTACCTCTTTTAACTTAACCTGTTTCTCTTCATCTATGTTTTGTCTTGGGACTTTTTACCTTTCTTTCATTCTGTATGTCCTACTTTCCTGCTTCATTCTTGTCTGGCTGGCTGGACCTTGGAATCTCCCTGGTGTCTTTTTTTTCTGTTTCGTCCCCTGAGTCTCAAATTCTTTCTCCTACTTACTCTCTCTGCCCAGAAATCCTGTCAATACCTCCTCCTCTATTGGTATTGGCCATTCAGCTTTTTTACTAGACCTATCAGGTGCCTTAGGCAGGAAAGGAAAGAAATAAAAAAATTAAAGACTTCTAAATTTAAATTAACGAAACTGAAGGCACAGAGTACCCAAACCTATGGACTCTATGAAAGCAGTGCTAAGAGGAATGCTCATAGTACTAAATGCATAAAGAAAGTGGAGAATGGTGCTGGCATAACTGGATATCAACAAGTAGAAGAATGAAAATAGAACCATATCTATCACCATGCACAAACCTCAAGTCCAAATGGATCAAAGACCTCAACATAAAGCCAGCCACACTGAACCTCATAGACGAGAAAGTGGGAAGTACACTTGAACGCATTGGCACAAGGAATCACTTCCTAAATACAAACATAGACATTGAGAGAAACAACTAATAAATGGGACCTCCCGAAACTAAAAAGCTTATGTAAAGCAAAGGACACAGTCAACAAAACAAAGCGACAGCCTACAGAATGAGAAAAGATCTTCACCAACCCCACATCAGACAGAGGTCTGATCTCCAAAATATATAAAGAACTTAAGAAATTGGTCATCAAAAGAACACATAATCCAATAAAAAATGGGGTACAGACCTAAACAGAGAACTCCCAACAGAGGAATCTAAAATGGCTGAAAGACACTTAAGGAAATGTTCAACATCCTTAGCCATCAAAGAAGTGCAAATCAAAACAACTCTGAGATTCCATCTTATACCTGTAAGAATGGCCAAGATCAAAAACACTGATGACAACTTATGCTGGAGAGGTTGTGGGGAAAAGGGAACACTTCTGCATTGCTGGTGGGAATGCAAACTGGTACAACCCCTTTGGATGTCAGTGTGGTGATTTGTCAGAAAATTAGGAAACAACCTTCCTCAAGACCCAGCAATACCACTTTGGGGTATATACCCAAAGGATGCTCAATCATACCTCAAGGACATGTGCTCAACTATGTTCATAGCAGCATTGTTTGTCATAGCCAGAAACTGAAAACAACCTAAATGACGCTCAACCGAAGAATGGATAAGGAAAATATGGTACATTTACACAATGGAGTATTATACAGCAGAAAAAAATGACATCTTGAAATTTGTGGGTAAACGGATTGATCTAGAAAACATCATATTGAGTGAGGTAACCCAGACCCAGAAAGATAAGTATCATATGTACTCACTCACATAAGTGGCTTTTAGACATTACGCAAAGGAAACCAGCCTACAATTCACAATCCCAGAGAACCTAGACAACAATGAGGACCTTAAGAGAGACATACATTGATCTAAGTACATGGGAAGTAGAAAAAGACAAGATCTCCTGAGTAAATTAGGAGCATGGGGACCTTGCGGGAGGGTAAGAGGATAGGAAGGGAGGGTAGTGCAGAAAAATATATAGCTCAATAAAAACAATTCAAAAAAAGTGAAGAAGTCTCAAACTAGTGACTTAATATCACACCTGAAAGCTCTAGAACAAAAAGAAGCAGACTCACCCAGGAGGAGAAGATTACAGGAAACAATCAAATTGAGGGCTGAAATTAATAAAATAGGAACCAAGAAAACAATACAAAGAATCAATGAAACAAAGAGCTGGTTCTTTGAGAAAAATCAACAAGATAAACAAACCCTTATTCAAACTAATCAAAAGGCAGAGAGAGAATGTCCAAATTAACAAAATCAGAAATAAAAAGGGGACATAACAAAAGACAAAGAGGAAATCCAGAGAACCATTAAGGCATATTACAAAATTACCTGTACTCCACAAAATTGGAAAATGTAAAAGAAATGGATAATTTTCTGGATAGGTACGACATACAAAAAATTAAATCCAGACCAGGCGAACAATTTAAATAGACCTATTATTACCTGCAAGGAATTAGAAGCAGTCATCAAAAGCCTCCCAATGAAAAAAAGCCCAGCACCAGATGGTTCAGGGCAGAATTCTACCATAACTTCTAAGAAGAGCTAATATCTATACTCCTCAAATTGTTCCACATAATAGAAACAGAAGAAACATTGCCAAATTCTTTTTATGGTGCTACAGTTACCCTGATACCAAAATGACACAAAGACTTAACCAAGAAAGAGAATTACAGAACAATCTTACTCATGAACATAGATACTCACTCATGAACAAAAATACTCAATAAAATACTGGGAAACCGAATCCAAGAGCACATCAAAAAAATTATCCACCATGATCAAGTTGGCTTTATCCTAGAGATGCAGGGATGGTTCAACACACACACACACACACACACACACACACACACACACACACACACACACACACACACACAAAATCTATCAATGTGATACACCATATAAATAAACTGATAGAACAAAACCATATGATCATCTCATTAGATGCTGAGAAAGTATTCAACAAAATCCAACACCCCTACATGATAAAGGTCTTGGCGAAATCAGGGATACAATGAATATATCTAAACATAATAAAAGCAATATATGGCAAGCTGACAGCCAACATCAAATTAAATGGAGAGAAACTCAAAGTGATTCCACTAAAATCAGGAACAAGACAAGGCTGTCCACTCTCTCCATATCTCTTCAACATAGTGCTTGAAGTTCTAGCTTGAGCAGTAAGACAACAAAAGGAGATCAAGGGAATACAAATTGGAAAGGAAGAAGTTAAACTATCGCTACTTGAAGATGATATGATAGTATACATAAGTGAGCCCAAAAACTCTACCAGGGAATTCCTGCAGCTGATAAATATCTTTAATAATGTGGCAAGATACAAGATCAATAAAAAAGTAGCCCTCTAATATGCAAATGATAAAAAGCTCAGAAATAAATCAGAGAAATATTATCCTTCACAATATACAAAAATAACGCAAAATATCTTGTGGTAACAATAACCAAAGAAGTGAAAGACCTATATAACAAGAACTTTAAGTCTTTGAAGAAAGAAACTGAAGATACCAGAAAATGGAAAGATCTCCCATGCTGTTAGATATGTAGGATTAACAAATTAAAAATGACAATCTTACCAAAAGTAACTTATAGATTCAATGCAATCCCCATCAAAATCCCAACACAATTCTTCACAGACCTTGAAAGAACAACAATCAACTTCATATGGAAAAGCAAAAAGCCCAGGATAGCCAAAACAATCCTGCATTATAAAGGAACTTCCAGAGGCATCACCATCCCTTACTCTAGTATAGAGCTACAGTAATGAAAATAGCCTGGTATTAGCAAAAACAAAACAAAACCCAGAGAGATTGACCAATGGAATCGAATTGAAGGCCCAGATATTAATCCACACACCTGTCAGATATTTATCTTACACATGTCAGAATAGCTAGGTATTTCTTAATTGGTAATTGTTCTTATTGTATATAGTTTTACTATTTTAAAGTTAAAGCCATTCTTTTTTATTTAGACAAAAGGGGAAAATGTTGCTGATTTGTGTGTGTTGCTGCTGCTCTGAGTCAATGGAGTTAGACCTTGGTTCAAAGGGAGGAGTCCACACTAAGCTGGCTGGAATGGACCATAGAGTTTTCTGGCCAGCTGAGAGGAAGCTAGAAGGACACACAGAGGAGGAAGAAGGAGGGGCCAGGGGAGATGTGAGGACCTTTTTGAGTGGGGAAGGTGGAGAAGAAAGCAGAAGATCCTTTCTCTGTTTTCCATGGATTTCTCAAGTTTATTTGCATAATATTTAACATCCTAGTTTTATTTTTTAATAAAGCAATAAAAGATGTCACAACAACAGTTTATGCTGGAGAGGATGTGGAGCAAGGGGAACACTCCCCCACTGCTGGTGAGAGTACAAACTTGCACAGCCACTTTGGAAATCAATATGGTGGTTTCTCAGAAAATTTGGAATTCATCTACCTCAAAATCCAACTATACCACTGCAAAGGACACTCCATCATATCAGAAGGACACTTGCTTCACTATGTTCACAGCTGCTTTATTTGCAATAACCAGAACCTGGAAATAACCTAGATGTCCCTCAATCAAGGAATGGATAAAGAAAATCTGGTACATTTACACAATGGAGTATTACTCAGTGTGATATCAGGAATTTTACAGGCAAATGGATGGAACTAAGAAAGATAATCCTGAGTGAGGTAACCCAAAGCCAGAACGATAAACATGGTATGTACTCACTCATAACTAGATATTAGAAGTAAAGCAAAAGATAACCATGTTACAACCCACACACCCAGGGAAGCTACATAACAAGGAAGGCTCAGCAGGGGGGATGCATAAATCTCACTGTGAAAGAGAAACAGAATGGACATTGACAGTGGAGGAGGTGAGGGGCCTGGAAGGAGGTAATGGGGATGGAAACAAAGATCAAGTGTGGGGAAGATGGAGAGATAGAGTACTGGAAAAACCTGAAATCTGGGGGCATCTGTGGGACGAGCTAGAAACCTAGAGCAATGGAAATCCCAGGAATCTATGAGGGTTACACTAGCTAAGACTCCTAGCAATGGGGGATATGGAGCCTGAACTGGCCATCTCCTCTAACCAGCCAAGACTTTTAGTGGAGGGATTGGGACACAAACCCAGTTACAAACCCTTTCGTCCTACAATTTGTCCTGTCTACAAGAGGTGCTGGAGTAAAGATAGCACAGAAATTGTTGAAGTGACCAACTACTGACTGGCACAGCTGGAGATCCATACCCTGAGAAGGAGCCCATCCCCAAGGACCAGGACCCAGAGGTAGTATACCCAGAGACCTAGGATAGAACCAAACATGAATGCTAAAACATTCAAATGATTCCTAATGCTATTCTGCTATACTCATAGACTGGTACCTAGCCCAAATGTTATCAGAGAGGCTTCAGCCAGCAATTGATGGGAGCAGATGCAGAGACCCACAGCCAAACAATAGGCAGACCTGGGAATCCTGTGGAGGATATGGAGGAAGGATTGTAGGATCCAGTGGTTTCAAGGGCATCACAACAAAACCCAGAGAATCAACTAACCTGGGCTTATAGAGGCTAAACCGAAAACCAGGAAGCCTGTAAGGGATTGACCTGGGCTCTCTGTACATATGTTACACTTATGTAACTTGTTGTTCATGTGGGACTCCTAACAGTGAAAGCAGGGAGCTGTCTGTATCTGTGTTGCCTGCTTTGGGGACCCATTCCTCCTACTGGATTGTCTCATCCAGCCTTATGAGAAGAAGAGGTGCCTAGTCTCACTGCAACTTGATATACCATGGCCAGCTGATATCCCTGGGAGGCCTGCCTGTACATAAAGAGAAACAGTGGAGAAGGAGTGGATAGTGTGGGAGTGGGCATAGTGGGGAGAGGGGTGGGGGTGGGGTAAACTACGAAGGGGGAGGGAGGGGAAGTTGGGTTGGGATCTAAAAAAAAATGAACAAACAAAATAGACTACATAAGGAGAACTTGTCTCAAAAAGCAACAACAAAAAAGAAAAGAAAGAGAAGAGAGAAGTTAAGGTTTCAGGGCTCGGGAGATAGTTGATAAATAAAGTGCTTTGCCCAAGGATCCCAAGGACTCAAGTAAAAGCAGAACAGTCCCAGTGGCTGCCTGTATTTTCAGCACTTGGGAGGCATAGATGGGATTCCCAGGGCAAGTCAGAGCAGCTAACTTGCTGAACTGTAGTTTCAATCCTCAGGTTCTGCCCCAGTAAACAGAGAGCAAGAGCAATTGAGGAAGACAGCCAACGTGAACTTCAGGCCCCAGCGTTCATGAGCAAACGGGGGAAAGCATGTGCATGTGCACTTGTATACGTGTGCATATGTTGCACAAATCTTTCTGGAATAAGCACTCCGACACCAATGAGAGTGGATGAGAGGAGGTGTCATCAGTGGACCAAAGCCAAGATACTTTCTGAAAGGCTTTGATACTTGGGTCCGATTTCTATTCTCATTTTCTACTCTAAAATGACCAGGTGGGGCAGCAGGCAAGCAGGAGTTTACAGAGGCATATGTTGTTAATGGCAACAGCCCATTGTTTCAGCTCTATCTCCCGGTCATTCTGTTCCAGAGAGCAACTGGAGTCAGGCTTCTTAAATAGACAGAACAAGCAGTGCTTTAAGTAAATCATGAAATAAACCAATAAATCAGTATCTAATAATTGTTCTTTTCTAACTTTTTATACTTCACATGTACACACAAATGAACATACATACACACCAAACATGCAAAAACAATAAAATACCCAAGGTTTTCAAGTACACAAACTAATGACTCCTGTGTTCCTATGGAGGAAGCTCCGTTTTCCTTTTATTTTTGAGATGATAATTACATCATTTCTCCCTTCCTTTCCCTTCCTCCAAACCCTACCAAATACCCCTCTCCTTGCTCTTTCAAATCCATGGCTTCTTTCTTCATTAATTGTTATCGCATGCAGATATGTAACGTATTTGGAGACCATTACTGACAACCAAAACTGATTGAAAGGCAGAGAACAGAGACTGTGTGGCGGCCAGTCCCATCTGATACACATCTACAGCACAATTTGTGTGCCTAAATCCTGCACAAAAACAAAGAACATCTAATAATGGCTAAGTTCAGCAAAATTAGGAGTAACTTAGAGTACTGAATTCTGCACTAGCTTTACCCAGCAAGTCATAGAAACTGCTGGGACTCAATTCTTATTCTCTACTAAAAAATCATAATCATGAAAAGTTCTATAATTGAGCAAGAACATTTCATCCTGCTAAAAGAGAAAAAGGAACCAATGCTGGAGTCATTGTTGTAATTGGAGCGGCAGGGCTGTGTCCCCGGCACCCCGGCCGCCTGCTAGCTTATGCCCCGAAATAATTACATGGACACTGTATTCTTTTAAACACTGCTTGGCCCATTATATCTAGCCTCTTCTCGGCTAACTCTCGCACCTGGACTATTCCATTTCTAATAATGTGTAGCACCGAGGTGCACTTACCAGGGAGATTCTAGCCTACGTCCATCCTGGGTTGGAGCTTCATCGAGTGTGCCTCAGAGAGCAGAGCTATCGCATCTGCACGGGAGAAGGGAGCAAGTCATACCTTACAAACACAGTATTCGGGGGGCTCTTACCTGAGGGTCAAACTTCAAAACACTCAGAAACTTCCTAGGTATGCAGAAGCCTTTCTGAGCAGTATCTGTGCACTGGAAGGCCTCAGGCCTCGATTAAGCATCAGCAATCTGTAATAGAAAAACTGGGAACTGTGGTGAGCCTTAATCAGAAGGGCAAGCTTATGAATGGCCAGAAAATTCATAAAGTAAGCTATTGAAGAGATACTATGAGTCATACTAGTTCAAGCCTCATGTGTTTCTTGGGGGCATCTTAACTTGTACTATCTACTTTTTGTTATTATTAGAACACTCTCTTTGAAAATAATAGTGGGTATAATGTAAGCACGATAAATAAGCTATGAATAGGTCAGGCTTTATGCCAGGGTGCCCATTCCTTTGTGGCGAGCAGTAAGTTTCTACTGTTTGCTGAGTAAAGCTAGTGCAGAATCCAGCATTCTGTAAATCACTCCCAGTTTCGCTGGATGCAGCCTTTGCTAGGCACTTTTTAGCCCTGTGCTGACTGTATCCTAAGCTTTTCTTCTTAGCAATTATCATATACACGTATATAATTTTTATGTACTGCTTTTCTTCTCTACGAAGCCATTAATTTCAAGGGCACAGAGATCATCATAGACATTTCTTTGGCATGTTCGACAAGAATAAACGTGAAAGTTGGTAAAACAGTCAGGAAGTTTCTTACCAAGGCTTGGATGATGGGCTCATTTATTGAGATAGGTGACATGGCTGTCTAAACATGAGCGGAATCAGGACAACAACAGACATGCCAAAGTGGAGTGGGAAGAAGATCATGCACCCCAGCTCTATGCAAAGATCTACAGGCAACTAATGAATGCTGAGAACAGGAGAAATAGTCTTCCCCAGGGAAGAACACACCAATTAGTTATCCAGTACCAACTAGTCATCCCTGAAAACATAGCTTCAAGTAAAATTATATGGGCTCATCAGGTTGTATTTATATATTTAGGTATATATAAATGTGTGTGAACAATGAGAGAGAGAGAGAGAGAGAGAGAGAGAGAGAGAGAGAGAGAGAGAGAGAGATCAGAGGTTCATGGGAGGGACTGGAGGAAGGGAAGGCAGAAATGATGCAATTATAATTTCAAAAGATATTGTAAAAAGTCAGTCCTGTCTATATGGGATATATATATATATATATATATATATATATATATACACACACACACAAACATAGCAATAGATTAGTGAGCATTTAAGAACTTAGAAATGGGTTCTCAAGAGTCATAGAAAATAGGGGTAGGAACACATGTATTAGGGACTCAAGATAGAATTCTAAGCCTGGTACTTTTAAGGCAGTGTCCAATTAAGAAAACCCTGTGAACTCTGCTAAGTCTCAGATAGCTAACCACTGTCACAAACATTTTATATTCTCTTTTCATAGACATTATTTTAACAGACATGTGTTGAATGCTTACTATGATTTAGATAGCTAAGGATACAAAAAAGGACAAATAACCCAAGAGTCCCGTTCTCGAAGAGCTCAAAGTTTTTTAAGAGGACAGGCACAAGTTTGATGGGACAAAGACTATAAGGATCAGAGGTGATAGATGACTGCAAGGAATGAGTGTTTTCCAGACATACCAGGGTAACTGAACTCACATAACTGAGTTCACATACGAACTCAAAGCAGCTGTGACAGCATGCAGAAGGCTTGCACGAGCTCAAGACAGACAGCATAGAGACAGTCCCAGCATAGAGAGGGGGGTGGCACAAAGTCCCACCTCTAGCTGAGGGGATAATTAAACTGTCCGTTTTCTTTTTATTTAGTTAGTTAATTTTTTTTATTTATTTAACAAACTGACCACAGTTTCCTCCTCCCTCTTCTCCTCCTGCCCTCCCTTCCAGTCTCCCATCTAATCCCTTCCCACCCACCTCTTCCTCTCCATTCAGTAAAGGGAAGGCTGCCCATGGTATGGCCTCAGGCGGGTTAACCAGGTTTCACTGTAAGGCAACAGATCTGAGAGTATAGGAGTAGCGAAGTTTAGACTTGACGTTTTTAAAGAGAATACACAAAGATGGGTGGTTATGGGGGGATGATCTGGGGCAGGGCATTGGGAGAGGGCAGTGAATGTAAACAAAATATATTTGTGAAATCCTGAAAGAACTAATATAAAGAAGAAATAATAAAAGGACGATAAAATAACAGCAGCAGCAGGTACATAGACGGAACCCAGGAGGCACAGAGGAGAGACACAGCCTGTATGACATGGAAACAAGAATAGTCTCTTAGATAGACGGCATCGGAACTGAGTATTAAAGAGTATTTCATAAGCTAAACCAAATCACAACGACTGTTTAAAAGAGGAAGAAACTGTTAAACACTTACAGTAGAAAAAGAAGTATAGGTGGACTTAGGAGAACAGGTAAGATTAAAGAAACTCCAAAAAATTCACAAAGGTTGTTTTCTGACCACTAGAGAAGGCATCTATAGCAGATTGCATGTTCAGATTTCTGAGCTAGAAAGGTACCAACAGGTGGTAGGGAGGGGAGAGATGATGAAGACTAGACTATGGCAAGGACAATGCAAGTTCTGCAATGATTAAGTCCTGTATGTCTCATCCAGGCAGTTGGAGAGCAGGTACCAAGTTCTTAGCAACTGTTCACCTGTAATGACATGCAGAAGAACTAAGGGCCCAGATCACCCACCAAATCACCCACCAGAAAGTGAATTAGCAGGCAATCATGAACTCTTTTTTTTCCCCTTCAACGTCTAGGGAACTCATGACTCCCGAATCACATCACTTTGATTGTATTGCTGTAACATACTCTACCTGGATTGCCTGCTTCCTTCTTTGCTATCTGGTACATTCATGCTTTAAACACCATTTGAAATATCATGGGTCCTCTGCTGTGTTTCCGGAAGTACAGTAAGTGCTTTGAAACATTTTCTTGTATTCATATGGTTTCCCCTGCTAGTTCAATATGGGATGGAGAAAGAAAACATGCTTCTGCCAAGGAAGCAGGGAGGCTAACTGTAGATCTTCATCTCTCCTTCCATTTCTGCAAGTTCAATCCCCCAGCCTCATCCTCACCTCTGCAGGGGGGAAAAAACTGTGGCAGTCGTCCCCCATCTCGTTTCTGGTGAATTTCACAGATCTTCTACTTCAAACCTCTTTCCTCCAAGTCATTGCTCTGTTCCAGTCTCCAAATCCAGCAGGCACTCCCTGTAAAGGCACAGGCAACACTGGCCAGGGAAATAGGCTAACCTCAGGTGTCCACCTACCTGTTCCTCAGCTCATCCAAATCCAAGCCCCTAGTCTTAGGCCCAGTTCCCCACAAGAACACTGCTGCAGGCTCTCTCCTCCCTTCCCCCATCTCCAGTGGATTCCCTTAGATCTTCCATTCCTAACTTCCCTCTCCCAACTCTTTCCTTGGTCCAACCCAACTCCAGAAGGCACTGCCTGGTAAGTCACAGGACCCCCACCGGGCAGGAAAACAGGTAGGCTGACTACAGATCTTCACCTCTCCCTCTGCTCCTCCACGTCTAGTGGCCCTGTCTCGCCCCCAGCTCTGCAGAAGAACACTACTGCAGGCTTCCTCCCCCCTCCCCACCCCCCACCTCCGCTCCCATCTCCATCTTCAAACTTCCTTCTACACAACATTGCTTTGTTCCGGCCCCAAACTCCAGCAGGCACACCCCTAGGAACACACAGGCCACTCTAACCAGGGAAGCAAGTAGGCTAATGCAGAACGTCACCTCTTCCTCCATTCCTCCAAGGCCAGTTCCCCCAGTCTCATCCCCAACTTTGGAGCACTCTTCCCTCATTACCAGGGGACAAACTAAGCAGAACCTGGTGGAACACCTACTTCTTGTGAAGCTCCTCCACAGACCTAAGTCCATGCCCATCACTAAGTCTCAGGGTGCAATACCCAGAAACATACTTTGCCTGGAACCCCCAGAGTCTACACCTATTAGTGCCCCAGAAAATTTTCTTTTTCTTTTTTGTTGTTTTTTTTGTTTTTTGTTTTTCGAGACAGGGTTTCTCTGTAGCTTTGGAGCCTGTCCTGGAACTAGCTCTGTAAACCAGGCTGGTCTCGAACTCACAGAGATCCGCCTGCCTCTGCCTCCCGAGTGCTGGGATTAAAGGCGTGTGCCACCATCGCCCAGCTCCAGAAAATTTTCTTACAGGCCACACACAGCTACACCACTCTTCTAAGAACCAGAAAGGAGACAGAAACCAAGGAATGAAACATCCACACAACAAAGACAAGAACATTCAACAAAGATCATTCCACACCTAGAATTACAGTCTTTGAAATCCCAGATGCCTACACACCAGCACGAAAACACAATCAATAACATCCAGGACAGTATGTCTCCAACAGAGCCCAGCAACCTTACTGTAGCAGGCCCCAAATATTCCAACAGAGCTGAAGCATTAAAGGAAGACCTTAAAACAGCCTTTATGCAGAAGCAAAAGACAACTAGTTTGTGTAGGCCCATTGTGTTTTTAGTATTTAAAGATAATGGGGTTATCCTAACTCTAGAATTTTAAAGACAGTATATTTAGGATTGCTTTTCTCTAATTATGAAGTATTAGATTTGAAAAGACGTTCCTTGTCTCGTTTGCCTCTGAATGTAGACAGTGAGTCATTTTCTTTTTTTATTATTTTAAAAATATACCAATTCAAACACCCACTTCCTCCTCCTCTCCCTCCGCACACCCTCCCCCCACCCCATCCAATCTTTAGAGAGGGCAAGACACCCTGCCCTGTGGAAAGTCCAAAGCCCTCCCCACTACATCTAGGTTGAGCAAGGTATACATCCAAAGAGAATAGGATCCCAAAAAGCCAAATAAGTCACTTTCAGTTCCCCTCACTTATTACGTACCTCAAGTAGCAAGGGAATGATGCAGTCTGCTGAGGCACTTTTCAGGAGTTTTAGTTATGTGGATGTTTGTCTTTGACGAGGTAGGCCATGCTCGCCTCATCTGTTTTGAATCTTTCTAGAAGAAACAGTCACGAAAGTTGTATGTAGATGCCTTTGTATTAAAATTTGGTTCAGAATCAATGGGATCTCTGGGCTCCACACCAGACTCATTTCTTCCGTTTTCTGTTTTATTACTTTGGTAAAATGACAATAGTTTTCATTTTTTGCTTAATGTTACATTCTTAACCTATGTAGGGTATCAGTGCTAAAGCAGGCAGTGCATGTTGTTACTAGTTTTTTCCTCGTAAGGCTTGCACACAGCTCTTTGTTAAGATGTAAGATGTGAGCTACTTACTTACTTTTTTGCATCACACAGATTATATGTTTTTTTTTTTTTTTTTTTTTTTTTTTTTTCATTTTATTTTTTTTTTTTATTTATTTTTTTAAATTTATTTATTTATTAAGGATTTCTGCCTCGTCCCCACAACCGCTTCCCATTTCCCTCCCCCTCCCCCGATCAATTCCCCCTCCCTCATCTGCTCGAAGAGCAATCAGGGTTCCCTGACCTGTGGGAAGCCCAAGGACTGCCCACCTCTATCCAGGTCTCGTAAGGTGAGCATCCAAACTGCCTAGGCTCCCACAAAGCCAGTACGTGCAGTAGGATCAAAAACCCACTGCAATTGTTCTTGAATTCTCAGTATTCCTCATTGTCCGCTATGTTCAGCTAGTCCGGATTTATCCCATGTTTTTTCAGACCTAGGCCAGCTGGCCTTGGTGAGATCCCAATAGAACATCCCCATTGTCTTAGTGTGTGGGTGCACCCCTCGTGGTCCTGAGTTCCTTGCTCGTGCTCCGTCTCCTTCTGCTCCTGATTTGGACCTTGAGATTTCTGTCCGGTGCTCCCGTGTGGGTCTCTGTCTCTGTCTCCTTTCATCGCCTGATGAAGGTTAATATTCAGGAGGATGCCTATGTGTTTGTCTTTGGATTCACCTTCTTATTTAGTTTCTCTAGGAACATGAATTATAAGCTCAATGTCCTTTATTTATGGCTAGAAACCAAATATGAGTGAGTACATCCCATGTTCCTCTTTTTGGGTCTGGCTTACCTCACTCAGGATAGTGTTTTCTATTTCCATCCATTTGTATGCAAAATTCAAGAAGTCCTTGTTTTTTACTGCTGAGTAATACTCTAATATGTATATATTCCATACTTTCTTCATCCATTCTTCCGTTGAAGGGCATATAGGTTGTTTCCAGGTTCTGGCTATTACAAACAATGCTGCCATGAACATAGTTGAGCATATACTTTTGTTGTATGATAGGGCCTCTCTTGGGTATATTCCCAAGAGTGGTATTGCTGGATCCAGGGGTAGGTTGATCCCGAATTTCCTGAGAAACCGAAACACTGCTTTCCAGAGTGGTTGCACAAGTTTGCATTCCCACCAGCAATGGGTGAGTGTACCCCTTTCTCCACAACCTCTCCAGCAAAGGCTATCATTGGTGTTTTTTATTTTCGCCATTCTGACAGGTGTAAGGTGGTATCTTAAAGTTGTCTTGATTTGCATTTCCCTGATCGCTAAGGAAGTTGAGCATGACCTTAAGTGTCTTTTGGCCATTTGAAGTTCTTCTGTTGAGAATTCTCTGTTCAGATCAGTGCCCCACTTTATAATTGGGTTGATTAGCCTTTTACGGTCTAGTTTCTTGAGTTCTTTATATATTTTGGAGATCAAACCTTTGTCAGTAGCAGGGTTGGTGAAGATCTTCTCCCAGTCAGTGGGTTGTCTTTTTGTCTTAGTGACAGTGTCCTTTGCTTTACAGAAGCTTCTCAGCCTCAGGGAGTCCCATTTATTCAATGATGCCCTTAGTGTCTGTGCTGCTGGGGTTATACATAGGAAGTGGTCTCCTGTGCCCATGTGCTGTAGAGTACTTCCCACTTTCTCTTCTATCAGGTTCAGTGTGTTCGGACTGATATTGAGGTCTTTAATCCATTTGGATTTGAGTTTTGTGCATGGTGATAGATATGGATCTATTTTCATTCTTCTACAGATTGACATCCAGTTTTGCCAGCACCATTTGTTGAAGATGCTCTCTTTTTTCCATTGTATACTTTTAGCTCCTTTATCGAAGATCAGGTGTTCATAGGTTTGTGGGTTAATGTCAGGGTCTTCTATTCGATTCCATTGGTCGACTTCTCTGTTTTTATGCCAATACCAAGCTGTTTTCAATACTGTAGCTCTGTAATAGAGTTTGAAGTCAGGGATGGTAATGCCTCCAGACAATCCTTTATTGTATAAGATTGTTTTGGCTATCCTGGGTTTTTTGTTTTTCCATATAAAGTTGATTATTGTCTTCTCCAGATCTGTGAAGAATTTTGATGGGATTTTGATGGGGATTGCATTGAATCTATAGATTGCTTTTGGTAGAATTGCCATTTTTACTATGTTGATCCTCCCAATCCAAGAGCAAGGGAGGTCTTTCCATTTTCTGGTGTCTTCTTCAATTTCTTTCTTCAAAGACTTATAGTTCTTGTCAAGTAGATCTTTCACTTCCTTGGTCAGGGTTACCCCAAGGTATTTTATGCTATTTGTGGCTATCGTGAAAGGTGATGCTTCTCTGATTTCCCTCTCTGCTTCCTTATCCTTAGTGTATAGGAAGGCAACTGATTTTTTGGAGTTGATCTTGTATCCTGCCACATTACTAAAGCTGTTTATCAGCTGTAGGAGTTCTTTGGTAGAATTTTTGGGGTCGCTTATGTACACTATCATATCATCTGCAAATAACGAAAGCTTAACTTCTTCCTTTCCAATACGAATCCCCTTGATCTCCTTATGTTGTCTTATTGCTATTGCTAGAATTTCAAGCACTATATTGAAGAGGTATGGAGAGAGTGGACATCCTTGTCGTGTTCCTGATTTAAGTGGGATGGCTTTGAGTTTTTCTCCGTTTAATTTAATGTTAGCTGTTGGCTTGCTGTAAATAGCTTTTATTATATTTAGGTAGGACCCTTGTATCCCTATTCTCTCCAAGACCTTTATCATAAAGGGGTGTTGAATTTTGTCGAATGCTTTTTCAGCATCTAGTGAAATGATCATATGGTTTTTTTCTTTCAGTTTATTTATATGGTGGATTACATTGATAGATTTGCGTATGTTGAACCAGCCCTGCATCTCTGGGATGAAGCCTACTTGATCATAATGGATAATTTTTCTTATGTGTTCTTGGATTCGGTTTGCCAGTATTTTATTGAAAATTTTTGCGTCGATGTTCATGAGTGAGATCGGTCTGTAATTCTCTTTCTTGGTTGGGTCTTTTTGTGGTTTTGGTATCAGGGTAACTGTAGCTTCATAAAAGGAATTTGGCAATGACTCTTCTGATTCTATATTGTGAAATACATTAAGGAGTATAGGTATTAGTTCTTCTTGGAAGTTCTGGTAGAATTCTGCATTGAAACCATCTGGTCCTGGGCTTTTTTTCGAAGGGAGATTTTTGATAACCATTTCTAATTCTTCGCGAGAAACCGGTCTATTTAGATCATTCACCTGGTCTTGGTTTAGCTTTGGTATGTGGTACTTATTTAAAAAAATGTCCATTTCTTTTGTATTTTCCAGTTTTGTGGCATACAGGCTTTTGTAGTAAGATCTAATGATTCTCTGAATTTCCTCTGTGTCTGTGGTTATGTCCCCCTTTTCATTTCTGATCTTATTTATTTGCGTGTTCTCTCTCTGTCGTTTAATTAGTTTGGATAGGGGTTTGTCGATCTTGTTGATTTTCTCCAAGAACCAGCTTTTTGTTTCATTGATTCTTTGGACTGTTTTCTGTGTTTCTATTTTGTTGATTTCAGCCCTCAGTTTTATTATTTCCAGTCTTCTACTTCTCCTGGGCGCGTCTGCTTCTTTTTTTTCTAGAGCTTTCAGGTGTGTTGTTAAGTCCCCAATGTATGCATTCTCCGTTTTCTTTAAGTGGGCACTTAGTGCTATGAACTTTCCTCTTAGCACTGCTTTCATTGTGTCCCATAGGTTTGAGTATGTTGTCCCTTTATTTTCATTAAATTCAAGGAAGACTTTAATTTCTTTCTTGATTTCTTCCTTGACCCAGGTGTGGTTCAGTAGTTGACTGTTCAGTTTCCATGAGTTTGTCGGTTTTTTGGGGGCAGCGTGGTTGTTGCCTTCTAATTTTAATCCGTGATGATCTGATAAGACACAGGTGGACACTGATATTTTTTTGTATCTGTGGAGGTTTCCTTTGTTTCCGAGTATGTGGTCAATTTTTGAGAAGGTTCCATGAGCTGCAGAGAAGAAGGTATATTCTTTCCTATTTGGGTGGAATGTTCTATAGATGTCTGTTAAGTCCATTTGCTTCATTACCTCCAATAATTCTCTTAATTCTCTATTAGGTTTCTGTCTGATTGACCTGTCCCTTGGAGAGAGAGGTGTGTTGAAGTCTCCTACTACTAGTGTGTGTGGTTTGATGTCTGCCTTGAGTTCTAGTAATATTTCTTTTACATAAGTAGGTGCTTTTATATTGGGGGCGTATATATTCAGGATTGAGACCTCCTCCTGATGAATTGTTCCTGTTATGAGTATAAAGTGACCGTCTCGGTCTCTTCTGATTGATTTTAGTTTGAAGTCAGTTTTGTTAGAAATTAGTATGGCCACACCTGCTTTTTTCTTAGGACCATTTGCTTGAAACACCTTTTCCCAACCCTTTACTCTGAGTAGGTGCCTGTCTTTGTGGTTGAGATGTGTTTCTTGCAAACAGCAGAATGTTGGATCCTGTTTTCGTATCCAATCTTTTAGCCTGTGCCTTTTTATAGGTGAATTGAGCCCATTAATATTAAGTGATATTAATGACCAGTGGTTGTTTACTCCGGTTATTCTTATTGCTTTTGGTAGTAGAGATTGTCTCCCTTCTTTGAGATGTGCTCGTGAAGGGTCATTAGATGCCTGGGTTATTGTAGGCAGTGTTGGCAGTGTTGGATTCCTTGGGTTGCGATTTTCCTTCTATTACTTTCTGTAGGGCTGGATTTGTGGCTACGTATTGTTTAAATTTGTTCTTATCCTGGAATGTTTTGTTTTCTCCATTGATAATGAATGATAGCTTGGCTGGGTATAGTAATTTGGGTTTGCATCCATGGTCTCTTAGCTTCTGCAGAACCTCTATCCAGGACCTTCTGGCTTTCATAGTTTCCATCGAGAAGTCAGGTGTAAGTCTGATCGGTTTACCTTTATAAGTTACTTGCCCTTTTTCTTTTGCAGCTCTTAATATTTTTTCTTTAACCTGTATATTTTGTGTTTTGATTATTATATGGCGAGGAGATGTTTTTCTTTGATCCAGTCTGTTTGGTGTTCTGTATGCTTCTTGAATATTTAAGTGAATATCTTTCTTTAAGTTGGGAAAGTTTTCTTCCATAATTTTGTTGAAAATATTTTCTGGGCCTTTGAGCTGTGACTCTTCACCTTCTTCTATTCCTATTATTCTTAGGTTTGGTTTTTTTATTGTGTCCCATAGTTCCTGAATGTTTTGTGTTGAGAATTTGTTGGCTTTGCTGTTTTCTTTGATCTGTTCGTTTATTTTCTCTATGGTGTCCTCAGCATCTGAGAGTCTTTCTTCTAGCTCTTGTATTCTATTGATTATGCTTGTTTCTGTAGACTCTGCTCGTTGGCCTAGATTTTCCATATCCAGCTGGTCCTCAGTTTGTATTTTCTTCTTTGCCTTCATTTCAGTTTTCAATTCTTGAACTGTTTCCACTACCTGTTTGATGGTTTTTTCTTGGTTTCCCAGGGTATCATGTACGTATTTACTCATTTCTTCAAACTTTTTGTTATACTTCTCATCCATTTCTATAAGGGCATTTTTTACATGTTGTTTAAGGGACTCTATTATCTTCATAAAGTCGATTTTTTCCATTTCTTCTGTGTTAGGTTGTTCAAATACTTCTGTTGTAAGATCATTGGGTTCTGATGTTTTCATGTTGTTTTTCGGATTATTGGGAGAATTCTTGCCTTGGCGCCTGCCCATCTCCTCCTATTGATCCTATCCAATAGGTCCTTTAAAAACCGGATCAGGTTTCCCTGCTGGCCAAGGGCTCCGCTTACAAAATGCCCTCACTCTCTTTCGTGGTTCCTGCTGCAGGCCAAGAACCCTCTCACCCCTCTGAAGGATCTTCAGGACAGGACCAGGCTCCCCTTGTGCCAGTGACCTGGCCAACCAAAGGCCTACCTCTTTGATTCGATTGTAGTAGGGCGATCTGCTCTCCTTATTGCACGCCTGTTCCCGCCGCTTGGGTCTGCCTCTGCGCAGGTCCCCGAAAGCCTCTTCCTGTATGCGGTGTTGCTCCGCCGCGTCTGGCCGCCGCCGCTCCGCCGCCTCTGGCCGCCGCCGCTCCGCCTCCGTGCGTCTGGCCGCCGCCGCTCCGCAGCGTCTGGCCGCCGCCGCTCCGCCTCCGTGCGTCTGGCCGCCGCCGCTCCGCCTCCGTGCGTCTGGCCGCCGCCGCTCCGCCTCCGTGCGTCTGGCCGCCGCCGCTCCGCCTCCGTGCGTCTGGCCGCCGCCGCTCCGCCTCCGTGCGTCTGGCCGCCGCCGCTCCGCCTCCGTGCGTCTGGCCGCCGCCGCTCCGCCTCCGTGCGTCTGGCCGCCGCCGCTCCGCCTCCGTGCGTCTGGCCGCCGCCGCTCCGCCTCCGTGCGTCGTCCAGATTATATGTTTTTAAAGGGAAGATTTCAAGGGTCTCACGTATTCTCACCACATCACTGTCAGAACAGACACTCAGATTTGCCTAAGGAAATACAATCATGATGATTCAAATAGTTTTAAATAACTCAGCCCCAATAATTCTGCATACACTAATCATTTAAAATAGTTTAAACATGAAATCGACCCAAATAATTCATACTGTTTTAGTAATGTTAGAGACAGTGTTATGGGAAGAGCTCATTTGTCTCTGGGTGGAATGGGCATGTCCAATTTTTCTTAACACAATTAGCAAACTATTATTGAGAAATGCCCTATCCTGTTTCTGTCCAAAAAAGGAAAAAGTCATCCCCCCTTTCGTGAAGTGGTACTGGGGATTAAACCCCATGTTATCTATGACTGTGATTTATCCCCAGAGCCAACAAATTGTTATGTCTAAAATTCTGCTTTAGAACTTTAATCTTGAGTTCCTGATACCCATGTAGTTTTATTTGGGAAGATAAAACTTATCTTCCCATTCTGTCCCGCATATCTCTCTATTTTTTTCTTGGAGCTGATGAACAGATATCTGAAAATCCATGTTCTTCAATGATATTATTTAGGAGAAGTTGTAAGTGATATGTTTGAATTTGGCTATTCTTATACTGTCTTCTGTTGACTTTGATAAATTGTACAGTAAATTAGATCATTGCATTTTTTGACTTTGAAATGCCTATTTTGTCCTTGTAGATTCTTTATTTTTCAGGCATGACTTTATGGTTGGCTTTTAAAGGTAGGAATCAATGAAAACTTAAGGAAAGCAGTCTTATCTATTGATCTAAGTGCATTAGATTAAGAATATTTGGGTTCACAATCCCAGAGAATTTAGACAACAGTGAGGACACTAAGAGAGACTTACATAGATCTAATCTACATGGGAAGTAGAAAGTAGAAAAAGACAAGATCTCCTTAGTAAATTGGGAGCATAAGGGGACCCCGGGGGAGTGCTGAAGGGGGAAGGGAGAGCCAGGGAGGGGAGCAGAGAAAAATGTAGAGCTCAATAAAAATCAATTAAAAAAAGCACATTTGAGTTCCTTCTTATTTTAATAAAGTCATGTTTGTTTGAGTATGGAAAGTTATGCTTTATAGGTAAAGAAGTAGCAAATACAGATGGAATAAAAGCAAACGAGAGAAAATAAACTGAAAAGAAGGAAAAATGCAAGCGATAGTAAAACATTTGTGATGGATCACACCTGGAATGGCACTGGAGGTCGAGGCAAGAGGAATACCTGAGGCTTGAGACCATCCGGGCTTACATAGCAAGACTAGGCTCTGTTCATCAAAGAACAGAAACAAAAGAAAGTATATGAAAGTGATGGGCCATAGTCTCATGGACTTACCTACAGACAAAAATCTACATTTAAATTTTGAAGACAATAAAGAGGCCTTGAATGGAGGAGTGTGCTGCCTAAGTCTTACAGTAGGCTGGAGACAGGGCCTGAAGGAACAGTCATCATCACCAAAATCCCAAGAATCCGGCAATGAGACCATAGCTATCAAGGGTCTAATTGAAATCTGTACTACTCATTGGTCAACATATTGAAATCTGGTATTAATAAAATGTCAAAATAGCATACATGCTTAAAATAAAATACAAAAGTATGTTGATTGTTTGAGGTGAAAGTAAAAGAAAGCCTGCTAAATCATTGGGCAAATTGGGAAATCATTTTAAATAAACAGGTCATATCATTATGCAAAAAACAGCCTTTATGAATATGATAAAGCTCCTTAAAGAGAAAAACAAATCCCTTATAAATCCCTTAAAGAAATCCAGGAAAACACAGTGGGAGGAAATGAAGAAAACTGTTCACGACATGAAGTGGAATTAGAATCAATAAAGAAAACTCAAACTAAGATGAAACTGGAAGTGAAAACTTTAGGAGCTCAAACAGGAACCATGCAGGCCAGCTTCACTCTTGTTTGATGTCTGTCTCAGGTGCCCCAGAACATAAAAAAGCTCACCAAGATGTTAAGTCTTCATTTGCCAAAAGAGCAGAGGGGTTTAGCCTTCTTGGAAAAGAGTAACACCCAGATAGTTCACTCCAGTTACTTTATTCAAATATGTGTAAGGCTAATAGGGGCTGGGAAAGGTTCCAACTACCAAAGTCATCTTGTTCTTGCTGCCCACGAGAGCAGACAACCCACACAAATCTCAGTCCGTTTTGATTATGGCCATAATCAAACATAAGAACTCCAGATTTGCCAGGGGTGTCTTAGGACAAGGGTCGGTTCACCTGCAAGCTCTCACGTAGCAGTAACACCAAGTGCAGACTTTCCAAAAAGACATTTCTTCAAGATTTAAAGTCTCAAAACAATTTCTCAGCCTGTACTGATTAACCCAGACATAACAAAGGCTTTGCTGAAATATTTCTCTCAAAGCCAGACACAAAGGCTTTACATTTTATTAAAGTTAGACATAATTACATTTCACCACACTTCACCAACAGAGTTCAAGAGATGGAAGAGAGAATCTCAGGTGTTGAAGACACATTAGAAGAAATTGATATACTAGTCAAAGAAAATGTTAAATCCAAAAAACTCCTCTCACAAATCAAGGAAATCTGAGACACACTATAAAGACAATATCTAAGAGGAGGACGAAGACACCCAGGTAAAAGTCACAGAAAATATTTTCAATAAAATCATAGCAGAAAATTTCCTTAACCTTCAAAAGAAGTAGATGTCTATCAAAGTACAAAGATTATACAGAAAAAAAAACAGACTGAACAAGAAAAAAGTCCCCTCAGCAAATAATAATCAAAACACTAAACGTACAGAACAAAAAAAAAGAATATTAAAAGCTGCAAGGGGAAAAGATCAAGTAATATATAAAGACAGACCTATTAGAATTACACCTGACTTCTCAATGGAGATTCTAAAAGCCAGAAGGGCCTGGACAGATGTTTTGCGACTCTAAGAGACCACAGATGCCAGCCCAGACTAACATATCCAGCAATACTTTCAATCATCATAGATAAAAAAAAAATAAGACATTCTATGATAAAGTCAAATTTAAGCAATTTCTATCTATATACCCAGCCCTACAGAAAGAAAACGCTAACCAAAAAAGGTTAACTACATCCAAGAAAACACAGGAACTAAATAATCCCAAACCAGCAAAGTCAAAAGAAGAGAAAGACACACACAGAAAAAACAACAAAATAACAGAAATCAAAAGCCATTGGTCATTGATATCTCTCAGCATAAATGGCCTCAAATTCCCTGATAAAGAGACACTGACTACCAGAATGGATGTAAAAACAGGATTCATCCTTTTGTTGCATCCACAAAACACACCTTAACGTCAAGGATAGACATTACCTCAGGGTAAAGGGTTGGGAAAAAAATATTTTAAGCAAATTGATCTGAGAAACAAAATGGTGAAGCCACTTTGATGTCTGACAAGATAGACTTGAAATCAAAACTAATCAGAAGAGATAGGGAAAGATACTATACATTCATAAAAAGAAAAATCTATCAAGAGGCATTTTAATTTTTAATATATCTGCCACAAATACAAGGGCACCCAAGTTTGTAAAAGAAACACTACTACAGTTTAAACCATGTATTAACATCACCCTTTAATAGTGGGAGACTTCAATACCTGACTCTCACAAGTAGACAGGTCATCCAGGAAAAAACTAAACAGCGAAATAAGCTGGGAATAACTGCCATTATAAACCAAATGACCTAACAGATATGTATAGAAGATTTCGCCCAAATACAAAAGAACTTCTACTCTGTACCTTATGTAATTTTCTCCAACTTTACCACATACTTGGACACAAAGCAAGGCTTAAGAGATACAAGAAAATCGAAATAACACCTTGCATCCTATCAGACCACCATGGATTAAAGCTGGATATCAACAACAACAGAAATATTACAAACTCTTGCAAACTGAACAACTCACTACTTACTGATAAATTGGTCAAGACAAAAGTTCCAAAAGAAATTAAAGACTTTCTGTAATTGAATGAAAATGAATATACAGCATACCCACACTTATAAGACACAATGAAGGCAGTGGTAAGACAAGTTCATGGCACTAAGTACCTACATAAAAAATGGAGCCATCTCATACTAGTAGCTTAACACACAATTAAAAGCTCTAGAACAAAAAGAAGAAGTCACACCCAAGAGGAGTAGATGACAAGAAATAAACTGAGGACTGAAATCCATAAAATAAAAACAAAGAGCCAAAAAATACAAATAATGAAGAGTTTCTTCTTTGAGAAAATCAGAAAGATTTTCACATCCACATTAACTAAAAATTGGAGAGAAAATATCCAACCTAACAATACTAGAAATAAAAAGGTGAACATAACAACAGACACCCAGGGAAGCAACAGAATCATAAGGACATATTTTAAAAACCTGTACTCCACCAAATTGGAAAATGTAAAAGAAATGGATAACTTTCTTGATACATACCACTTGCTAAAGTTAAATCAAGAGCAGATAAGCAACTTAAATAGACTTATAACCCCTTATGAAATAGAAGCAGTCGTTAAAATCTGCCTAACAGGCTTTCAGAGAAAAATGTCATTATTCCCCAATTTTTTTCCACAAACTAGAAACAGAGGGAACACTGCCCAATCCATTTTACTGGACCACATGGACCCTGGCACTGAAACACGTAAAGGGCCATCAAAGAGAATTACAGAACAATTTCCCTCTTGACCATTGAGGCAAAAATACTCAATAAAATATTTGCAAACCAAATGCAAGAACACATCAAAATGATTACCCACCGTGATCAATTAGGCTTCATCCCAGAGATGCTGAGATCATTCAATACATGTAAATTGAAAATGTAATGCATAAAAATAAACCAAAAGACAAAAACTACATGATCATCTCATTAAACACAGAACAGGTCATTAACAAAATCCAACAGACTTTCATGATAAAAGATATAAGAGAAATAGTGGACATAGTGAAACATATTAAAGGTATCTTACAGCAAACCCATAGTCAACATCAAATTAAATGCTCAATGCAATTCCACTGAAATCAGGAACAAAACAAGGTTGTCCACTCTCTTTATAGCTATTCAATATACTATTTACTTAGTCTTAGCTAAAGAAGTAAGATCAAGAAGATACAAATTGGGAAGAAAGAAGTTAAAGAATTTTTATATGCGGATGGCATGATAGTATACATAATCAACCCTAAAATCCCACCAGGGAGCTCCTATAGCTGATAAACACTTTCAGCAAAGTGGCTGGATACAAAATTAACTCACAAAAATCAGTAGCCCTCCTATAGACAAATGACAAGTGGACTGAGAAAGAAATTAGGGAAACAATACCCTTCAAAATGGCCTTAAGTAATATAAAATATCTTTGGGGTAACTAACCAATCAAGTCAAAAATTTGTATGGTAAAACTTCAAGTCTTTGAAGAAAGAAACTGAAGATATCAAAAGATGGAAAACCATTCCACACTCATGGATTGACAGGATTAATATAGTAAAATAACCAGGTTATTAAAAGCAATTTATAGATTCAATGCAATATCCACCCAAAATCCAACAACACAATTCTTCACATGGAAACCTACTATAGAAGAAGCCTCATTTTTTTTAGAAGCCTCATTTTTAATGGTTTATTTATTTTTATTTTATGTGCATTGGTGTTTTGCCTGCATTCATTTCTTTGTGAAGGTGTCAAATCTCCTGAAACTAGAGTTACAGACAGTTATGAGTTACCATTGCTCAGAATTGAACCTGGGTCCTCTGGAAGAGCAGCTAGTGCCCTTAACTGCTGAGCTATCTCTCCAGCCCTGAAGCTTCTTAATATTTATACATAAGTGAAAGAAATATAAATGGAATAATCAAAAATGGGGAGCAAAAGGTTCAGATGAAGCTTCTAGTTCTGAGATTACATCTAATTGAGTTGTTGGTCAAATGGCCCCACGGAAGCTTCCAAACAATGCAGGCTATTGCCAAGGAAATTGGTTGCTCTCCACAAAATGATGATAAGGTCCTACAGCTGAAGACAATATTTCCTACCTCATTAAACCTGGAGAAGTCGAGCTGGTACCTAACCAGAGCCTTCATCCCTACTAATGAGAGTTTGTAGTATTAGAAAGTACTCTGCATGCTATCAGAGGAGAAAGGTAGTCACCAATCCGGCTAGAAATCCAGTGATCTACAATGGTGACCTGCCTGCAGGATGTACTGGTGCAGTAGTGGTACAGATGTGGGAGAAGTAATCACTCTCTGATTGGGTTTTAAGGCCCACTCCTCAAGATGGAACCTATACCTGGTACTACTTGGGTGGCCAAGAACTTAGTACTAGATAGGCCATGCGCCTAGGAGAAAGCCAAATACTATTGTTCTGCTAAAGGAACAGAGCAATAAAATGACTCCTAGTGAAATTCTGCTATCTATACTCACAGATCAGTGTCTCACTCAGTCATTATCAGAGAAGCTGCCTACTTCTTGTAGTAGATGGAAAATCTACAACTGGATCCACAACTGGACAGTGGGCAAAGAATAGGACTTAGTGTTTCCACTAAGGAGATGTCTTCAATAAACTCCTCCCCTTAGGGCTCAGAGAGTTCAGTTGAAGAGGAGGCAGAACTACAGTAAGAGTCAGAAGGGATGGAAGATGCCAAAGAAACTATGCCCTCTAGACACAACACAACTGATGTACATATGAACTCACAGGGCCTGCACAATTTCAAGCCAGTTGGGGTCCCAGCACTAAGAAGGGGAGGTAGATGTGAGCTTCCCTCCCTAAGCAAGAAATTATCTCCAATTGACAACCACTTGTAAAGGAAAAATTGTTTTTTCCAATGGAGTCTCACTGAACCCACAATTAAGAGTAGCCCAGCAATGATATTTTTATAGATATATTTTTGTCTCATGTCACTTTGATTTGGCATTTTTTTTACCTTACTGGTCTTTTGCTTGTATATTATGGTTTCCATATTTGTGTTTTTATGGAGTGTGTGTTTTCTGCTTTTTATTTTTTATTATGGTTTCTTTTGTTTGCCTCTTTATTTCCTATAGAGAGGGAGAATGCAGGCATGGAGTTGTGTAAATAGGGAGGTAGGGAGTATATGGGAGGAGTTGGGGGGGAGAATAAACCATGATTAGAATATATTTTATAAAAAATATTTTCAATAAAAAAGATTTTCTAAAAACTTCATTTACTTTTTTTTAAATATGAACTATATTTTATTACTTGGTTTTCATATTGTGGGGGAATAATCTAAAACCAACAGACTTTTCACAAACTCTGACTGGCCATGCAAGAATCATATAAATAATCTTCCAGGGAGCCTCCAACCTTCAATCCACACCTATTCTGAGGATTTAGGTTTGTGAGACAGAGTCATTATTGCCTTCTCCTCGTGTATCAGTAACTCTATGTACAATGGATATGACTAGTCCCTGGGATTGCCATTACAATGGCATGGTGAAGTAGTTCTCTGTCTACTTAGGGAAGAGAGACAGGAAATTGTACTATTAGAGAAGTCTCTGCTATGCTTTCTCATACTCAAACTTCTGACTCTAACGATAATCTTTAATTTTCAGATGTGTGATCCAGATGTTTGACTCAGATGCGCGTTCCAGATGTTTAACCTAGATGGTCGATCCAGATGTTAAGTCCAGATGCGCGTTCCAGATGTTTGACCCAGATGTGTGATCCAGACGGTTTTGTTTAGTCCAGATGTGCAAACCAGTTGTTTGGTCCAGATGTTTAGTCCAGATGCGCGATCCAGATGTTTTGGTCCAGATGTTTAGTCCGTATGTTCACTCCAGATGTTTTTTGGTCCAGATGTTTAGTCAAGATGTGCAATCCAGATGTTCACTCCAGATGTTTGGGCCAGATGCGCGACCCAGATGTTTCAATCCAGACGTTTCAATCCAGATGTTCAATCCAGATGTGTGCTATGTATACATTTACTTTTTATGGCGTTTTTGAGAATCTCATACACAAGTACACTGCATGCCCATCATTTTCACTGCAACCTCCTTATGCTACCTTCTCCTATGTGCCCCAACTAACTCTCAAGTTCAAGACCTTTTCTTCTTTAATTATTTTTGCTATAATCATACACACACACATGCACATATGCACATCTCCCAAGCCCACATATATATAAAACCTGAGACCTTTAATGTTGGTCATATATATAGGGCTGACCAGTTGGAATTGGGTAACATCAGAGGGATTGCTTCTGGGACAAACTGATTCTCCCTTTCTTAGCAGCTAGTGACAGCCTGTAGCTCTTCGGCTAGGGGTAGGAGTTTGTGAAATTCCAATCTCCCCATTTGTGCTGGCATGCAGACCGAAGATCTTATTTAGGGGACCATATTATTGAGATTTCATGGGTACAGCTTCCCTGTCATATATAGAAGTCACTTATCTCAGAGCAGGAATCCTGGTCCTCTGGCTCTTACAATCTTTCCAAGCTCTGTTGTTTCTTGAACCTTGGGTTTAGAGACTGTGTTATAAATGTTTCAATTGAGGATGGGCACTCTGAGGCCAGTTGTTCTTTATATTTTGACAAGTGGTGGCTTTCTGCAGTGGTCTCCATCTGATGCAAAAGAAGCTTTTTTGATAACATGTGAGAGCTACATTTATCTGTAGGCATGAGAATAAGTATTTAGATTGCAGTTAGAAATTACACGGGCTTAGGAAAGTGGTAGCAGTCGGTTTTCCTCTAGGGTCTATGGCCTCTCCAGCTGCAGGTAGTTGGCTAGGTTTATAGTACCAGGCAGAGTTGCCTCCTACTGAGCAGGTCTTAAGTCAAATTAAACAGCTGTTGGTTATGCCCAAGATAAAAGTGCCATCAATGCATCACTGGCAATGTCTTGTTGGACCACTGGGGTCCAGTGATGTGGACCACTGGGGATGTCTTGCCATGCCAGTCATTGTTGTTTGTAGACTTTATACCTAGTTAGACTTGTAATTACTTTTCTTCCTTGGCACTTGCAATAGCATCTTCTGACTCTATGAGAGTTTGTCTAGGTCAGCAGCAACTTCATCCAAGTCCTATAATTCAAGTGTATGGTTTCTTCAGCAATATTACCTCTAACTTCTGGGAGACAGCCAAGGGCAAAGGCAATAACCTATATTGTTTTGCGGGTCTCATGGACTCCCGTGACCAACCTTGAAGGGAGGTTTCCCTTGCTTGGCACTGGGCTTTTGCTTTGTTTGTTTTTAAGACAGGGTCTCACTCTGCAGCCATGGCTGGCCTGGAACTTGTTCTGTAGGACAGCATGGTCTGGAACTCACAGAGATCTGTCTGTCTCTGCTTTCCGAGTGCTGGGATTAAAGGTGTGCATCACCACTACTCACCTAGGCACTGGGAATAAAGTGACAATGACATGGCTAAGCAAGGATCTGTGGAGCAGGACGTCAAGTCCTTTGGGCATATGCCAAGAAGTGGCATATCTGGGTCATATAGATTTATTTTTAGTGTTGTGAGAATTTTCCATATTGATTTTCAGAGGTATTACAACAGTTTGCAATTCCACCAACAGTGAATGAGGGTTCACTCCCCCATACACATTCCTGCATACATTTGTTAGTTGTTTTCTTGATCTTAGCCACTCTGATTAGGGTAAGATGGAATCTCAATGTCGTTTTAATTTGCATATCTCTGATGGTTAAGGATGCTGAATACATTCATAGATAGTTCCCAAACATCTTTATTTCCCCTTTTAAGAACTCTTTGTTTGGTCCCATAGCCTACTTTCTAATTTGGTTGTTTGTTTATTTTGGTGTTTAGTTTAGAGTTTTGGTTTTTTTTTTTATTTCCACATATACTAATCCTCTATCAGATGTAGAGCTGGCAAAGATTCTCTCCCATTTTGTGGGCTTCCTCATTACCTAACTGTTTCCTTAGCAGTACAGAAGCTTTGCAGTTTTAGGAGGTCCCATTTATCAACAGTTGGCCTTAGTTCCTGACCAAAGTCATCGCCTATACCTATATTATATAGGGTGCTCCCTATGTTTTCTACTAGAAATTACAGTGTTTCAGGTTTCACATTGAGGTCTTCGATCCATTTGGAGTTGCTTATTTTGTTTCTGAGACAGGGTCTCTCTATGCAGTCCTGGAATGCACTACACTATGGAGATTGGGCAGATCTCAAACTCAAGTTCTGCCGGCCTCTGCCTCCCTGGTACTGAGATTAAAAGTATGTCACCACACCTGGTGCTGGAGTTGATTCTTGCACAGAGCGACAGACATGACTTTGCCATAACATTTGTTGAGATAAAGTCTTTCCTTCAGTTTGTATTTTTGGCATTTTTCAAATCTCAATAGGTATATTTGAGGGATTACCATACCTGCACTCAAGTTCCATTATAGACCTAGCATAATAAAAACATTATGGTGCTGGTACAAAGAAAGATACAGAAATCAAGGGACTAAATTAGTAGATCCAGTCCTATTCTGCATACTCTAGGCTACCTGGCTTCTGAGTTTCCACCTCCCATTTCACTGAAGGAACGCTGTGTTTACAGATGCCTACCACTGCATTCAACCTTTTATGAGAGCTCCTGTAGTGATAGTTCATTTGTATTTTAATAAATAAGGCTTGCTTGAGGATCAGAAAAGTAAAACAGCCACATTGGCCAGTCTTACAGACCAAGCAGCAATGACATACCCCTTTAATCCCAGTAGCCACAATGAAGCATAACTTTAATTCCAGTAGCCACACTAATTTGCCATAGAAACTAGGTGGTAGTTGTGCACGCCATTAATCCCAGAACTAGAGAGGATCATACAATGGAAGGACACAGCTCTCAGTCTCAGTCTCATTCTGAGGTTCCTGGAGGCAGGATCACCATCTCAGACTAAGGTAGAGGTAAGAGCCAGTGGCTGGCTGTTTTGCTTTTCTGACCTTCAGGTTGAACTCCAATTTCTGTCTCTGGGTTTTTATTCATCGTGCTTCAGGCTCCAAGAATCAAACTCCAGTCATTAGAATTACACAACTAATGCCTTTGCCCACTAAGCTATCTCCCTGGCTTGATAGTAACAGTTTTAAAAATTACTTTAAGATTTATTTTTATTTCATGTGCATGGGTGTTTTGCCTACAAGTATGTATGCATATTACATGTGTGCACAATATCTGTGGAGGTCAGAAGAAGGCATTGGTCCCCTGGAACCAGATGGTTACAGATGGTCTTGAGCTATCATGTGAGTGGTAGGAATTGAATCTGGGTCCTCTAAAAGAGCAACTAGTGCCCTTAACCACTGAACCATCTCTCTAGCCTCCAATATTTTTTATGAGACATGATCTCATAATGTAGCACCATCTACCCTGAAGCTTGATATGTAGACCCGGCCAGCCTTGGACTCAGAGAGATCTTCCGGCTTCTGCTTTACAGGTTCTGGGATTAAAGACCTGTGCCACTATACTGGGCTATGTCGATTGTTGGCTTTTTTTTTTAGGCTTTTTTTTCTAGACAGGGTTTCTCTGTGTAACAGTCCTGGCTATCCTGTGATGGAGGAAGGTCATTGGCTAATAAAGGAACTGCCTTGGCCCATTTTATTGGTTAGAACTTAGGTAGGTGGAGTAAACAGAACAGAACGCTGGGAGGAAGAGGAAGTGAGCTCAGACTCCACAGCTCTCCTCTCGGGAGCAGACGCCTCAGAGAGACGCCATGCCCTGCTCCCAAGCAGACGCATGCTATGAAGCTCCGACCCAGGATGGACATAGGCTAGAATCTTCCCGGTAATACCGGTGCTACAGTTTATTAGAGATGGGTTGATCGGGATGTGAGAATTAGCCTGTAAGGGCTAGAGCTAAAGGGCCAAGCAGTGTTGAAATGAATACAGTTTGTGTGTTGTTATTTCGGGTAAAGCTAGCCGTGCGGGCGGCTGGGGTGCTGGGGATGCAGCCCCGCCACTCTTATTACTACAGTCATGGATGCCATTTTGTAGACCAGGCTGGCCTCAAACTCACAGAGATCCTGCCTCTGTCTCCTGAGTGCTAGGATTAAAGGTGTGTGCTACCAAGCCTGGTTGATACTTTTATTAGGTATATAAATTATGTATAAAAGTAGGTATCCTTTCTTAGTTTGTCATAAATCACCTTAACTCCAAAACCAAGTTTATATACTCATGAAAAAATGTTTACAGCACTTTGAGTGGGAGTTTTATACTCTGAGATTTCATATATACCTAACCATATATCAAAAGTGAACTCCCAATATTATTACTCTATACCACTTAAAGAACATTAATTGCTAAAAATTGATAAGGAAAGAAGTAAAGATACAAACAGTCAAGAATAGCATAGAAAAAGTTGCTAAAGAGTGACCTAACTGCCACTACCAAATGGCCTGGGTATCAAATCATTTTACTGGCTTGCTCTATCAAATCTTACAGTATAGATGGAGAATAAGTGTATTATTTAAATTAACCCAGAAATCAAGTTCACAAGAATAAGGAACGATAGTACATTTGAAACAGGATTATAAGGAATCATGAGGATAGCAACTACTTGCTCATATGCACTCCAGAATCTGGGTAGGCATTGCAGCCAATAAAAGAGAAAGATAATAGTGAGCCTGACCCACCAGAATGCTCAACAAAGCTCCATGTATCTTTCTCAACTCTGATTTGTCATATACTATTGATACTATCATTAACTGCTATAGCTTTTAAAAAAATACTTGATAACATGTATAAGAATCTTCAAGAAGTTCATATCCAGAGGGACACAAACAAAGCAAAAAGCCATGAATGTGGGAAACAGATTAGTTGTGAAGCAAGGGTGCACAGGGGAGGGAAGGAGATAAGAGTACAGTGGCTGAGAGCAGAACAGAATGCATGGCATATATGTATGAAGTTGTTAAAGAACAAATTTAATTTCTAAAGTATCCATATGCTTTAATCAAATAATACCATTCTTAAAAACCAACAGTAATCTTTGTGCATTGCAGGTAATGATCGTGCAATTATGTAAATATACAAATAATCATTGAATTGTGTATTTAACATGAGTTATGTTTTTTAATTAGTATATAAACTAACTGTTTTCTCGTGGCATTTTCATACATTGTTTTGATTGATTCTCCACTCCTTCTCCCCCATCTCTCTGACCTCCTGTTTCCCCACTGTGTTCATTTACTCCCAATATTTTACTTCCACTCTATTATCTCATGTGTTCTATTGTCTTCTACAACCCATCTCTTGAAACCTCCCTTTCTCTACCATGAGTTTACTTTATGGTTTATAAACTGTGCTTCAACAAGCTGCTGGAAAAGTCATACTAAAAATAATCTCAAATGCAGACGATACTATGCCAGTCGCTGCCCTGCAACTAAGTGCACTATAAATAGTTGACAGAGCCAGCTCACTAAAGTCTTTTCGACTTCACATCACCTGAATAGCTACTTCTTTGTCAGGTTGATACCGGAAATGCAGACGTGAATGGCATCATAACTCTAGAGGAATTCTGAGGCAAGTAAGATGTCAACAAAAGCACAGAACAAGTTAATCCAAGTAGAGCTGGAACAGTAGAAAGGAGTTAGGGAAGCGGTCCCTGAGCACCTAGCACACAGAGATCTGCGGCTGGAACATGGTCTGTTCCACACACAGCTTGATCTCTTGGGAAGCAGAGAATCAAGTAACCACCAGAGAAGGAGGACAACAAGGAGAAGAGGGGAGTGAGAGAAGGGAAGGGAGGAGAGGGAGAAGCCACCCATTCTCGAGTACTCATCTGAACCAGGAAGAGGATAAAGGAGGTCTTGAGTTACCATGTGGGTACTGGGAATTTAGTCTGGGTCCTCTGTGAGAGTATTAAGTGCTCTTACCCACAGAACCATCTTTCTAGCCCAAGATATCCTTATATGAGACAGGGTTTTATTATGCAGGACTAGATATCCTGAGAGATCTTCCTCTCTTACCATACTGGGCTTGTTAAGATATTTCATTAGGTATATAAATTACTTACGACAGAACACATTCTTAGCCTGCCACAGAATACCTTAGTTTCAACTTAAGCATCCTTCCCAATAGCCGGGGAAGCTCCAGTTTCTCCCATTGGGTCACTTAGCATTCTTCCTCTTCACTACTGGAGCTATGCCAATCTGGGTGGGTTTTATCTTCCCAGTTCTTCCCTGAGCATGGGCAGAATAGGTTGAGAAGATTAGAAAAAGATGCAAATGAATACAACAAACCCCTCTCTGAGACCTTTTTGCTAGTGATTTTGAGCCCTCTCAAGTTGCTTAGCATCTGATTGGGGAAAAAGACATAAAGCAATTCAACTAGGACACGATGTGATAAACTCTGGAAGGGGAGATAGTTCCCAAAACGGGAACTATATCCTATGTGGGTTGGGGGGGGGGGTTCTCAAGGGTGATAATCTGAACTCAAGAGACAATGCAGCAAGAGGTTAGATAGATAAAGCACTGGAGGTTGGAATTATTATAGTTCTATTTATTACATTAACTAACTGATCGATTTTGTGTGGGAGAAGAGCATGTGTGCCACAGCACATGTGTGGAGGAGAGAGGGTAATTTGCAGGAGCTGGTTTCCTCTTTCTACCATATGGTTATCAGGGATAGGACTCAGGTTGTCAGACTTGGTGTCCAGCACCTTTACCCACTGAGCCATCTTACCTGTCTACTGTATCTCTATTTTAAACACCTTCCAGAAGAATTGGAAGCCATCTTCAATTGTTAAAAGATGGTTAAATATATCACAGTATACCCACAGTTTCCAATTCTGTGCGGCAGGATTGGTACATCAAGAGATGTGTGAAAAGATGTCCAATCTCATTAGTAATCTAAGAAAAAGAAACAAAAGCAACACAGAGATTATAGGTACTTTCAGTGCCTATAATTTTAACAGTGATTTATGCATTTGACAATAGAATTGGTGAATTATCCCGCGCATGTGTGTGTATCCCCTCTCCCTCTTCTCTCACCACTTGGTGGGGAAACATACTATATGAATAAGGAAAACTGACAGCATCAAAATTGAAATCTCTTTATGCCTTTATACCAGAAATTAAAGTTTTATTTACTTATTTTATTTCTTGTGAGGGGCGGGGGCGGGAAACTACAGAACACATGTGAAGGTCATAGGAAACTTTGTGGAGTTGGTACTCTCCTTCCAACTGCATATGGTTCCAGGAATTGAACTCGGGTTCCCAGGCTTGCATAGCAAGCACTTTCACCCTGCTGAGCCATCTCATAGGCCCAGGAATTTTCTTTTAGTAGGAACAGTTCCATAAATGGTCAAAGTAATTTACTTGAACATTATTCCTAATATAGAGAGGGAATTCCTAGGACTGTTCTAGATTTCCATTAGTGAGGGAATGTCTTAATGAATTATAATACCTTTGGATTCCTTAATATTGCAGCTCCACTAAAGAGTGGATTCACATGGAAAGACCTCCATTGTTTATCGGCATATGACCATGTGGATAAAGGAAATGGCAATTTGTGGACCATCATCTTATTTATGCAGATATAGTATTAATGATAACAACTTGCCATAGAGATGAAATTACCAGTTATGACTTAGTCCCATTGCTCTAGGCTTGAGAAAGGAATGGAGAATAAGAAATGAGAGAAAAAGAGATAAGGAGTAGGTACTAGAAAACAGAAAACTCCAAAATTTTAACTGTACTTTCTGAGTTTGTAGCTGGGCCACATACTCTCTAGTTGGCTCATTATCAGTAGGTTTTCTTCCCCTCCCAAGCCTTAGTTTCTTTATCTGTAACATAGAGATAACAGTGCCTCTGCCTTAAGGTTCGTATGAGGCTAAGTAATCAATGTAAAGCAATTAACAGCATGAGGTACAAAGTAATGGCAATCAACACTAGCTGTTATTTCTCCGACTAGGCACTGTGCCAAATGTTCACACATTTATTGGAGGGATACATCTTTTGAATTGACACAGCTTCCCATGGAGGCCGACAGCTTAGAACTTTAAGAGCAAGTGTTTTCTAGGTCTGACTTCAGGGCCCTCTGCACATGTACTAGCCTTTCTGGGCTTTACGGTCGAGGTATTCAGGTTGATTCTGCTGAAGGTGCCCTGGCTCTATATGGATGGTCTGATCTCAAAATCAAATAACTAAATTTGATCACCCCAGAGGGAGAAGAAGAAAACAGAAAGGGAAAAGACAGAACAGAGGGAGTGTGTAAGTGAAAGGAGGCTACTCTGTTTTTTATCTTTAGCAGAGGCCAAGGAAACCTTAGGGCCAAGGCAGAAGGCGGGTGGGCGGGGCTGAGCCAGAGACAGGGGTAAACTCTGCCTTCTGGCCCACAGCACTCACCGTCTTTGGTTCGTCCTCAGTGCAGGGCAACAGGTAAGAGCTGCTTCCAGCCCTCTTTCTAGGCTCCCACCCACACCGCTGCATGTTGACTTTGGCTGACTAGACCTGACTTTGGAATTGAACAGAAACTGTCGCTTCTGTTTTGGGCTTTCCTCTCTGCCCTCTCTCTCCTTTATTAGTTTTCAGTATCACTCATCTCACTCACCGGGCATTCATACTCTCTCTTCTCCCTCAATGTAATTTTGTCTGTACCCCTCCCCTCCCCCTCCCTGTCTCCTTCCTCAACTCTGTATCTTAGTCTCCTGTTTCTCTTGTCTCTTCTCTGTTTCTCTAGAAGGCATCTTAACATTTCTTCCAAATTTCTCTCCCTCCATTTGACCCTTTTCTGTCCGCTTGGCCTAGAGCAGAGTGCAAGAGCCTTGGGGGGGGGGGGGTCAGATCTAGGGACGGAGAACTGGAGGGTTTGGTGGAGGGGGTTAAGAATGCTAAGGCAAGATGGGAGGGATCAAGAGGCTGAATAATTAGCAGAAATAAAGGGAAGAGGGTGGAAAAGGAATGCTGTCATTGTGCAGAAAGGCAAGAGACTTGTGTTGTCTCATCTTAATTCACCCTGAGACCCCAGGCAGGCCATTTATCCTGTGGCAAGAGCACCTGTCCACAGTTTCCACAAATCTCTTAGTTTTGGCTTGGGTATCTAAATTCTTCTGTTTCTGTTCTCTTCTGATTTCCAGCGGTAGGAAATGGTACTAGGAGAGGAGGTAAGGCCTGATGTTTCCAGCTCCTGGAAGAAGTAACAGGCTCTCTCTCCTCCAGACTTAAATGATTCTTAACAGCAGGCCACAAGTAATGGGAGCCAGGGGAAAGAAACTCTGCAAGGGTGGCTTCTGACTTCTCCAAGGGGATGGAGTCGTGGCTGGCCTCTCCGGCCTATGGGAATGCAAACGGACGTAAAATTGTAGAAGTGCAGAGATGCAGGACAAACCTTTAAGGAAGGATGCCACCTGGCCTGAAAATTCACCACGATCTCTTTGATTTTGTTTTAGACAATCTCTTCTATGCAGTAGGATGTGAAAATCATTTAATGGTGGAATTAATAAATGTTCAATAGTACCTCAAATCCTACTTTAGAACATTTGAAGAAAGCCATTTGCCATAAAAGATAAATGCATAGTAAAGGGGCTTGTATTACTGTAGCAGAGTGGCTTGGTGTCTAGAGTCAAGCCCATCAAGCTCCCAGCTAAGAAAATATGTAATGTTTGGATCATGGATCTACAGTGTCTAAGCTAGGGGTCTCTTGAGCCAGACTGGCTGAGTTGAAACCCTGCTCTTTTTCACTTACCAGGTCTTTGACCGGGGTGAGTCATTCGATCTTTGGGGGCCTCAGGTTCACAACATTGTCCTGAGAAATGAATAAGTCACTGTATTTGGAGCATTTACAACAGTAAGAGCTCGGTTAATGTTTGAATATCGGAACCAGAAGGGAAATTATGAAATTTCCTATCTAACACAATGTCTGTAGAGAAACGAAGGTTCAGAAGGTATGTGAGGGGTGGGGAAGGCCAGGGGGAACCCAAGTTCACACACAGTAAATTATAATAAGAGAAAAAAATTTCATCTCCAGCTTTTCATACTTGGCTTGACATAGTCAGGGTGCGACTCCTTGGCTCCAGAGTTTAGGTTTGTTACTGAGAAAAGATCTGCTACTGAGTCTTGACTGACTTGGAAATATACATCACAGGCTGCCATGGGCTTCAGGATTCTGCTGTCCCAGCTTCCTGCGTGTCAAAATGCCCAGCCAAGAGTCTATGTTCTTAATACCCTCAACTGCTTGAAAGGCTGCCTGCATTCAACTTCAGCCATTCCCTTCTCTCATTAAGTAGTGCTCGGAAGTGGACAAAGTGCCCAAAATAACCACACACTACAAAGTTATGGGTCATAATGATTCCCAGGAAGATCAGGAAAGACAAGAGAAGGTGTAACTGAAGCTCAATGGTAACTCAAGAACTCAATCCATGTCAAGAAGTACTCTGTATTTTCCCCAGGACCCTCACTAGAATAGCTCCATAGAGATGATGAGTATATTTGACCTTTTCAGTTTCTGTACATGGGAAACAGGTCTTCATCCCCCATCATTTCAGAGCAGGCCTATATTTTGCCTCTGGTCTCAAGGGCCTTCCTTCTTACTATATACTTCAATATTGTTGCTTTTGTTGTCAGTGTTGATGCCAGAGAAGTTCATAGGAACTTGTAAGGACCTGGGCTATGCATCTTGACTCACTACAGATTGGCAGAGGCAGCCTTGGCCAGATGCTCAGACGTGATTCCAGGAAGGGGTTCTTCTTCTCTCCCACACCCTGGGCTCATCTTAGGGAGTGGTCAGACTCCTGAGGCGATAAACTCTGGGGGCTTTATCTTTGGTCTGCAGGCTCAGCCTTGAGTGCTTTAACCTTCATGGGCAGGCAGTCAGAAGGGAGACTCTTATTTCTAGATATGAGGTAGGCACTGGATCCAATCAATGGACTGATGTAGACATAATTACCTCACATTTGACGACTCATCAAAGCCAAAACCAGAAAGGAGAAGTGCCTTGCCCTAAAACATTGAACAAAGAAGCGAGGAAACCAGAATTTAAATAAGAAAATCAAACTTTTTGTGCTGAAGGGTTCACATGGTTTTTGTTGCTTTTGTTTTTTTTTTTTTTTTCATTTAATCCTTCCCATCAGCTGTCTGCTTCTTGCTGTTAGAGGGCCCATATGCACAGGCCCACAAACTAACTCAGGCTGCTGGGACAGCCTGGGACAAGGAGGGAGGATGTTCTAAGATGGAATAACATGACTGGGTTGCTTTGTAAAGTAAGAGGTGTGTGATTGCTCTGGGACATTAGGGAGATGAAAGAAGTTACCAACAGGATAGGCCCAGTAATTCCTCCTACTCCTTTGTCCCTCCCATAATAAGGCTTTATACACTGAGGGTGCTCAGAGACTGCTCAGTAGCTTTCTTGGCAGAGCTGGGGGCTCAGTCGTCCCACTTTCTCTCACATCTCCCCTTTTGTATTATTATTTATCTTGTCCACCCTTTGATTCTGGCTCTACAATTGGCCCATTTCTTCCAATCTGTTTCTCACTCTTGTTCTCTCTGTCTTTCTCTCAATCTTACCTCTTTATATGTTTCCTCCTCCCCTATACCCACCTGTTTCCTTTTTAAATACAGATTTACTATTTTAAATTATGTGTATGTGTGTGGTTCTGTGGAGAGGTGTGTATATGTGAGTACCAGGCCTATGGAAGCCAGAGACATCAGATCTCCTGGAGCTGGAGTGACAGGCAACTGTGAGCCATACTACATGAGTACTGGAGATCTAACTTGGAAGAACAGTACTTACTCTGAACCAGTGAGCCATCTCTTCTGCCCCTATCACTCTCTTGATCTTTTGATTTTTTTTTTAAATCCACTTATTTTTTTCAAGCAGTTTCTCTTCCACCACCCCCAGTAGGGTCATGGTCCCCTAAGTCTTTATTGTCTAACCCTCCCCTTTCATCTTGGTGTCCCACTCTGCACTTGATGGATTCTTTGCTGTACTGCTTAATTTTCAGTCTTTATATATTACTCTAGGCTACACAATTTCCCTTATGTATCTCTGTTTGTCCCTACTGGTATATTCCCTGTTTCTCTTTCTCTTGTCTTTTTATCTCTCCCTATCTTCTGTATTTCTCCACGGCTGTTTTATCTCTACCTACCTTGTTCCCTTCTTTCCAGCTTTGAAGTCTTTCTCAGTTTCTGATCTTCCTCCTCCACCATCACACTCTTGTTTTCTTTCTTCTTTTATCTTTATCTTTCTGAGGTTGTCTTGATTCGTCCCCTTCTTACCTTCTCTCTATATTTAAGATCATAATTATTAACTTACTCCAAATTTCAGCCAACACTCACCGACAGTTACATGTCATTTGTTCTGTCTTTTCTATTGATTCCCCCTATCTTTCTCTACCTTGGCCTCTGTCCTCTTTTCTGATCCACACAGATTATGTCTTTCAGCCTTCTTAGGTCTTATTTTCATCGCCTCCTTTATTTATGTCTAACCAAAAGTCAGGAGAAAATTCAAACACATCAAAATATCAACCTAGTGGTACACAGCCTATAGGGCGCATGCCTGCCCTTTCCTGTTTCCTGGATCTCCTGAAGTTGACAGCTGGCTTCAATCTCTTTCTCTGTCATTGGTAGAACATTCTCAAGACAAAGCAGGACACTCCCCAGGAGCTCTGGTGAATAGTATCTGTTTGCAGTAAAGGCCAAATTTTCATTTGGTGGAGGATAATAGTCTTTGTTTTGCTTTTTTTTTTTTGTTTTTAAGATAGGGTTTCTCTGTGTAGCCTTGGTTGTACTAGAACTCACTTTGTAGCAGGCTGGCCTCAATCTCACAGAGATCCACCTGCCTCTGCCTCCCAAGTGCTGGGATTAAAGGTGTGCACCATGACGCCCTGATGAGGACAATAGCCTTAGAAAGACAGTGACCTCAAGTGTTGGTCAAAGGTTGACTGTCAGATGTCATTCACAAAGGCACATCGGTGATGCTCACAATCACTAAGCAGCTGGTGTCAGAGTAAGTCAGAGTCCGGGTTTTCTGATCTCTATTTAGAAATCTCTCCCTTGTCCCTTTATCTACTGGTGTCTCTCATTTCTCCCTCATATTTAACATTACGATTGTTTTCTCAGAAGGATAATAGAGGACTCTGAGGAAGGCAACAAACTTTGAATGGGAAACTAAAGGCAAAGAATTAAACACAGGCACGACTTACCTGGTTTTTGGCCTCATGATGAAAATCTCCTCTCTTCCACAATTTCTACAGGACTCTGGGCTCAAGATGGTGGCAGCAGCTGTGTTGCTACAGTCCTGTCCAGTGCTCTCTAGGGGCCCCCGAGGCTTCCTAGGTAAAGTGGCTAAGACTTACCAGTTCCTATTTGGTACTGGACGCTGCCCCATCCTGGCCACCCATGGACCAACTTGTTCTCAAATCCACCGTAAGGCAACCAAAGCTGGAGGAGGTAAGAAGAGGTTATTGGCAGAAGGGAATGTCTGGGTCATAAAGACAAGATTCTAGGTCTGATTATCATGACTTAATAGCTTAGAGAGTTCAAGACAGAATGAATTGACCCAAAACAATAGACTCTGGCTGTGTCTTCTGCCAGTGTCTTTCTAGAGCAGGGGTTCTCAATTTTCCTCATGCTGTGACCCTTTTTTATAGTTCCTCATGCTGTGGTAACCCCCAATTATAAAATTATTTTTATTGCTACTTTGTAACTATAATTTTGTTGCTGTTATAAATTGTTTTTATTAATAAATTTATTTGTTATTTATTTTACATCCGAGCCATGGTTTCCCATCCTTCCTCTCCTCCCAGTCACTCCCACCACACAACTCTCTGTCCTCATGCCCCAAGCCACTCTTCCTCTGTTTCTGTTCAGGAAAGGGCAGGCCTTCCATGGTTATCAACAAAAACATGGCATATCACGTTGCAGTAAGACTAAGAACCTCCCTATGTATTAAGGCTGAGCAAGGCGGCCCAGTATGGGGAGAAGTGTCCCCCAAACCAGTAAAAGAGTCAGAGACAGATCCTGCTCCCACTGTTAGGAGTTCCACAAGAGGACCAATGAATTGTAATATAAATTTCCAATATGCAGGATACCTGCTATGCCATTCCTGTAAAAAGATCGTTCATTACCCAAAGGGGTTCTGATCTACAGGCTGAGAACCGCTGCTATTGAGTCTTATTTTCATGTTCTTTGCACACAAACTATACTTCACCCATGCTAAAAGGTTAAAATTGCTCAAATTGATTTTCTTGTCCTATGATTCCTTGCATTTGCTTGTGACATATGACCTTCCCCTATACTATTATCTCCTCTCCTCCTTCTCATTCAACACTGAATTTGGGCATTTTTGCTCCTGCAAAGCCTGCCTAGACCCCTAGCCTAGCCAATACCACCTCTTAGTCCCATCCCTTAGATCTTCTAGATTTCATTTGTCCTGTCCTTTCTCCCATCCCACCGTTTCCAATGTATTGTCAGAGTATGCTACTTCTCCCTGCTTAGAAACTCTGTCAGCAATAAGACCAGATTCATTTAACTTCTCATCTGTATCATAGCCTGAGCTAGAGCTCTGGAATACAGTAAGTCTCAGTAATCATTGCTGAGTAGAATGTATGGCTAAGGAATGAACCTCGAATTACTCTCTTACCTTTATGTAGACTCTCCGTCTTGGGCCAAGAGCCATTGTCCTTTCATGATGTCAGAACTCCAAGATGGGAAGAGCAAGATTGTGCAGAAGGCAGCCCCAGAAGTCCAAGAGGATGTCAAGACTTTCAAGACAGGTTGGAGTTGACCTCCACCTCTATTCCTAATGATTGATCCCACTTTATCATACTCTGGGCTAAGCAAATCCAAGGGAAGACTGTATACATTCCATGATGGACAGTCTGAGTCTTTTGCAGGGAGTCATATGAGGCAGTTGATTAGGCCATGCACTGAAGTCCATTTCCTCAACACATACACAGGTACAAACTCCCGTAACTTTTAGCTGTCAGTCTAAAATGGGCCCTCCTCTCTCCCAGGCAGCTAAGTGGATTTCGAAGAACTGGGATTCCAAGTTTAGCAAGACCATATTATGAGAGTCTGGGTTTGTATGAAGGAAAAGGGGTAGAGAATAGATACACCCTTTAGTTTTCACACGACATAGTGTGAATTAATTGGCCTTTCTTCCCTGAAAAGTATTCTGAATTATCAATTTTATTAAAATGAATTCAAATAAAGTTTTGTTTTCAACAAATTATTCTTTATAAGGATAGAGAGTTCAAGAACAACCTAGACAGAGCACTCAAGACAATTCACACCTGGCCATCCTATTGGCATCTTTCACAGGTCACTTTGAATTATCACTAAGAACAAAAAAGTTAGAGACTAAAATTTAAGGATGTTCAAAAATGAAGACTAAAACACACCCATCTCTCAAGTGCAGGGCTTAGGGTGCATTTCCTGGTTACCTTACACAAGGGCAACTCTCAATGGGAAGTGAATCCCCTTAAGGAAGGCTTCCAGACATTCTAGGAGATGAGCGGAAGCTTACTTTGCAGAAGCATTCCCCGGGAGGCATCTCTACTTTCTAAACTTTATAGCTATGCATTACACTGAACCTAAAGAAGACAACAGATACTATCTCTTTTCCTCTCTTCACGCCAATGAATTCCCTATTCCCTTGTAGACCTGCTGAGCTCCTTGGATTCAAGCATCCCAAGCCAACCATTCCCTAGTTTCCAGGACCCAGAGCAGATTGAAAGGGCGATTACACACCTGATTCACAACAATATGACTGGTGAGTTTGTCAAGATGGAAAGAATGGGCATGGGAAGAGTGAAGTAGCTACTGAAAGGGTGCATGACACAGGATAAAAAAGAAAATGGGAATATTTTCTTAAACCAAAAAAATTTTAAAATTATGCATTAGTGCTGGTCTTGCTGGATCTGTGGATTTTGTAACTAAGTCACGTCATTCGAACACTTACCTCAATAGTTTATAAGGAAAAATAAATTACACTTATAGCAATGTAGTATTCCTAGCTTGTTATGAGGTCTCATTAAAAACTAAGCTTACCTCCATTATTTTTCCATATTTCCCTCAAAGTTTCTCACCCTTTCTGCCTCTTATATCCATTTTTCATAGTGGGATTGATTCATTTTTCTAGTATACAAATAAGGAATTATTTTTAAGAGATACAGAGAAATAAAGAGTAAATTATCATCTACCATTAACTTTTTGTTGTGTTTTCTCCCAGACACACCTTCCTATGGCTACACATACATAAGATAGAGAGACAGAGACAGAGAGAATTTCCCATCCACTCTCTTAATCATACTCATGGTTTTTCAGAACTATGACCCGATTACCTCCAGAGTTTACTGCGCTGCTTTGTTCACTTAAGAATACGACCTCATATCAATTATTACTTACTTCATGGCCATCAACACAGAGCTACATAAGGATCATTAATGGCTGAATTGTGTTCCATAGTGTAGACACGAAAGTATTCATTTAAACAAGAACCTGTAATTAAGGTTGTTGCTAATGCTTTTGTATTCCTCCACTTAAGGCTGCATGCTAGTTTTATAGCCATATGAATATACCCAAAGAAAATTCATGGTTTTAACTTTTTCATTACTTGAACCAATGTGTCACTTACTTCATGGGCATTTAATTGCTACATGACCTTGGTCAAGTTAGCTGATCTTTTTATGCCTTAGTTCCCTCAAACAAAAATAAAGATACTAATAGAACTTTCCATATAGTGTTGATGTGAGAAATCAATAAGTTAGCATCTTTATGGTTCCTGGAAGTAGGTTCTACATGTATTAGGCATCCATTAATGCTGGCTATGATAATATAATAAAACACTAGCTATTTTTAATTACAACCACTATTATTAATAGACCTCTGAGGACAGTATTATTACCACATACCAAATATTAGTGTTGTCATTAGATTCTCACAACTAAGCAAGGGAAGAATTCTAAGCTCCATTCTACATATGAGGACATTAAAACAAAAAAAGATGATTTTTTTAAAAAGATTTTTTTTAAAATTGAGTTGTTTTGGCTGGCATACCAAGTAATGAGTTTCACTTGGCATTATCATACACATGTTATTATATTTTATTCTCATGTGTTCCTCCTTCACCTGATTCCCCTTCTTTACCAGTCAGCCCTTTCTTTTTGCTTTCCTGTTACATGTACTCTATTGCCTTCTCTACTTCCCACTTCCCTTAAGATCTCTTCTACCACCTATGGTTCCCTTTCTAATTTTTGACCTACAAATACACATGTACAAACGTATACACTAAATACACAATTTTAAATTCAGGTCCCACATATATATGAAAGCACATATGGAGCATTTGTCATTCTGTCTGGCTTTTATTAACATAATGATTTTCAGCTATATCCATTTTCCAACATGACTTCATTTTTTACAGCTGCACAAAATTACACTGTTTTATATTTATCACATCTTCATTATCCAGTCATTTGTTGACGGCTGGCTCTGTTTGCTAGCAACTGTGCATAGTGTAGTTATAAACATGGGTGTACAAGTATCTTTGTAGTATGCTGACTTAAGAGTCATTTAGGTATATGCTTAGAAGTGATATGTCATACAGTAGTCCTATTTTTAATTGATTCTTTTGAAGTATTATTTTTATCGTTTTAAAATCATGCATGCATGCATTTGCTTCTGCATGCACATGTGTGATAATGCCCTTGGAAGCCAGATATACCGGATCCCCTGGAGCTGAAGTTAAAGGAAGTTGTAAGCCACTTGATGTGGTTGCTGAACACTTGACGCAGCATGAGCTACAGAGTCATCACTCTAATCCCTGTTATTTTTCCGAGGAACTTTCATACTGATTTCCATAGTTGCTGAATCAGCTTAGGTTCTGACCCTTGGTGTATAAGAGCTCCTCTTTGCTTGCCTACTTGCCAAAATTTGTTACCATTTGTTTTCCTGACAATAGCCATTATGACTGAAGTGAGATGGAATTGAAACTCAGCTTAAATCTGCATTTCCCTGGTGGCTAAGGATGTGAAGTATTTAGTGTCCATTTGAATTTTTTCATCCAGTTCATTTTTCATTCAGTCCAGCAGCCTATTTACCAATTGGAAGATTCGTGGGAGTTTTCTAGTGTTTAATTTTTGCAGTAAAGAGGATTCTTTGCTGGTTCAGAGTCACATAGCTATCAGGTGAGAAGAGACATGAGTAGAAACCGGACCTAGCAATATTCCTTTCTCTGAGACTGAAGCAGTAACTCCTGTAAGGCATCTTCCACACTAACTCTGGAAAGAAAGGTGAGGCCATGCTGAGTGGAAAGCCTGACTAAACCCGTGAGTTAGCAAAGGGATGGCTGAGTGAAATAGAGAGTTAGTGTGAGCCAGGGCTGGGGAGGTAGCTCAGTGGGTAAAATGCTTGCTGTGCAAGTACAACAACAACCTGAGTTTGAGCACCCAGAGCCCACGGGCAAGCAAATGCAGATAATCTCAGCATGCCCCTATTGAGAGGTGGAAGGGAGAGATAGGAAAATCCTCAGAAATGGAAGGGCCAGCTAGTCTGCTGCATGCCACAGTGAACAAGAGACCCTCTCTCAAACAAAGGGGGAAGAGAGACTGATGCCTGCTGCTGTTCTCTGAATTCCACAATGCACCCTGACATGAACACACCTGAATGTGTGCACATACACAGGCATTAATATCATATTAAACAACAGAAGAAAAAAGTTAAAGAACCAGTAAGACATCTGTTGAACAAATAAATGAATACATGGGAAGAGAATTAAAAAGCCCAAAATCAACATGAGTAAAATAAAGACTAGTCAGGAAGAGAGTTGAGTTGAATTATTCCTCTCTCTATTTCTACTCCTGCAGGAAGCCAGGTCTTTGGTTATGACCAATTTTTCAGAGACAAGATCATGGAGAAGAAACAGGACCACACCTACCGTGTGTTTAAGACTGTGAATCGCTGGGCTGATGCGTACCCCTTTGCCCAACACTTCTCTGAGGCATCTATGGCCTCACAGGATGTTTCTGTCTGGTGTAGTAACGACTATTTGGGCATCAGCAGGCACCCTCGTGTCTTGCAGGCCATACAGTGAGTAGCAGAGTATGCACTATGAGCTGTGGGGCGGGCACATCTAAAGATCTGGAGCCACGCGAGCAGTGGACACCTTGGTTCTAGCAGCATCTCTTTGTACAAGGTCTTCCCAGTACATCTATCTATGCCTCAGATACAAACTCAGTCAGTCAACACATCACTCTCTAAACTACTGTTTGTCTGGTGTGCAGGATGATAATGGAAACCAAAAAAGGCTCCCTGAGTCTATGATCTAGAATGGGGTGTGTCTGTGTGGGAGAGAGAGGGGGCGGGGAGGAGAGAGAAATGGGGGGAGGGGTGGAGAACTTCCTTTAGCTTTTCCAAACCACTCAAGCTGTATCTAGTTCTACCTCCATCTCTACCTTTCCCGTTCTTTCCCCCACTTCAGCAGTTCTCAACCTGCGGGTCGTGACTCGTTTTTGGCCTGAACAACCCTTCCACAGGGTTTGCCTATGACCATCCTACATACCAGATATTCACATTGCAATTTATAACAGTAGCAAAATTACAGTTATGATGTAGCAGCAAAAATAACTTTATGGTTGGGGATCACCACAACATGAGGAACTGTATTAAAGGGTCTCGGTATTAGGAAGGTTGAGAGCCACTCAGGACTACTTAAGTTAGCACTGACCACATTAAAGAAGGGTTTCGTATTCGCTCAGTGCCTAACAAGGTTTGTTTTTGTTTTTCTTTGTCTTCTGTTTCCTCGGGGTCAGGGAGACCCTGAAGAATCATGGAGCTGGAGCTGGTGGTACTCGCAATATCTCAGGTACCAGCAAGTTCCACGTAGAACTTGAACAGGAGCTGGCTGAGCTACACCGGAAGGACTCAGCCCTGCTCTTCTCCTCCTGTTTTGTGGCCAATGATTCTACTCTCTTTACACTGGCCAAGCTTCTGCCAGGTGAGTGCAAGGCCTGAGATTTGTTCGAGGCTGGTGTCCTGCACTAGAGCATCCGGTCTCACTTGCTGCCCCCTCTATTTTGGGCTCACTTGCTTCTTCTGCTCTTCCCTTTCACCTGCCATGCATACTTAGGAGTGGATGATTACATCCCTCTGCTTTCACTCCTACCACACCTAGATTGACGGCCAGCATCAGGGAATAGCTAGTGCCTGACCTCACAGAACAGTAACACCATAAATTTACCATCTCTAATACACATAGTCTTTTGTCTCCACAGAGCTTTAAAAACGTTTCTGCAAAATCTGTACCTCCACCCTTCACTCTTAATATATAACTCAGGTCTTACAAAAATAATGTAGAAACCACCAAATAGCTTTCCTTACTTATTGACATGCAACCATAAACCTATCTGTTCACCAACATTTCTTCATTGTTTCCCTTCATTGTGAAATATATTTCTTCCTTTTTGCCTAGAGGCAGTCCTTCAATTATGTGCTAGAAGCCATCTTCTCCCTTTCCACTCTCTAGTCCACGCTTTCCCCTCACATGCCTTCTATCAGTCTGAATCTCAGATGGACACGATGTTCCACATCCATGCCAATCCAGGGCTTATATGAGTCCTTAGAGAGGCGCCACTAAAATGTCACATTCCTTAACCTCTTCTCAGAGCTTTTCAAGTGTCTGTGACAACTGTGCCAGATCCCCGTCTCTTCTCTCCTTTCAGCAGACATCTTTACCTCCTGCTACACTGAAAGTAGAAAACACCAGACAGCATTATCCTCAACTCCTAGCCACAAGCACCTGCCAACTTACATGCACCTCCACTTTTCCTCTCATTCTTTGCCTCCTACAGTAGTAAAGGACATACCCCTTTTTCTTGTTGACTAGTCTTTTCCACTGGTGCCCTGGTCATTGCCCACTATTTATCCAGTAACTTCTCCTTCCACCATGTATGTGCACATGCACGTGCGTGTGTCCCCTTTCCCACGCCGCCTCCATCCATCTGTCCCTCGATCCCTCCACATCTTCAGCCTCTCACTCGCTTTCAATATGTTTAAGTCTCTTGCCTCAAGCTCCGCATCACTATCTACCAGTCGGTCTCTCTCCTGCCCATAAGAGGCACAATGCATGAGAAGTGTTTGGACTTGCTGTATGCTACTTCACTACACACTTCAAAAGTCACCACTACTTTGTGAACACTTCTTCTAAGGTCATCCCAAACCCCTAAATAAAGTCACCATCTTGGGGGGATCAATTCTTTACTCCTCCTCAACCAGTACAATTCGACACCTTTTCATTTCTCTACTACCACCGTTCTCGTCTAACCAACATTGTTTTCTTGGTTTGTTCTTTCCTATAGTCTATTCTTCCTACATTCAGAACAATGTTTCCTTATGTAAATCTTTCTCCTTTCCCTGTTTAAAATTCTTTAATGGATCCCGCTTGCCCCTAGGATCAAATGTAAACTCCACATCATAGCTTCTAACTAAACCAAATCCTAAGATGTCATCTCTTGACATGCCTTTCATACTCTCCCACTTGATAAATTTCAACTTATAAATTAGTCATTTGTTTATGCATTCACTCACTAAAAATGTTTCCATAGCTTTATATGTACCTTGTACTGGGAACAAGGGATATAAGGATGAAAAGGTTTGGACTTTGCTCTCAAGAAACTTCCAGCTAAGCAGGTCAAGCCCTGGAAGAAACCATGATTTATTTTTCTCAAATAGAAGTTGTCCCTTATTTTATTAAAGACCAGAGTTCTTTGATGTCTGTGAAAACTGAGGGTTCTATGGAACAGACAGATCCCTTTCCCACATTTCACCCGTCCCTAGCCTCCCAGTATAGCCCAGTAAGAATCTCTGGATTCATGTCATAGAGAAAACCCTTTTGTGGTGCTTAGCATGTGCCCTGTACAGTAACGTGGTCACTGTCTGCTCTTTTGGCTGTGAACTGTTCATGATCATACAATTCCCACAGTGAAACCTGATACGCATCTGTCCCTGTAATTATGAACAGAGGGAGCTACCTGGAAAAGGGGGAAGTGTCATCTAGATCAGGGAGAGTCTAGTAGCAAGGTCTGAGACTACAAGCATTCTCTGCTAATCCTTTTCCAAGCTTTGATTTTCCAAGTGTCAGGAAGAATGAACTAAACTCTGTCATTGTGAAACTCAAAGTTACTGGGAAACTGAACTTTCTTTCCCCTCAAGACAGTCAGAGGCCACGGCTAGGCGTCCATGTCTTTCTTCTCCTGCCAGGCCATACCTGGAGTGTAAAAGTGGGGGAATGACACAGAAGCTTAACAATTACACATTTGGGGGCTGGAGAGATGGCTCAGTGGTTAAGAGCACTGACTGCTCTTTCAGAGGACCCGGGTTCAATTCCCAGCACCCACATGGCAGCTCACAACTGTCTGAAAATGCAGTTCCACGAGATCTGACACCTTCACACCAAAGAACATAATAAAGTTAAATAAATCATTAAAAAAAAACAATTACACATTTGCTTCCTCAGGGTGTGAGATCTACTCAGATGCAGGCAATCATGCTTCCATGATCCAAGGTATTCGCAACAGTGGTGTAGCCAAGTTTGTCTTCAGGCACAATGACCCAGACCACCTGAAGAAACTTCTTGAGAAGTCCAATCCCAAGACACCCAAAATTGTGGCCTTTGAGACTGTCCATTCCATGGATGGTATGTATGCATGTGTATGGGTGCATGTTTACTAGTACTAATATCTCACAAAGACATGATGATAATAACAACTAACATATGGAGTTTAGTATGCTATTCAGTTATTCATAGTTTACATGTATTAATTCACTAAATCCTCATGATGATTTTATGAAGTACGTTCTATTATTATCATTACTATTAGATGAGGAAACTGAGACATGAACAAGAGTAGTCACAGGTCATACAGGTAGGAAATGCAAAAGGAGAGGCAGCTATTAAATTCTTTTTTATTAATTAAATGTATTTATTTATTTTACATCCCAACTGCAGCTTCCTCCCTTCCACTCCTCCTATTCCCTCCTCTTTACCCTCTCTGCACCCCTCAATCCATTCCTCTGTTTCTGTTCAGAAAGCAGCAGGCCTCCCATGGAAAGAAACAAAGCATGGCATATCAAGTGGCTGTAGAACTAAACACCCCCCACACCTTGTATTAAGGCTGGGCAAGGCAACCCAGTATGAAAAGCAGGTTCCCAAAAGCCAGCCAAAGCATTAGGGACAGCCCGTGCTCCCACTGTTAGGAGTCCCACAAGAGGACCAAACTATACTGCTGTCACATATATGCAGAGTCCCTAGCTCAATCCCATGCAGGCTCCCTGGTTGTTGGTTCAGTCTCTGTGAGTTCCTATGAGCCAGATTAGTTGATTCTGTGGGTTTTCTTGTGGGAGGAAGGATAGTACAAGCTATTACATTCTAATATACAAAGAAACAAAGTCCTCACAGAACATCAAAGTTTATCTTAGTGCTTCATCAATTTGATGGTAAAATGATTATTTTCTTACTAGGCTACATAACTCTTATTTCCCTGCATGACACTCTTCCCATTAGGAATGATATGCAAGTCAGTCATGGCGGTGTCTGTCCTCTACAGTGGCAAATTTTACAAACTCTTGCCGAGGATTCCATGGTCCACTAGGAAACACTGGCGTCAAAATAGGGTTTTCAAGTCAGACAGATTTGGATTAAAATTCAATCTTTGACACATATTATCTGCATGAACTTGGGGAATTTTGAAACTCTCTGAGCCCCAATATTCTCCGGGGTAAAATGTCTGGTTGTAGAATTATAGGCAATGGCAGTCATTCCATTTACTACACATTAACAGAAATAAATGACTTTATTCTCTTCTTTCCTTCCTTCCTTCCTTTTTTTTTTGAGACAGGGTTTTTCTGTAGCTTTGGAGCCTGTCCTGGAACTAGCTCTTGTAGTCCAGGCTGGCCTTGATTTCACAGAGATCTGCCTGCCTCTGCCTCCCAAGTGCTGAGATTAAAGGCGTGCGCCACCACCGCCCGGCTTCTCACCTCTTCTCTTACTGTAATTGAAATGAGGCCCAGAGCTGTCTATTGCTGGTTCTGTGCACCAGAAATTATGTGTTTTAGGTATCTGTTTCTGGATTTAAGGTAGAGGTCCTCATTTCATGTCAAGGTGCCACTTTCCCAAATGAAATGAGAGAATCCTATTTCCTGATTTCTATAACCACAACACTATAAACATCATTCATAAACAGTCCACGTTCGAATACTAGCATAACTATTAGCTTGAGCAAGTTTTAAAAATATGTATTTATTACTATTGTGTATGATGTTTATGTGGGTGCCCATGTGGAGGTCAGAGGGCAGCTTTGTGAAGCTGGTTCACTCTTCATCTTGGTTCTGCAAATCTATCAGGTCACCAGGCTGTGCAGCAGGCACTGTTACTTGCTCAGCCATTTCACCAGCTTCTAGTGCAAGGTTTTTCTTTATTGAGCTATACATTTTTCTCTGCTCCCCTCCCCTTCTACCCTCTCCCATGGCCCTCAATTTACTCAGGAGATCTTGTCTTTTTCTACTTCCCATGTAGATTAAATCCATGTATGTCTCTTTTAGAGTCCTCATTGTTGTCTAGGTTCTCTGGGATTGTGTATTATAGGCTGGATTTCTTTGCTTTATTCTAAAAGTCACTTATGAGTGAGTACATATAATAATTGTCTTTCTGGGTCTGGGTTACCTCACTCAATATGATGTTTTCTAGATCCATCCATTTGCCTGCAAACTAAGATGTCATTGTTTTGTTGTTTTTTTTTCTTGCTGTATAGTACTCCATTGTGTAAATGTACCACATTCTCCTTACCCATTCTTCAGTCAAGGGGCATTTTGGTTGTTTTCAGTTTCTGGCTATGACAAACAATGTTGCTAATAACATAGTTGAGCACATGTCCTTGTGGTATGATTGAGCATCCTTTGGGTATATATACCCCCAAAGTGGTGTTACTGGGTCTTGAGGTAGGTTGTTTCCTAATTTTCTGAGAAACCACCTTACTGATATCCAAAGGGGCTGTACCAGTTTGCACTCCCACCAGCAATGCAGAAGTGTTCCCTTTACCCCAATCCTTTCCAGCATAATTTGTCATCAGGGTTTTTGATCTTGGCCATTCTTTCAGGTGTAAGATGGAATCTCAGAGTTGTTTTGATTTGCATTTCTCTGATGGGCTGCAATCACACTACTTACACTTGCAAACGAACTGCTCCTCATTTTTTGGTGGAACCTAACTATCCTATCAATTCTAGATGTGGGTTTCTGCTTCTGAAATGATACCAGAATCATCGAAGTGCCTTGTCTCAAGTTCCATCTCCTATTGTTGGTTGTCCCTTATGCTTTGCTACCTTTTCCCCCCCATTATACTTTTTAATCCTAGTCCAGGGCCCCTGCTTCCATCTGAAAAAGTTTCTTCTGTATTCCAACTTCCTTTACATCAGCAATTTCCAGGGAGCAGAAGTATGGTCTTAGAATATTAAGAATGGCCACAAAGTATATTTAGATGATATCTAAATAGCATGGAAACAGTAAATAGGTAGGGGAAAATGGAAGAGACTTGAGATAGCTTTTGATTTGGTACATTGTGACAGAACTGGAAGGAGAGAGGTTCCTCAGAGAAAAACTACATTCACAGAGACACAAGAAACTCAATGAAGTAGAAATCTAAAGACACTTGGAATGAAATACGAGGGTCCAGAGAAAACCTGAAGTAGAAAGGAACACACTGAGGAAAAGATGAGGGAAGTAAGGAGATGAGAAAGTGAGGAGCAGAGGTAGGAGAGAAGAAAGGCAGAGACAGAAAAACGGAAACCAACATGGACAGAAAAAAAGAAGATAGTGACAGAAACCCACAAAGAGGGCCAGGGGAGAAAATGCTGAAGGGTTATCAACTGTAGCTGACCAAGGGGGTGAGTGGCTCTGCGGTGAGGACTGCAGTCAATTAGAGCAGACATGGACTACTGTCAAGTTAAACACAGGTATAATACAGGCCACTGCCACCTCTATACAGCAATGGATAAGCCCAGAAGGGGTGGGGGCAGCAGAGAGGTTAAAAATGATAGAAACAACATTGTCAAAATGAAGTAAAAATGATGACAGAATGGATAAATACATGAGGTGGGGCGGAACACAAACACGAAGGATTGGGGTATGGCCAGGGTTCAAGTGGTTGATACTTGGCATACTCCCAAATGAGGGCAGACACCATCCTCCCTGGCTATAACACGCTTTTTCTAAGTCAAAGTAAACTTAGATGAGAAGAAAATTCCATCTAGGAAATGGAGCTAGGGAAGGGTTATGATTTCCTACTCTTTTTCCCTGGGCTTTTCTCAGGTGCAATCTGTCCTCTGGAGGAATTGTGTGATGTGGCCCACCAGTATGGGGCCCTGACCTTCGTGGACGAAGTCCATGCTGTAGGACTGTACGGAACCCGGGGTGCAGGGATTGGGGAGCGTGATGGAATCATGCACAAGCTTGACATCATCTCTGGAACTCTTGGTAAGTGTCTTAGGGTTACTATTGCTTCGATGAAATAGCAAGACCAAAAGCAACTTGGGAGAGAAAAGGGCTTATTTGGCTTACAAATTCAGAATTACAGCCCATTGAGAGAAGTCAAGGCAGGAAGAGGGGAGTCAAGGCAGGAACTCAAACCAGGTGAAAACCTGGAGGCAAGAGCTCATGCAGGGGCCATGGAGGGGTGCTGCTTATTGGTTTGCTCCTCATGGCTTGCTCAGCCTATTTTCTTATAGAACCCAGGCCCACCAGCCCTGGGATGGTTCCATCCACAATGGACAGGGCTGTCTATCAATCACTAAATAAGAAAATGCCCTACAGACTTGCCTACAAGCCCAGTCTTATGGAGGCATTTTCCCAGTTGAGGGTCCCTCTTCTCAGATGACTCTTGCTTATGTCATGTTGACATAAAACTAGTCAGCAGTGAGCAAACACTTCGGGGCTCCCTTACATGCGACCCAGAGAAGTGCCCCCTCCAGACCCATTTCTAGTTCCAGTGTAGAGCCACAGGAGTGGCTGGGAAAGAATTTATAACCTCAAGCTTTGCCCTACCAAGTCATCTCTTCCCCATCCCACTGCATAGTCACTGAGAAAGTCTAGAAAAGATTTTCTAAAAGGCTCCTGAGCTGGACCAGACAGCTGGATCCAACTAGAATAAGAAGAAAAGTCTTTCCTTCCCAACACCAGCCCCAAGTCTCATCTTAGTTATTTTTCAGGCTCTAACCAACTAAAGGTCCCCACCCTGTTCCTTCCTATCTAGTCACTGCATATGGCAGTATGTGGCAGTCCTATCTCAGAACCACAGAACTATCAACTCTGCCATGCACAGGAGAGATGGGCAGAGCACTGGGAAGGGAGTCTGGAGGCCCAGCTTCTGGTCTACCTGCCTGTGTTACCTGGGGCATTAGTCTGCCCCTCTGTAGACTGCTCATCAGGTCTGTGCATAACTTCTGTTGCTCGTTTGCAGGCAAGGCCTTTGGCTGCGTTGGTGGCTATATCGCCAGCACTCGGGACTTGGTGGACATGGTGCGCTCCTATGCTGCAGGCTTCATCTTCACCACTTCCCTGCCTCCCATGGTGCTCGCTGGGGCTCTAGAATCTGTGCGTCTACTCAAGGGAGAGGAGGGGCAAGCCCTGAGGCGGGCACACCAGCGCAACGTCAAGCATATGCGCCAGCTACTAATGGACAGGGGGTTTTCTGTCATCCCCTGTCCCAGTCACATCATCCCCATCAGGGTGAGAATTCCATCATTCCCCCTGCCTTCCCCACCTCCTGTTCCTGAAGCCTTCCTATTTCCAGTAAACCACTTTGCCCCTTCAATCAACACTTTGCTTTCTTATGACCTCCCCACCCCCCACCCCGCCACATACACCAGAGACGTATACCTTTGGTCTCTGTTTTGAAAAGTTAGCTATTATAGATTAACCTGTCTTTTTTCATCAATCATTGCCTTGCCATTACTAAATTGCTCTGATCCTCAAAATCATAAGCTTATAATTTAGTGTTTTTCAAGTTGTTTATTAAAAACTATTAGCGGGTCATGGAATCAGTTTAGTGGGTTATACTTAGACTGAAGATAGGGAAACATAGACTAGAAAATGTTGAAGCATACAACACACAGTAAAGGCTACCAATTTGTTCTGGTTTGAGGTAAAAAACCAAAACCTCAAAACCAGCCATAGAACTAGCTGGTACTTTGGATTGCCAGCTGTGTTTAAATGTTTCTTACTTCTAAAATGAACCACTGTTCCTTTCTTAAATGACATCTATTTATGTAAGTCAGTTAAATCAGGGTCTAAGAAGGACACTTCTTATGACAATTTTGGGGATGAGGAGAGAAGAGCAACCTCTCAGTATCCATAAAGGACCTCCCACAGCCCGTATCAAAATCCAGAAATGCTCTCCTCAGTTTGTACAAAACAGTGTTACATTTCCATAGAATCTATTCAGCCTTCCACAATACATTTAATTGCTAGATCACCAGTAATACCAAATTCAAACAAAAACTACTTAGCCATTAAACTGTATTATTTGGGAAACATCAACAAGGAGAGACTTAAAGATATTCTTTTTTCAAAGCTGAGGCTGGGTGAATACTTGAAAAAGAACACAGATATAGAGAGGGCCAACTGGAGTCACTCCCTTTAACTGCAATTTTTTTTTTTTTTTGGTTTTTTGAGACAGGGTTTCTCTGTGGCTTTGGAGCCTGTCCTGGAACTAGCTCTTGTAGACCAGGCTGGTCTCAAACTCACAGAGATCTGCCTCCCTCTGCCTCCAGAGTGCTAGGATTAAAGGCGTGCACCACCATCACCCGGCTTTAACTGCAATTTTTAAATTAACCTAGTAACAGCAGCTCAGAGGTACCCTGGCTTTCTGACTACTCCAATTTCACCAATGTGCTTGTTGTACAAATAGTATCAACACAAGACACCAGCTCCATCCCTTCTTCAAATTGCATTGCTGGCTCTGGGCTCCCCTTGAGAGAGATTCCGGAGGCATCACTGCCTCAGCCCTTTATGAAAAACAACTTGACCCCAAATTCAGTGGTTGTTCCTTGATCTGGGTTCCTCCTCCTCCTTCACAGAGCTAGTGTGCTGTGGTGGCTCAGGGTGAGAGGTACTGAAAGGCCTTTATTTTGAGCCTAGGTGGGCGATGCAGCACTCAACAGCAAGATCTGTGATCTCCTGCTCTCCAAGCACAGCATCTATGTGCAGGCCATCAACTACCCAACTGTGCCCCGGGGCGAGGAGCTGCTGCGCTTGGCACCCTCCCCCCACCACAGCCCGCAGATGATGGAAAACTTTGTGGGTAAGTTCTCAGCATGGGTGTCTATACTTTCCTATCCCTTAAGTCTCAGGATTCAAAGAAGCTTGAGAGGCTAGATTCTGCTTGATTTGGAAAACGTTTCTAGAAGCATTCATTGTGTACCAGGTTCTGCACCAGGGTCACAAATGAAAGGGAAACAGCACATAGACTCACTGGGTTCTAGTCTGGTTGGGGAGAAGAAACACAAACAATAGTGGATACAAACAACGCTATCAGGTGAGATCAAACATTAAGAAAGACAGTACCTAGGGAAGTTGTGGGAGCACAGAGGAGGATACTAAACTACCTTCAGGATTCAAGATAGCCTTCCTAGGGGGAAGGGACTTCCAAGCTGAACCTTACTAGGTGAGTGGGTTTGGACCAAGAGAAGAGGGTTGATAAGAGGTATTCCCAGAGGAGGAAAGAACACAAAGGCAAGGAGGAAGTGGCGGAGGCACTACATGTGAAGAGCAGTAACAGCTGAGCTTGCCTGCACAAACCACAGCACTTTGGAGTTAGAAGCAGAGTGATCAGGTGTTCAAGGCCACAGCTAGTTTAAGGCCAGTGGGCGGACTAGGGAGGCCAAGTCTCAAAAGCAACCACTAAGAACAGGAACTGCGGGAAGGGAGGAGAGCAGGATAGTGGTGGGTCAATCTAGAGCTACAAAGACAACATAAACAAGGTCTAGGTTTAGAGACTGGTAGCGCTGAGCTGAGTAGTTTGAGTTTTACCCTGAAAGATGACAATTTGGTGTATTCACCCAATGTTTATTGTATTTCTTTTGGGTGTATTTTTGAGACTGTAATTTAATTACAACGTTTCTCCCTTCTATTTTCTCCCTGCACACCCTCCCAAGTTCTGCTACTTACTTCCCTTCAAAAATACTTATATATTCCTAAATGTAACCTGTTGGTTCCATATAATATTACTTGTATGTATGTTGGTAGGGTCTATTTTTTTTAAATATTTATTTATTTAGTATACAATATTCTGTCTGTGTGCATGTCTGCAGGCCAGAAGAGGGTACCAGACCTCTTTACAGATGGTTGTGAGCCACCATGTGGTTGCCGGGAATTGAACTCAGGACCTTTGGAAGAGCAGGCAATGCTCTTAACCACTGAGCCATCTCTCCAGCCCCTAAGGTCTATTTTTTGACCTAAGAACTGGCACTTAGAGCCGGGCGGTGGTGGCGCACGCCTTTAATCCCAGCACTCGGGAGGCAGAGGCAGGCGGATCTCTGTGAGTTCGAGGCCAGCCTGGTCTACAAGAGCTAGTTCCAGGACAGGAACCAAAAGCTACGGAGAAACCCTGTCTCGAAAAATTAAAAAAAAAAAAAAAAAAAGAACTGGCACTTAGCAGTTGCTCATTCTAAGTCTCCTTGATGAAATATCCATAGACAATCAATGGCAGAGGAGATAGACACAGCTATTCTAATATGATGAGCTGAGTGGCTATGGAGTACAAGAAAGGATTTATAGGTGAGCAAGCCTTTGTGGTCCACCTTGAACTACATGTGAACATAACGCCAAGACTCTAGAATAAAAGAATTAAGTAGATATGAAAGCAGAGGGCATGTATTGACAAGTCATTCTGTCCAGAGCATAGTCAGCATGTTTTAAAGAAGATGATTAGGTGCTGATAATCCATTCGTTCATTTAAAAACATCAAATAAAGCTGCCTAATATCCATTACTAACCATGTGCCAAGCGCTGTTTTAAATGTATTAACCCACTTAATACATAAGATAGAGATGCTTTTATAATTTTTATTGTGTATTAAGTACAAATTGAAGTATAAAAAGTTACGGGTCCACGGTCACATAGGCACTAGGTCATAGCTACTGGGCTTCTATGGCTAAGACTCTTCTCTAGCTCTGGGATTAGTCCTGGAGCTCTCAGTGCTTAGGGCTCCACGTGCTCCCTTTTGCAGGAGAGATGTAGCTACTCAATCCCATAGTCAACTCATCCTGAATCCTGCACATCTTCTCTTTAACTTCTTTCAAACCCAGTTTGCCTCCTCTGGTGTTGTTTCTTGAAAATATATCAACATATCCCCCCCCCCCTTTCCTTGTTTCTCTTTGGGATTTTTCTAAAACCCAACAATACCACTCCATTGCCAGGTGTTCTATTTTCTAAGCCCCTGGATCAGTGACTCTAAGGTAAGGTGCCGAAGATGATCCATAAGCTGAGAAAATATCTTAACATGCAAGATGGCCACAACAAATATACATAATATACAAATAAGTAAAGATTGGGGGTACCTGCTAAACAATTTATACCAATAAGGATGTTTAGCCCCAAATTTGCGGAAACCCCTGGATTACAAAACAAAGCTGAAGCTCCTTAGTATGGCATTCAATGGTTTCTACATGGTACTGTTTGTGATTATCTGGGTAAAGAACTAACAGACATCCCAGAGAACAGGCTAAGGCCAATACCCAAAGACAGAAATAGCCCTCTTCTATTTGGGGAACAAGATGGGTGTGGACGGATGGTATAAAGTGGCAGAAAAAGTGAGAAGAACGGGCTTGTGAAGGACAGAGATATGAACAGTTCAGTTGGGCCCATGTTGTTAGATGTTAGATGGCTACTAGGAAGCCAAGTAGAGATGCAGAAATGCTACTGGATATACAAGTCTGGGAACCGATGCAGAGTTCTAGGAAAGTTGGAACCATCAGCACAGATGGTGTTTAAGAACAGAAGACCAGACCGTACCACAAGGGATGGGCAAAAAAGGGGGGGGGGCTAAAATGGACGCCAGGGCTACAACTTAAGTACTTCCTACAGTTGGGTCACATTCCCTCCTCGGGGTCCCTATGCAGCTCAGGAACGCACCCCCCCCACCTTACTTCACAAAACCGATACCACAGTAGGATTACTTTTAGTGTCCCCTTTGTCAGGTTAGGATGTTCTAAGTAGAGATCCACTGCTAGACTTACATGAAGGGAGTGGTAAAGGTTAGTACAGCATGGTTTTAAATCCTGTCATAGGCATATTTCTCAGCATCAACAGACAAATGATAGTATTAATGGGTCACACTGAAGCAAACAAATAAATCCACTTCTGGACCTAAGTTCCCTCAAAGATTGTGGGAGTCAAGATCTTGGTGCATTCAGAGCAACTAGGGTTTTAGTAGACCAAGTATAACTAATTCTTTCCCTCTTCTATCTCCTTTTAGAGAAGTTGCTGCTAGTCTGGACTGAGGTGGGGCTGCCCCTCCAGGATGTGTCTGCGGCTGCATGCAATTTCTGTCATCGTCCCGTACACTTTGAGCTTATGAGTGAGTGGGAGAGATCCTACTTTGGGAACATGGGGCCCCAATATGTTACCACCTATGCCTAAGAAGCCAGCTGCCTTGAATGCCCATGCCACCTGCACTCCATTTGGGGCTGGGCTTCTTCCTGCTCTCTGCTTTGTTGTGTGTTTCTAGCTGATTTGATTCTGAAAATAAAGAGCAACCTGAAGCATCCATAGCCCTTTGGTCAACAAAGAACAGGCAATGATACTATACTGACTCACTCAGACAAGCCCCAGTTCCACAAGGAAAGCAAAGATTACTTGTTGATTGGACCAGGAAAAGCCACAATTAGGAAGAGGAAAGAAATGCCCCTAAACTGTACTGGAATCTGTACAAAGAGCCAAACCCCTTAGCAGACTTGAAGTGGCTTTCTCAATGGTTTCAACAGAAATACAGGGCTCCCCTCTTCACTAGTTCACCTGGAAAGCTAAGCCCCAGGTAGCCTCTGATGTCAGAAGCAGAGTGGGTCTCAACTAAAGACGGGTTCTTCTTTGGGAATAATGGCTTTCCCAAACCAAGAAATCTTTCAGAACAAGGAACATATGTCTTTCATGATCCACTATCCTCTTTTCTTCCAATACTATGTTATAGAATTTACAAGCCTTTCTCAAGGTGAAGGAAGAGGTTTGGCCATAGTACACAATGTCTTTACACAAGGTTCCCAGCAGGGAACTAATAATCCTACTGGTTGAGGTGGTCACCTTCCCTGAGACTTATGGTATCTCAGGCCCTGTAACTCTGAGGGCTGAAACACCCCTTTTTTCTCTCTAATGACAATTTGTCACAGCTGAAGAATACACTACTTGGGAAGCTATTGTTTAAGTATACACAACCCACACCACACCCACCTTCCTCACTGATCCGACCTTAGAGCTGCAGATAATCCCCAGAGCTCACCAGCCTCTCTCAGGAGCATGGCTCCTCTGGCTACCATGTTGCTTTGGCAGTATGGAGGCCAGAAAGCCTACTAGTACTGAGAGAGCCTCTCTGACTCAACTTTCTAGATTACATCAAAATATCCACTCAACATGGTACACTAAAACAAAGACTTTATTTATGAATGAATACAGTGTCCAGCAAGGGCAGAAGGGATTTAAATTAGTTCCCTGTAGAGATGTGAGAAGAGGAAGAAGGCATTAGAAGGGAAGGGAGAGAGGGAAATAAGAGAAGAAGAAGCAGAGAAAGAAAGGAAGCCTCAGGGAGAAGGCAATTTCAGAGACAAGGACCTGGCATCAGACCCTGTACATGGGGTAACCATGCCAGACATCCCTAGGCCTCAGTTGTTTCAGCTGGGCCTGCTCCAGAGAAAAAAGTTACAACGAGCAGAGGGGTCACTGGGAGGACCTCGTGGCCTAGCACACATGTAGAACTGGCGGCCCAAGTTGGGTCCTGCTTTCTTCACAGTACGCATCACACATGGCTCCCTATGGCCTCCACAAAGGGGCATAGGGGAGGGCCCACTCAGCATAGACTTCCAGAAGGAGGTCCGTACTTCCTTCTCATTTTTGGCCTCTGAAACCTTGACTTTGTCTTCCACCACTGTCAACTCTTCTGGAGTCTTTGGGATTGTAAGAGGGCCCACCAGAGGCAGGCTAGGTAGCTCCACATCAGGAGAAGGCTGGGGAAGGCTAGAGGAAGGCTGGAAGTAACTCATCAGGTTTTTCTGGTTCCTTTGGGAGACACCTTGACTTTTCCGAGGCCTGGTTGAGTGCATGCGAGCTTTGCTTGGGTGTTTCTGTACCTGGATTTGATGGCTGGGCTGCAGGACTGTCTGAACTCGTAAAGGTTCTTGTTCAAGAGGAACTAGGAAGCGAAGAATCTTGAGCTGGGTACCTGCAAACTCAGGGAGGAAGCGGGTACACAGAGCTGGGCACTGTTTTGCTGGCACACAGGACACATTCAAGACAGCTCCCACAGGGCAGTGGTCAGAACCCATCACATCAGGGAGCAGGAAGGAGGACTGGAAGATATCTATGACCAAGCTCCTGTCTCCTAATACATAGTCAAGTCGAGAGCCATAGTTGAGATGGCGTGCACCACTGACCACTGACCAGCAGGTGAAGGCCCTCTCCTGTTTTGGATGGAACCAGCGGTAGCTATCCATGAAAAGCCCTATGTGGGATCCAGCCTCCATCCCTGGGCTACTGAGCAAGCCATCCATCCACTTACGTCCTGGGTCCTCTTCAAAGCACTCCTGGGGAAGGAAAAGTGAATTAAAAGCCAAAACTAGATCCTTAAAATAGGAAGAAATTGAGACTAAACTGCTTCATTTTATGAATAAAATTTGGTTGTCCTAAAGATTTTTGGTTCAATGCCATACAGTCCAGACCAGGCAGAGCTAGGCTTTGGTGTATTTTCTTTTCTTTTTTTTTGCTTCCTTTGTTTCATTTTATGAATGGGTGTTTTGCCTCCCTGTATATCTGTGTACCATGTGCATGCAGTATCCATGGAGGCCAGAAGAGGTTGCCAGGTTCTCAGGAACTGGTGTAACAGACAGTTGTGAGATGCCATGTGGGTGCTGGGAATCTAATCCAGGTCCTCTGCAAGAGGACCACGCACTCTTCACAGCTGAACCATATCTCTGACAAGCATGAGCTTTTAAATAAAGAATGTTAGAAATCAAAACCTGGGGTTGGAGAGAAGCCTCCGTGGTTAAACTGAGTACTACTCTTGTAGAGGACTTGAGTTTGGTACCAGCACCCATATAGAAATCTCAATCCTCTCCCCCCGCCCCCATCACTCCAGGGAATCCAATGTCCCTTGGCCTCTGTAGACACCTATACTTATGTGCAGATACCCCCATAAGACACATAATTTAAAATAAAAATAAATCTTTTGAGAAGTTCCTGTTTGTCTTTCTCTATCCCACATTATGCTTACCCTGACATAAAAGCCCCATCTGAAGGTCTGTTGTTTGCTTAATCAAAGGAATTCCCAGAAATGCTTTACAAAAGATTGAAAAACAAAACCAACAAGCATGTTGGTTACACCTGGAATTCCAGCACTTAGGAGGCTGAGGCAGGAGGACTGCCACCCTGGGTATATTGTAAGACCTCATCACAATAAATAAAAGTGGTGCCTCTAGAGAGAAGTAAGCTAAAATCGGGAGTTGGAAGAATGCTACTTTTTCTTTAAGATTCCCCACTCCATGCCAATCGATTTATTTCATGTGTCAATGTCCTCACTGACATCCCTCCTCCCTCTGGAGCTTGGGGGATTCAGGCATCCATGTCTGATCCCTGATCCACCTGCCCATGCATTTATCCAGTTCGCCCACTTACACACCCACTGATTTGGTGCAATAACATAGTCACAGAACAGCTGTTTAGTGGCAGAACTGACACTGGGGCAGAGTAGATCTTGGTAACAAAGGCTGTTACTCTGGGGAAATGATCTGGAAACAAGAGGTGAAGCCCATGTGGTAGTAATTTCAGAAGAGGAAGTGCCAAACTGAAATAACAGCTCTGTCATGGGTTTGCGCAAAATATCTAAATGACCTGAGGGAACACCAGACTGAAGATTCTAGTAGGGCGAGACTGCCACTGTCCATGAAGTAAAAGGTGATGGCTACCGGAACTAGCATGGTGCCAATGAGGACATAAAATGCAATCGCAATAACGTGGCCGGCTGTGGGGACGGGGTAGAAAAGGACAAGAAGAGCAGCTCTGGAGAGAAGCTCGCACTTGGCAGGTTTATCATCTTTGCCATGCTGCCACCCCGCCAAGTTCTGCTAAGAGCCACACCTGTGTTTCCGTGGCTCTCTTCAACACCAGTCAAGTAATCCTCCCATGCCCCCTTTCTGAAGCACCTCCAGGGATGACTGTACCATGTCAACACTGACCACACCTTGGATGTTGATATACAGTTTTTGTTTTCATCCATACTTTCTAGATGATAATTCTGACAGCAAAGCTTAGAAACTACCACTTTTTTTCCCCAGGGAGGACCGTATAAACTAACCCTTCCCCACATTTTGATAGCCAGTGAAAAGTCTTGGTCTGACCCTTGTCTGTGTTAGGGCATTAGACCCCACCCCAGACTTTCCACCTGGGAACCCAGTGCCATGCTGGCCCGGGAAGCAGGTAGACCATCTTCACTCTCCTTCCTGTCCTACATTGCAATTCCTCAGACTCACCCACAGCCCTGGGGCAGAATGCTTACAGGAGATGGTCCTCCCACCTTACTTTTACTCCCCGTAGACTCCACCACCAAGCCTACTTTCCGTGAACCCCTAAACCCCTACCCTATCAAACCCTCTACTGCTCCTTTGTGTCAACTGCTGATACCTAGAGACCCTTTCTATTTGGTTGCCCAGTGTCCATACTGATCTGGAAAGCAGCTGGATCATCTTGCCCTCCTTCCTGTTCTCCACTGTAATTCTTCTGGTTCCATCCTCTGCCCTGTAGCAGACATTTGCCGGGGCCGATCCTCCCACTCTGTTTCAGTTCCCTAGGGACTCCACCAAACCGTGCAGCAGACCCAGTTTGCCTCCTTCCTGGAGACCCTTTCATCACCCCTTTCCTATATGTTAGTCCCCAATACCTAAAAACACTTTCTACTGGGAAACTGCACTGGCCACACATGGCAGGGATTCAATTAGTTGAATCACAGCATAGTTCCTCTATTGCGATCTCTTCATTCTCAGCCTCAGCCCGGAAACAACCTGTGGAGAGTACTCCTCCTCCTACCTCAACTCCAGCCACTGGTGACTCCAACTCTTGGTTCAGGCCTAGGGTCAACCTAGCCCATTCATGCCTGCCTTTCTAAATCATTCTTTGCCTTACCGCAACCTATTTGATAGGTCCCCTCTTCCCACCACACCTCCCAACTCCCTGTGAATGCTATCTCTAAGTGTGAATAGTATCCCCTTGGTTCTTTCCTGAAGGTGCTCTCAGTCTTTTCTCCTAGCCCAGCACACTGTGGCAGAGTGCCTGAGCAAACACTATCAAGCAATGCACAGCCATCACACTTTCCTAAGATCCAGCGATGGCAACAGAAACCAAGGAATGGACACTCACCCAAAAAGGACAAGACCAGATAATAGCACCTATAATTACAATCTTCCTAATCCCCAATGCCTAGATACCAACTTAAAAACGCAGTGTGGCTCCACCAGAATTCAATAATTCTTACTATAGCAGCCCCTGAGAAATGTAATATACCTGGAACACAAAACAAAGACTTCAAAATAGCTATTATAAATTATGTCCAAGGACCTTAAAGAAGGCATAAATCCCTTAGTGAAGTCTGTGAAAACACAGTGGAATCAAATAATAAATATACTTCAAGACCTGAAAGTAGAAATAGAATCACAAAAAAAAAAACCTCAAACTGAGATAAAACTGGAAATGAAAAATAAAAAAATGTTAAATCTAAAAAACTCCTGACACAAAACATCCAGGAAATTTGGGACACTAAGAAAAGATCAAATCTAAGAATAATAGGAATAAAGAAAGGAGAAGAAATCCAGGTCAAAGGAACAGAAAGTATTTTCAATAAAATCATAGAAGAAAATTTCCTTATCCTAAATAAAGAGTTGGCACGGAATAGCCAAAACACTAAACACACAGAACAAAGAAAGATATTGAAAGTTGTAAGGGAAAAAGACCAAGTAACATATAAAGGCAGACCTGTTACAATTACACCTGACATCTCAGGGAAACTCTGAAAGCCAGAAAGTTCTGGTCGAGCATTATGCAGACCTTAAGGGACCATGGATGCCAGCCCAGACTACTATACTCAGCAAAACTTGTACTCACAACAGGCAGAGACATTCCATAATAAAACCAAAATTAAACAGTATATATTAACAACCTTCTTCAGGCAATACCTTCAGTATTTTGTTGTTGTTGTTGTTATTCAGGATTGTTTGAGCTATCCTGGGTATTTTGTATTTCCTTATAGGGCTGAATATTGTTCTTATAATTTCTGTAAAATTAATTGTTGGTATTTTGATGGGAGTGCATTGAATCTGTAGATTGTTTTTGGTAAGATAGGCACTCTTCAAATATTTCAAAAACTAGAGAATATGACATTTAAAATGTTTAAGAATTTAGGACTTTTCATGACAATGAGACACACCTGCTCCTGGCAGCACCAATTACTTCAAGAGGAAAATGGACATCTAAGAGGCTTCTTATGGAGTTGGTTAGCCATTTGGGCAAAAGAAACTGCTCTTGCCTGGACTGCTTGATGAAATGGACATGCAGGACCCACAGAAAAATGACTGCTGAATTTGCCTAAAGGTAAGATGATCTTTTTGGGGTTTGTGCTTCATAAAAGAGTCTGCTAGACACAGAAGAAAGTGACTGACAAACTGCCAAAATAGGCGAAACTGTCTTTGAAATTTCCTGCTTCATGGAAATGTCTGCCAGGTACTATGCACCTATAGGCTAAAGATGGGTGCCTGAAATGTTAAGGAAAAACTTTGGGTGAGTGTCCAGGTAGCGAGATGTCTCTGTCATTTCTAGAGTTTTGGAAGTTGCTTACAATGCACTTCCTATTAACTTAAAAGCCTTCCTATTAACTTAAAAGCCTTCCTTTTTGTTTAAACAGAAAAGGGGAAATAGTGTGGGAGGTCCTTCTATGTGTTGCTTTTATTGGTTAGTGAATAAAGAAACTATCTTGGCCTGTGATGGGGCAAAAGAACAGAGCTAGGAAGGGAAAACTAATGTAAATGCTGGGAGAAAAAAGGCAGTGTCAGAGAAAAGCCATGTAGCCCTGCTGGAGCTGGACGAAACTTTACCCGGTAAGACACAGCCACGTGGTGATACAAAGATTACTAGAAACGAGTTAAATTCACATGTAAGAGTTATCCAATAAGAAGCTAGAGTTAATGGGAAAGCAGTGATTTAATTAATATAGTATCTGTGTGGTTATTTCGGGGCTAAGCGGCCAGGAACCAATGAGTTGCCTCCTCCTTGCTACAACTGCCTTATTCCCAATCTCAAATTGTACTACAGACCTATAGTAATAAAAACAGCATGGCATCGGCATAAAAACAGCCATGTTGACTAATGGAATAGAAAGGAAGAACCTAATGAAGGTCATACACCTATGGGCATCTGATCTTTGATAAAGAAGCCAGATATACATACCAGAAAAAAAGAGCATCTTTCACAAACAGGGCTGGTCAAACTGGATGGTTACAGGTAGAAGAATGCAAATAGATACAATACATACTTAATGACCAGCATAAAACTCAATTCCAAATGGATCAAAGACCTTAATATAAGGTCAGAAATCATGAATGCGATAGAAGAGAAAGTGGGGAATAGCCTTGAACTCAATGGCTCAGGAGAAGACTTTCTGAACAGAACACTGATAATACAGGTACTAAAAACAACAATAAATAAGTCCTCATCAGAATGAAAAGCCTCTGTATGGATACCATCATTCTAACAAAGTGGCAGCTTACAAAATGGGAAAAGATCTTCACCAACTACATATCATAGAGGACAAATAGCTTTAACATATAAAGAATTAAAGAAGTGGACAAAATATAACCCATTTAAAAAATGGGGTACAGACCTAAATAGAAAGATGAGATACAAATGGCTGAAAAACACTTAAGAAATCTTTAACATACTTAGTCATCAGGGAAATGCAAGCCAAAACCATTCTGAGATTTTATCTTACACTAGTCAGGATAGTCAAGGTGAATCAAACAAAAGATAGCTCACACTGTATAGGATGTGAAGTAAAGGGAATACTCATCCCTCTATTGCTGATGGGAGTGCAAACCTGACCAATCACTATCCCAATCAGTGTGGCAATTTCTCAGGAAGTTGGGAATAGATCTACCTCAAGCTCTAGCTACAGCACTCTCGGGAATATCCACAAAGTACTCTACACCCTGCTACAGAGACTGATGTAGGAGGTCCTTCTGTCTATGTGTTGTTTTCATTAATGATTAAAGAAATTGCCTTGGCCTGTTGATAGGGCAGAACTTAAGTAGGCGGTGACGACAAAACTAAATTCTGGGAGGAAAGCAGAGTTGGAGAAGTGCCATGGAGCTGCCAGAAACAGATGCTGGTAATTTTACCCGGTAAGCCACTGCCATGTGGCTATACACAAATTAATAGAAATGGGTTAAATTAATATAAGAGTTAGCCAATAAGAAGTTAGAGCTAATGGGCCAAACAATGATTCAATTAATACAGTTTCTGTGTGGTTATTTCGGGGCTAAGCTAGCCAGGCAGCTGGGATGAACAAGCGGGCCCTCCTCCTACAAGAGACACTGCTCATCCATGCTATGTTCACTCCTGCTCAATTTATAACATCCAAAATTTGGAAAGAGCCTAGGTGTCCATCAACAGACAAATAAATAATGAAAATGTGATACATTCACACAATGGAGTATTACTCAGCTATTTAAAAATAAAATCATAAAATCCACAATTATATAGATGAAACTAGAAAAATCATCTGGAGTGAGGTAAGCCAGACCTAAAAAGACAAATACAGCACATATTCACTTATATGTGTATGTTAGTCTTTAAGCTTTCAATGGGCACGCTAGTTATAGAGTAAGGGATTAGGAGGGATGGAAGTATTTCCTAAGGAAGAGGAAATAGAATACATAGAATACAGTCATGGTTATGGAGAGATGGGTGGGAGGTGGGGTTGGGTGTGACCTGAAGCAAGAGGATTAAATAGAGATAGGGAGAAAAGAGGAAGGTAAGAAAGAATACATGGAGTGACAGCTAAGACTAAAGGCAATCCAAGTTGTCATATTAAACCTACTACAGTATAAGCTTATTAATATATACTCATAAATGAAAGAAGTATAAATGAAATCACCAAATAATGGACAAGCAAGCTCCAACTAGACACCTCCTGCTAAGAATTGAAACCTCCAGTACCAGGAATGGGTTACATATAATTGAATTGTTGACCAAATGAGCCCCAAGGACACCCTCACACAATTCAGGCTATTTCCAAGGTTATTGATTGCTCTTTACAAATCAAGGATAAAGCCCTATTGTCAAGACAACACAAACATATCTCATTGAACACAGAAAAGTCAAGCTGGTGCCTTACAAAAGCCAGTACTCTGCACATTACCAAAGGACAAAGGTAATTATCAACTCAGATATAAACCCACTGATAAACAATGGTGACCTGAATGCACGATATACTCTTCTGTAATAGTAGCACAAAAGTCCTGGGAGTAAGCAACCACTTTCTGATTGGATTTACCCATGTCTGACACTACCCTGGTGGCCAAGAACCTGAGGCTAGATAGTCAGGGACTTGGGGGAAAACTAAATACCATTGTTCTGCTAAAGGAATATAGCAATACAATGACTTGTATACCCATTAGTGCCTTGATGAGCTATCATCGGAGGAGCTTCCACCTGAAGAAAATGGGAGCAAATACAGAGACCCACAACTGGACAATGTGTAGAGTGACAGATCATGGAACATTCAGTCCTAAATAGGATATCTTCATCAAACCCTTCCCCTCAGAGCTCAGGGAGATATGCAGAGGACAAAGAGGAAAAATTGAAAGAGCCAGGGGGCATAGGAGACAGAAAGGAAACAATGCCACACACACACACACACACACACACACACAAACTCAGAGACTGGGGCAGTTTGTACAGGGCCTGCAAGGGTCCAAGCCACATGTGTTCCAGCACTGAAAGTAGGAAATGGATATCATCGCTAACCACAAAGCAATCTACAACAGACAACTGCTCACAAAGGAAAAATCAGTTTTCTACAATAGAATCTCACTGGATATGTTAACCACACTGAAGGGAAGGCTCCATGCCAAGCAGTAGGTGGCCAACACCAAACATGATGGTACTTTTATAGATCTTTGAGCATTTTTTTTCTTTGCTGGCCTTTTGCTTACATATTATGCTTTCCAATTTTGTTTTTATGCTTTCTCCCTGTGTGTGTGTGTGTGTGTGTAAGGAAGGTGTACAGTTGCATGAATAGGGAAAGAGGAGAAGAGCTGGGAGATGAAGGAGGGAAACAATAATCAGAATACATTGTGTAAAAAAATCTATTTTTAATAAAATAAAAGATCCTCATTCCAGAGGATCCATCCCTGAACCATTGAGGAAGGAATGATGAAAAGCTGCCACAGGCCTTGATGGGCTTCCCTATTCCACTTTCAGCACATACTTAGGCAGTGAAGTTTCCATAAAACCCAAAAGCAGGGTTCAGAGAACTGGACAGCTCAACATGTAGAGGTGCAAGAAGACAAACTAAGACTCATCCATGTGTTGGGAGAATGACTCACCCAACTCCACAGGAATGGAAGCTGGCACAAATGGCCCTTCCAGACTTTCCTCTGCATGTATTTCTTCATCTGTCTATTTATATTATTTCAAACATTCTTTATGGATAATCATTAGACTTAAGTTAGAGTGGCTGTCTGAGTACTTGCTTTGCTCTATCAAATTAACACACAGATGAGGTCATGGGAACCTCAATTTATAGTTCAGAAGTTCCAACTGTGACTGGGTCTGAAGTGACAGTTTTGGAGAGTAGTCCTCAACCTGTGGGGTCTGACCATGTTGGGGGCACATAAGAGTTAGCCCATAAGAAGCTAGAGCTAATGGGCCAAGTTAACGAAACAGTAGTAAAGGACAACTAGCTGATGTGCACAGATGCAAAGCTGTCGGCTTGCTTGGAGGCAAGGAGAAATCCCCACCCCTTTTGAGCTCACAGGAGTCTTCTGTTGGTTATTATAGGATGAGAGCAGAGAAAAACAGGCAGTTTGCTTTTGTAGCACAGCAGTTTTCTATGAAATGGTCAAGATGAGGACTTCATATAAATTCTAAAGTAGTGTTTCTCTAGCTTGTGTCTGTTGTAGGACTTTTCAAACAAACCATTACTGAGGGTCTACACCTAAGAGATTCTGATTCCATTGTTTTGGTGTAGTATTAAGGTATTGATAGATTTGCTCTAATATGCACTTAAGGGTTAAGGAAACATTGGCCTATAGGGAATAAGAGGCTCATATAAGAAAAGGAAGAAAGAATACACTAGCAACCTACATATTCATTAATGAACAAAAGGAAAATAGAATACACATACAGAATACAATACTATTTTGCCAGAAAGAATATATATCATTTGCAGCAAATGAATGGAACTGAAAGACATGAAAACAAGGGAAGCCCAGAAAGAGAGATGTCATGTGATGTCACTCATGTATGGAAGTCTAAAATGTTGATTTCATGGAGCAGAGTAGAGCAGTTGTTACCAGAGTCAAGGAGAGGTAGGAAGAAAAGGAGTAGCTGCTTAATGTGAACAGCTTGATAGGAAGATAAAGACCTAGCAGTGTTCCACAGTATAGGAAGAGCTAGCGATAAATTATTTCATATTTCAAACCTTGTAGTTCAAAGAAGTTTTCATTGTTTGCCCATACAGAATGACAAATGTTTGAGGTGACAGATTAGGCAATTTGTCCCATTTGACCATTATTCATGCCAAAATATTATATCATATTCCATAAATATGTACAATTTTACATGTAATTTCAGAATAAAAAAAGGATACATTCAAACCAAGCACTGTTTTTCCATAAAGGCACCTTTGGTGCCAAACTCCCAGTACTACATGGGATACTTGAAGGAACAGAACCAGAGAGGGGCCTAGAGTTTCGAGGGAGCCTTACCAGACTGCCTGCGTCACAGTGGTCAATGGGCCGATGAGCTGTATTCAGGTCCCCTAGGATTATCACATGGCTGAAAAACACAACATGGGGTTGTCAACCGGACATTCAAGAATGAGGAGTCCCATGTACTTTACCCCCAGGTCTGAGAGCTTGGAGATGCAACCTCCTCCTAGAGCTTTTGCTACGAAATACTCATAGCAGTGCGCCTCTTCCATTCTCCCATCTGGACACTTCTCACGCATGAGGAACCGAATTCTGAGCAGCAAAGCTGACATTATTCCATATGATATGAATGCTTCAATGATCTCTATCTAATGCCATCCTTCTCGTCCTTCAAAACTGAGCTCAGACACCACTGCTTGGAGGAAGTGCCCCTTGATTACTTTAACCTACTCCCACTTTTTTTTTTTTTTTTGTATTTTTCAAGACAGGGTTTCTCCGTAGCTTTTGGTTCCTGTCCTGGAACTAGCTCTTGTAGACCAGGCTGGCCTCGAACTCAGAGAGATCCGCTTGCTTCTGCCTCCTGAGTGCTGGGAATAAAGGTGTGCACCACCACCGCCCGGCTCCTACTCCCACTTTTTTCCTGTCCATCCTTGGAACTAGGCACTTTACCACTCTTGCCTCGTTTTGTCCTCAAAACTCTTCTCTGAGGGTAGGCGTTTGGAAAAAGAGAACACGGACCGCAGCTGCCCTTGAGGTTTATGGTAAGCAAAGAGCTTGGAGTACAAAGACAGTGTTCATGTCACTTTACTCTGTTCCCACAGCTCTTAAGACAGCAAGGCCTGTTCAGGTCAGCACGACAGTGTTCAAAATTAGAGGGTAAAGGAACTCAAAGACAAAATGCTATATCCTTTTATGGAGCACGACACAAGGCAAGTCACCAAGATGAACTCAACCAAGCCCAGCTGCCTAGATTTACAATACCTGCCAGCTGCCAAGAGTGCTTCTGCTCGGATCTGCAGTAGGCGATAGAAACGCATCTTGAAGGTCAGCCGCTCAGGCCTCCCAGGATCCGCATGGGGACAGTACACATTGATGAGAGTCAAGGTCTTCTCCTTCCCTTCCAAAGTGCTACGAAGAAAAGAGCCCCCACACAAAGAGTTCAGATCCAAGACTCCCTGTCCACAGCTACACCATGCAGCTCCCAATTAATGGTTGTCCATGGGATAGAAGAAAAAGGGTTAGGAAGACACAAGCAAGCAGGCACGAGCAGGTCTAGGGGATAGGCTCTGGGTGAAGTAAGGAGGGCTTAAGAGTCCAGGTAAACTGGAGGATAATTCTGCCTTTCATGATGATGAGATACCCCAAAAAAAATCCAATTTGGAGCAATGAGTTCTATGCTGGCTAAGCAGCTTTTGAGTAGCCTGTGGTAATTAGCTGCACTCCCACTGTAGAGAGGGGAACACAAGGCTCAAAATGAAGCATGATTTGCCAGGATCACTTAGCCCACCCAGTACTAGAGTCCAGGAAGGAAAGTTTGTGAACTATAGCAACTGCATACCTAAAAGATGGACCTTACTCAAAAACTACAGAGAAACCCTGTCTCGAAAAACCAAAAAAAAAAAAAAAAGATGGACCTTATATTCTGGATACTGACTAGAACCAGAGATGGTCTGTAGTAGGAGGATACAGGCTATTACCGGATCTTGTGCTGGGTAAGGACGGCCCGGCCCTCACTATCCAGAGCCCGGAGTTCCTCTTGGGTGAACTCATCCAAGTTTCCATAGCAACCAACATCCCCATTCTGGGTGGCAAACACACCACTCAGGCCTTCTTCAGCAGCCACTGGGGTAGCACTGTCCTTACAAAACGTAGCCACACCTGGGGACAGATAGAGTATTCTGAATGGGATCAGCAACCAAAATACTACTGTACAGCCTGTTCCACTCCAAATGTACCCATACAAGGAATAGTTTTTGATATCTCTGTTAAATGTAACTCAAGGGCCATTATATGGCTCTGTAAAATCTGAAGCAACTAACCCATACCCTGAGGCCTCAGATTCATGTAAAAAAAAAGCAACAGAATGGTCAGGCAGTGGTGGCACATGCGTTTAATCCCAGCACTTGGGAGGCATAGGCAGGAGGATCTCTGTAAGTTCAAGGCCAGTCTGATCTACAAAGCCAGAGACAGGACAGGCTCCAAAGCTACAGAGAAACCCTGTCTCAAAAAACCAAAAAAAAAAAAAAAAAAAAAAAACCAAAAACAAAACCAAAAAAGCCACAGAATGTTTTACTTTACAAGAACAACAACAATGTATATTACACAGATACATGACAAATGCTGATAAAATATTGGCTATTAGTATTAACACATGCATAAATGTCTAAACCCTTGTAAGAGCCTAGAAAGTAAACATTAACCTCATTTTCTAGATAAGAAACCTGAGATACAAAGGTAAAGTAACTTTCCAGCGAACACACAGCTAGGAAGTGAGCCATAGCCTGAACCCTAGCAGTTCAGCTCCAGAGCTCACCCAATTTTTACTGTACTTCTGAGGGCCAAAAAGATAATCTGGTACATAAATATTAATGTAACCTCAGATTTTATGCAGCTTTAGCTTTGGAGATGAAAAGTTGGAATATATTACATTCTCGTTAAAAACCCAAACACTTCACTGCTACTTGCCCCCATCACCAACACTAAGTTAAATACCCCCAGAAGACCCCATTTACCAGAATAGCCACTACGGCTGCGGCTGAAGCTGAAATAGGAGTTATAGCCCTCAACAACAGCCAGGGGCTCTGTCAGTACATCTCCTGGAAAAAAAATGTAATACAAAGTCAGAGGTAAAACTAGCACCATGGACCCATGAAAGACTAGAATAACAGTTACAGGCTAATTACTAGCGTACATCAGAGCCATAACTGGGGGGAGGGAGTGTTTATGACAGGAGCTGGAAACATGGAAAGCTCAGGGAGGGAAATGATATTCAAATTAGATGGGAAAAACTGAGGAGAGCGAATCAGAGCTAACTAAGTCTTATGGTCTAGGTGATGGGAGGACTGCTGGAAGGATGCTGGCGGTAGGAATTAGAGGACTGAGATGGGAGCAGGGATGGAGAACTAAGGAATCTGCCTCGGGGGCGTGGAAGGAGAAAACTCAAGGCACGGAGTTGGGGCGGTAGAATGGGCGGGAATCTGTGCACGAGGGTTTCAACTGGGAGAGCAGCACAGGAGTGGGAATTAAGGGCACTAGCTGGGGTAGGGGTTTAAACGGGAAAGGGATTAGTACTTTCGGGTGGGTATAAGGGCAGGATTCTAAGTATCGATAAACGGAAAAGTGAAAGGAGGTGGAGCAGGAAGCGAAAGTTAGCAGAAGAAAAAAAGGTAAAAATCCTGGATTCTCGAATGCTTACTGGTCACTTTGGTCTCCTGAAGACAAACAACATCGGCATCCAACTTGTCCAAAATGCGTCGCAAGGCTGTGGGACAGTTGCTGGGTCCCTGGCATGTCAGCCCTTGCAGGGGACTCCGGATCCCATTGATGTTCCAGCTTACCACACGCAACATTTTGGTAAACTGTCCCGTTTCACGAAGCAAGCTTAGGCACGGAAATTCATGGCCACCTCCCGGAAGTGAGCTAGAGCTCCTCCTTCCATGCGCGTGTGCGCAGGCGTTCTCATCTGGTCCCTCCGCCCCCTCCGCGACGGCAGGAAGCACGCAGGGCGGGGCTTCGAGTTCAGTTCTCACAGGCGGGAGACGGAACTAAGGTGGAAGCTGTAGGAAAACCGGGCTTGGTCGTAGAAGCTTATAACCCCAGTACTCAGGAATCTGAGGCACGGGCAGTCATGAATTCATGGCCAGCCTGGGCTACATAACAAGACCCAGTCCAAAGCCTGTGAAGAGTGACTGGTGAGAAGCGCGTCCCTGGTTGGGCTCCAGAAGAAAATTCTGGCCGCATGCTGGCCTGGACGCCCGAGTCTGACTGCTGTTCTCGACACAAAAGTCCCCTTGATGCGTCAGGTTACTTACAAATGGGATTTTGTCACTTTGTCAAAGGGCGGGCCACTGGGAATTCAAATTCAGCCAAAACCCTGCCCCCCATCGAGGCAGAACTCCAATTTAAGTGGGCGGCCCCTGGCGGTGGCTGAGTGGCCTCAGCCCCTGGTGTCCTTTGGGCCATGGCATAGAGAACTTTTTCAGTTGGAAGATGGAGCAGTTAATTAAGAACCTAGCTACTACGGTAAGGCTTAGGAGAATGACCTCTGTTTTTATTGAGCCTGGAGGCAGGAGACTTCCTCAAACCCTCCCTGTATAGCCTTATTTGTCTTGGTTCTCATAGCATGTAAAGGATGACACAGAGCACATACTTGCATTTGGCTCCATTTCTCAGATGAGCAAAATTGAGGCCTGGAAAATTTAAGCTTCAGAGCAGTATTGTCTCCGTATGCAGTTGTGGTTTTCCCGTCTACATTGTGTCCTTTCATTCTTAGGATAAACCAGAAAAAGGCGCCGAAGCTAAGTAGAAGTTGAGTAAATTCGTCCCAGTCTCACAGAAGTGGTAGAGCCAAGATTTAAACCCTTCTTACTCAGGTAAATGATCGAGGTTTATTTTTTTTTTTTTTGAGTTAAAATTTTCTGTCCACGCACCCCTGCATTTAGGTATTTTCCTGTGGGCACTCCTACACTCTGTGGTCCATTCTGTCCTAGTATTTACCACAATGCAAACTCCCAATGATTTCTGTAGTCGCTAGATTGCCAACAGCCTGAATGCAGTGGCCATCTCTGACATAGCATATATGGTAAGAGAATAGGTATTTAGCAGATGGGTATAAACAGGGCAATAGCAATGGGTTCTTGGCTTCTTTTTGAGTGCACAGAAACAATTAACAGGCATAGCCCAATTTCTAGGGGAAAATATTACTTCCCACCCGAATATTTTTCACTGAAAATGCTGCAGTTATTTGTGCTTGAGCACACATACCCTCAGAATTTCAGAGCCTTAGAGCCATCATCCTCTGTGGCTGCAGAAAGAGCCACAGTGGGCTGCTTTCCCACCCCCATAGGACTTAAAGGTTACTAGTTATTGCCATCAGAAAATAGCTCTGTAATTAAGAAAAGACTGTGCCTTGAGCTTTTCCATGCTTTGGGAGTTGCTGGCTAAGGATTGAATCCCAAGAGTGGGTTAACTAGGACAAGGGAAATGAACATTTTTCTTCGTGTTGCCAGATTGCTTTCAAGCAACAGATTTTGCCCAGACTGCACTGAAGTCAGATAGGAAGCCCAGCCCCAAGGAAATCCAATTCATGCTCACCTCAATAGCTGATTTAATTTCCCCATTCTCCAGTGACTTGTTAATATTAGTACTGACCTTTGTGGCAAGGTAAACACATGGTTGGACTGAAGAGAAAAGGCTGTGGGTGGCTCAGGAACTTCTTTGGCAGCCACAGCAGCTAATATTTCAACACTGCACACACCCCTTAACAAGGGCGCTTCCTCAGCCTTCCCAGGAACCAACGAATATCTCCGGGTTTCCTATTTGATGCCACCCACTGGACCTGCTTTGGGGCTCTGTAAATGCAGGAGAGCCATTGGATAATTAGCGATGGAAGAAAAAGCCTCTAAGAGAACAGGTAGGTGAGAAAAAAGGAAAAGTAGCTAGGTGTTTCACAGGTCAAAATCCTTGCTTCAGGCTCTTGGGAAGGTTTTCTTTGCAAAGGAGTTTGACTGAGCTATATTAAAGGGTATGGGAGAGTTGGGAAAAGATGAAATGTAATTCTAATCTATCGCTCACTATTTTAAAATCCAGTTGTACTTGACTTTGTAGGACACTAGCCTAAAGGGCAATCCCCTACTGTCTTTGAAATTTCAATTTTCATTTTATTTTCTTTCATTTTTGGAAACAGTGTCTAACTATGTTTCCCATGCTGGCCCGAAACTTTATCCCAGACTGGCTGTGATTGTGTGACCCTCCCAGACTAGCTTCCAACTATGTAGTATATTTTTTAATTCAGCGTACAATAGAGACTTTATCTCTGACCTGTCCTCTCGAGTGTAAAGTGGGGTTGATTTGCTATGAAACTTTGATAAGTTCCTTAGTTTCTCTGGGTGTCAATAGGCACCTTGCTAAAATATAAATTAAAGCCCCTAGCCTACTTCCCACAGAGGTCTGGCCTGATGATCAAGAAAAGGTGGTGTTTGGGGAGGCAGAATACAGAACTCTTTGGAGAGACACTTCGGGACTTTCATGCTGTGTCTGAGATTAGTGCTCTTGGCTTTTATGTGGCATCCACAGGTAGTACTACCCACAACCCTCTAGTGCGCTCCTTTCTGACTGACTATGGTCAATGAAGAGCCACTCCTATGACTAGAATGCAGTGAGCTTTGCTTACCAGATGTGATTCTGCAAATAGTGGGGGGCCAGGGTGGCTGCTGTTAGAGAAGTCCTGATCTGTGCTCATCCATGAATCTAACCCATAAGCATGTGCTCAACCATCTGTCAGCGTTCTAGCCTGTAGCAAATGCATTCACAACCACACATTTCAACACTTGACAAAACCAGACCCCATTTATTATTATTATTGTTATTGTTGTTGTTGTTGTTTTGTTCTTCGAGACAGAGTTTCTTTGTGTAGCTTTGGAGCCTGTCCTGGTACTCACTCTGTAGACCAGGCTGGCCTCTAACTCACAGAGATTCGCCTGCCTCTGCCTCCCAAGTACTGGGAATAAAGGCATGTGCCACTACAACCTGGCTTTCCATTTATCATTTTATTGCCCATGCGAACTGTTCTGATGCTTTAAATGAGATTCCTCTCCACACTCTGTACTTGGAGGTGGGAGCACTCTCCACACGTCTTCAAAAGTCACATTTTATAGTTTTCTTCTCTAGAGATAGTCCCACTTTAAAATTTATGGTTCAACCTTTAGCCTTGAGTGTAAATCTGATGCTGAGTAAACTCTGTCTATAACCAATACATTAAACCTTCTTAGAGGGAATTTTATAATTTTATTTATTCTATTCCATCCCAAAGTTTTAAAACTTTCTTAGATGTCCCTCTTTACCTCAGACAAATCACTGCCGCCCCCCTCCCACATTCCCTGAAAGGTGTTATACCTACCGTGGTGAACTGGGATTTCTTATCGCCGTATGTGTCTCATCTGCAGCAGAGAGATGTAGGCTGTAAACATAGTCACTGCACAACTGTCCTCCATGCCAGAGCCTGAGATGAACAGTTAGAAGATCACAGGGATTCAGGCCCCATTTTCAAGGAGCCCAAAGTCTAGTTAGGAAAAGAGAAAGCCTTGCTCACATAGAGATACATATGCAATATGAGAATCAAGGGCAAAGCCTCTCTCAAGGCTCCAAGGCTGACTTTCAGAGAAGGGAAACACTAAAACAGATCTTGACGAGCACGACAGAGCTCAATGAGAATAGAAGATGCTCCAGGCTAAGCAAAAGCTTAAAGACAGGAAAATGCTGTTGGGATAGCAGACTGAATAGGTAGGTTGGGACAGATTTAGCAGAGGTTTGAATGCTAGTCTGGGGCATTTCTAGAAGGCTTGTTTTATTCTGTTTCTGGGCTGAGAATGGTGGAAAGTTTCATAGACAGGTTTAAATTAGGTTATCAAACCCAGACCCTGACTTTTACCCTTTCAGATCTTGTCAGAGGCCTTCTAGCCACCTAGCTCAGATTTCTTGCTACTAAAATTATCTTCTTGATTCTTGGCAGTGTCATAAGGACAAATTTATAAACATAAAAGTTATGTTCATGTGATTGGCTAGATTACCTTGGACAAGCTGTCCCTTCCTCAGACCCATTTCCCTGTGTTTTTACTGTGGGTGTTTGAAAGGAACAAGTAAGATAAATGAAATGATGCTTTGTGGACATTTGAAACCATAGAGACTAGTAAGATCTTTAAAATAGACTTCCACTAGTTATGTGTCTTATTAGAGTTAAGAAACTTGTGTTTTATAAAGTCTGTTTCTAAGACTCTAGGGGTTCTCTGCTAATCTGAAAGACTTAGTTATTTTTTAACTTTAAATTGACACCTAATTATACATACTTGTGTGCTACTATATGTTTTAATACGTGCATATAATGTGCGATGATTAATTGGGATAGGTATAACCTCAAATATTTATCATTTCTCCTTTCTACTAGCTACTTAGAAGTATAATTACTTGCTTTCAACTATTGTTATCCTTCTGATGCACAGCTTTAGAACATCAGAAGTTAGTCCTGCTCTCTACCCGAAGCCCACAACAGTTGTTCTTTCTTCCCCTCTTCTTTTCCCACTAGTCTATACTCAGCTTCTTACCAACATCTTTTAGGTTCTGCAAATAAGTGAGAACATGTAGGATTTGACGTTCTATGCCAGACATAATTAACAGAAACCGAAAATGAGTTTATCTCTAATTGATTCTCAGGAACTCTTTTTCAGTTTTTTTTTTTTTTTTTTTTTTTCGAGACAGGGTTTCTCTGTAGCTTTGGAGCCTGTCCTGGAACTAGCTCTTGTAGACCAGGCTGGCCCCGAACTCACAGAGATCCGCCTGCCTCTGCCTCCCGCGTGCTGGGATTAAAGGCGTGCGCCACCGCCGCCCGGCTCAGGAACTCTTCATGGTGCAAATGTTAATCCTGCGTCATAATATTATGATAGAGTTTACAGATTACTTGAAAGAACCGACTCATTTACTTCACAAATGGAACAGCAATGTTGAATAATATATATTCAACATTTCCCAGGTTTCTTTATGTATATCAGTATATTGGCTCTTTACTAGCCCTGAAGGCTAGTAAGGCACTACTTTCTTTCCCTATATACCAAATGAAAGAGCAAAACAAAGCAAAAAACAGCTAAGTCTCTGAAAAGTTAGCCTTCTGCCCAGTTTCTTAGATCCAGCAATGGGGCAAAGTGAGTTTCCACCCAGGCAGTGTGGCTTCTTACTCCATTGTTCTTAACTGTTGGGATCCACTGCCACAGTAGGTGCATTGTCATAGGTAGACTTTGGTATTGAAAGTCTTATATGATGTAGACACAGCAACTGGAGGGAATCTAACCCTTGAATAGAAGAAAGTTCTGAGAAGATATTTTAGGAAGCTTCTTAAAAGGCAGAGTGGAGCTGGGAGCATTTGAGGGCAGGGCCTGGAGATTTCTTTTCCTGAGAGACTGCCCTTGCATAGTCCAGCTCAGTGGAAGAAAGTTGAGCTTCCTAATACCCAATCACTGGAGGTTTGTTGGGGGTGGGAAGGTTACAGAGAATGGAGTAAAAGGGCACTTGGACATCTTCCAGGCGAGCTGTGCAGTTGCATGAATTCTACAGATAAAAGTCTCAAAATAACCAGGGAATGGCAAGAAGAGTGGGGACAAGTAAAGGGGAGGCATCTGGATGAGGTGGCTCTGGCATGTGAAATTGTGCTGTTTAGATATAGGTCATTGTCTCTTGCCCCTCATGCATACTTTGCTCAGTGCAGTTTCCACTCTCCTAAGCCCCCATCCCAACAACTTGGCATGATGAGCTTTAGCTGGGGTTTGGATTAGATTGTGATGCCGTTATTGCTGGGTCATCTCATACCATTGGCAGCCATGTGAACTGCGCTTACATGTCGGCTCTCTGCCCAACAATGGCTGCATTCACTCCTATTCACAAGGTGTCAGATTTACTTGATTTATTTAACCTTGGCTGGAGAGAGTATAAAGTTGATCAGATAGTGCCAATCTCTTTGAGGAGCCCCGGACAGCTCATTTTAAAAAGGGAGAGGTCTTGTGGAGAGGCACGCAGCAAACTCCAGGGAAGGACAATTTTTGCAGTGCCTTGTTGAGTAGGATGAGCAGTGAGGTAGTGAAAGTCTACTTCCAGTTTGGATCTTAAATTGCTAGCTCAAAACATTGCATTTTGAATTAGGGCCATTATGTTTGTGGTTTTGTTTTGAGGGTTCATGTAATTCTGGTGTGAATCTCTATCTGTGTTGGAGCTTCACATTGTAATTAGGCCTGCTTTTTTATTTCAAAGCTGAGACCTATCTCCATCACCTTTGTCATGCCACACCACACAGGATGTAAGCACATGATCTTTGGGTTTTTTATTTGCATACTCTGCTAGTCCTGTCTTCATTGGCGGGAAGTAACTGGTCAGACCTGGGCTGTCTTGCTGGCTCCCCTCCTTGCTGGGCTCCAACTTATCTTCTATGTACATAGCTCTTAGAGTTCAGAGGCCTTTGCTGACTTCTGCCTAGCCTCTGGCTTTCAGCACCCACGTCCCAACTTGTACATACAGGAGCAGAAGGAAAAGAGATAGTCTTTGAGAGGCTCAGAAACCCAGTGATTTCCCTGGCCCAGCCCTGCCCACCTACTGCTGTGGCTGCGACATCAGAAAGGACAGCTAGGAACATAGGTAGTGAGGTCCAATACCTTGTCGTCAGTGTTGTCATTGCTGCAACGTCTAAGATGGCTCAAGAGATGGGAGAACTCACTCAAACCAGGTTACAGAAGATCTGGATTCCACACAGCAGCAGCAGGCTTCAACGGCGAAGGGGCTGTAAGTGGGGTTTACATTTGTGGGTGGTGGTGGTAGGGGGTCTAGAAAAATAAACGGTGCTCTCTCTCCACTCCTGCCCTCACATAGTTGGAATAGATGAACAATTGAATAAAATAGCTGGAACATAACAAGAGGCTAATATGAGAAAGGATACGGAAGTAAGAAAGAAAGGCAGGCAGAGAACAAAGAATGAAGATTAGATAAAGAGCTCCTAAACTATGGGTACCCCAGACTAAGGGCTTTCCCCCTTGAATTGGGAGCTTGTTTGGAATGCTTCTTTCTAGAATGTGAAGGTTCTAATATAGTACTATTCAGAATATTTTCGTTTGACTTCTTTTATGAAGGATCTGGAAATGGATTTTGTTTAATTTATGCCAGGGTAAAATAAGGTGATGGTTCCTGGCATCATGTCTTGGAGGATAGCTGCTGAGTCCACAACACTACCGTGTCAGCATTGCCCTTCTGCTTTCACCGTCCTTTTAAAAATAAGTCTGTACCTGCCTGGGCTGGGGAAGACTAAGTACTGGGCTCCTGTGTGCCTTCCTGGCCTTGACATTTATAGATAGCCTTGCTTTTCTGAGGAGCCGAGGGAAAAGACAGTATCACCAAGCCAAGTCTACTGGTGTATTATTCAACTTGAAATTTTAAGGAACAGGCTGAGGGAAAGTAAGCAAAGCTTGGAAATAGGCTTTGAAACTGAAGTATGCCATTTCTCATAGATAACCGAGATACTTGTGCAACCAGGTGTTTCCAGCCCAGCTTGAGAGTGCAGAAGGGGGCTAGAGATAAGACATCTGTGAACTGCAGGATTCAGACAGCTCAAGCAGCTGCGGAGGAAGCTACTAGACCCAATGTTAGACGACAGTAGTCCTAAGACATACTGTGGGTATTACTTCATCATAGCTGTTCCAGGAAGACGTACAATATTAGATTAGTGCATAGGATGCAGGATATGTATAGAGGAAGCAGAATGGAGGATAAAACCCAATGTCATGTTCTCCATTGTTATCTTCATCAGCAATTCTGATTACTCATCTGGAAATACAGGAGTTTGTATAAGATAGAAGCTCATTCCACCCTTACCTGTCCAGCTACTCTTGATCCTCTTGGGTTTAGCTGACAAGCAGTGAAACCATTCTGCATAGCTAGATAGGTCTTCCAGGGTGAAACCCCTTATATTCCTGAGAAATCTGACCAATACTCAGGAGGCGGATTCAGGAGGATTGCTGTAAGTTTGAGAGCTAACCTTAGCTATACTCTAAGTTCTCAACCAGCTAGAGCTGTATCTCAAAAACTCTATCTCAAAAACAATACAAGAACAAACCCTGCACAAAACAGAAAAATATGTGTTTATTTTAATTCTGAGCACCATATTCCTTAATTGTTTGTAAGAGTAATACTTACCAGATGCAAGGCTGTGTAGCTTTGAGTCCCACCTCCTGTGTTTGTTAATGTAGACAAGCCTCTTTTTGCTTCTGTTGCCTCACCTGTAAACTGATAGTGATAGCAGTGCTGTTGCAAAGATGAGATAAGCTGAAATGGGTAATGTACTTAGAAGAATGCCCAGCACATAGCATGCACTCAGGAAATGTTATTAAACAAAAACATGGTCGCCTCCTCTTATTCACCATCATACCCAGTGTGAAGTCCTGAGCCTGGCCCAGGAAAGATGCTCTGTCAATGATCACTTGGCTTTTTACTTTTACTTTTACCATCACTGTTTTCACAACACTCCTTAATGATTAACTGAATTTTGTGGCCAGGGCCTTTGGCAATGTCTGCCTTTCCTACCAGGCTAGGTAGGCAGGTATTGACCTGAGAAAGGTTTGACTCTCTTTGCTTATAGCATCCTCTTTGGAGTATAGAATCAATCATTTTGTTCTGACTATTAAATGTATAAGCATGTATAAAGTGCTTGGATAGCTGCACTTTCTTACTCAATATTATATGTATACGAGCCACTCATTATTTTTGTGTGTATTCATAGCTTGTTTATTTTTCCTTGCGGTGTACGATTACATTTTATGACGATCTTGTGGTTTATCTATCTTACTACTGATGAGCATTAGGTAATTTTTAAATTTTAGCTTTAAACAGTAGTGCAGTGAACATTTATTTTGGTAGAATAAACTTCCATCTTGCCCTTCTTATGGAATATCTTGACTATTCTTGGCCAACTGCTCTTCCCCATAAATTGTGGAATCGTCTTTTCAAGTTATACACACAGAGAGGCAATATTTTAAGGATTTTATTAGAATTACACTCAATCTGTAAATCAATGTGGAGAGAATAACCATCTTGTGTTATTTAATTTTCCTTAAACATAATATATCTCGGGCTGGAGAGATGGCTCAGTGGTTAAGAGCACTGCCTGCTCTTCCAAAGGTCCTGAGTTCAATTCCCAGCAACCACATGGTGGCTCACAACCATCTGTAATGAGGTCTGGTGCCCTCTTCTGTCATGCAGGGATACATACATAATAAATTAATAAATCTTAAAAAAAAACAAGTAAAAAAAATAATATATCTCTTGAAAAATTTTGACTTTTTTCATGTTATTTGGAGTGATGTTTTATTATTTTTTCTCGGAAGGGTTTGCACATCATTTTAAGGAGTTTTTCTTGTTTATTTTTATTGTTAGTATAAACAGTACTTTTGTAAAAAGTTGTGTTTTATAGTAGTATATGGTGAATTTAAAATTGACGAACCAGCCGGGCTGTGGTGGCCCATGCCTTTAATCTCAGCACTTGGGAAGCAGAGGCAGGCTGATCTCTGTGAGTCTGAAGCCAGCCTGGTCTACAAGAGCAAGTTCCAGGACAGGCTCCAAAGCTACACAGAGAAAACTTGTCTCAAAAAAAACAAACAAAAAAATTGACAAACCTACTAGACTTGCTTATTAGCTTTGGCAATTTGTATACAAATTACAGCTTTCATTTCTCCGCAGCAATCCTTATCCTTATGATTCTTAAATATCTTTTTTTCTTATGTTAATGCTTGTATTTTCTTATATTAATTGCTAATATTCTACCTCCAAAACATATAAACACACACATAATACAATGTAGTTTTTGTAAGTATGTTAATAATGAACATTCATATCTTGATACTGCTTTTAAAAAGACTGTTTTTGAAAGTTTGACCATGGAATAATTGAATGTATATTTTTTGGCAGATACCTCTTAAGAAGGTATCTCATTATTCCTAATGACATAGTGAGTTGATGTTGAAATTTATGAGATGTATTTTCTGTGTCTATTGAAATACAGCATGATTATTTTAATTTTAGCTTTTTTTGTGCTGCATGGTTTTTCTTATTATGAACTAATCTTGCAGTCTTGGGACTTAAAAGTACTTCTAAATTCAGTTCACCAAAATTTTGTTCAGTACTTTCATATTTTCTTCAGAAGAGAGTCTATTCTCATGTTGTCATTTTCTGGTTTTGGTGTCAAGGTTATACTAACATCATGCAGTGAGATGCGAACTATTTTCTTTCGTTCCATCTCTAACAGGGTTTGTCCCAGAACTGTCTGTTCCTCAAATATTTGGCAGTACTTCCAGATCAAACAGTCTAGTCCTAGTGGGTCTTTTAAACCTTTTAACTATTATAGTTTCTTTGAAAGTTATGGAGTTTGTTTTATTTCCTGCTTGTACTTGTATTAATACTTACTGTTATGATTTTCTTAGAATTTTCTATTTCACAAGTTTTCAAGTTTATTTAAAGTTTGCATGTATATCTTTTTAAAATGTCTGTTTTTTGTTATATGTTCTTTTTCTAAGATTCATTTATTTTTTATTGAAAACTTTCACAGAATAGATTCTCTAACAACATTGTTTTATTGTACCTTTGTTTTTTTCTCTCTTAACAAATCTTGTAAACAGTTTATAAGTTGTATGGTTCTTTTTAAAATTAAAAAAAAATCAGCTTTGGACTTTGTTTCCTTAAGCTTCATTTTTTGTTTGTTCTTCTTTTACCTTTACTTTTTGTTTAATTTGCTTTCAAGTAACTATTCATGTCTTGCTCTCTTTGAATATTTTTTTTAATTAACAGATTTAGATGGTCATCTCATTTATTTTCAGGCTTTTTTCTTTTCTGATCTACAATTGGTCTACTAAACCTGGCTTGTGTTGTATGTATGCATAGGTCTTTTAGACCACTTGATAATTAGATACTGCCATAGATTTGCAAAGTCTAACACCCAGTTACCCCCCTTGCCTTAATGTCTATTCCAGCACTGCTAGGACTCTCCTGACTGTCGTGTAGCAGCTAAGAGGTCAATTCTTGGAGCAGCCGGACACCTCTTCTACTTAGTGCCAGCCCTTGAGCCAGCTTCTGTTTAGATAGGTCATTGCCATTGCCATGTCCACTCAAATTCCATTCCTGCCAGAAAACAAACTTTGTATGATCCCAGGGCCTTGATATATGCTTTATGTAGCATTTGGTGACTATTCTCTGAGCACTTGAAAAGATTGTATATTTTACCTTCGTGTTGTGTTTATATTAGGTTTTGTTTGTTAATATCTTGTTTGTTAATATGGTTGAAGTATACTAATATTCTACTGGTGTTTGGGCTACCTATCATTGTGGATAATTGGTCAAAGTCTCCTAATAATTTGCCAATTTGTCAGCTTGTTATAAATAAATTTAGATAGTTACAAATAAATTTAGACTGCTGGTTAAGATTCAAACCTGGGGCAAGGAGCTGAAGTGCCTATTTAACATATCAAAGCTGGACCTGACAGCCAGGTTCTCCCAGCATCCCTCAGTCCCTACCTGTTTCTGAATATGACTGGCATACCTCGCCCTCTGCCCTGAACTCTCTGGCCCAGGGTCTGGACTGCCCTTCCCCCAGAGGCTCTTCCCTGTATAATTCAGGCATTTTGATTACTTGCCCTTTTGTACCTTTGGCCTCCTGGGTTCTGCACCTGATTCCCCCCCTTTTTCTCTCCCTGCCTTTTCTCTTCTCCCCACAAGGCCCAACTCAGTCTGGTTATGTTCACTCTGGACTTTCCCTGATGTCCCTCTCTCTGACTATGCTCTCTCACATATCTCTATAATAAACTTTCTTCTCCATCATTCCTGGGAGCAGTCATGTCCTTTCCTTTCCTTTTTATTTCTTTTTTTCACTGCTCTATCTTTGGGAATATCAAATAGTTATTGTCATATTGCCCTACAATCTTATTTTCCTGTGATATTAATATACATACACTCAGTTGTATTAAGTTTAATGTTTGCCTGATATATTTTTCTTTTTTTATTTACAAATATAGATTTATTATATTTTTGAAGAATTGTGAAATGTTAATTTCTATTTTGATATTTCATTCAGAATCAATGTAAGTATTTCTATTAGAAAATAAAAATAAAGCATTTTTTTGTTTATTTGTTTTTACAAAATGTTAAACCATACATAATTTGGATACTATGCAGTCTTTTTTTATTTTTTTTATTTTTCTATTCAATTATTTACACTTCCTTTCCTCCTCCCAATCCTCTCCTGCTCCCACATACCCACTTCTCCCTCTCCCACCCTGCTTGAGAGAGGGCAGGGAACCCTGCCCTGTGGGAAGTCCAAGGCCCTCCCCCCTCCATCCAGGCCTAGGGAGCTGTGCATCCATATAGACTAGGGTCCCAAAAGGCAGAACATGTAAAAACGATTCCCAGTGCCTTTATCAATGGCTTCTCAGTCAGCCCCCATTGTCAGCCACAATCAGAGAGTCCGGTTTGATCACATGCTCATTCAGTCCCAGTCCAGCTGGATTTGGTGAGCTCCCATTAGAACAGACACACAACCTCAGTTGGTGGACCAACCCCTCGCGGTCCTGACTTCTTTGCTCATCTTCTCCCTCCTTCTGCCTTTCAACTGGACCTTGGGGGCTCAGTCCATTGCGCTGATGAGGGTCTCTGTCTCTATTTCCATTCGTCGCTGGATGAAGATTCTATGGTGATATTGGAGATAATCATCAGCGTGATAGTGGGGCAAGGATCAGTCAGGTACCCTCTCCTCTGCTGTCCAAGGACCTAGCTGGGGACATCCCCGTGGACACCTAGGAACCCCTCTATCATTAAAAATTGTTTTATTTTGTTTGAGACAAAATCTCTATTAAGTAGTTTTGGCTGTCCTGAAATTCATTATGGAGACCAGGCTGACCTCGAACTTTCAGAGATCCACCTGCTTCTCCTTTCCAAGTCCTAGGATTAAAGGCATGTTCCATCACACACATTGAAATTGTTTTTTGATAGATGAACAATTCATATAACATAAAATTCAACATCTTCAAGTGTATAAGAAAATGGTTTTGAATGTATTCATATAGTTGTACAACCATGATCACTAATTCTACAACACTTAAAATATGTATTTAAAAATTGGAGGAACCTTGGGGCATTGGAAGATCAAGGGAATGAATATAATAAAAAATATATTGTATTCCTGTATGAAATTCTTAAAGAATAAAAATATTTTCAGATTTAATGGACTTATAACTACACATTTGTGGGAAACAGCATATTTCAATATACATATACAGTGTAAATGATTAGATTAAATTAGTCTATTCTTCATCTCAGACATGTATCGTTTATTTGTGTTGCAGCCCCCCTACTAGTTATTTTAAAACTCATTGTAGGAAAAAGAAACTTTATGCTTTTTAGTGTACTTTTCCATTCCAGCCTTTCCTCCACCCTTGGCAACTACTAACCTACTCTCCACTTCAATGGCTGAGTCTATTTGAGGCATTCCATAGAAATGGATACGTCTACTGTGGCCTTTAGTGTTTGATCTGTTTTGTTGCGCATAATGTTTTCAAGGTTAATGTATGTTGTAGCATGTTTATAGCATGTTATAGGCAACTATTATCTTGCTGTATGAACATACCACTTATTTCATATATTCATAAAGTGATTGGCATTTTGGTTGTTCCCACTTTTGTCTACTCTGAATAATGCTGTCACAAACATTCCTGTACAAATTTTTATATGGACATAGTTTTTATTTCACTTAAGTGTGGAATTCCTAAATCATAGAAACTGTCTACAATGATCTGAGTGAATAGTCTGCCAAACTGCATTTAAATGTGATTTTATCATATTTTGTTACCCAAAGAAATAAATATATGATGGTTTTAGTTTTTCCATATTCTCATGAACATTTGTATTGTTATTTTTAATTATTATATACATATAATATTGTTTAATGCTTCTCTGGATCCAATTTAATAGTACTTTGTTGAGGTGACATATTGGTCTGTAATTTTCTTCTGATATCTTTGTCTCACTTTGGTATTTCAGAAATATTTTCATTTCAGTATTCCACCCCACTAGCCACGCACTATCAGTTTTGAAAGCAACATCTTCAAATCGTAGCATTTGCCCTAGGCTTTACAGCATACATTTAAATATTTAAGGTTATTTTCAAATAAATTGTTTATCTTCAAATATCACTTCATGTATAACATAGATAGCTTTTACCCAAGGATTCCTAATTCTTCTGACTTTACTTTTGGGACTTTGCCATTATCATTTCATTTATCCATCTGCTATAATCACCCAGTACATTGACCTCTGGCTTCCGTATGCACCGTCATGGGCATACTCATCCACACACATATGCATGCACACACATACACATACTAATACACATACAAAAAAGTCCTCTGTTCAAAGGGAGTAGTCTTCAGGAAAATGCAAATAATAGCACTAGTGATACATTACTATATGCCTTTTAGAATAGCCCCAATTTAAAAATATACAATTCTGTTTTCCATCATTAAAACTATGAACAAATCAAAATATTTTACCTTTGTTAAGTCATTTTCCAAGTCTTTTCCTTTTTTATATAGATCTAGATTTCTTAGATCAATCTAAAGAGCTAAAGTGCCTTCAGAGTTGTCTAAAGTACCTTCCAGCATTGATTATAGAGCAGACCTGTTAACACTGAATTGATTTTTAAGAACATATTGCTTAACATGGAATTCTAGGTTGACAGTTTATTGTTTTTAATTGTATTTCACTGGCTTCTCTCTTTTGATAAGCCTCGGAAATCTCCATCATTATTCTTTTATAGATTGAGTGCCTCTCCCTGCTCTCTTTATGATGTCGTTCAAGATTATCTAATTTCTTTTTTTTTGTGAAATTAGTTACAATTATAGTTGCCAGAGATTAGAAAATTGTTTAGTGACTTATTTTGAGCTTCCATTTTGGTCATATTTCAGAGAAAGTCTCTTCTCTCTCTTGTATCTTTCCAAGTTGTAATCAATATTACAGGAAGCTTCTCTTAAAGGAGCCATGCCTCTGCTTGCAGCCAGTAAACAGAGCTTACCAGAGAAAAAAACAGTTACCAAGAAGCTGTACTTGTCTCTGTTTTTCAGTCTGTATAGAATCCTTTTAAAAAAATTAAAAAAAAAAAGCTTTCTCAGGCTTTATGTGGAAATTTTTTCCAAACGTTTGGGCACCATTTGTAGATGGAAGTTTCTGTCCCACCTGGTCCCACAGCCATTCAGTCCCAAAGAAATACACAGAGGCTTATATTAATTATATACTATTTGACCTATTAGCTTAGGATTATTACTTACTGGCTCTTATGACTTAAATTCACCCATAATTCTTTTCTATGTTTAGCCATGTGGCTTGGTACCTTTTCTTAGTAAGGCATTCTCATCTTGCTTCCTCTCCATCTGGCTGGTGACTGACTCTCTGTATTTCCTCTTCCTAGAATTCTCCTACTCTGGTTGTCCCACCTATCCATCCTGCCTAGCTACTGACCAATCAGCATTTTATTAGACCAATATGAGTGACAAATCTTTACAGTGTATCCCATATCATACACCATCTAGTGGCCTGTTTGGTTCTTGGATAGAAGTCTTAAAAGATAATTGAGCTCCAGATTTGGTATGCTATTTAGGACCAAAACACTAAGAAGTTATAAGTAACCTCATTTTTCTTTGTTTCTTTTCAGTGCTTTCCAGTTTCTTAGGCTATTATTTTCTGTACTATGTTCAGATCAGAAACTACTCACAGTAATGGTTGTATTCCTTCTAGAAGCAATGTAGAAGGAGGAGGAAAAGGGAAAACTCCTATGAAGTCTGCTTGTGTTCTCTTTCAAACTCTAAAAATGTTCTCATTCCACAGGGTTTTTGATTCTTATAAGGCCCTATTCCGGGCCACTTCTACTTCTGAAATGCCTTTGTTGTTGCTTCCTTCATTATAGACCCAAAGATATAGAGTAAATAAAAACCCAAGGGAGGCTGGAATGTACCTCAGTGATGGAGTACTTGCTTTAAGTTCAGTTCCTAGCATTTTATATTTTAGTAAGTGATAGATATAGATAGAAGAAGATTACAATAAGATCAGGCTATATGTGTTTTGTAGAAAGCATATAGTTGGATATTATTTCTTTATTTGGTATTGGAATATCTGTCTTTCGTGTTCTTAGGCAATTTATATTGAAAGTCATTACTGATATACCTGGATTAAAACCCACCATCTTGGTGAACATTGGGGTGCCCATCTGCAAAATCAGCACTCAGGAGTCTACGGCAAGAATATCATGAGTTTCAGGCCAGGCTGTGGTACCTAGCAAGACCCTATTTCAAAATACACATAACTTTCCCTGAAAAATTCTTCCATCTTGTGAAGCATTTTTCTGTTCATTATATTTGTTCTTGTTATTTCCTATTCATAGTACATATTCACTTTTCTTCATTATGTCTTCAAATATTTCTTCTGCCCAGTATTGCTTCCATATGTACATTTTAAGTGTATATACATTGCATTTCCTCTTCATATTTTTTGTTTTTCTATTTTCTTATGTTTTCTTATTATATTTGACCACTTAAATTTTTAAAATATATCTGGCATGGCAATGCATACCTTTAACTCCAGCTCTTATGAGTTAATGGCTGTGAATCTCTGTGAGTTTGAGGTCAGTCTTGTCTATATAGTAAGTTCCAGGACAGGCAGTGCTACACAGAAAAACATTGTTAATAATAATAATAATTTTAAATAAAATTGCCCATATTTATAAGGTTCCTGAAACTAACCACTATAGTAGAACAAGGCTCACATGATTTCATTCAGAATCTTATAAAGTTGCTTCTGTAGAAGTTGACAGTAGAATGATGGTTATCAGGGACTGAAGAAAGAAAAGCAGATAGCATTGGTTTAAGGTTGCTTAATGGGTATTAAATTATACTTAGTTATGAATGAATTCTAGTGTACTGTTCTACTAGTGGAACTATATACTGTAATTACTACATATTTTTATTTCAACATATATTTTTGCAATTCTGAGGATCAAATGGGCTTGGAAGGTAATAGCCAAATAAGTGCTTTACTACTCAGTTATGTCCCTAGTATATATTGCATCTTTTAAAAGCTAGAATAAAGGATTTTTAAAATATTTAGTCTATTTTAAAATATGTTTTAAATTTATTTTACTAATGCTTATGAGTGTTTTCCTGCATGTATATAGTGCATGTATAAAATCTGTGTGCACGCACTGTTTGTACAGGCCAGAAGGTGCTGTAATTTCAGGAACAGGAGTAACAAATGGTTGTGCACTGCTGTATGGGTGCTAGGACCTGAAAACCTGGTCTCTACAAGAGCATCAAGTACTCTTTAACTATCGATCCATAAATTGCTCCAGCCCCCAATTTTTAACATTTATTCATTTTTAACTTTTAGAATTGTTATTATTAATTATTTGTTTTGGGGTTTTTTTTTGAGATAGGGTTTCTCTATGTAGCCCTGACTATCGTAGGACTAGCTCTGTAGACCAGGCTGACCTCGAACTCAGAGATCTGCCTGCCTTTGCCTCCCAAATGCTGGGATTAAAAGTGTGAGTCACCACTGCCCAACTTTAAAATTATTTTTATACAATATATGCTGATTATATTCTTCCCCCCTCAACTTTCCAGGTCCTTTCCATCCCTCCACCAACCCACCCCAACTTCAGGTGCTTTCTCAAAAAAGAAAAAAAAGCTGGGGAAAACAACAAAAGCAAAAATCTAAACAGACAAAAAGAAAACAAATAAGACAAAAATAAAACAGATAGCACATGCATACACACACACACACACACACACACACACACACAAATAAAAACCCCACCCAATCCCTTTTTTTCTTGGCCCACTTACTCCTGGGCATTGGACCTGCCCTCTAGTGTGCTTGATATAACGCAATGACACTCTATTTGGAGAAAACTGATTTTCCCTTTTCCTACAGGTATCAACTGCAAATAGCTTCTTGGTTAGGGGTGGGAATATTTGTCCACTTCTCCATCCCAGTGCCAGAAGTTTGTCTGGTTTGAACCTGTGCGGGCCTTGTGCATACTGTCACAGTCTGTAAGTTCCTATGTGAATCAGTCTTGTAGTGTCTGAAAAACACCCACCACCTCTGCCTCTTAGAATCTTTCTACTTCCTCTTACACATAGATCCCTGAGGCTGGAGGGTAGACGTTTAATGAACTGAGTGCCCTAAAGTCTCTTACATTCTGCAAAATGTCCAGTTGTGGGTCTCTGTGTTAATTACCATCTACTGCAAGAATAAACTTCTCTGATTAGGGTTGAGTGATGATCTGCTCTATGGGTATAGCAATATGGCATTAGGACTTATTTTATGGCTATACTCCTTTAGCAAAATAATACTATTAGTTTTTTTACTAGACCTATGACCTATCTAGTCTCAGGTTCTTGGAAACTGTAGAAATGTCATATAGTCCATGTAATGGAATGGGCCTAATATCCAATTGAAAAGTGGTTTGTTGTTCCCATAGAATTTGTGCAACTATTGGACTAGTGTACCTTGCAGACAGGTCTCTGTTATGGGTCACAGATTTGTAGCTGGGTGATAACTGATGATTACTTTTCTCTTCTGATCATGTGTAAAGTACCTTCTAGTACCATGAAAGTTAGTAGGAGTGAAGCTTCTAATTGGACACCAGCTCAGTCTTTCAGTGTTCAATTACATAAGTACTATCTTGTTATGGAGAGTAACCAATATCCTTGGCAATAGCCTGTGGTATTTGGGAGTTTCTATGGTATTCCTTTGGTTAATGACTCATGATATAGCCCATTTCTGTCACTGGAGTTTTACTTGGAGTCATAGGATGTCTTGTTGGGGCATGGTCTCCCATATTATATGGTGTTTCCATTTAGATTCCTTTCATATCTGTATAAATTTTAGGAAGTTTCTATAGTAGTAGGTTTCCATGTGACTTCTCAAAAGGCCTTTAATGCTAGTTGGCCCTCCCTGTATTACCTTTTTACCTTGCTCTCCTGTTCCCCTCCTCATTTATTCCTATTCTAGTTTCCCCTTTATCCCTTTATAGCACTACATTCTAATTCCCTCCTTTTGGGGAGATGCCTTCCTCCCTCCTGTTTCCTTACCAAGTACCTAATATCTGTGCTTTTCCTAAACATACACATACACACATGCGCGCATGCGCAAATAAGCTTATCCACATATGAGAGAAAACATGCAACAGTTATCTTTTGTGGTCTGGGTTACCTCACTATGATTTCTCTAGCTCCACCCATTTACCTGAGAATTTCATGATTTCATTTAACAGCTGAATAATATACCATTATGTAACTGCACCAATATACATTGTTCACCAGTTGATGGATATCTAGCTGTTGTAATAGGAGCAGCGGGGATGCGTCCCCAGCACCCTGGCCGCCCGCATGGCTAGCTTATGCCCCGAAATAATTACACAGAAACTGTATTCTTTTAAACACTGCCTGGCCCATTAGTTCCAGCCTCTTATTGGCTAGCTCTTACATATCGATCTAACCCATTTCTAATATCCCTGTAACACCATGAGGTGTCTTACCAGGGAAGATCTTAACCTGCGTCTGTGTCCAGTAGAAGAATGAAGGCGACACCTTGACTCAGCTTCTTTCTCCCAGCATTCTGTTCTGTTTACTCCGCCTACCTAATTTTATGTCCTATTAAAGGGCCAAGGCAGTCTCTTTATTTAACCAATGAAATTAACATAAAACAGAAGACTCTCCCCCATCATCTAGCGTTTTCAGTTTAGGGCTGCTATGACTAGAGCAGTAATGAACATGGGTGAGTAAATTATCTCTGTAGTAGGATGAAGTGTCTTTGGGTATCTGCCTAAGAATGATACAGCTGGATCTTGAAGTAGATCTATTCACAGCTTCCTAATGAACCACCACACCAATTTCCGTAATGGTTGTGCAAGTTTACACTTTAACCCTTTTCCCACATCCACACCAACGTTTGTTGTCATTAAAAATTATTTTGATCTTTTCTCTGTGTGTCTTTTGGGTAATTTGGCTAAAGGTTCATCAACTTGGTGATTTTTTTTTCAAAAAAAAAAGATTTCATTTATTCTTTGTATTTGGTTTGTTTGTCTTTATGAAAACTGATTTCAGCCCTGAGTTTGATTACTTCTTCCATTTATTCTTTTCAGATATTGTTTTTCCTTGTTCTACAGCTTTTGGGTACATTGTTAAGTTAATAATATCTCTCCATGTTTTGATGTAGGCACTTAGTGCTGTGATCTCACCTCTTATAACTGTCTTCATTTTATTCCCTAGGTTTGTGCATGGTATGTTTTCATTCTCATTCTAAAATTTTTTAAAAACTAATTTTTTTTAAATTCTAAAATTTTAAAAATTTCCTTCTTGACTTTTCAGTCTTTTTTATTATTGTATTTATATTATTTAAAACAATTTTTAAATTTAAATGTATTTTGATCATATTCCTTCCCTTCACCAAGTCCTTCCAGATCCTCTCCCCATCCCTACCCACATAGCTTTTTTTTTTTTTTTTTTTTTTTTTTTTGGTTTTTCGAGACAGGGTTTCTCTGTGGTTTTGGAGCCTGTCCTGGAACTAGCTCTTGTAGATCAGGCTGGTCTCGAACTCACAGAGATCCACCTGCCTCTGCCTCCCAAGTGCTGGGATTAAAGGCGTGCGCCACCACTGCCCCGCCCCACATAGCTTTACTTTCTCTTAAAACAAACAAAATCCAATACAACAACAAAGCCTTCAAGCCAAGAAAACAACACCCCAAAATAAAAGAAAACACCAAACCTTAACAAAATAAAAGCACACACAAACCCAACCAAACAAAAACTATGGAATTCATTATATGTTGGTCAGCTACTCCTGAAAATGGGGCCTTTCCTGAGTGTTTGATAGACCCAGTGTCACTCCACTGGAGAAAATTGATTTTTTTTCCTCTGCCAGCAGGTATAAATGACAGTTCAGTGGTTAACCTTTACCCTTAGTAGTTAGGTTTTCACTCCCCCATTAATTCATTCAAAAATATATAACAAAATGAAACATAAGATAAAAATTATGGCATTGAAGTTGGACAAGATAAACAAAAAGAAGGAAAAAAACCCAAGAGAGGGAAGATGACTCAGGGACCCACTCATTCACCCACTCAAGAATCTCATAAAAACACGACCTTGGAAGCCATAACATACGTGCAGAAGTCCTGGTACAGACCCATGCAGGGCTTGTGAGTGTTCCGAGGTCTTTCATGCTGTGTATAATGTCAGGCTGTGGGTCTTTGTATTTGTTCCCATGTGCTGCAGGAGAAGCTTCTCTGATGACGACCGTATAAGGCACTGATCCGTGAGTAGAGCATAATATCATTGAGTCATTTTATTACTATATGTTTTTTTTTAGATCATTATTATTTGGTTTCACCCTAAGTCTCTGGGCTATTCAGTTTCAGGTTCTTAGTCACCAAAACAGCGTCAGGTATGGGTTCCATCTCATAGAGTGGGTCTAAGTCAAATCAGTTATTGGTTGGTTACTCCCATATGCTTTGTGCCACCATAGCACTAGCCTGTCTTGAAGGCAGGACAGCATCGTAGGTCAAAGGGTTTGTGACTGGCTTGGTGTTTATGTTTCTCTTTTTATAGCATGCAGAGTGCATTCCTGTCTTCAGCATTAGGACCTTGATGTCAGTCTGTGAAGAGCAACATATAGTTTTGGCAACAGCCTGGGTTGTTTAGGGTTTCCCATGGGTTCTCTTTGGCCAACAACTCAATTAGATGTAACATAATCCCAGAACTGGAAGCTTCATTTGATGACCAGAGATGGCTAGTTAGGACTCTGTCTCCCCTATTATTTGGCTATTTCCTTTAGGTTGCTTTTATATATGTATGTATTTTAGGAAGCTTCTATTGTATTAGGTTTTCATACTACCCCCCTCAGACTCCTCTTTATTTTAGCTATCTGTCTGTATTCCCTCCTAAAGCCCTTTACCCTCCCCAATGTATCCTTCCCCTACACACCCCCATCCATCCATAACTATCTATTATATTTCTCCTTCATAATGAGATGTGTTCCTTCTAGTCTCTTACTTTATACCTACCCTCTGCTGCTTTAGAACTGTAGCTTGGTTATCATTTTCTTCACAGCTAATAACCATATATAAGTGAATATATACCATATTTATCTTTCTGGGTTTCGGTTATGTCACTGAGGATGAAGTTTTCTAGTCCTATCCATTTCCCTGCAAATTTCATGATGTCATTTTTTTAAAAGTGTGAGTGATATGCCATTGTGTAAACTTTTGACATCTTCATGTTCTTTGACATTTTCTGTTCTGTTGAGGAATATCTAAGTTGTTTGAAATTTCTGGCTGTTATGAATAGAGCAGCAATGAACATGACTGAGCAAGTACGCTTGTGGTAGGATAAAGCATCCTTTGGGTAGTGTGAATGTAACTGACCCCCATAAGATGATAGGGAGTGGCCCTATTAGGAGGTGTGGCTTTGTTGGAGTAGGTATGGCCTTGAAAGAAGTATGTCACTGTGAGTGTGGGTTTTGAGATCTCCTATGCTCAAGCTACATCCATAGTGGTTATATGATTTTGCACTCGCATGAGGAATGTATGACTGATCCTCATGCTTCACATCCTCTCCAGAACGAGCTATCATTTGCATTATTGATCTTAGCCATTCTGACAGGTATAAGATGAAATCTCAAAGTAGTTTTGATTTGCATTTATCTGATGGCTAAGGATGTTGAACATTTAAGTATTTCTCAGCCGTTTGAGTTTCCTCTATTGAGAGTTCTCTGTTTAGATCTGTTACCCATTTTTTAATTTATTCTTCTCTCATATATTATATCCTACCTGCAGTTTCCCCTTCCTAATCATCCCCTCTCTTCCATCCATTCTTCCTCCATTTCCCTTCAGAAAAGGGCAGGCATCCCAAGGATATCAACGAAGCATGACATATCAAGTTGCAGTAGGACTGAGTACCTCCATTCATATTAAGGCTGAGCAAGGAAATACCATATGAGGCAAAGGTTCACAAAAGCATTTTAGTTTCATGAAGTCCATTTATTAATTGTTGGTCTTATTGCCTGTGCTTACTTCCTGTTCAGAAAGTCTTTTCCTGTGGCAACGAATTCAAGACTATTCTCTACTTTCTCTTCCAACAGGTTCAGTGTATCTGGTTTTATGAGATTTTTTACCCGTTTGGAGTTTGTTTTGTGGAGGGTGGTAGATACAGATCTATTTGCATTCTTCTATATGCTGACATACAGTCTGACCAGGACTATATGTTGAAGATGCTGTCTTTTTTCCAGTGTGTATTTCTGACTCCTTTATCAAAAATCAGTTGTCCATATATCTGGTCTTAAATTTGATTCCATTTATTAACATGTCTGTTCTTATGCCAGCACCATACTGTTTTTTTTGTTTTGTTTTTTGTTTGTTTGTTTGTTTGTTTTGATTTTTCGAGACAGGGTTTCTCCGTAGTTTTTGGTTCCTGTCCTGGAACTAGCTCTTGTAGACCAGGCTGGCCTCGAACTCACAGCCTCTGCCTCCCGAGTGCTGGGATTAAAGGCGTGCGCCACCACCGCCTGGCTACCATGCTGTTTTTTATTACCATAGCTTTCTAGTTGAACTTGAAATCAGGGATGGTGATAACGGCAGCAGTTTCATTTTGTTTTGTTGTTTTATTTTAAATTCAGGATTATTTTAGCTATCCTTGGTTTTTTGTTTTTCCATATGAAGTTGAGTATTGTCCTTTCCTGGTCTGTAAAGAATTGTGTTGGAATTTTGATGGGGATTGCATCAAATTTGTATATTGTTTTGGGTAGGATGGGTGTTTTTACTATGTTAATCCTGTGACATGATCATGAGAGATCTTTCCATATTTTGATATCTTCTGCAATTTCTTTCTTCACTGACTTGCAGTTTTCATCATGGAAGTCTTTTGCTTGCTTGGTTAGAGCTTTTGTGTTTCAATAAAATGTTCTGTACACATCTCTTATATCCATTTTATTTATGATGTCAGTTAGTTTCAGCATATCTATGCCTTATGTTTTGTCTAGATGACCTGTCTATTGCCATGGGTGGAATATTGACGCCTCCCACTGTGTGTGAGCATCAATATATGATGTAAGGCGCAGATGTGTTTCTTTTTCAAACTTGGGTGACCTTGTGTTTGGTTTGCACAGTTCTTAAGAATTGCAGTGTCAGCGGGCGGTGGTGGCACACGCCTTTAATCCCAGCACTTGGGAGGCAGAGGCAGGCGGATCTCTGTGAGTTCGAGACCAGCCTGATCTACAAGAGCTAGTTCCAGGACAGGCTCCAAAACCACAGAGAAACCCTGTCTCGAAAAACCAAAAAAAAAAAAAAAAAAAAAAAAAAAAAGAATTGCAGTGTCCTCTAGGTAGATTTTTTTTCCTTTGATTAGTATATAGTGTGTTTCCCTATCTCTTTAGATTGATATTGTTTTGAAGTTTCTTTTTTCAGATATTAAAATGCCTACAGCAGCTTGTTTATTAGGTCCATTTGCTTGGAATATATTTTTCCAATCCTTTGCCATGAAGTGATGTCTGTCCTTGATATTAAGATGTGTTTCTTTGATGCAGCAGAAGGATGGACCTATTTTCACATCTATTCTGGCAGTCTGTGTCATTTTACTAGGAAATTGAGATCATTGGTGCTGAGAGATATCATTGACCAATAATTTTTTTATTTATTTCTGTTATTTGGGATGGGGGTAGGGGTGCTGGTGGTGTGTGTGTGTTCACATGCTTCCTCTCTTTTGATTTGCTGATCTGGGATTATTTATTACATCTGTTTTCTTGGATGAAGTTACCTTCTTAGGTTGAAGTTTACCTTCTAGCATCTTCTGTAGAATTTGTAGATAGATACTGCTTAAATTTTTTATGAATTTTTTTATTTTCTACATCTATGGTGACTGGAAGTTTTCCTGGGTGTAAGAGTCTAGACTCTCATCTGTGGTCTCTTAGAGTCTGCAGAATATCTTTTTAGGCCCTTCTGGCTTTTAAAGTCTACACTGAAATGTCGGGTGTAATTCTAATAGATCTGCTTTTATATGTTACTTGGTCTTTTTCACTTGTAGCTTTTAATATTCTTTCTTTGTTCTGTGCATTTAATGTTTTGATTGTTTTGTTCTGAAGGAACTTCCTTTTCTGGCCCAATCTATTTGGTGTTCTGCATATTATATTTACTTTTCTAGAAAACTCCATCTGTAGGTTAGGGAAATTTTCTTCCATGATTTTGTTGAAAATATTTTCTGTGCCTTTGACCTGAATCTCTTCTCCTTTCTCTATTCTGTTATTCTTAGATTTTTTTTTGTGTGTGTGTGTGTTCCAGATTCTCTGGATGTTTTGTGCTAAGACGTTTTTTATATTTTACTTCTTTGACTGAGGTATCCATTTCTTATATCATGTCTTTAGTGCCCCAGATTTTCTCTTCCATGTCTTCTATTCTGTTGGTGGGTGAAGCTTGCCTTTATGGTTTCTGTTTGAGCACATAAAATTTTCTTTTCCAGATTTCCTCCAGCTTGGGTTTTCTTTATTGATTCTGTTTTCCACTTTAAGGTCTTGGACAGTTTTATCCATTTTCTTCCACTGCTTGTGCTTTCATTGGTTTCTTTGGGGGATTTACTCCTTCCCTCTTTAAAACCTCTATAATGTGTATAAAGGCTGTTTTAAGGTCTTTTACTTGTGCTCCAACTATGTTGGAATACTCTACTGTGGTAGGATTGCTGGGCTTTAATGGAGAAGACATATTGTTTCGGCTGTTCTTGATTGTATTTTTATGCTGTGTCTAGGCATCTGAGATTAGAAAGATTGTAATTTTGGGTGCTGATATCTGTTCTTGTCCTTGTTGATGGGTGTTTTGTTCCTTGTTTTCTGTTTCCCTCTCTTGTTCATTGGAGAGTCTGGCAGCTGTGTGGCGCCTGTAGGAAAATCTTCTGGGGTCCTGATAGGTGTTGGCACTGGGGGTTCCAGGTAAAATGTGTTTCTGTGTATTAGGACCTATGACTTAGGAATGGGCATGGGCTGAGGTGGTGGAATGTCTTCTAAATAGAGAGGAAAGCAGGGTGCTCCACTGGGATCTGCTTAGTAAGTCCCCTGGGAATGAGTGTAGAGAGGCCCCAGCAGAGGATCTGTTCCAGAGCTGGGGATGAGACTGGGGGATTGGATTTGGAGGAATGGAGGGAGAGGTGAAGATCTGCTGTCAACCTACCTGCTTCCATGGTCAGGGTGACCTGTCGGTTCCCAGAGGGTGCCTGCTGGATTTGGGGGCTGGAATAAAGTAATATGTTGAGGGAGGGAGGTTAGGAGAGGAAGATTTGTGGGATCCACTGTAGATGGGGATGGGTTGGGGGAGGTTGCAGCAGGTTTTCTGCTGCAAAGATGGAGATGAGGCTGGTGGATTACGTCTAGAGGAGCAGGAGAGATGAAGGTCTGCATTTAGCTTACCTCTTTCCCTGAATGGAAGGGCCTGTGTTCTCAGGCTATTTTTCTGTCTTGATTCAATTTTCATTCAGTTTCCATGAATTCGTATGCTTTCTGATATTTCTGTTATATTGATATCTTATTTTAAACCAATGTGGTCAGATACTATGCAGAGTGTCATTTCAATTTTTCTTACATCTATTGAGATTTGGTTTGTGTTCTTATATGTGTTCAGTTTTAAGAAATTTCCATGAGCTTCTGAGAAGAAATTTTATTCTTTGGAGTTTGTGTGGAATATTCTGTAGATACCTGTTATGTCCGTTGGATTTATGACATTATGTAACTTAATTGTTTCTCTGTTAATTTATGTATGAATAATCTACCTTTTGATGAGAAGGGAGTATTGAAGTTGCTGGATTCTCTGGCAGACAGAGCAGGGGCACAGTCAAACCAGCCAGACTCTCCCTGGGGCTGAGCTGGATGGTGAGTGTTGAATGACCCAGCCCTGCCCCCTCCCCTGGCCACCAGGGAGAAACACACCCACTGAAGCAGGATCTCATTTAATGTTATCAGGCAGGAACTTATATAGGGTTGGTATGGGTTGAGGTAGAATAAGGAATAAGGGCCAATAATATTCTGCCACACTAGCGGTGGCTGGGCAGAGGCATATTTAGGCCAGGTAGCCAGAGATAGGTCTCCAAACTTGAGCCAGGCTCAGGAAGATACACTAGGCCTCACCAAACTCAAGTTAGGCTCAGGAAGTTACACTGGGCCTCACACCTGGGCCCCATGAAGCCCAACAGAACTCACCCACTATCACTGTATTGGGGTCAATATGTGGTTTTAGCTGTGGTGGTGTTTTTTTGTTTGGTTTGGTTTGGTTTTTGGTTTGTTTTTATGAACTTGAATGTCCTTGTGTTTGGAACATTAATTTTTAGAATTATCCTCTTTGTAGATATTTCTTTAATAAGTGTGTAGTATCCTTTCCTATCTTCTGATTACTTTTGTTTAGAAGTCATTTTGTCAGATCTTAAAATAGCTTGCTTCTTGGGTCAATTTGCTTGAAATACTTTTTTCCATTCTTTATTCTAAGGTAATGCCCCTCCTTGATGACAAGATGTGTTTCTTGGATGTAGCCTAATGCTTGATCTTGTTTTAGAATGAAATTGGTTAGTTTTGTCTTTTTATTGGGTAATTGGGACCATTAATATTGTAACTCAGTGATTATTGATTTCTCTTATTTTGTTGCTGTGATGTGGATTCCCTCCATTTTGATTTACTGTTTTGGGATTACTTATTGATTGTTTTCTTCTTGACTGTAGTTGACCTATTAAGATTTAAATTCTCCTTCTAGTACCTTCTTGTTGATATATACTACTTAAATTTGGTTTTATTTTTAATGTTTTTCTTCCTCCATCTATTGTGATTGATAGTGTTGATAGATATTGTGCTCTAGGCTGACATCTTTGGTCTCTCAGAGCTTGTAGAACATGAGTCCAGGCTTTTCTGACTTTCAGAGTTTCCATTGAAAAGTTAGGGACTATTCTAATAGGTCTGCCTTTATATATTACTTGGTTTTTTTTTTCCTTGCAGCTTTTAATATCCTTTCTTTGTCCTGTATATTTAGTGTTTTGATTTTTATGTGTCATGAGAAATTTCTTTTCTTGTTCTGTGTATTTGATGATCTATATGCTTCTTGTAACTTAGTAGGCATCGCTTTCATTTGATTGGGAAACTTTTCTTTCCTGTTTTTTTAAACTATTTTCTTTGTCTTTGACCTAGTTTCTTCTCCCTATTAGTTGTAGGTTTGTTCTTTTCATGATGTCCCATATTTCTGCATATTTTTTGCCTAGAACTTTTTAGACTTAACATTTTCTTTGACTAATCTATCCATTTCTTCTACCTTATCTTCAATACTTAAAATTCTCTTCTATGTATTTTAATCTGTTGGTGAGGCTTAACTCAGAGTTTTTTGTTTGACAGACAGAATTTTTTATTTCCAGTTTTACTTCAGTTTGAGTTTTCTTTAGTGATTTTATTTTGTGTGTGTGTGTGTGTGTGTGTGTGTGTGTGTGTGTGTGTGTGTGTTAAATTCTGCTTTCATATCTTGAAGTGTTCATGATCTTTGTTAGGCATTTATTCATGCTCATTAAGGTCCTTGAAAATATTTACAATTCTTATTTTGAAATCTTTGTCTTGTGTTTCAGCTAAGTTGCTTTTCTCAGGACATGTTACAATAAGGGTTGCTGGCTTCTGGAGAAGGCATATTATCTTGGCTGTTCATGTTTGTCATTTTGTGTTGGGTTTTAAGCAGCTAGAGTCATAATGTTTGAAATATTTCTTGGCTTAAATATTTAGTATTGTCAGTATTGGGTGAGTGGTTCATCCATTGGTTGCTGCTGCCTACTTTGGGTCCTAGCCAAGTGTGGTAGCTGTGGAGTCCCTGGTAGAGATGTTTATGGGGGTCAGTAGGTATCACAAAAGAATAAAGATAGGCTAGAAGGAAAGTTTGAAAGGAGTGGCCAAAAAGAACTAGGGGCATCCTGGGTCTATACCAATGGTAGAGTTTCCAGGGGATGAAGGTGAGCTGTGAATAGGGGCTCTTGTAAGCAGATTGCAGGAGGACTAAGAGTAAGTCTGGAGAGGACAGAAGGATAATAAAGCCAGTGTACCTGAGTTGCAGACTACTGTAGCCACTGAGGACCCTGGCAGAGAGTAGTTTTGCAGGTCTGCTGGTGTCACAGAGGAGTGGAGCTGGGTTATAAGACTGAAAGGGGCAGTAGGAAAAAGCAGTATAATTCTTGTGTCTCTGTAGGAAATATGGTCCCTATTTACACTCTTTTCAGACTGCTTTCAAGATTTTATTTTTATACTAATTGTCTCTAATTGTATATGTTTCCATATGGTTCTTTACATTCATGCAGACACACACACACACACACACACACACACACACAAAGTACTTAGAGTTTTCTATGCTTCTTAGATCTCTGGTTTTGTGTCAGTCACTAATTTCGGAAACTTTAGTCCATTGTGTCTTCGAAGTATTTCTTCTGCCTCTTCTAAGCACATTATTGTACTCTTTATTAAGGTCCCATAGTTTTGTGGTCTTCTGTGTTTTTCTTTTATTTTTGATATTATAAATACATAATTGTCCGTTCCCTTTCCTCCCTCCAAATCCTCCCATATATCCTTCCCACTCTCCTTCAAATTCATAGCCTCTTTTTTCACTGATTCTTGTTATATGTACATATGTATGCACATATATATTTTTCTGTGCAACCTTATCAGTCCATATGATTTTACTCATACGTGTGTTTTCAGAACTGACCATTTGGCATTGAATTACCAGTTGATGTACTCTTCCTTTGGTAAGACTATATTGCTTCTACTCTCAGCATTCCTTAGTTGTCTCTATGTAATTCTTTGGTAGGCTTGAAGCCTTGTAGTCTTTCCTCATTGTGCCTTGGCAGGTTTATTGTTATCATTGTTCAGCTCATGTTTATTCAGTCATGCTGGTGAGACTTCATGAGTATACCACCTGAAATTACTAGGAGACACAATCTCACTGCAAACCACAGATTCTCTGGCTGTTATATTCTTTCTGCTTGCAATGTTTCTGTTCCTCATTGTTTCCTGAGCCTTGAGTGTAGCAGTATTCATTGGGACTGGGCTCTATAACTCTGCATTTTGATTGGTTGTGATTTTCTGTAGTGGTGTCAGTATGTTGCAAAGAGAAGTTTCCTTGATGAAGAGAGAGGACTGTACTTATATGTGAGTATAAGGACAAGTGTTTATTTTTAGAGATTATGCTGGTTTAGTACATCAGTGTTAGATAGCTATCTCATGATGTGTGATTACAATTCAAATAAAGCATTCAACACAATAGTCATAGCCAATTTATATCCCTAGTCTGAGAATTCCAGCACCCACGTCATAACTAAGTCTGTTTCTGATGCTTTCTCTCTCTCTTCAAACTTTTTGCTTGGTCTTGATTCTTCCCCCTTTGTGATGCTCCCAACAGACAGTACATCTCTTGTATCTCATAAAGATACATTTCTCTACTATTTAATCTTGGATTTTTTTTAGATTTCTTTAAGCATTTTATGTGTATGAGTGCTTTGCTGAATGTGTATGTGCTTGTGGAGGTCAGCAAAGGTGAGCAAAAGGCAACAGATTCCCGGGAACTGGAATTACATACAGGTGGTTTTCAGCTGACACATGGTTGCTAGGAACTGAACCTGGGTCTTCTGCAAGAGACGCAAGTGCTCTTTTTTCCATTTGTTTATTTTAATTTTTTAAAAAGAAAACAAACTATCTTTTTCATTTTACATACCAATCCCAGTTAACACTCCCTCCCCTCCTCCAATTTCCTCCATCTTTTTCCCCAACTCGCCCCCCGCCAACTCCTCAGAGAAGGGAAGGTATATATTGCTTTGGAAGAAGGTCCAAGGCCCTCCCTACTACTATATCTAGGCTGAGCAAGGTATCCATCCAAAGAGAATAGGTTCCCAAAAAGTCAGTAAAAGCAGTAGGGATAAATCCTGGTGCCACTGTTAGTGGCCCCACAGTCTGCCCCAGCCATATAACTGTCACCCACAATCAGAGAGACTGGTTTGGTCCTATGTTGGTTCCTTCCCTGTCTGGCTGGAATTGGCAGCAAGTGCTCTTAGCTGCTGAACCATCTCTCCAGCCCCCTTCACTACTATTTTCTTTTTTTTCTTTCTTTCCTTCTTTTCTTTCTTTCTTTCTTTCTTTCTTTCTTTCTTTCTTTCTTTAAGATTTCTGCCTCCTCCCTGCCACCACCTCCCATTTCCCTCCCTCTCCCCCAATCAACTCCCCCTCCCTCATCAGCCCAAAGAGCAGTCAGGGTTCCCTGCCCTGTGGGAAGTCCAAGGACCTCCCACCTCCTTCCAGGTCTAGTAAGGTGAGCATCCAAACAGTCTAGGCTCCCATAAAGCCAGTACATGCAGTAGGATCAAAACCAAGTGCCATTGTTCTTGAGTTCTCAGCAGTCCTCATTGTTCGCTATGTTCAGCGAGTCTGGTTTTATCCCATGCTTTTTCAGACCCAGTCCAGCTGGCCTTGGTGAGTTCCCGATAGAACATCCCCATTGTCTTAGTGTGTGGGTGCACCCCTTGCGGTCCTGAGTTCCTTGTTCGTGCTCTCTCTCCTTCTGCTCCTGATTTGGACCTTGGGATTTCAGTCTGGTGCTGCAATGTGGGACTCTGTCTCTGTCTCCTTTCATCCAGGTTAATATCCAGGAGGATGACTGACTATATGTTTTTCTTAAGGTTCGCCTTCTTATTTAGCTTCTCTAGGATCACGAATTATAGGCTCAATGTCCTTTATTTATGGCTAGAAACCAATTATGAGTGAGTACATCCCATGTTCCTCTTTTTGGGTCTTGCTTACCTCACTCAGGATAGTGTTTTCTATTTCTGTCCATTTGCATGCAAAATTCAAGAAGTCATTGTTTTTTACTGCTGAGTAGTACTCTAATATGTATATATTCCATACTTTCTTCATCCATTCTTCCATTGAAGGGCATCTAGGTTGTTTCCAGGTTCTGGCTATTACAAACAATGCTGCTGCCGGACAATGGTGGCACACGCCTTTAATCCCAGCACTCGGGAGGCAGAGGCAGGCGGATCTCTGTGAGTTCAAGCCCAGCCTGGTCTACAGAGCTAGTTCCAGGACAGGCTCCAAAGCCACAGAGAAACCCTTTCTCGAAAAACCAAAAAATAAAAAAATAAAAAAATCAATGCTGCTATGAACATAGTTGAGCATATACTTTTGCTGCTGGGTTACAGGTGAGCAATGCCATAACCGGCTTCCCGTGTATGATCTGAGAGCTGGTGAGATGACTCAGGGAGTAGAGATGCTCATGGGGCAGACCCGTGACCTGAGGTGGAAGGAAAGAGCTGACTCTTGAAAGCTGCCCTCAAATATACCCAAGAGATGCCCTTCACTACTATATTCAAGGAAGTTATTTAGTTTGGTAATGAAGAATGGGGAAGTAAGATTTCTATGTTATTAAGTCCCAGTCCTTGGCAGGTTGACCTTGTGTATTATTGGCAGTGTGACCATCACAATTGTTCTTGTCCTCCAAATGTAATAAGTAGACCTAGCACCATGCTGGGCAGGTACATTTTCTGTATTTCTTCCCACTTCATAGAGTTTGCATCAGTGCCCTTAACTTTTGTCTCCCCTCCTGCAGATTGAAATGTTTTCCCTCCCAGGTGAGAGAAGGTAAATTGCTTTGGCCTGAGTTCCAGGAGAGAAGGGGATAGATTGATCGGGATTGGCTGCCAGGTGCAGTAAGTTACCACCAGTACTTTCAAGATACAGTTCCTGCTGCCTTTCCCTTGGAATAGTAAGGCTTTTTCTACAGGAAAATTGAGCAAATTTTCTGGACAGAATTTGAGCAATGGTTATTTTTCTGTTTACCTCCCCAAGCCAAAAATTTCAATACTTTTCCCAGGATTTTTCTCAGTCTTCTCTACTAGCAGCTGGGGGAAAATTGAAAAATATGGAAAGCTATCTGTTTGTAGTCCTTATGAACATCACATTGGCCCACAACCAGCTTTAGCAATTCAGTAGTCATTTTTATCTGGACCTTTTTATGAGTTTGTATGTTGTTCAGCAGTGTCTGTATAAACTAAGAAATACCTGAGTTCTTTTGCCCTCTGCAGATCCCTGTTCTTACAAGTTTAAATTGGCTATCTACACTGCAACCTCAATTTTCTGATGAGTCTAAGAAAAGATGGGATGCCCATTTAACCTCCTCCCTTTCTCTCATAATGTTGGAAGTAGTGTGGTTTCCAACCCTGTATCTCTAAGCTAATGGCAGAAAAGCCTCTAAGTGTAGGGATAAGCTTTTGAAGATCTCTCTGTCTTCCAGCATCCATACCGCAGTTCACCAATTCCCCCACAATGATGATCATGGTGGGTTTACCAGCTCGAGGCAAGACCTACATCTCAACGAAGCTCACACGATATCTCAACTGGATAGGAACACCAACTAAAGGTATGTCTCAAAAATAATTTACTATATATCCCCACCACAGGCCACTAACTGAAAACTGAGGAAAGTAGAAGGCCAAACCTTTCAGTACAGAAAATGCTGCACACCCCTGTTTCTAGGATTAGACCTTCTACTACTGCTGTTACCACTGTCACAATGGTCTTACATATTATATCATTTCATGAGACTATGTTCTGTGCCTAATGCCATGCTGGGTTTTAGGTATAAAACAACCAGTATTAAGCCTAAATCGGCTCATAAGAAGGCTCACAAACTCAAACCAGTCCTCTGAGTACTGCAAGGACTTTTCATCACAACTACGTTGTCTCATCAATAACACTATTTTTTTATGTTCATTAGTGTTTTGCATGGTTGTTGGGGCCCCTGGAGCTGGAGTTAGAGACAGTTGTGAGCTGCCATGTCAGTGCTAGGAATTAAACCTGGGTCATCTGGAAGAGCAAGCAGTCAGTACTCTTAACCATTGAGCCATTTCTCCAGGCCCCAATAACACTATTTTTATCATTATAATTTTTCACTATTTCATAGTCAGAAAATAAGGCCAAAAAGGTGAAATACCCTCTTTTTTCATACCTCTGGACACAGAAACAGGGTATGATTAATTTCAAATCTGACATTCTCTGCTAGGTCTAATGCATGGCTGTATTGAAGGGAAGATAAAGGGACCCTGTTCTCTCTCTCTCTCTCTCTCTCTCTCTCTCTCTCTCTCTCTCTCTCCCTCCCTCCCTCCCTCCCTCCCTCCCTCCATCCATTATTTCTCTCTAATCCTTTGTCTTGTTCAACCCAACATTGCATCTACTCCATTCCATCCAATCCCCCTTCCCTCATTCCCATCAAATCTTCTAATTCTCCTCTTTTTTGTATGTAAGGGATTGTAAGTGGAAGTTTCTGTCTCTCCCAGTCCCACAGCCATTCAGTCCCAAAGAAGTACACAGAGGCTTATGTTAATTATAAACTGTTTGGTCTATTAGCTCAGGCTTATTATTAACTAGTTCTTACAACTTAAATTAACCCATAGTTCTTATCTGTATTTAGCGACATGTCTTGATACCTTTCTCAGTGCAACATTCTCCTCTTGCTTCCTCTGTGTCTGACAAGTGACTTATCCTCTGCTTTTCTCTTCCCATAATTCTCCTTGTTTGGTTGCCTTGCTTATACTTCCTGCCTGGCTACTGGCCTATCAGCATTTTATTAAACCAATATGAGTAACAAATCTTTACAGTGTACAAGAGCATTGTCCCACAGCAAGGGATTGAACCCAGAGCTTTGTTTATAATAAATGAAGCATATATTCTGCTACCAAGTTACACCTGGTGCCAAATCTTCTCTTCCCCACCCAACTCCATTTATCCTTCCTTGCCCTTTATCTACTTTCTCTAATTAATTCACTAAAGTTTCCCAAGTGCTAAAGCCCATGCCAAGCATTAGGAAAGAAATAAAATTGAATGAGACTCGAGGCCTTTCCTGGAAGAATTCTAACTCTAAATGTTGTACATCACAAGTCCTAGGGTGGACTAGGACTCAGACAATATTCTGAGGGTGCTCACAGGGGGAATTGTTGACTGAAAGATGTCAAAACCTTCATGGGTAAGAATATGTCTGAGATGGGTCCTGTGGAAAGAAGGGAACATTTGTCGAGGCAAAGAAGGCAGGAAAGAGCCCCTCTTTACAGAACTGCAAGCCTGAGGAGCTTCTACCAGATTAAGAAGCACATGGCATAGTAGCAGATGTGTCTCTGTCTTGATCCCACTTTTATTCTGTTTATTCAACTTTATACCTATAGTCTCTAAGGGTCTCCTTGGTCTGAAGTTTTGAACCAAGCCCCTTTATTTCAAGACCCATCCACAGCTGACTTATTCTAGCCTTTCAAGCCCCAGCCACAGTGGTTTACCCCTTTCTCCAAAACATACTTTGCTTCCTGCAGATATTATACCTTTGTTCAAGGAGTGTCTGCGTACTTGTAGTCTACCTACAGTGCCCTTGCTTCCCACCCTCACCCTCATACTCACTAGTAAAAGATACCTATTCTAAAAGGACTTGTTCAAATTTTGCTTTCTCTCAGATACTTCAAGCTAACCCAAAATGTAACTTTTTCCTTCACCCCCACTCTTCTGCTTAGTTCAATATTGTCTCTGTTGGAGCACTTAAAGGACTCTGTAGGAGCTCCACTGTTACCTGATTTGGTTGCTGTCTGACTTTGTAGTTTATGAACTTCTTGAGAGCCCTATCACAAAAATCTATATGCGTGTATGTTTATGCATGTGTCCCAGAAGTCATATCTCACTTTATAGAGTAGGTATCTGACTTAGTCACTGTTCTATTGCTGTGAAGAGACACAATGCCCATGACAACTTTTATAAGAGAAATTATTTAATTGGGGACTTGCTTATAGTTTCAGAGGCTTAGTTCATTATCATCATGGCAGGAAGCATGTCAGCATACAGGCAGACATGGCAATGGAAAAGTAGCTGAGAGTTCTACATTTTGATCCACAGGCACAGAGATAGAGAGAGACACTGGGCCTGGCTTAGGTTTTGAACCCTCAAAGCCCACCTCAGTAACACTTCTTCCAACAAGGCCATACCTACTCCAACAAAACCACAGTTCCTAATCCATCTCAAGTAGTGCCTAATGCCACTCCCTGATGATTAAACATTCAGATATGTGAGCTTATGGGACCTATTCTTATTCATATCACCACATTCCATACACTGGTCCCCATAGCCTTGTAGACATATAATGCATTCAATCCAACTTCAAAAGTCCCCATAGTGTATTACAATCTCAACACTGTTTAAAAGTCCAAAATTCAAAGACTTCTGAGACTCATGGTAATCTCTTAACATTAACTCCATGTCAAATCAAAATTTAAAAAAGCAGATCATATAATTCTAACATACTTTACCAGAATATACTTTACCATTCCAAAAGAGAGAAAAGGGAGCATAGTGAGGAAATACTGGACCAAAGTAAGACTAAAATCCAGCAAAGCAAGCTCCAAATTCTGTATCAACATGTCTAATGTCCAAGTGTTCTTCAGATCTCCAGCTCCTGTTGACTATAACACCCTTCTCTCTGTTGGCCTGCTTCCACACCTTGTCTGCAGTTCTCCTTGGCAGGTATCCTACAACGCTGGCATCAACAACATCTTGGGGTCTGGAGTACAACCCAGACTTAACCTTTACAGCTTCTACACAATGGCCTCTCAGGCTTCCATGCAGGGATTCTACTGCCACACTCCTAGCCTCAGCTACTTTCCTTAGCCACAGAGGGAAATCCCATAACCCCTTTCTTGTATCCTGGACTCCAAAGCCAGAACCACATGGCCAAAGCTGCCAAGTCTTTCTGCTTGCTGGGGCCGGAAGATGACCCCCTCGTTCAAATACATTTTCATTAGCTTTCTTCACTACTTAAGCTTTTTGTTAATTCCTCTTCACAAGTTGAAATCTTATCTTGGTGTGGGGCCTTTTCCTGAGGTCACCAGTCCCTTCATTCCATTTACTACCAGGCTTTTCTTTGAACTTTTAATCTCCTTGAGCATCACTTAGCTCTCCATTATACTTCCTGGTGTCCCTTTTCTCCTCAAACTACATTTTGTGATTTTCCTTGCTCAGCTTGCTCCTTTTCATTATAGATCTATATAAGACTGATTACTAATAACTACGTGACATAGTCATTATTAGTCTACCTTGAAATCTCTACTGGTGCCATTAATCTAAAATTCTTCAGTTTAGCTTGAGGCAGATTTTTAGTACAAGGCAAAAAGTAGCCACATTTCTTTGCCATAATATGACGAGAATGGTTTCTAGGTCACTTGTTAATTATCTTCCCCTCTGTAACTTGAGCTGGGCCCCCACAGTTTAAATCGCCTTTAGCACTGCCTTCCATGTTCCTACTAGGATGGTCTTAGATTTTTCTTAAAACATCATACCCACTTTTCTAGTTCAAAGTCTTCCATATTCCTCCAACAAACAGCATGGTCAGGTCAGTCACAGCAATGCTACCTGATACCAACTTCTGTCTTTGTCACTGTTCTATTTCCTTATAAAGGAAAACATTTAATTGGGGCTGGCTTACAGTTTCAGAGGCTTAGTCCATTATCATCATGTAAGGGAGCATGGTGGCATGCAGGCAGACATGACCTGAAAAAGTACCTGAGAGTTCTACATTTGGATCCACAGGCAGGTGGAAGAGAGAGTGACTATAGGCTTAGCATAGGCTTCTGAAACCTCAAAGCGCACCCCTGGTGACACACTTCATCCAGAAAGGCCACACCTCCTCCTATAATGCCGTACCTCTTTATCTGTCTCAAATAGTGCCACTCCCTGATGACTAAGCAATCAAATATAGCAATCAAATTTATGAGCCTACAGGAGCCACTTTTATTCCATCCACCACTATATCCTAAAGTTATTTCTTAGATGAATTAATGAAATATGGTTTCTTTGACTGTTTATCTCTTTCTCCAGTCTTCTCTTTTTTCCCTCATTACAAGTAGGAAAGTGCTTTTGAGAGATTTACATTTAGATTTTCCCTTATGACATAAAATGGTAAAATAACCTTGGTAGCTAGAAATCAGGAGACCCTGTCTGTATATGTTATCAATTCACTCTTGTTTTGACCATTTCTTTATCTTCTCTATTGAATAGGACATTTAAAGGGTTGGAGTTTATGATAAAATAAAATAGTTTAGAATCAAACAGACTTGTGTTTGAATTCTAGTTTGCCAGTTATTAACTTGGAAGCTATTTTGTACATCTGAGCTTTACTTTCCTCATTTGTAAAGGTGAAATAGTTAACCCTACTTTGCAGGATTAATATGAGGGAGTAAATCAGTTGGTACCCATAATTTGAAGCTTTATATGTATACTTTACTTTTATAAAAAAGTACAATTTCCTATAAATTATGCCTTCTACCTCTGAGGTTCCTTTCAGCAAGAACATATTTCTGGCCACTACAATCTTCTCACCCTCTTCACTAGGGTTTCCTGTTTTCAGTGTTTAATTTAGGCCAGTATCGACGAGAGGCAGTGAGCTACAGGAACTATGAATTCTTTCTCCCAGACAACATGGAGGCTCAACTTATCAGGAAGTAAGTGCCCAACATTTAAGAACCTGTGGTGCCCTTTGACTAAGAGGGACCTTTCTTCATATCCTACTAGGGGAGTAGGAGAGGGTAGTCCGCTCTTCTGTGGCTATTCAAACTTTTGACGTTTCAACATAGTGTGGTCATCTACAGTCTTCATGCTTGAGAATTACTCAGTCAAGTTATGAATAGGAAAAAATGCAAAAAGTCTCAGTGTTTTAGGTAAGTTTACAATTTGTGTTTGGCCACATTTCATAGTTACCCTAGGCCATGAGTTGAATACTGCCTTGTCCGGCCTTTTTGTCAACCTACTTGAAGTCTGCTCTAATCATAGCCATTCCCTATCAAGAAGCATTTACAGTTTTCCATTTCTGGTACGAGAACATAGAGATGTCTTACTCTAGCATTGAGATTCAGTGTTTCAGGAGCTCAGCCTTCCTTACTCTCTGCAGTGTCATCATTTCAACTCTTAAACTCTTTTACCTATGTGGCTGTAAGCACTTCTAGGTGCAACCTGGCTCTCAGCTTTTTATCCATGTCTTCTTTATAGAACCCCGTAACGAGTAACTATTAAAGAGATGGTATTTTGCTGAAAGCCTAAGTACATTATCTCTTTCATACCCATGTTTACAATGTTGCCTAGGCCAGAAAGTCATTTTAACTCAAAGACCATATTCCTAGTCCTTAACTGTGTCCATCAACCAATTCAGCTTGAGCTCCATTAGCACACAGTTAGAGTCCTAAAACTAGGATGCTTTTATTGCTCAGTTTTTCTTGTACATGTCTTTTATATGCCCTTAAGCTGTACACACAGAGCCAGTTTGAACTATAACCTCTCTATACTTAACATGATGCCTACAACAAGGATGCTGTGTATATGTTCAACAGATGAATAATTTACTATAAAGCATATGAGAGATGGTTCATAAGAGAACAGTGGTAAGAGGAACTCATCCTGGGAGTAGGGATTGTCTGCTTCTTTCTGTTTTTCAGGCAGTGTGCTCTGGCAGCCCTAAAGGACGTCCATAAATATCTTAGCTGTGAGGAAGGTCACGTTGCGGTAAATAATCTTCCATTTCCCCCCTCAGGCTATCTGTCATTATGGAAAATAGATAATATGTACTAAGCATTTATTTATGCCATACATTATTCTAAGTACTTTGTTTATATTAATAATTTAATTCACATTGTCCCATGAGATAATTGTCTTTATTATGCTCTATTTTAGATCACGAAAGATTAACTTATTTTCCAGGGTGGTGCAATATTTGCAGAATCCATACTCTTAAGCCCCATGCTTCATTGATTTGTCCTCAAGATTTAGCAGTATAAATATTTAAGACTAAAGTACAAACATTTCTTTCTTTTCTTTTTTCAAAATGTTATAAACTTTCTTATTAAAATCCTTACAAACAATTACAAACATACCATACAAAAATAACAAGACCCAAAGTCTATACAACTTCATGAACTTCATACACTGTGGAACATAAGCTGTGAAGCATGTCTTTTGTTGTATTTTCTTTTTTTAGAGAGTGATTTACAATTTTATGTCTTAATTCCTTGGGTTAGAGATTCTCAAAAATGTGAATGCTAAGGATAGAGAATTTTTCCTGTTTCTGAACTTTTCTAAGGCTTTAGGAAGGGCAGGCCTCATCTGGAGTAGCAGCTCTATTATTGTTCTATCAGCAATTCATGGCTGTTATCAGAGTAATCTTTCTTCTAGGCCTGTTACTTGACCTGTAACATGATCCTAAGAAAAATTTCCAAGCTTTCTCATGCTTTATTACATTCATAGGGTGGAGGATATTTCTGAGCAGACAGTAAGGGCTCAGTGAATGCTTTTGAAAGTAATACAGGCCAATTCCAAACCCTTCTTTTTCTTGAAAACTTTAAGTTCTGTCCCCTTCTGGAAGCCCTCCACTTGGAACAACGGTGAATGAAGACTGGTATTATATCAACACTAGATTAAGATTAAGAAATCTTATTAAATGTCTCTAGGTTTTTGATGCCACCAACACTACCAGAGAACGACGATCATTGATTCTGCAGTTTGCTAAAGAACATGGTTACAAGGTAGAGTAACACATCCATGCTTACTTAGAGCAAATAACAAAGAAATACAAAGTAGGGCACTTAGAGCAGCCAGTTTGAACACCGTAGGCTCAACATCTAGCTTTCCAGGGTAAATTGAGAAACAGCAGAGAAGAACAAAACAGACATGCTTGGTCAGGCAATGGAAACTAGTTACCAACAGGCTGATACTGGGGATAGTGAGGTGGCAATGATGAAGGAGTCTTGAGAAACATGTAAGATCCAAAACCCAGCCGAAATCTGGGGCAGTTCAATTAGAGCCAGGCTGCCTCATAGGAGTCAGAATCCTGAAAGCACCATTGTATAAAAGCATTGTTTTTAGAAATGTCGCTAAGGATGACTCAGGGATATCAAGAATGGTTGTGCTTGTGTGGCTCCCCAAAAACATAATGCTCTGCTAGAAAGCTCTTTTTCTCTTCTAGGTCTTTTTTATTGAGTCTATTTGTAATGACCCTGACGTCATTGCAGAAAACATCAAGGTAAGGAACACCGCTCTTCCTTATTCTTTTAAAATTAAGTCTTAATTTAATTTACATCTTAAATCTACATGTGTGTATGTGCATATATGCACACATACATCGTGTATGTGTTTGTGTATGAAATGTGTAAAATGTGAAATGCACATGCCATAGTGTGTATATGGAGATCAGAAGATAATTTCACATGTTAGTCCTCACCTTCCACCTTGTTTGAGATAGGGTCTCTTCTTGTTCTCTGTTGCATTTTCCAAGCTAGCCTGCCGGCAAGCTTTTAAAACATCCCCGTCTCCACTTCTCATTTCACAATAGGAACTCTGTGATTACAAATGCACACCACCACATCAGCTTCATGTGGGTTTGGGGGATCCAGACTTAGGTTCTCATACTTGTGTGGCAAGCTCATTACCACTAAGTCATCTCCCCAACCCTCAATCTTCCTTATTCTGTCTTAGGCTTGGATCATTCCTAAAAGACAACTATAAACTTAAAGCCTTCCTCTCTGAGATGCTCCTCCTACTTTGATTAAGAAGCACTCCCTTGCTTGCCACAGTGTTCCCATAAAGTTAGCTGAAAACAGCATATATAGAGCTCTTAGAATGCATCGAACACTAAGCTTGACTTCTTTTTTTCCCAACAAACCTACATGTTTGTTTAGAAGAGAAACTGAGGCTCAAAGAGTTAAATTGGCAAAGACTGGTACAGATCTGGTACAGATGGAAGTAGGAATGCAACCTGGCATGGCTGTCTTTCTCAAAAGTCAATATTCTGTATTGTGCCCCACATTTCACATCATAATCATTGCTTTTAGCCTATTAACTAGAATTAGACTCATAAACCTTTGTTGTTCTCTGTCCCTTAAATTACTGGTGCTTAGGAGCATAAGAGACCTTAAAGACCATCTCTTTCAACCTTTCACCAACCACTTAAAATCTCAGCTAAGTATTTGTCTATATTTCTGTCCATACATATAGTAACAAATAGTCATTGCCTTTTTAAAACGTGTAGCCTAATCAAAGTGAAATTTGCCTCCCTGTAACTTCTACACATTGCTCTTATTTTTATCTCTTGGGATATTTAGCATGTTCAAATCTTTTTCCTCTTCATCCACCCAATTATCCATTTATTGATTCAGGAGAAACTGTACACCTGAATAGCTAATGTGGGCATTAAAGATATAGAAACAATGAAAGCCCTTTTCGTGAACTCACAGTCTAGTTAGGGACAGTGACAGACATATATATCCCTTAGGATTGGAGATGAGGTAAAGGGAAAGAGAAGGTTGTAAGAACACAGTGTTAAGGGTCAATCTTGCATGTGCGGGGAAATGCCATGGAAGACCTCCAAGTGGAAGTATCAGCAATATCCTGTTGAATGCATAGGAGTTTTTGCAGGTAAAGTGTCGCGGCTCTACCTCAACCAGCAAGGATGATGCGACACCGGAGCTCTTCCTGCTAGCAGTTTATTCAGGACCTTTTTTACAATTGTATCTCTTTCTCTCTCTCTCTCTGGGCAAAACCTCTCCCAGCCCTTAAAAAGGCACGGGCCGCCAACCCCGGATTGCCAGGTGGGCACTGCCCATTGGTTCACGCATATGCAAGCAGCTGACAATCACTGCGTGATCAGGCCTTAGCCAATATTAGGAGCTGATTATCAGGTGTGGCTCCACGCAGCTCTCTACAGTTCCCCCTTTTGTTTTGTAAAGCAACAGGCAAGAGTAGAGGTCTGATCTCTGTTAAAAATGGAACATGTACTAGTGTTTGTCCAGGTTTCATCCACTCAGAGAACACTAGACCTGTCTGGTGTCTTTTTACAGAGGTGGGAGTTAGACACCAACCCACATGCAATCAGATTTGCTCTTCTTGAGGTCGACTTCTCTGACATCAAGTGCAGTGCACAAGCCTTGCATCCTGTGCTCAAATATAGATAATCAAGCTTAAGGGGACTGTCCTGCTTCAATGGCCGTGAAGGCCTGAATGATCATAACTACACTGCCATGTTGTGAAACCCTTATGTGACAAATGCACCATAGGCATACCAGGGAGGCAAGCACCATTAAGCCTGCCAGGGCTCTTATTTCCGCCCACTCCCTCAGATGATCCATGGCTATGATGATCCAGGAGGATAGTCCTTCTACCAGGCTGGTATCCATGCGTGTCGAATTTGTAGTCGCAACCACCACTCGCAGCTTTTCCAGTTGTTGTTCGAATTCACCAGACCAATTACCTAAAAGATAGCTAGACAATTCTTTAGCAAATTAGCTGCATGAGTCATATTGAATGCTGGTCACACACAGCCCCGGATGGATAGAAATGTCTGACAGACTAGGGTATAGACTTGTCTCTCTTTTACCTGGGTCCTTTTTTTTCCATATCCTACTATTTCCCACACACCCTCTTCCCTTCAAGTGAACAGAGGTGTGTGACTGTATCAGACTCGGGACTTTTAGAAGTGGCTTTGCCATGACCCCAGACTCCAGGAGCAGTCAGAAACCACTGCTCCTTCAGCAGTCCCCTAAGTAACACAGCCCAGCTGCCATACCCCCGTGGCACATTCATTCTTGTCAGCTGAGTGCATGGAAGACACCTTCTCCCTCGTGCACCTGTTTGGCTTCCCTAGCCCAGCTGATCCTGCTTCTGCTCTGAAGGGGACCCGCTTAAATTATCTTATAGGGAATTTGGGCGTTGTCAATCTGTCTAGCTACTTTCTGCTGAGCAGGGACGCTGCATTCTTACTGCTATTTTCCAGTCGCGCTGGGACTCAGGTCGAGGCAACAGGGGAGAGGTGGAGACTCCACCTCCCTAAGGAGCTGGAAGGTGGAAGCGTGGCAGAGTGGCAGGCCTCTACCCCCTCAGGGTGGGGGCAGATCCCATCCCAGCCTGTTGCCCCAGGCTAGGACAAAGGTCCAGGCCAAGCGATTGTGCTGCACTTCTATGCCCTGAGTCAGGTCCCCGGTGTTTGCATGCTTTGCAGCTCCTCAGTGCTTGCGGTCTGGAGCTCCTTGGCCTTGGAGCTGCAGCTGCTCACACTCCACTACAAACTCAGAAGGTCTCGGTAATTCAAACCACATGAATATAATTCCCTTCCTTAGTGTACCTTGCTCGGCGGCAAAATCCAGATCTCTACCAAGCTTGTTACAGGATGACACATTAAGATTGCCAGAGACGGCAAACCAAGTAGCAATTGTGTCACATTCAGCCAAACACCTCTCCAATGTGCTCTGTAACAGCTCATTAAGAGCCAGAAAAATCAGGTGTGATGTTGAAGCACCCATTCTAAAATCCTATTCTTTTAGTTTCATTTTGACCCATCCACTCTTGTCGTAGCTCTACTATCTTGCTCTCTCTTTTTCTATTGGTGAGAACAAAAAACCCGCTTTTCGTCACGGATCCCCAATCTTTACCTGAGGATTTACCGGTGCACCCCCTGACTGCAGCAAGTTCTGGGCTCCACGGAAAGAGGTTTGAAGGTTCCCCATAGGGGCCACCACTTGTCCCCGTACGGGCCACCAACTGTCATGGCTCTACCTCAACCAGCAAGGATGACGCAACACCGGAGCTCTTCCTGCTAGCAGTTTATTCAGGACCTTTTTTACAATTGTATCTCTTTCTCTCTCTCTGGGCAAAACCTCTCCCAGCCCTTAAAAAGGCACGGGCCGCCAACCCCGGATTGCCCCGTGGGCACTGCCCATAGGTTCACGCATATGCAAGCAGCTGACAATCACTGCGTGATCAGGCCTTAGCCAATATTAGGAGCTGATTATCAGGTGTGGCTCCACGCAGCTCTCTACAGTAAAGAATTTAAATGGGGAATAAAATACACTAAATATAATATATCCAGGGAACTATCAGTATTTTGGATCTGAAAAGGCAAAATGAGTGTCCAAATATGAGAGCAATAAGGGATGGTAGTGAAAAGGCAATTGGACTTGTCATGATCTAATTTGCTAAAATAGCTCATATTTTGTCCTAAAAGACACTTGGAAATTGTGAAGGAGTTTAAAGAGGAGAGTCCCATTGTCAAATGTGTGTGTTATAAATATCCTTGTTGGAGAAATAATAAATAAATGAATGAAATATTCTTCTGGGACTAGTGAGATGATTCAGTCACAAGCTTGATGACCTGAGTTCAATCCTCAGAACTCATATAAATGTGGAAGGAGAGAACTGACTCCACAAAGTTGTCCTCATACTCACTGTGACCTGCATATGTCTCCCAACACAATATCATACACATGTACATGCACATAATAATAAAATAATAATGAACTGAAATTTAAGAAGAAATCTTTCTGGCTACCAGCAATCAGTCACAAAGCTGTAGTGAACACAGGCAAAAAGAGATTGTCTATTTAGAAAAATGATTAGAGAAGCTTAGTTTCTGCTAGCAAGTGAGATTCCATGTAGGCTCAAGTGATTAAATGGAGGAATGGGGAAAAAAAGAAGAAAAGGTAGATATTGGAGTATTAAGAGATGCCAGTCTTATAAAAGCCAATGACAACATGCCTGTTTTCTCAGCAGTGAGTAAATACATGAAAGTCTCTATGATATAAAGTCAAAATATCTCATTCTTATTCCTCATCACAGTTTTCTGGTCTCTTATAGATGGCGTTAAGCAATATGTGCACTGGGAGTAAAACACATTGTAAAATATAGCCCAGCTCCTCTTTGGTTGCCTAATTTTGACTTGGGCAAAACCCTTGTTCAAACTCTAAGTTCCCTGCCTTTGTAATGTGGTGTATGGTAGTCAGTTGTCTATAAGGGCCCTTTCCAAATACAATGTCAGAGTCTCTATTTCCCCACATTTATCTTCTTCCCACCTTCTCACAGCAAGTGAAACTTGGCAGCCCTGATTACATAGACTGTGACAAAGAAAAGGTTTTGGAAGACTTTCTTAAGAGAATTGAGTGCTATGAGATTAACTACCAACCTTTGGATGAAGAATTGGACAGGTAAGAGCCTAACAACAACCCAAAGTCAAGTTTTGATGTCTTATGGGACCTAAGAAAATGTCCACCTTTGGGGGGCCTTAACTTTTCTATCCATAATATCAGAAGTGGGACTTGTTATATCTTTATGACCCCCTCCAGTCCAGTTTTCCATGAGACAGTGATTCTTTGCTATGGAAAGTATTCCTAAGTTGACTAAAGTAGTGCCTTCTTATGCAATAGACACAGATTTGGACTTTGCTCCCTGAAAACAAATGCCTCCATTCTGTGGCTATTGTATTGCTATTGCAGAAATACTATTCACATGAATGTCACCATAGTATCTAAACAGATTTGCCTTCTTTCTTCTATCACATCCTTATAGTACTTCCATAAAGGAGGCTGTGGTAGAGCTGATATCCTAAATTTCCAAAATTTCCAAAAGAGGAAACCGAATCTTAGGAAGCTGAAGCTACTACCCAAGCTTCCACCATAAGTCATATGTGGCATTAGAAGTCTAACCATGTATTGTCTCCTATTGTTTCTCCTCTCATACCCCTCATGGATCTCTTCAATCAGCAAGTCTTTGGAAACTTTACATGCAGAAGGTGTAAATACAGTCAAATGAGATGGATTCTGTCCTTCGGTGACTTTTACAGAGACTCAACATATGAAAAGACCTATAAAGCTATAAAATAAGATTTTCTTGCATAATACTAGCTACAGATAGAGAAGTATTGGCTGGCAGTGTAAAGCAGATGTGAGTTTAGTTGTAAAATGTTCAAAGAAACTTGCTCTCTTTCAAAATGGGTTCTAATGAAAACAGACTTCGGCTACCCATACTCTTTGAGACCCAAGTTTGAAGAGTAAAAGGGCTGTAACTGGTCATTATTACCCTAAGAAGATTAAATGCATCCTTTCAGTCTTCTCCACTAGAAATGCAAGAAAATGGGTATTGTTAATTCACAGTTCGGGAAACTGACAAGCACGGATTGATCAGGTCAAAGGCTTGTCTGAGTCAGCAACGCATCTATACTGAATGAAGCCTGTATTTACCAAATTGTAGCCTGATTTAACCCTTCACATCCTTGAATCACAAGAAATACCAAATGGGACTTAAAAATTCAGTGCAAAAGGCACATAGCCTTCGTGTATAATTTTGCAGATTGCCCACTGTGCATGCTCCTTGACCAAACATATACATGTTTCTTTCAGGAAGACAAGCAATGGAACTAGGTTGTTTCTGCTTGAGAAAAGTGACTTTCTCAGATTCCACAGTGACATTATGTGGGATAATGGCATATGATGGAAGATATGATGGAAGGATCTTGCAGGAAGGGGGTTGAAGGGAAAGAATGACATTAAGAAAACCAATAGACCTGAGTTTAGACACCTAGAGGGGCACTGTTGAGCTTTGTTTGTTTTTGTTATTCTTTTGATGAGCTCATTGAGCCTGAAGAAGATAGATATAGAAGGCCAGTTTTAATTGTTTTAATAAAAATATTTTTTTCTTTTTTATTTTTTAAAAAGAAAACAGACTGTTTTTCATTATACATACCAATCCAAGTTCCCACTCCCTCCCCTCCTCCCAGTCCCTCCACACACCTTCCTACCCCACCCCCATCCAATCCTCAGAGAGGGTAAGACACATTGCTTTGGGGAAGGTTCAAGGCCCTCCCTACTATATCTAGGCTGAGCAAGGTATCCATCCAAAGAGAATAGGTTCCCCAAAAGCCAGTACATGCAGTAGGGATAAATCCTGGTGCCACTGCCAGTGGCCCCTCAGTCTTCCCCAGCAATGCAAATATCAACCATATTCAGAGGATCTAGTTTGGTCCTCCTATGCTTGTTCCTTCCCAGTCTGGCTGGAGTTGGTTAGCTCCCATCAGCTCAGATAGACTGTTTCAGTGGGTGAACCCATCATGGTCTTGACCTCTTTGCTCATATTCTTATTCCTCCCACTCTTCAACTGGACTTTGGGAGCTCAGTCCAGTGCTCTGATGTGGGTCTCTGCCTCTGTTTTCATCAGTTGCTGGATGAAAGTTCTATGGTGACATTTAAGATATTCATCAGTCTGACTATATGGCAAGTCAAGATCAGGCCCCCTCTCCTCAATAGCTTAGGGTCTTAGCTGGGGTCATCCTTGTGGATTCCGGGGAATTTCTCTAGAGCCACGTTTCTTGCTAGCCCTATAATGGCTCCCTCAATCAAGATATCTCTTTCCTTGCTCTCATCTCTGTCCTTCCTTCATCTCAACTATCCCATTCCCTCAAGTTCTCCTCACCCTCCCCTTCTCCCTCCTCACCCCTCCCCTCTCCCCTCCTTTTCCCCTTCCACCCTCCCTTCTCCCCCACCTCCATGCTCCCAATTTTGTCAGGGAATCTTGCCCGTTTTGACTTTCTGGGTAGATCAATGTATGCTTTTCTTTGGGTTCACCTTATTATTTAGCTTCTCTAGGATCATGAACTATAGGCTCAATGTCCTTTGTTTATGTCTAGTATCCACTTATAAGTGAGTACATATCATATTCATCTTTTTTTTTTTTTGATTTTTCGAGACAGGGTTTCTCCGTAGCTTTTGGTTCCTGTCCTGGAACTAGCTCTTGTAGACCAGGCTGGCCTCGAACTCACAGAGATCCGCCTGCCTCTGCCTCCCGAGTGCTGGGATTAAAGGCGTGCGCCACCACCGCCCGGCATCATCTTTTTGATTCTGGGTTACCTCACTCAGGATAGTGTTTTCTAATTCCAGCCGTCTGCATGCAAAATTCAAGATGTCAATGTTTTTTTTACTGCTGAGTAGTACTCTAATGTGTAGACGTGTCACATTTTCTTTATCCATTCTTTCGGTCGAGGGGCATCTAGGTTGTTTCCAGATTCTGGCTATTACAAATAATGTTGCAATGAACATAGTTAAACAAATGCCTTTGTAGTATGATTGAACATCTTTTGGGTATATGCCCAAGAGTGGTATTGCTGTCTCCTGAGATAGGTTGATTCCCAATTTTCTGAGAAACCGCCATACTGATTTCCAAAGTGGTTGTACAAGTTTGCATTCCCACCAGAAACAGTATGAGTGCTCCCTTTACCCCACATCCTCTCCAGCATAGGCTATCATTGGTGTTTTTGATCTTAGCCATTCTGACAGGTGTAAGATGGTATCTCAGAATTGTTTTGACTTACATTTCCCTGATGGCTAAGGATGTTGAATATTTCCATAAGTATCTTTTGGCTGTTGGTCTTGGAGAGAACAGGGATACAAGGAACATATCTAAATATAATAAAAACAATATACAGGAAGCCGACAGCCAATGTCAAATTAAATGGAGAGAAATGATAAAGGATTCCACTAAAATCAGGAACAATACAAGGCTGTCCACTCTCTCCATATCGCTTCAACATAGTTCTTGAAGTTCTGGCTATAGCAATAAGACAACAAAAGGAGATCAAGGAGATTCTATTGGAAGGGAAGAAGTCAAACTTTTGTTATTTGCAGATGATATGATAGTATACATAAGTGACCCCAAAAACACTACCAGAGAACTCCTACAGCTGATAGATACCTTCAGTAATGTAGCAGGATATAAGATCAACTCAAAAAAATCAGTAGCCCTCCTATATACAAATGACAAAGAAGCTACGAGGGAAATTAGAGAAACATCACCTTTTTTCTTTTTAAAAAAATAAATCTTTTTCATTTTATATGCCAACCACAGTTCCTCTTCTGTCCCTCCTCCTGCTTCCCCACACCATCCCACCTCTAATCTACTCCACAGAGTGGTTGAGGCATTCCTTTGGTAGTCAAGAAAGTCTGTCACATCACTTTGAAGCAGGACCAAGGCCCTCCCCCTGTATCTAGGCTGAGTAAGGTATCCCTTTATAGGGAATAGGCTCCAAAGAGCCAATTCATGCTCTTAGGGATAAATACTGCTTCCACTGCTAGTGGACCCACAAACTGCCCAAGCCATACAACTGTCACCCACATTCAGAGGGCCTAGTTCAGTCCTGTGCAGGCTCTCCAGCTGTCAATCCAGGGTCAGTGACCTCCCACTAGCTCGGGTCAGCTCTTTCTGTGGGTTTCCCTATCATGATCTTGACCCCTTTGCTCATATTATCACCCTTCTCTCTCTTTGCCTGGACTCCGGGAGTTCAGCCCAGTGCTTAGCTGTGAATCTCTACATCTGCTCCCATCTAATTATTTTATAAATTTATTTATTTAATAGAAATTTATATACTAGACCTGGATGGAGGTGGGTGGTCCTTGGACTTCCCACACGTCAGGGAACCCTGATTGCTCTTCAAGCTGATGAGGGAGGGGGACTTGATTGGGGGAGGGGGTGGGAAATGGGAGGCGGTGGCGGGGAGGAGGCAGAAATCTTTAATAAGTAAATAAATTAATTAAAAAAAGAAATTTATAGCTTATGCGTCATGGCCAGCCTTAGCACTGCCTAAGGAGGCCAAAGAGGCAAGGCTATTCATGTTTTGCTAGAATGCCCAGTAATTTGGAGAAGGTGATGTATACACAGTTGACTCCAGTTTTGGGATCAGTAAACCAGATGACTGAAGGAACTCAGAGCATGGAACTTGGCCCACCTTTACGCAAGAATGCTTGTAAGAACTGGATTATTCAGTAGGCAAGCAATGTTGGATCTTTCAAAAATAAGAAGAAATCTTTCCTACAACTTTTTGACAATTAGTATTTAAAAGCAGCAACATGAAAAAGTAGAAAAATAAAACCAGGACCTTCTCATTAGTATAGTTTATATATTTTATTTTAAATTACATAATTTGGGAGATGAACATGAAACTTTTATAATAATTTGTTATTGAGCAATTACAAATAAACTTATATAGCTCTAAATCTAAGATTTCTTGGAGAGATTAAATGTCCTAGCTTTTGAAAGATAGGAAATATTTGGAAATCAGCAAGGTACATCATTTCAAGCAAAACGAAAAGTACTTTGAGACAGCTGGCCTAATTAGTTCTTAGTATGAAAAGAGGAGAGGACTACAGAGAATATTCCAAGTATACCAGCAATACAGGAATTAAAATACCATGGGTTAGGTATGGTGCTGTATGATGAGTTCAACTCCAGACAGCCTGTAAAATCATTTAGGATAACAGACAAAGCTGTGGAATTTGAAAGTTCCCTTCGAATTACAGAGAGTCTAGTATTTGGTACAGGCAATATCCAGGCAACAAAATCACATCAGAGCTCACTGGAGTGAGACACATTCTGTGGAAAATTGCTTCTCTGCATGCTTCAACTTTCTACATGATGACCTCTACTCTGAATAATGGCTGTGAAGATTTGTGCATCTTAAAATCTCCCAGTCTCTGCAGGATAGACAGAAAATATTCAATATCCAACAAATTCAAGTGTCCTTTGGGATCCACTGTACATGGATCCCAGAGTTGTGAAGGATGAGGCTGTAAATGTAAAGGCCTTTTCTAGGAAGATCAAGGAAGAGGCTCTCTGAAACCAAAACCATCAACAGCTTAAGGGTCCTGGGTTGCTTATGTCACCCTATGACTCTAGTTCCCACACCTCTTCCCATGGAGCTCTCATAGCTCCTTACAGTCAACTAGAGGATTTAGGGCTGCTCCAGGAGCTGTAGAAGTCTTACTTCATGGTTCTAATCTTCCAAGCTGTTGGTATCCTGCCTCTGCCTCCCAGCTCCTTCAGAGACAGGTTGATGTATTTGATTAGTACTCAGTCTATTGTTACTAGAGCTGAGCGCATAACTAAGGGAACTACCAGGAACTTGGGGCCAGGACCACAAGTTTGCTAATGATGTTCTGTACTATTTCTGTAACCCTTCACACCAATACTTGGCATACTGTGCTGTTGTGACAGGAGTGCTGAATATTATTCATGTATACAAGTAAATGTTTCTGACTGTTCTAAGAGTTCCTAAAGGGCAGATATCCTCTACCCAAAGCACAGTGCCTTAATTCAGATAAAAGTACTTGTGAATTGCAGGTGTAGACTATAGAGAAGAATCTTAGCCAATTGCATTGTGATTGGGAAAGGGAAAAAGTTGATTCAAGCTGAAGAATGGAGATGGTAGCCCACAGTGATTAGATCCCTGGGGCTGTCAGGAACAAAATCTATAGAATATATACCAAGAGCAAGACTAGGTATAACATCTTGTTAGGTAGGAGCCAAACTCCAGAGGAGGATTGGGAGCAGGATGTGTGGTTAGGAATTTCTCTTGGGATCAACCCTCCCTCCCGTCAGCACCTAAGATGTTTGCTTCTCCTTGGGTCTGGCCCAGCCACCTGTCCTACATCAAGATCTTCGACGTGGGCACACGCTACATGGTAAATCGAGTGCAGGACCATGTTCAGAGCCGCACAGCCTACTACCTCATGAACATCCATGTCACTCCCCGATCCATCTACCTATGCCGGCATGGTGAGAGTGAGCTGAACCTCAGAGGCCGCATTGGAGGTGATTCTGGCCTCTCAGCTCGAGGCAAGCAGGTAAGTTAGCTCCAAAGACTCAGGTGGGTAGACTAGGCTAACCCAAGTGGGATGGCCAGTGACTGGATTTTAAGAAGTATCCCTCAGTGGAAAAGGATCAAATTATGATCGATCAGTCTCTTCCAATATTAGTCACTGAGTCCTGTCACAGATATTGAATGGTTCTCATATGCATACTGCTTCTGCAAGATCAGTAGCATGATCCTCCAAGGTTTCCTAAATATAGCTGCTTCTCAAGCTCCATCACCCTTCCCCTACTGGATGTCTCCCTTCATCATCCTCACCACTCTGCCCTTTGCCCATGCCCAGCTTGCTGTCCTCTTTGGTCCCTCTGTTAGCTGGTAACTGTCAAGTACATAGATAAGTGACCTTTGGATCTCAGCCTGAATCCCTCTTCTTCATGACTCAGTGTTGATGCTGCCCCCTAACTCATTTGAGAAACCCCACTGTCCTCACCCTCCTCCTGCCTCTTGCTCACTCCATTCCTTCCAAGGCCCTGATCCTGCTCCAAGATCTAGTCATTCAGGAAGTCCTCCCTATTCGTTCCTTATCCCATGAGTCACTGGCCTTTGGGAATATCTCTCCTCATTCTGGTCTATCACTGACTCTTTCAAGTCATGACTTTCCCTGTTTTTTGCCTGATATAGTAACCTTTCCATTCTGGGTTCTGGATTTACTTCCCAGCTTCTGGTTCTTTACCCAGGCTTGTTAGCACATATGTTGCTGGAGAAAATCACTTAGGGATAACATAGATAGAAAATGAAGTGTAGGAGAGGTATTCCTGATTCTTAATGTCTTTTTTTTAGTTTTATTTGCTTTTATTTTATGTGTATGTGTGTATGTGTGTTGCCTGCATGTGTGTCTGTGCGTTGTGTGCATGTCTGGTGTTCACAAGGACCAGAAGAGGGCATAAGATCCCCTGGAGTTATAGCTTGTTGTGAGTCATCATATGGGTGCTGGGAACCAAAACCGCCAGTGCTCTTAAATACTGAGTCAACTCAACAAGCCCTTACTGTCTTTTATTGGACACCTATGCACAGCCACAGTACCATCCACTTCCACGTCTATTTTTTTGAATGACATCAGCAGTGTGAACTGAGCATAACTGTCATTGTTTATGGATAAGGAAGCTGAGCAACAGAGACAGAGAGCAGCTTCAGGTCATATGGTCAGTAAAAGATAACATAGGCAGGACTGAAAACCAGGCCTTCCTGCCTTGCCTCAGTACCCCTGCTGGATAGGAGGGAGATATCCCAAACTAGGACTGCCCCTGAAGCCCTGTCCTCAGAGAACCTTTCTGATCCCTATGGACTGGAAGTTTCCCTTTGGAGGTTGGTTGCCTCTGACCTGACTCTTACATCTCATGCTCTCTAGAACAGAGACTGAGATCATTTGAGGTATTTTTTTCATCTCCAGGACTTCTTGGCTATAGCTACTCTTTCTTACTTGCACAGCTAAAACTCCATTGAAAAAGTAACCATGAAATCATGAGTACCGCCTGCACACACAAATATGTATATATCAGCACGCATCAGATCCTAACCTTCACATTCATCAGCCCACTGCACCAGGCCTGGTTTTAAAAGTCAGCCACCCCAATCTCTAGAGCTTTCAGTTAACTAGTACTTACTATGTACCAGGAAATAGTTTGCTTTCCACACAGCTGGATAAGTGCATGGTGTTTGCATTTTATAGGTATGATATGAAATCAGAGATGGGCACTGTGTAACCTGTTGGGATTTGCCTTTCTGTTACTCTCTTAGGCAAGGGCTTCTACCCATGAACACTGACTGCTGACTTGCATCTATCATACAAATTTGTGCCTATGCCCATTTGTGCAGATAGGACATGCCATGTTTGGTTAATAACACCCTGTTCATAGGGCTCTCATGACCTTTTGTGGTTCCCTTCTGCACTGCCATTGTTCTCTCTCTCTGAGTGGCTGGATCTGGATAGAATTAACATTTCAGCATCCAAAATAGGGCCATAAATACTCAGTGCTTGTGCAAATGACCTTTAACTGGGTACCAGGATCCCTATTCTAGCAATAGGAATTCAAAGCATCAGAGAACTGTCTTTCAGATCCTTCAGTCCATACTTCCAGGCCACAAACTGGGTACTTCTAGCCTTGGAACCCCTCTCTGATGGCCTGATAATCTGATTTAGTGCCTGTATGCACCCATCTGATAGTTTCCACGTGAGGTCAGGCCATGGTCACAGGAATATTAACTTTTAGGCCCAGTGTAGCCCTGAGGTTACTCTGTAGAAGAGGACCACTAGAGATGGAGCATAATCAGAACTTGGTGATGTGCTTTGATTAACTTCATACATGTAGTGAAGATATCTAGAAGTGCTACATGTCATCAGAAATGGAAGGAGAAAGAATACAGACTATGGGGGTGGATCCATTTGTTCTTAGGCTCAACGTATGTTAGAGGTGGGCCTGTTTGAATGAATGATCTATCTAGTAGGGGATTCAGTGAGCAAATATCAACATAGATACTCTTTTTCTCTTTCATCCTTAGTGGTTCAGGGTAGGATATGAATTTTATTTTTGACACTTTATAATTGCACATATTTGTTAGATATAATTTACTATTTCCATGCTAATTGTATATTGGTCCATCATCTTTTTTTGAGGGAAATAAATGTTAATTTTGTTGTTTTAATGATTATTTTGTTGTTTATGTTTTTATTTTTATTGAACTGTATATTTTTCTCTGCTCCCTTTCCTTCCTCTCCCTCCCCTTCTACCCTCTCCCATGACCCCCATGTTCCCAATTTACTCAGAAGACCTTGTCTTTTTCTTCTTCCTATGAAGATTAGATCCATGTATGTCTCTCATAGTGTCCTCTTTGTTGTCTAGGTTGTCTGGGGTTGTGAACTTTAGGTTGGTTCTTTTTTGTTTGCTTTATGTCTAGAAGACACATATGAGTGAGTACATATGATATTTGTCTTTCTGGGTCTGGGTTACCTCACTCAGTATGATGTTTTCTAGAGCCATCCATTTGCCTGCATATTTCAAAATGTCATTTTCTTCCTGCTATGTAGTACTCCATTGTGTAAATGTACCTCATTTTCCTTATCCATTCTTCAATTGAGGGGCATTTGTGTTCTTTCCAGGTTCTGCTAATACAAATAATGCTGCTGTGAACATAGTTGAGCACATGTCCTTGTAGTAAGATTGAGCATCCTTTGGGTAAATACCCAACAAAGGTATTGTTCGGTCTTGAAGTAGATTGTTTCCTTTCTGAGAAATCACCATACTGATTTGCAAAGCGGCTGTTCAAGTTTGCACTCCCACGAGCAATGGAGAAGCATTCTCCTTACCCCACATTCTTTCCAGAATATGTGGTCATTAGTGCTTTTGTTCTTGGCCATTCTGACAGGTGTAAGATGGAATTTCCAAGTTGTTTCGATTTACGTTTCTCTGGTGGATAACGATGTTGAGAATTTCCTTACATGTCATTCAGCCATTTGAAATTCTTCTGTTGGGAATTCTCTGTTTAGATCTGTAGCCACAGTTTTATTGGATTATTTATTCTTTTGATGTCAAGTTTCTTAAGTTCTTTCTATGTTTTGGAGATCAGTCCTCTGTCCAATGTGGTGTTGGTGAAGATCTTTTCCCATTCTGTAGGTTGCCATTTTGTCTTGTTGACTGTGCCATTTGCCTTACAGAAGCTTCTCAGTTTCAGGAGGTCGCATTTATTCAATGTTGCTCTTATTGTCTGTGCTACTGGGCTTATACGTAGGAAGTGGTCTCCTGTGCCCATGTATTGCAGGCTACTTCCCACTTTCTCTTCTATCAGGTTCAGTGTGGTCGGATTTATATTGAGGTCTTTAATCCATTTAGACTTGAGTTTTGTGCATGGTGATAGATATGGAGCTATTTTCATTCTTCTACAGGTTGACATCCAGTTATGCCAGCACCATTTGTTAAAGATGCTTTCTTTCTTACATTGTATAATTTTAGCTTCTTTGTCAAAAATCAGGTGTTCGAAGAGGTGTGAATTGATATCCAGGTCTTCTGTTTGGTTCCATTGGTCCTCCTTTCTGTTTTTATGCCATTACTAAGCTGTTTTCATTACTGTAGCTCTATAGTAGAATTTGAAGTCAGGGATTGTGATGCCTCCAGAAGTTCTTTTGTTGCATTGGATTGTTTTGGCTATCCTGTTTTTTGTTTGTTTGTTTTTCTATATGAAGTTGAGTATTGTTCTTTCAAAGTCTGTAAAGAATTTTGCTGGGATTTTTTGATGGGTATTGCATTGAATCTGTAGATTGCTTTTGGTAAAATTGCCATTTTTACCATGTTAATTCTATCTCCCAAGAGCATGGGAGATCTTTCCATTTTCTGGTGTCTTCTTCAATTTCTTTCTTCAAAATTTTAAAGTTCTTGTCATACAGGTCTTTCACGTTTTTGGTTAGAGTTACCTTAAAATATTTTATGTTATTTGTGGCTATTGTGAAGTGTGATGTTTTTCTGATTTTTTTTCTCAGCCCATTTATCATCCATGTAAAGGAAGGCTACTGATTTTTTTTTAGTTAATCTTGTATCCTGATACATTACTGGAGGTGTTTATGAGTTGTAGCCCATCATCTTATGTGTTTAACATTGTGTGTGATGAGAACATTCAAAATCTTCTAAGCGTTTTAAAATATACAGCACCAACTTTTAATGATAGACACCCTATCTATTGTGCATTGGAACATCAGAACTTATTCTCCTAAGTGTAACTTTATATCCTTTGATAAACCTCTCTGTATCCCACCTTTTCAAGAGTATGTCTTTATGTAATTTTTGTGGTGCTATGAATAGAACCCAGCACCTCAATATCTATTAGGTAAATGTTCTACCTCTGAGGTATAATCCCAGGTTTATCTTTATATAAATTTAATCCTCATTTTCTTTTTGTTCCTTTCGTACTTCACCATTCATGAGAGATTTGAACCTGTTCTTATGGCTCCCTTGGTCTTTCCCCTTATCACCTCCTTTTTCCTTCCTCTTCTTTGTATCCCTAGTATGCCTTTGTCCTGGCCAACTTCATTCAGTCTCAAGGCATCAGCAACCTGAAGGTGTGGACCAGTCATATGAAGAGGACTATTCAGACTGCTGAGGCCCTAGGTGTCCCCTATGAACAGTGGAAAGCCCTGAATGAGATTGATGCGGTAAGATGGAAAGGGTTAATATCCTAGCTTATAGGGAGATGGTAATTCTAAGATTATCTCATGGTTACCTCTGTTCCAGGGAACCTAATTAAACCTTACATTTTGTTTTGTTGTTTTGTTTTTGTCAAGCAACCATGTATAAGAGAGTATTCTGTGTCTTGAAGATCTTGTGAAATTAAGCATTGGATTGACCTATAAGAATGTCTATGGGGCATTTTCACGAATGTTTAATTTATATAGGCAGACAAGCTCGCTGTAGGCAGTACTATATGTCGGCAGGTAGATCTGGGCTGTGTAAGAAAGGTGTCTTAATGTGAACCTAAAAGTAAGCAAGTAATCATGTTTCCTCCATGCTTCTTGTCCTGACTTCCTTTAATGATGGATTGTCATCCTACCTAAGATGTTTTTGGTCATGGTTTATTGCAGCAATAAAAACCAAACTAGACAATTTCTATAAGGTTGTTGTTAATTTTTGCATTTTGCAGATGAGGAAAATAAAACTCAGAGACGTTAAGCATGTTGCCTACATTTAAAATAAGAAGGCAATGATCATTTCCATAGGCAAAGGGCCTCACAATAAGCCTCAGAACAGAAGCTTAAAACAGTCTAAAAGAATCTTTGTGTCCTTTCTTTCCTATGAGTAATGTTCATTCAGAAAGCCTGACACTGCAAAGCTGTTTATAATTTGTAAATGTTCTATTCCATGCCCCTGAAGGAAGCCTGATAGTCAAAAAGACAAGAGCCAGAGTCTGATGACCCCAGGCACCAAACAAGCAGGGTTTAATTAAAACTCACACACTTTGAAGGAAATGTCAGAAACAACATCTCTTTTTACCACCAGCACCAGTAGCCTTGCCTATGGGGATTTCTCAGTAGACTTGGAAGCTCTCAGAATTTATCTTCCTAGGCCACTCTGAAACCATTAAAAAATTTCCTAGTTTTTACCTTAGGAAGTATCTGTGGATAGATTTTTCCAAGAGATATTAAAATAGAGGGCAGGACAGGAAGGATAAGGAAGGCTATCCAATGGGTGAGTCGCACTGTCTTATATACTTGCATACAGAGTTTCAGATACCAGCCACAAGTATGCTTACCGGTACACACATGCACTTTACAGTCACAGCAACCCTCTCCTGTCAATCATATCTGCAACATATATGCACACAGTTCTAGAAATAAATATAGGTACATCACATACATATATGTATTGAATATAGACCAGATGAGCAAACCATTTGACATGTACACAGTACTAATACATAGTTTCAGGCATATTACCCACATTCACAGACTTCAGACATAGACATAAATATACAAATGATATTGCAGAAACCTAATGTAGAATGTACACATTCGCGGATATATGTCACCAATACACAGGAAGACAGATACTACAGAGTAACCCACATGGGCATAGTCTCAGATACTTATACACTCTGTACATACACACAGAGAATACAAGTGTACAACATATGCAAAATTAGATATAAAATATACATGCAAACACAAGGCTTTGAACATATCTCAATCACACTGATGAGTTTATCTAATTATTCTTTATCAATAAAAAAATCAGGAGTCGGATATGGGGTAAGAACCTGAATGATCAGGGAATCAGAGAAGCCACCAGTCACCTCCTTTCTCTTCCAATCTTCAAACCAGAGGGCTTGAGATTCTCTCTCAGCCCTACCTTACTATTTCCTATCTCCTCTCTGCCCTCAATCCAAAACCTCTATGGTTAATTTTGGTCGGCTAGTGGCTAGCTCCACCCTCTGGTTCAAAGTTAACTTTATTGTCAAAATGTGATCAAGATATCACACAATGGCACAAATAATAAGCATGCTCCACATGCTTACAAACACAGTAGTAAGTCCTTATTTTATATATACTTATATGTAATATACACATCTAGAACTATTGAGGCAATCATAGGAAAATATCATATATTGAGTCTGAACACACCCATTCTTTTGTACACACACACACACACACACACACACACACACACACACACACACAATGCACCACAGGCAACAGGAACAACTCAAGAGCTACTTTGACAGAAACCCACATGTTATATTATTCTATAATCATTGGTCTCTGAATTGTGTGAAAACGCTATGTGGTAAATATATTGTTCACAAATAATTTTTAATAGGGTGTCTGTGAGGAGATGACCTATGAAGAAATCCAGGAACACTACCCTGAAGAATTTGCACTACGAGACCAGGATAAATATCGTTACCGCTATCCCAAGGGAGAGGTAAAGTTGAAGGGGTGGCCGAACTCCTAGGACTCTTCCCCTGTATTCCAACTGCCAGAGTTTCCTAAGTAGCTTTAGAAACAAGGAAAAACATGTTTTCAATAGCTGCTACCTGTCAAAGTACTTGATTATCTGATCCTTAGCTGTTAGGCAAGCCATTCCTCTTCTTTTAAAAAAAATTTATTTATTCATTCAGTGTGTGCATGCATGCATGCATGCCAAGCCCCGCATGCTTATGGAGGTCAGAGAACAACCCATGGAACTCTGTTCTCTCCTTCTACCATGTGATCCAAGGGATCAAACTCAGGTCATCAGGTTGAGTGATAGGTGCTATGACCTGCTACTCCTCTTTTTTAAAAGCTACATGTTTGCCTACTTATAGGCACTACGTACTTTTAGAAGAACACTCTTTATCCAATGCCTTGTATTTGTCATTTTCTCACTGGACAAATTAAAATAGCCCAATATACCCTAATTCTGTAATATTTAATGCCAACTTGCCTAAAGTTACAAGCTCTTTCAGAAGTTGGCAAGGAACAAAAGCTATTAGTTTAATCAACTTCTTGGCTACCATATGAGCCAGGCCATAATTTTCCTGTCTCTGTGTGAGATGAGTGCTTATTGCTTCAATCCAGCCTCTACTTAGCCAGTTCTGCATTTTAATGCATTTATTAGTCATACTCTATCTTTGATCCAAAACCCTATGAACAGTTATCTGAAAATATGGACATCTGGGAAGATAAAACAGTAGAGTGTTATGTTCAGTCACAAATCACTTTAATATTTTCATCTTCATTCTCAGAAGGGACTTTATTAAGTTAATGTTAATTTGCTCCCATTTCCTTTATATTTATTTTAGGTTGTGTTATTAGATGCATACAAATTAAAAGCAATGTTGTCTTCTCACTGAATTACGCATATTTTAGTGAGAATGACTTAAATTTTTTTCTTAATAATGCCATTTTCCTAACCCAAATCTAGCTCTACATGGTATCTTCTAACCTTTTTCTTAGTTCATCTTTATTTATTCACTTTCAACTTCTTTGAGTACTTTTGCTTTATTTATGTCTCTTATATGCAGTTTATAGTTGGATTTTGTTGTTTTTAATTCAAACTGAAAGATGTCTTTTGAATGCTAAGCCTGCTGTATATATTTTATTGCTATTACTGACTTTTTAACATTTATTTCTATTGTCTTTAACTTTCTATGCTTACTTTATTTTTCTCTTGCTTTCCTTAGGGTTGAGTTTTTCATCAATATGTGTTATAATCTGTTTCCAGATTCTTGTGGAGGTTACGCTTTACTTTAAAAATTCATCATGGTTCTTTCTGTTTTTGAAGATATCCCACTAAGGGTATGAGGTCAAAATATTGTACTTTAAAATAACTCAGAATAATTTGTTGTGTATTGTTATACAATCAACTTGAACTTTAACTTTTTATATTTCTTTTTTTAATTATTTTTTATATCATATATTTTGATTGTTTTCCCCTCCTAGATCCTCCACTTACCCAACTTTATGTTGTTCTCTCTCTCTCTTTCTTTCTTTCTCTCTTTCTCTCTCTCTCTGTCTCTTTCAGAAAAACCCACAAAAAAACAAAAAAAAATGAAAATTAAAACAAACAAAAATCCAGTAAGACAGAAAATGCCAAAACAAAACAGAATGCTCACAAAAACAAAACAAAACATGGAGTTAATTTTGCATTGGCCAACTACTCTTGGGCATAGGTTCTGCTCTGAAGTGTGCTTGACTATACACTGGAGAAAATTCATTTTCCCTTTGCCAGCAGGTGTCAATTGCAGATAGCTTCCTAGTTAGGGGTTGGACCCTATGTCTACTTCCCTCTCTCAGTGCTGAAACCCTGACTACTTGAATCTATGTAGGTCTTGTGCGTGCTACCATAGATTCATATGTGTATCAGTCTTATTGTGTCTGGGAGACACTGTTTTTTGAAAGTCATCTATCACCCTTGACTCTTACAATCTCTCTGACCCCTCTTCAATATAAGATCCCTTAAGCCTTGAAGGGAGGGATTTAATAAAGATATCCCACTGATGACTGAGTGTTCCAAAGTCTTTCAACCCCACACAATGTCTAGTTATGGGTCTGTATTTACCTTCATCTACTACAAAAAGAAATTTCTCTGATGAGAGTTGAGTGAGGCACTAGTCTACAGGTATAGCAATATGTCATTAGGAGTCATTTTATAGTTATGCTCCTTCAACAGAATAATAATACTTGATTTTCCCATAGGCCAATGACCTATCTAGTCGCAGGGTCTCGGACACTTTAGCAGTGTCGAGTATAGGTTCCATCTCATAGAATTAGCATTAAATCCAATCAAAAAGTGGTTTGTTATTCCCAAAAGGTTTGTGCCATCAGTGCACTAGTATATCTTGCAGGCAGGTCACTGTTACAAGTCACAGGTTTTGTAGCTGAGTGATATTGATGGTCACCCTTTCTCCTTTGGTATTGTGCAGAGTACCTTCCAGCACCATTAATGCTAGTCAGTAGGGGTAAAGCTTAGTTGAACACCAACTGAACTTCTCTACATCTGATGACATAGTAAGTTGTGTCTTCAGAAATAGGGCCTTACTATCAAATTGCAGAGAAAAACCATTAGCCTGCAATGTTTTGTGGGATTCTGTGGGACCCCTTTGATCAGTGATTCAACAGATGTAACCCATTCATGGGACTGGAGATTTTACTTGATAACGTAAGATGTTTAAATGGGACACTGTCTCCCTTATTATATGGTGATTCTTTTTAAATTCCTTTCATGTATGTGTATATTTTAGGAAGCTTTTACAGTAAAAAGGTTTCTATGTAGTTTTTCAAAAGACCTTTAGAGTTAGTTATCCCTTACCATACATATTCCCTTCTTTACCCTTCCCAAGGAAGAAGAAATAAAATACAGTGTTATGGAGATACAAAGGTGAAACTAGAATAGGAACATTTAGTACTTTAATATACATGACTAACAAGGTCTAAAAATCAATGTCTCTGCTATGCCCCTAAATAGTATAAGATCTTTCAAGCTGCAGTTGCTTCCTATCCTAACTTACATGTTTTATATTTCACATAGCCTTAATCTCTTAACTTCCAAATGAACTATTACTGGCATTGTTGTTGTTATTGTTACATTTAGTCATTTAATTAAATGTTTACTGATCCTTTGATTATTCTTGTTTCTATCTCATTTCATTTTTCTATCTTGTCTACAGTTTCTCTAATGAAAATCTGTCATTAGTACTCTCACCTTTCCTTTTATCTAAAACTATCTTGGGGGTGCATCCTCAATCCTCGATGATAATTGGTTGCATATAAAACTCTCAGTTGGACTGTCATTTTTTTAGCACTTTAAAGCTATTTATCTCATTGTTTTATTGTTTCACTATGGTTAAGGAATTTTTTTTCAGTTTCATTATTGTTTCTTTGGTCATTGGTTAAGTGAGAAGCTTTTATATCTTTGTTACCTTTAAGCTTAACTCACCTATGTCTAGGTATTACTTGATTTCTCCTCCCACCCCTCCTCCCCTCTCTGCCCTTCATCTCTTTCCCCTCCTCTCCTTTTGTCTCGTCTCCGCTTCTCTCCTTTCTCCCCTTTTCTTCTCCCCACCTCCCCACTCTTCCCTCCACTCCTCTATATTTCTTTAGTCCCCCTTTTCCTTTCCACTCTCTTCCCCTCTCTTCAACATTCCTCCACTTCCCCTCCTCTTTCTTTCTTTCTCTTTCTTTCTTTCTTTCTTTCTTTCTTCCTTTCTTTTCTTTCTTGCCTCCCCTTCCCTCCCCTCTCTTCCCTTCCTTCTTTCTCTTTCTTTCTACATGTTCTTTATGCCATCAGCCTTTTAAGATAATTGTTTACAGGAAGTTTTTCATGTTTTTCCATCAGAATCAGAGGGGCGTATATATTTTCTTACTGTTTCCCTTTTTCCTGTGGATTGACTTTTTCTATTTTAAACTTCAACTTAGGGTATAAGGATTTGTTCTCGGAGAGTCTCAGATTTATGTTGAGTCCCAACTCCCAGTTTAACTCCTATTTCTATAAGGTTTCTGAAATACCAGCTTCTTGGTTAATGAGATTGCCAAATGTCCTAGTCTAGTTGTGGCATCTATACCCAATTTTTAAAAAACTTTTCATTTTGGAATACTACAGGTCAAAATTTTCCTTATTTTTTTGAAATTTCAGATGTACAGTTAAGTATATACTTTATAGTGGGGGTTATAGTGTTGTCTTTTATCCCACACTTATTGATTGGTTCATTTAACAGATGAGAAACTAAAATCCCAAGAAACAAGGGATTTGCCTTAGTCATTCTGTTGGGTCAACAATTCAACTGGCTCCCAAACCAAGTTTTCTTCTCTGGGTGAATGTGCTTCACCCCATCCCCGCTTCTTACCAAGTATTTGTCTTTTGTTTAGTCCTATGAGGATCTGGTTCAGCGTCTTGAGCCAGTTATAATGGAGCTAGAACGACAAGAAAATGTACTGGTGATCTGTCACCAGGCTGTCATGCGGTGCCTCCTGGCATACTTCCTGGATAAAAGTTCAGGTAACACACCCCTCCTGCTCTGTTCCTGGTGTAAAGAGCTGGATATGATGTGGGATGCTGATGTCAGCAAATTAGAAGTTTATATCTTAGTGGTTAAAAGCACAATATTTAAAACAAGGATATCTAGGCTCAAACTTGTTTCATGTGTCTGTGCTACATTCAGTAAGTACTGTTAGCCCCCTCAGCCTGTTTTCTCAACTATAAAATGGAGAGAATTAATGGTAAAGTTGAAATAAACATGTTAAAAATCCTAGAACAGATGATACATTTATGGATTTTTGCCATTATTAGTATTCTCTTAGCTAATCTGTAGAACCTGCATATTGAAAACCATCATAGTCTGCCACAGCTTCACATACTGAGCCAGTATATCTCTGAAGCATTCTGACCTCAGTTGATGTGAGACCTGTGCTCTTGCTATCAGAATAATTTCTCCAAGATAGCAATGTCTGTAATTTAATTTTTTTCAAGTTATAACTTATCTTTAAAAACATCTGCGTCCTGTATTTATGAAAGTATGTATGCACAGACTTATATACTGCCATACATATATAAAAACAGACTACTTATGCTATGCTGTCATTCATATATACACAGGCTTCATATGTATGTATATATATACATATACTTAATATATATACATATATATATATACAAAACTTCCTATGTTGCCATATATACACAAAGAGATTTCATATACAACCGTGCATATATATATATATACAGACTACATATGCTGCCATACATATGTATATACAGAATATATATATATATATATATACATACATACATACATACACACACACACACTACATCTATTTCTCCGGTGGCCTGGCACTACCTTCATATGGCAATCCATTTCTAATGTAGATGCTGAAGTGTAGGCATTTCCAGGATATTTTGAAGCTGTTTGGGAGCAATGCTAAATACTATTTAATGCCTATAGTGTCCCAAACTCTTGATTAAATTCTTTATGCTAATTTCAAAATAAAGAATATATAAAATATGGAATAATTCAAGATTGAAATCCAGGGAACTTGAGAGTTTGACATTGGATAAGTCATATTCTCTACCTGATCTTCAATATCCCCACTTGAAAATGTCTCCACTTGAAATAGGTGATGGACTATGTGATGGAGGTCTTTTCAGTCTTAGAATTTTGAGATTGTGGGGCAGGAACTATTCCCATTGCTCAGATAAGAAAACCAAGGGCTTGGAGCAGTGAAATGATTTTCCCAAATTCATGGGATAGGAGTTAATCCCAGATGTCTGTCAGAGGCTTTCCCTTCTCAAATATACACAGGGGTCTTGTAGTCACTTCCTAACGTCTCCATTTCTTACCATCTTTCACACACAGACCATTCTAGCTGCTCACAACTTCCCCTGGGAGCAAGGTTATTCAGGACTAGGCAGATAGTTTTACCCTTAGTGTTCAGGAGAGTGATGAAAGCATGCCCAGAGAAATTACATGAGCTAGAATGCATACCTACAGAACTGCAGGGCTAGGGCACCTGTGGTTTGTAGCTAATCTAACTTGTTCTGTAAAATGGGAACACTGAGGGCCAGAGAGAGAAGAAACAGTGGCAGAGCTAGGTCAGAGACTGTAGACAAGTTACTTCTGTTCTCCAGCCCTGTTTCTTCATATGGAAAGTGACAGTGGACAGGACCCAGGGCATCAATGAGGGTATAGTGTGGTCATACATACAAAAAAGTCATTGACCCAGAACTTAATTATAATGATTGACAGTGGGGAGGAACAGAATAAATTTCCAGGAAAATGACCCATCTTGATATATGTCAGGAGGTTGGGAGTATGGTAGCATGCCTTCAAAGCCTACAATTAACCTAAGGGACAAGAAGTCATTACAAGTAATGGTGTTCCAGCTAAATAAAGGAAGTAAGGATATGTAGTGCAGCCTGGAGAGTGGTGAGGTGGATATCAAGATAAAGTGCCCCCAAAGGTGTACATCCCAGTACTCTGTGAGTCCCTCCGTGGTGGTAGCTACAAACTGCAAGGGCAGAGTAGGCATCTTGTCTTCAAAGTACCCTAAGTTTGAGGCCCTAAGCTGCCACTTCCTAGCCATGGTACATTTCCCCTTGAAGCCCATTTCCTTATCTATAAAATGAGCTAGATTGTTCTTCCTTTCCATCTGTCTGAAAAGCAGAAACACTGGTCTTGACAGGAAATTGTACATAAACATTCAGAGTCACTTCCTGCATAATCATCAATAACAGGAAACTAGTGAATCAATCAGTTCTTGTCCATAAAGAAGTTGTAAGAATCATACACACACACACACACACACACACACACACGGAGACAGACAGATGGGAGGTGGGGGGTTGCTGCCTGATTTGGAAGAAAGAGTGTAATAGACAAATACCACATGTGCCTCTGCCATGGAAGTAGTATTTAGGAAAGTTAGGGGTGCGGGTGTAGGGTCTGTGGAAAGTTGGCCTGGAGCAGGAGGAAGCTTTTCTTTTTCCTGCTCATTCTGAGTAGAGTTGAGGCCTCTAGGTGGGTACTTAGCCCTCCCATGGGACTCACACTCTGTCCACTTTCCCAAGACTGTCTTGCTCCTGTTTCCAGGCAACTAGGTTGCTCTCTTTTGCCCTTCTTAGCTTGCTCTTGTGACTACCCACCATAGAGAATACCAGCTCTAAGTCTGTGCTGGGACCCAAGTGGAAAGCTGAGGTAGAAGTAGGAGCACCCAGCAAGCCTGCATGTTGTCCTCTGCTCAGTACTGCATCTCTCAGAGCTGCTGCTTCCTCCTTTCCAGGTGAGCTGCCCTATCTCAAGTGTCCTCTGCACACAGTGCTCAAACTCACACCTGTGGCTTATGGTAAGTAGATCCACTTTCATTTAAGGAAAAGCACATAGAAGCCAGGGGTATGCCTCCAGTGTCTACCAGGGAGCTCTAGGGGGTTCCTGGATGAGGTCCCTAGGTGGCTGGCAGGATGTCCTGGTAGAAGTGCAGCTGGTGACCGTAGGCTAAGAGGAAAAAGCTAAGCTAGCATCCAAATCTAGAGCCTGGCTCTGTCTGTCTCTGCCTGGGCAGTGAGTATAGAACATTGTTCTATTTGTGTTGAGCAGAGGTGTACTCAATAGATACCTTAGGAAAATTATACGTTGGGGACATATTAAAGAATGGGGGCATTAGTTACTTATGAAAGGTTCATAAGCAGGGAAAGGATAGATTCAAATGTAGTCCAGGGTGTGAACAGGATAAAGGAACCAACTGGAACCTGTGATATGATAGCCTACAGGAATAGTGCTGAAGGGGCCACCATTGAACACTGGAGCTCCTGTTAGCCCCAGGCCCTTCTTCTTCAGGCTCCCTAGAACTTTCCAGTAATCACACCTCTAGTATTGCTAGAGGTGTCTTCTGAATAAACCTTGCCTGGGTTTGAGTACCCAGAACTATAGCCTAGAACTCTTCCACTTAGCATGGCTTGGAGTACCCTCAGCCCTCTGTCAATCATATATAGATTAGACTACTGTCTTATAGGTCACAAAGATCATCTCCTCTCATTTCTTTCACCATATACAACCAAGCAATTGAAACTGAGCAAATAGACACTCTGGGAAGATGACTGTTGACTTTAGGGCTTTTGGGCCTGGAATCTTTCCCATACATCCTACAGCTCCCCTACCTTCAGGAGAGGTATAATCTAGAGTAGTGGTTCTCAACCTTCCTCATGTTGTGGTGACTCAACCATAAATTTATTTTCATTGCCACTTAATTGTAATTTTGCTACTATTGTGACTCATAGTGTAAATATCTGATATTCAGGATACTGATATGCAACCCCCCAAAGGATTGTGACCTTTAGGTTGAGAACTACTGGTCTGGAGAGTATGGACCTGGGATGTGGGTAGTGATGATGGGAAAGGGGAAATAATACCTTATGGAAGACCAAATCTTATCCTGAGTGCTTGTAGACATATGAGTTATTTTTTTCTGAGGCTGCAGAATAGAGTCCATCTACCTGAATGTGGAGGCTGTGAACACACACCGGGACAAGCCTGAGGTAGGTTGGGTGCTCTGTATCCAAGCGGGCTTTTAACGTGGTATACTCTGAAAGTACCCTCGCACATGAAAAGGCTAGCTCCAGCCCCAGACATCCCAGGTGTTTCAAATCAACCAGCACTCAGAAGTGGCAAAAACCATAGTCCAGGCCCATAGAGACTCAGGGATATGACAATTCTTGCTAAACAGGCCTCTGACTGATTCCCCAGGCATGCCTAAGAAGACAACCAGGACCCATGCCCTGCTCAGAGGGATGCCTGGCAGTGAGGTCAAGAGACAGGGCAGAACTGGGATTCTATACTTCCTACTAACCCTGGGCTCTCTCCTTAGAATGTGGACATCACCCGTGAACCTGAGGAAGCACTGGACACTGTCCCTGCCCATTACTGAGCCATTTCCAAGTGATCAGATTGCCTCTGTCCTCATTGATTTTCTCCTGTAGGAACTGCTGTCCTTGTTCTCCCTAAGCAGACTCTGGCTTTGGCCTGAGAGTGCCCTACCTCCAGTGAAGAAATCCATAGCAGCTCCCAAACAGGTCTCAGTTCCTAGCTCAAACTAAGGAACCTACTTATTCATGGATAAAGCTCTTTTTAAATAACTATTTCCTGATCAATAAAGACATGTATTCCTGCCTATAGGACAGGAAGATGCTATAAGGCTTCTCCCATTGTTCTCAAGATCTTGGTTCTGACCCAACTCTGGTGCTGTTGAAGAATGGGTGAGGACATCTGAGATCAAAGAGTCCTGGGGTAGCACTCTCAAACATGGACAAAATAGGTCCTGTGAGTTCCTGTTAGTTTTGTTCCTTGATAGTCAAGGTACATGAGGACAGGATGTATTCATTGTTATACTCAAGAAGAATCCAGTACCTGGACTAAAAGCTTCAGTCTCCAACTCTTGCTACCATCCTGAGTAATTTCATTGCCTATGTTAATGATGCCATCAACACCCTCCCTCCCAGGGATGTGACTCCCTCAACTTAGTGATTATGTTTTATTTTTTTTTTATTAAAAATTTCCACCTCCTCCCATTTCCCTCCCCCTCCCCCGACTCCCCCTCCCTCTCCAGTCCAAAGAACAGTCAGGGTACCCTGCCCTGTGGGAAGTCCAAGGTCCTCCCCATTCCATCCAGGTCTAGGAAGGTGAACATCCAAACAGACTAGGCTCCCATAAAGCCAGTACATGCAGTAGAATCAAAACACAGTGCCATTGTCTTTGGCTTCTCAGTCAGCCCATATTGTCAGCCACATTCAGAGTCCGGTTTGATCCCATGCTCCATCAGTCCCAGTCCAGCTGGCCTTGGTGAGCTCCCATTAGATCAGCCCCACCGTCTCAGTGGGTGGGAGCACCCCTTGCAGTCCTGACTTCCTTGCTCATGTTCTCCCTCCTGTTCCTCATTTGGACCTTGGGAGCTCAGTCCAATGCTCCAATGTGGGTCTCTGTCTCTATCTCCATCCATCGCCAGATGAAGGTTCTATGGTGATATGTAAGATATTCATCAGTGTGGCTATAGGATGAGGCCAGTTCAGGCGCCCTCTCCTCAGCTACCCAAGGAACAAGCTGGGGACATCTCCTTGGACACCTGGGAACCCCTCTAAAGTCAAGTCTCTTGCCAACCCTAAAATGGCTCCCTTAATTAAGATATCTACTTCCCTGCTCCCATATCCACCCTTCCTCCATCTCAACCATCCCATTCCCCCAAGCTCTCCCCATCCTCCCCTTCTCCCTTCTCTCTCCCCATCTTCCCTTACCCCCACCCCCGTGTTCCCAACTTTTGCCTGGCAATCTTGTCTACTTCCAATATCCAGGAGGATGACTATATGTTTTTCTTTGGGTTCACCTTCTTATTTAGCTTCTCTAGGATCCTCTCTGGGCTAACTTATTGCCTGGAAGCTTACTGTTCATTCAAGTCTGTAAAATTTTATCATCCTTGAGACTTGAGCAGTATGCCTCCACACCACAGGCATTTATGTAGTATTTCCTAAATGAACAATATCTACCCTTGTTCATCAGTACGTTCCTTTTGAGGCCTCTATTTTCTCCTAGTTCTTTATTTCTCAATATTCTTCTATCCCTTACCAACTTGGAACTCCTCTTCTGCCATAATGCATACACTAACCATTGTGAGCCAGGTGCTAGTGTCCATATGATAAAGAGACTCATAACTTTGCTGCTTTGTTTCCTAGTTCTTTCAGTACAACCACCCAGTTAGATGCAAGCCTTGAATCCTGTTCAAAGTCAGGATCACCCTCTATTTTCTGGCACCCTGTCCCTTTCCACTGTCTCACACTACTTCAGGCAATTCCTGACTCTTCCATATCAATCCTCTGCCTCTCATTTGACTTTGGTCCTACAGTCCATACTTATTTTTTTTTTCTATCCCAAGAGAATGTCCTCTTGCTCCCATGTCAACTCCTAGTTCCTTTCCTTCTTATCCCTCTATTCTTACACAGTTGCCCCAAGTTAGTGTGAATTTACTATCCACAGCTTTCTGTTTCATTCTATCTTAGGCTTCCCCCTTTCATATCTGCTCAAGCACACTTTCCCAGAGCTCCCTGACCCTTAGAAATATCTGCCTTTTAGCTGGATCCCCACAGTCCCCAAAAAGCTAAGCTTAACTCTAGTTGTTCTACAAACCCCAGACATCGCATCTAGCCATATTAAAAGATGGAATAAACTCAGATTCCTTTGGCAAATTTAATGTAACTCTGATACCAAAATATGACAACAACACAAGAAGCAAACACAAAGCAGGAACAGCAGATTTTTCTTAGTGTTTCGCTCAGCTAATGGGTTGTAGCTGGTTAGGCTGCTGTGTGGACAAAGATTCCAAAGCTGCACATTGGCTCCATGGGAAGTACTGCTGCGTTAGTGTTACCTGTAAACATGGGTAACAAACGTAAGAAACCTGAAAAACAAACAAAGCAAAATACCCAGAAACACATGTTAGCACAAAACCCATTTCCTTTTATTTCCTTTTTTTCTCACTTGCCGCCCCCACCCCCAGCTTAGGTTTTCTTCTAGTATCTCCCAACTATTATAGCTATCCCCACAGATCCTGGCTATGGGAATATTGCACTTACCTGAAACTTCACTAGCCGTAAGAGAAGCCACAGGCACCGAGGTTAGTGGCTCCACCACCAAAGCCAGTACCGGTGCTTGGTCCACCGTTGAATCCAGCACTGGTGTTCAGTCCACCACCGAAGCCAGCACTGCTGCTCAGTCCACCACCACTGAAGCCAGTATTGGTGCTCAGTCCACCACCAAAGCCAGCTGCAGTGCTTGGTCCTCCGAAGCCACCTCCAGTGCTTGGTCCGCCAAAGCCAGCTCCTGTACTTGGTCCACCACCAAAGCCACCAGTGCTTGGTGCATTGCAGAAGCCAGCACCAGTGCTTGGTCCACCACTAAAGCCAACAATAGAACTGGGTCCATTACTGAAGCTGGAGCCGGTGCTGGTTTCACCAGTAAAGCCACTGCTGGTGTTGGAATCACTGCCAAAGCCAATGATGGTATTCAGTCCTCTGTCGAAGCTGGCATTAGGCCCACTGCCAAAGCCATCGCCAGTGCTGAGGCTTACACTAAAGCCTGCACCAGTGCCAAGTGTGCCACCAAAACCATTATTTGTACTCAGGTCACCAGGAAAGCCATCATTAGTGACCAGTCCACCACCAAAGCCAGTGTTGCTGCCAAGTCCATCACCAAAACCAGCACTAGTGCCCAGTCCACCACCAAAACCAGTGCTAGTGTTTAGTCCACCATTGAAGCCAGCACTGGTACCCAGTCCCCCACTGAAGTCAGCATTAGGACTTAGTCCACCACCAAAATCATTGCTGGTGCCTAATCCACCACCAAACCCAGTGCTGGTGCCCAGGCCACCATTGAAGCTAGCACTGGGGCCTAAGCTTCCACCAAAGCCACTGCTGGTACCTAGGCTGCTGCCAAAGCCAGCACTGGTGCCTAATCCGTTTCCAAAGCCAGCACTGGTACTTAGCCCATTCCCAAAACTGAAAATGGCACTGGTGCTGTGGCCCTCACTGTAATTGGCACTGGTAGCACCACTAAAGCAGGAGTTGGTGCTGGAAGAGCCTCCAAAGCATAGGTTGGTGTTAGATGCAGTGCCAAAACAGAGACTGGTGCTAGGTGCTCCACCAAAACAGAGGTTAGTACTTTGAGAACCACCAAAGCTGACACTGGTAGTGGGAGCACTACCAAAGCTAATGCTGTTGCTGTGGGTACTACCAAAGTCAGTGGTACTAAGTGCCCCACCAAAGCCAACACTGGTACTGAATGCACCACCAAAGTCAGGGTTGGTGCTGATTGCACCGCCAAAGCTGGAACTGGTGCTGATGGCACTACCAAAACCAGCACTGTTATTGAGTGCCCCACCAAAGCTGGCACTGGTACTGATAGCACTGCCAAAGCCAGCACCGTTACTAAGAGCACCACCAAAGCTGGCACTGGTACTGATAGCACCGCCAAAGCCAGCACTGTTACTGTGTACACTATCAAAGCTGGCACTGGTACTGATAGCACCACCAAAGCCAGTACTGTTATTGAGTGCACCACCAAAGCTTGCACTAGTACTGATGGCACTGCCAAAGCCAGCACTGTTACTGAGTGCACCATCAAAGCTGGCACTGGTACTGATAGCACTGCCAAAGCCAGTACTGCCACTGAGTGCACCACTAAAGCTGGCACTGGTGCTGATAGCACTGCCAAAGTCAGAACTGCCACTGAGTGCACCACTAAAGCTGGCACTGGTGCTGATGGCACTGCCAAAGTCAGCATTACTATTAAGTGCATTACCAAAGCTGGCACTGGTGCTGATGGCACCGCCAAAGCCAGAACTGCCATTGAGTACACTACCAAAGCTGGCACTGGTGCTGAGTGCACTGCCAAAGCCAGAACTGGTGCTAATGGCACCACCAAAGTTGGCACTGCTGTTGAGTGCACTGCCAAAGCCGGTGCTGGTGTTGATGGCACCGCCAAAGCTGGCACTGCTGTTGAGTGCACCACCAAAGCCAGTACTTATGGCACCACCAAAGCTGGCACTGCTGTTGAGTGCATTGCCAAAGCCAGCACTGGTGCTGATGGTACCACCAAAGCTGGTACTGCTGTTGAGTGTACCGCCAAAGCCAGCACTGGTGCCAGAAGAGCCACCAAAGCTGACACTAGTGCTTACTGTGCCACCAAAGTCAGAGCTGGTGCTAGAAGAAGCACCAAAGGAAACACTGGTGCTGAGTGTACCGCCAAAACCAGTATTGGTGCTAGGAGAACTACCAAAGCAGATACTGGTACTGAGTGTGCCTCCAAAGCCAATACCAGAGCAGGGGGAGCTACCAAAGCAGACACTAGTGCTAAGTGTGCCTCCAAAGCCAGTAGTGGTGCTAACTGCACCACTGAAGACAGTGCTTGTGGTAGGTGCGCTGCCAAAGCTGGTGCTTGTGCTAAGTGCACCACCAAAGCCAGCTGTACTACTAAGTGTGCCTCCAAAGCCACAGCTGGCTCCACCATTGAAATTGGCACTCGTACACGGTGCACCACCAAAACTAATACTGGCTCCACCACTGAAACTGGTACTGGTGGTAGGAGAACTACCAAAGCTAATGCTGGATCCACCACTGAAACTACTGCTAATGGTGGGCGAACCACCAAAGCTAATGCTGGCGGTGCTGCTGAAGCTAGTGCTAGTGCTGGGCGAACCACCAAAGCTAATGCTGGTGGTGCTGCTGAAGCTAGTGCTGGTGCTAGATGCACCACCAAAGCTAATGCTTGCTGTGTCACAGAAAGTGGCACTAGTACTGGGTGTACCACTGAAGCTAATGCTGGCTCCACCACTGAAACTAGTGCTAGTGATGGATGTGTCTCCAAAGCTAATGCTTGCTGCACTGCTGAAGTTGGCAGAGGTATTGGGTGAACTACCAAAGGTAATGCCATTTCTGCCACCAAAGCCACCATTGGGGTTGGGTATGCCACCAAAGCCACCATTAGAGTTGGGTATGCCACCAAAGCCACCATTAGAGTTGGGTATGCCACCAAAGCCACCATTGGAGTTGGGTATGCCACCAAAGCCACCATTAGAGTTGGGTATGCCACCAAAGCCACCATTGGAGTTGGGTATGCCACCAAAGCCACCATTAGAGTTGGGTATGCCACCAAAGTCACTATTAGAATTGGGTATGCCACCAAAGCCACCACTGGGGTTGGGTATGCCACCAAAGCTAATACTAGCACCATCACTGAAGCTATTTCTAGTACTAGCTCCTTGGTTGAAGTTGACATTGTTGGTAGGATCTGCATTTTCTTGGGCTCTGGAATCAATTTCAAAGGAAAATCTGCTCCAGGCTTGAGTATCATCACCCAACTCTTCCCTTGTTAAGCAGTCAATATCCATGTCATCCCAATTCCAGGGCCCAGCCACAGCTTCCTCTCCAATCCCCATTTGGGCTCTTGCCTCAGCCCTGGCCTCAGCCTCAGCCACAGCCACAGCTGCAGCCTGAACATCCATCTCTACTGCCTCCCGGTACTGAGCGGCCCAGTCTTTAGGATCTTTCTTCTGTACCTAAAATGGAAATTATAATTATTAGAAGAAAAATAGCCCTTATACTTACGTGTGAAGAACCCACTATAACTAATAGTGGTAAATAAAAAAAGGCATCTTTCTAGAGTTCTAATGAGTAAGTCTTGATATCAAACTTCAGCCTGGATAACTGAGGCATACAAGTTATGTCCTTCAACAAGTTACTTTATATCCCTGAACCTAAATGTCCCCATTTGTAATATGGGAAAGTATAAGAAACCAAGCATGTTATAGGCTGAGTGTATTTCCCCAGAATTCTTATGTTGAATATCCAACCCCTAATCATGACTGTATTTTCAAATAGGGTCTTTTATGGGTATACCTTAAATGAGTAAGGCCTTGATCAAATAGGACTGACATGAAAATGAACTCAAGCTTGCCATATGCAATGTGAAGATTCAGAAAAAGCCTCTGTAAGTCAGAAAGACCCTGCACCAGAAACTGTACTAGATGTTGATCTAGGGATTTTATCTCCAGAACTGTGAGTATATCTATTTCTGTTATCTTAAGACCTCCAGCTATTAATAACATTTTTAATGGCAGTCTGAACTGATAGAATGTAAAACTTAACTAAACAAAGATGTATGTCTTGCAATATATATCTGGAACATTGTTGAGGCTTTAGATTTTTATATACAAACCATATGTTGTCCCATACTTGTCTAAATACACACAGCCTGCCTCAGCATGGAGCATCCTATTCCCTTAATGTACCAAGATCAGGAAGTTCATTACCTTGCATGCAAATTTCAGGACTTTCATCTTGCTAGTCTCGTGGTAAGACCGCAGGCCCCAGAAGAATTCATATTCAGGTGGTCTGCTGTTGGGGACCCTCTTGTATTCCAGATACCTCAGAGAAAAGAAAATGAAACTTGCTTCTAAACAAGCAAAACTACTGTTTAACCACTAGGCCTCAGATGAAGAAATTTCCTCTTAACAAACACCTAGAATCCAGACCCAGACTCATTCCCATACAAACATGGCTTCCATGCAAAGCCATAGTGATACATATACAGAACATGACACTACAGAAGACAGATGTGTTTTGTCTCCTATAAAGACTAACCCCAGATTCCATTTGGGTGTGCTGTTAATAGATTGACCATTTTGGGACCCCTGCTATGAGTACACCCGACTGCAAGGGTCCTAATGGGGCTTGGCCACAAGAATTGTAGACAGGACTTGGGTCTAGGTCACAGAATGCCTATCTATCTACAAAGAGTGTAAGAAAGGTATGATATATTTTTTGAACCAGATAACCACACCCAGAGCACTTCAGAGCTACACAAAGCCTTAAACACTACTTACTTCTGCTTCACGAATTCATCTGTGATGAGTTTCCTCACTTCTCCAAAGAGTGAATGTCTTACCCTAGCAAAGGAAAAAATAATCAGTGAATACAGAGCAGAACAACCCAGATGAAGGTAGAGGTATTTCCCAACATGGAGCAGATTTTATAGCCAATGAGGCAGTCTCAACGAAGTGAAGACAGTAGTGAGTATACGGCCACTAGAAGAAAACAGTGGAGACCAGATGGCACTTTGTCAGGGATGCCCGAAGGTCCACCTTACACCTCATCTCAGAACAGACAGAAGACATAAATGAGAAAAGAAGCAGAGTTCAGAACCATTTGTCATTCATCCAGGTAATAAATCCCCCACCCCCACCCTGTGCTCCACCAGACCACCAGGTTGATGCAATCCTGGGACCATCCTCTCTTGCCAAAAGACAACACGGACAGCAAGCGCTGAGAGAGCCCAATCATACCCAGGACGCAGCCCCAACTTGCGTAGCACCTCCCAGATGACAGCTGCAAGAGGAGGCAAGGAGACAAGGACAGAAAATGAGCACCTGGAATTCAGACAACAGCCACCTATTCAGCTGCATGCCCAGCCAGCTACTTACCCTCACTGGCCTTGTTGCCATTCATGAAAATGACACTCAGAATCACCATGAGGAGACCCAGCTTGGGTGTGTCCTTGGTCCTAAAAGAAATACCGGACAAAGAGAAAGTTTAGGATCCTGAGTCATCACCTATACAACACAGCTCATTAGGCCAGCCTCTCCTAGATTCCCCAGATACTGAGAATTCAGCCTACTCTATGGTCCCAGCTATCAATGACCCAAGGGAAGGTGCTTTCACTCTTGAGCCAAGGTCTCCAGTAAAATGGGAAACCATATACTATCCCTACCCAAGGTTAGCAGGACATGGAAGAAGCCCTGTCCACCACATGGAAGCTCAGCCAACAGGAGTCTTTTCTTTCTCTCCCAATTTCCCTGGCCCTGAGAAATTCTAGATGGAACCCTAGTGGCACTCCTGCTCTCAAGCATCATGGTCCACACCAGAAGTCCCTCCCCCCTTTGAGGGACTTCCACAGCCAGGCCAGGCACTCCGTAGAAGAGATAAGTAACAACAGGCTGATTTCCTGGGAGCTTGTTAGCAAGCAAACCTGACAGCAGCAATGGCCACTCCAGGCTCTGAAACCCTTCTGCCGTCATAATCTGGCACCACTACTGCTCACAGGGATGCAGCCATGTGTGGGAGGTGGGACATGGGCATTTAGACCACCTTTCCTGAGCTTCTAAGAGGAAGCAGAAGCCCCTTCCCACCCTGGCACTGTCCCAGCTTACGTTCCCAGAATGCCTGCAGAGGACTCCTGAGTGCTGATAAGAATATACAAGCTACTTTGCTTATCAATTTCCTTCAGGTTGACTCGAAACATCTGCCAAGTAAAAGAATAACCTGTGAGATTGCAAAATATATCTTAGGTATCAATTAGCATGTTGGGCATTCTGAGAAAAGTAAGGGTTTTGTATGAGAGAAAATGCATGTAAAGCATATAGTTCAGTACAAAGCACACCATATAAAAAACATAGTAGTCATCAATAGTGTCTGTGGGCATTTGGGGAGACAGAGAGGTGAGCAACCGCAATACATGAGATGGTATATCCAGCAGCAGACAGAAGCCAGGGCTCAGCTGCATAGCTTTAGTACCGGCTGTGTTTCCACCAGTGACATGTGATCAGTGGCTGCCCCTCCCTAGGCCACTGTGTGCTCATTTGCACAGTGATGGCAATGTATTAGGTCTCTGTTCTTCCCCCCAGGAGGATGATAATATACCTTTCCTCTGTTTAAGGTTTCCCCAGTGCACCCACCCCCAGGGCTGCCACTTCACCTTCTCCAGAGCATAGCTTGCTCTTTCAATGATCTCTGGAAAATACTCATCATATTCTTGGATGACATCCTTCAGCATGTCTACAAGAAAGGGGAGACAGAAGATGCTAAACTGTACAGGTCAGATGACTGCGGTCTTTCCCCAGCCCTGTGTAGTCAGGGTAGCTATAGTGAAATAGGAGTGTGGCAGCTGATGCAGTATGAAAGGAGGTGATAAGTAAATAGTTCCTCACAGGCCATGGGGAAAGAATGGTGAAGAAGAGCTCAAGAAGACTACCTGAACGCTTGATGGGGATCTTTGTCTGGTCCTTAACCAACAGATATTTCACCAACTTATTTGCCTAAAAGAGTAACAGTTGGGGAGGTATCAGTACAGTGGCGAAACACTTGGGAGAATATCAAAGAATGAAAAGAAAGAAAAACAGGACCTGAGCAGATTGAATTCTTACCCTTTCCTGCAAAATGGCCACATCTCGGGGTGGTGGAGGCCTCCGGCCCCATGGGATCCGCCTGAAACTGCCACCAGTTCTTTCTTCTCCATTGGGATGCTTAGACTTTATCAATGGTAAAAAAAAAAATGTGTGGAGTTACCAAATGAAAGAGATTGCTGTTTCTTTCAAAAAGTCCCCCTAGAGTCTAGTGGGTGGGCCTGGACTCTCCCCTACAGAGGGGTGTGGCCCTAACCCTGGCTATCCTGAGTCCCAAACTTTTCTTTCCCTGGCTTCTAGGCAACAGTTTATTTCACCTTCCAGGGCACAAGCCAACCAAGGACATGGCCTGGGGGTTTTTCCTTTTCTTTGGCCACCACCATACTCTGCTAGCTACAGGCCTTAGACAGATCACTTCATTCCAGGACTTCTTTTCTTATCTGTAAAACTGGTACTTAAGTCCCAAATAGTAAGAGTTCTCAAGAAATCCACATATAATCTGGGTAAATATAATGTGAGTTACAAATAGGTCTTGACTAAATTCACAAATGCATTTCCCTACCAATCCATGAGCAAACAAAAGTGTATCATATTCTCAGCATATCCTATAGCCTATATGAACACATGGTCACTCCTGAAGTTAAATGACTCAAGAAACATAAGACAAATGAACAGCCTAGTATAGGAGTAAGAAAGCAGCACAAAGTTAAGGATAATATCACAGATCTTACCTTCCGGTTCCTCTTGCCCCGGGTTCTGGTTGTGGGCTCCAAACTCAACTGAGCCAGGTAGTCATCTGCCAAGGCCTGAACAGCAGCAGCAACCTGAGTCTCAAGGGCACTTATGCTGGCTTGAGAGGTAGCCATCTTGGCCTGTGCTCCTTGTTCATTGATTTGAGCCTGGCTTTCAGTTGCCCGAGTCTTAGTGGCAGCCTTTCGAGCCCTAGACCCTCTCCTGATCCGTACAGTCACTGATAGGGCATGGTTTGGGACCATTTGAAGGGCAGGTGGAGCCTCGGAGAGCTCAGAAGCAGAATTTGGGCCTTTATTGGCAACCTTCTTCCCCTTGGGCTTTTTGGGCCTTAGAACTACAGTTGAAGCCTCAATCTGTCTGCTAGCTCCCTCAATAGCATTTGAGGGCTCTCCATACTCAGTGTCAGCATTCATGGGCTTAGCAGTTGTCCTCTTAGCTTTGGAAATTTTCTTGGTTCGGATAGTGGCTGCTGAGGACTGGATACTAGCTGTCTCCTTGGCAATTTGGCCTTGGGTAGTGGCTGTGTGGGTGGCAGTCGAAGCCAGTGAGATCTCAGTGGCACTAGGTATGGTCTTATTGGCAGCCTTCTTTGCCTTAGAAGCTTTCTTGGGTTTGCTGACAGCTATCAAGGCCAGGGAATTAGCTGACTCATTGGCAACTGGAGACTGGAGAGTTGGTGAGGTAACTGGCAGGTTTAGGGCCTGTAAAGGCGACTTGAGCTGTGTAGTGACATCCTCAGTGCCAGTTAGAGATACCTTGGGAGTAACTCTCTTTGTCTTGGCTTTCTTGGTTTGAGCAGTAACTGAAGCCTGGATATTGGCTGCCTCAGTTGTAGCAGAAACCTGGCTGATCTGGGTGAACATTGGTAGGTTTAAAGCCTGCAGAGTTACTTTAGGCTTGTTGCTAGCAATGTCATTGGCAGATGGAACCTGAGGGGGAGTGGGTGTGGTCTTAGTGATAGCTTTAATAGAAGTCTTCTTGGTCTTGCTTTTCTTAGGCCGGCTGGCAATCGGTGGGTCCTTGGATGCTGACAACAGGGTATGCATCAGCAGGACATTGTCCTTCTCTGTGCTCTCAGTCTGTACATCTGGAGAGAAAGGAAGCCCTAGGCTCCCAGGGGGAGGCAGAGGGCCCTACATACTTAGGATTATGATCCTATGGAACATCTGGCTTCCCTACAACCACCCCTCTTTACAGTGGCCCCCGTTCCTGAACAGTTTGATTGAAAGGGTGTGGGGAAACAAACAGGGAGCAGGAGACAGAGTCAGGCAGGTTTCCCTCTTCCCAGCACCATGCAAAGTAAGATTGAGACAGGTTAGGTAGGGAATTATAAAACCACACCATGGTAGTGGACTCCAGAGAGGTAAGTGAATTTGGGGGAGGGTAGATGGCCTGGTAAGAATGCAGAGAGGTCTCACCTGGAATGTGGGCACCTGAAAACCGTAGTCATTTCTTCTATCCATCTTCCTGAGAGACTGTAATAGCTGAGCCTGAAAGAAATAGGGCTGAGTTAGAGGAAAATAAGGGAGCAGGGAGATTCATCCGATGTCTTGCTAAATCTGAAGGGGAAAAGAATTTACCTAATTTTGGACCCCAGACCTTTCTGGGTTTGCCTATCTAGAAGCCCAGGGCATCTCATTTCTGAGCTCCGGTATCTTTCACTTCCAAGATGGCAAATCAGTTCTACGACCTACACCTGAATACACCCTCTACCACACCGCAACCTGACAGTGCGCATGCGCACAGAACACACGAACACACACACACACACACACACACACACACACACACACACACACACAACGCACGCAAGCAGGATCACAGGTTTCCCAAATGAGCCTGGTCCTCAGGGCCCTCAGTACGCATGCGCCTTGGTGGACAGGACCATCTCTAACCATCTCATTTCCACTTATGCCCCCTCCCCGTGAGCTACAGAACATCTCGGTCCCACCCGCCGCCTCCCCCTAACTACACCATTTCTCAGCCCACCCTTTCCCCCCAGAATGGCTCAGGCTCTGCAGGGCCATTTCGCGCCGCTCCCTCTCCCCACTCCCCCCCAGAAGCTCCCCCCCCCCCGCCATTCCTCTGCTGCCGCGCCGCTTGTCAGCCACTCACCCTCGCTGTGATTCCGCAGTCCTCCGCACCTCCCACCCCTCCGCAAGCCCCCTCCCCCCACGCTGCAGTTGCCTCCGCCGACACTGCCCCCCCACCTCTGTCCACGTCTGCAATGGCCCAGCCCCGCCCTTTCTGCAATATGGATACCCCACCCCCAAATCCAACAGGGTTACCCTTCGTGGATTCCCAGCTCCCTAACCCTACCAGGTCATTCTCCCTTTCAAACCAGTGCTAACCGGATCCTAGCCCGCCCTTTCTCCCTTCCAAGTTTGGTACTTGGGCCGTTTAAAAAGGATTCTGCCGCTCCTTTCTTAGTCCCGATCCGATCCATCCTTTCCGTAGCCCAGAGGGGGTCCGGCCCCCTTTCTTCGGCTTAATCCGTTAATTCCGTCCCTTACCTCCCTCCTGAACTCGGTCCTCCTTCCTTTTTACTACAGCCAGAACGATTTCTCAACGTTTCCTTTACACAACCCCAAACAGGTCCGCATCCCTTCTTCCCATCGCCAAACTGAGTCCAGACCTTCCCTTGGCCCAGAGATCCCGCCCCCGCCTTTCTACCCTTAGAACTGGGTTCCGGCACCTCTAAACCCATCACACCGAAGCCGCTAGATCCCAAACCCCGGCAGGTTTTCTTCAAACCTTAAGGTTGTGTGAAGCCAGTCACCACGAAGCTGCAGCCTTTAAGGCCCCACAGGGTCTTTACCAAAGCTAGCCACCTCAGCTCACCTCGCCCTCGTGAGTCCAGAGGACGTCTGCTCTCTCCAAGCCTCTCCTCAGGTCTGAGCTACCCCCGCACCGCCTGGCCGGAAGTGGTCCTGCCTCTTTCCGCCTCCAGAGGGGGGTCTCTGTCCCTACCGGCCTGCACCACCCCCTCTCTGCTTAACGACTTCCCGATCTCCTCCGTGTAGCTCCTCTTTTCTGTTTACTACCTCTTGTTCAGCATCACACCTATTTTCCATTTCATTTCTCCGTTCCCCATCCTGTGTCCCTGTTTCTTTTTGATTTTTCTGTTTCTCCTGAAGAGAATGACTTCAGAGCTCCCACGCCTGTCCGGACAACACTAATTACATGGCGTGTTACACTGTGAGAACAGAGGATTAAATCACATCCATTGCTGACTTTCAAATAAAACCAGATTAAGATATCTAGAGTCTCTAAACATTAGCAGGATGCTCCCAAATAATCTAAATATAATAAATTAAACATATATTTCATATATATACACATATATATATATATTTAAAGTAAATGTAAGAAAAATCAATTGGTGCCGATCAGATGGTTCCGCGGTTAAAAGCACTTGCCACTCAGCCTGAGGACTTGAAGTCTAGTCCCTGAACCCACATGGTGGAGGGAGAAACCTTACTCCCACAAGTTGTCCTCACAGCCCTGCTTGCGCACAAACACATACGTGCATGCACACACACACTTTACTTATTACAAATAAAAATGTAATAAAAATCCCTGAATGTTTCAATTTATCTCAAAATAATTGCACTGTTGCCTTTTAAAAAGCAAATTATTTGAAAAATATTGGAATGGGTATTTAACAAAGCACTGATGTAATTCCAGAACTACTTGGGAGGGGGATGTGGAAGGATCTTGAGTTCAAATATAGCCTTCTACAGTGAGACTATAAATAAAAAATTAGATACATAAAATGCATATATATAATGCATATATGCACACTTGTGCATTTGTATTAGATAGACACATACAAATATACATGAATGCCTTTTTTTTCCGTGTTCTTCTTTTACTGATGCACTGAGCAAGGATTTAGGCTGTCTCTTGTGATATAGTGCACTACTCCCCAGTGCAAGAAACGTTTTGTGATATTCACTTTTTCATTCAATTATGCCAAAGTGAGTAGAGATAATTATGTCAGATAAAAAAGACATTAAGTCACAAACTAAAAGGACACATTATAAAAAGAATGACATTACAGACTGGATTATAGAGGCAGAGACAGGCAGATCTCTGAGTTCAGAGCCTAGCCATGGTTATATATTGAGGTCCTGCATTAAAAAACTATATAATAAGAGAAAATTCATAAAGACCATATAAAATGACAAATATATATGAATTCAACATATATATTGAACCTGGATATATGAAACCATATTAATAATGAATGGGAGGATAGAGCACAGTAAAAGAATAGTAAAGAACTTCAATACCCATGTTCCAGTGATGTAGGGATTATCTGGATGGAAAACTAGTAAAGAAAAGATGGGCTTGAATTTCACTTTAGGCAAAATGAACTTAACAGGCACCTACAGAACTTTCCAAGCAACAACTGCAGAATACACATTCTTCTCAAATATACATGCAGCACTCTCCAGCACAGACCCTAAGTAGGACCACAAAACAAGTCTTAACAAAACTAAGAGAGGATTTGTCAAAACACATAGAACTGTACACCACAAAATGTGAACTTTAATATATACAGTGAAATTAGTCACAACATACAGTGATCCCTTGGTCACATGAAGTCTGTAACAGATAAATATAACTTTATTACAAAAGTATCCTGCAATTACACATATTTATGATGAAAAAAGAAAATTGAAAGCACCTAAGTAATGGTGGAAAAAGTGAAAAGGGGGACAATTTACCTTAATATATTTGGACAAATGATTGACTGGAGACTATAAGAATGAGGGCAAAGGAAACCCTATAAATATACTGTCCTCTAGGTAGTACATTTCTTTATTGTTTTCCTGTTTTGCTCTTTTGTTGAAAATAGATTTTTTTTTTTTACCATACAATATATTCTGTTTATAGTTTCTCCTCCCTCCACCCAGTTCCTCCTGACTTTCCCTTATCTCTGGATCCACCCCATTTCTGTCTCTCATTACAAAAGAATGGGCTTTTAAGAGATAGCAACCAGCCGGGCGGTGGTGGCGCACGCCTTTAATCCCAGCACTCGGGAGGCAAAGGCAGGCGGATCTCTGTGAGTTCGAGGCCAGCCTGGTCTACAAGACCTAGTTCCAGGACAGGAACCAAAAGCTACGGAGAAACCCTGTCTCGAAAAATCAAAAAAAAAAAAAAAAAAAAAAAAAAAAAGAGAGAGAGAGATAGCAACCAAACATAGCAAATAAAATATAACAAGATAAAACCAAAATAATCACATTAAAACTGGACACAGCAAGCCAACAAAAGGAAAAGACTCCAGTTGCAGTTACAAGAATCAGATTCCTTCGCACACTCGGGAGTGAGTCCATAAAAATTCCTAAACTAATAGCTATAGCCAGAGGACCTGGTGCAGACCCGTGCAGGCATTAGGCTTGCTGCTCTAGTCTCTATGAGCTCATATGTACCTTGCTTAGTTGATTCAGTGAACCTTATTTTGCTGGTGTCTTCCATTCCCTGTGGCTCTTATAATCTTTAGCCTTCTCTTCCATGGGATTCCCTGAGCTCTGGTGGGAGGGATACAGTGAAAACATTCAACTTAAACTCTCTGCATAATGTCTGGCTGTGGGTCTCTGCATCTGTTCCCATCGGCTGCCAGAGGAAGCCTCTCTGCTGATGACTGGATAAGGCACTTATCTCTGAGTATAGTAGATTATCATTAGGGATCATTTCATTAATTATTTTTGATCAGTAGTGTTTGATTTTACCATAAGTCTCTGGATTATCTAGTCTCTGGTTCTTGGAACCCAAGCAGTGTTGGATGTGGGTTCCTTCTCATGGAGTAGATCTTAGATCAAATCAGACATTGGGTGGCTACTACCACATGTTCTTTGCTACCATTGCCCTGGCATATTTTCCAGGCAGGACAGATCATAGGCGGAAGATTTTGTATCTGGGTTGGTGTTGATGTTTCTATTTTGGTAGCCTGAAGAATACCTTTCTACACCTAGGAGTAACTAGAACCAAGTGGTGAGGGCTTCATATATTATGGACCAGCTCATCATCTCCAAGTTCAATGAGCTGTGTGTGTGTTGTCCTCAGCAATGAGGCCCCGCTGTTTATTTGCAGAGAGCAATCCCTTGTTTTAGCGACAGCCTGGGTTGTTTGGGAATTTCCAGGGGACCCCTTTGGCCAACAACTCAATTGACTGCAACCTAGTTCTGCCACTGTAAGCCTCGCCTGGCAGCAGGAGATCGCCAGTTGCAACTCTGTATCCCCCATTACTAGGAGTCCTTATTAGGATCATCTTCATAAATTTCAGGAAGTTTCCACTGCATGGGATTTCCACACCCACTAAATGCCTCCTCAATTGCAGCTGGCTCTCCCAGCACTCTCTGCTTCCATGCCAACCTCCCTACCTGTTGTTCCTGTCCCCATCTGCCCTCAGTTTGCTCATAAAATCTATTTCTCCCTCCCAGAGAGATCCTTGAATCACCCCTAGACCCCTCCTTGTTACCTAACCTTTCTGAATTTATGGATTGTAGCTTGGTTATCATTTATTTACAGCTAATATCCACTTATAAGTGAGTACGTACCAAATTTGTCTCTCTGGGTCTGGGTTACCTCATTACTGATGATTGTTTTTAATTTGCCTGCAAATTTTATGATGTCTGGGGCTAGAGAGATGGCTCAGAGGTTAAGAGCATTGCCTGCTCTTCCAAAGGTCCTGAGTTCAATTCCCAGCAACCACATGGTGGCTCACAACCATCTGTAATGGGGTCTGGTGCCCTCTTCTGGCCTGCAGGCAGACACACAAACAGAATATTGTATACATAATAAATAAATAAATATTTTTAAAAAATTATGATGTCATTTTTTGGAGGTGGGTTCAAGACAGGATTTCTCTGTATAACTTTGGAGCCTTGTCCTGGTACTCACTTTGTAGCCCAGGCTGGTCTCGAACTCACAGAGATCTGCCTGCCTCTGCCTCCCAAGTGCTGGGATTAAAGGCATGCATCACCACCACCCAGCTTCATGGTGTCATTTTTAACAGCTAAGTAATACTTCATTATGTAAATGTACCACATTTTTTAGATTTATTCTTCAGTTGAAGGATATCTTAAGTTGTTTCCAGTTTCTGGATATTATGAATAAAGCCAGAATGAACATGGTTGAGTAAGTGTCCTTGTGGTAAGATGGAGTCTCTTTGGAGTATATACCCAGGAATGGTATAGCTGTGTCTTGAGGTAGATCAATTTTCAACTTTCTGAGGAACCACTATATTAATTTCCATAGTAGCTATACAAGTTTTTACTCCCACCAGCAATGGAGGAGTGTTTCCTTTACTCCACATCCTCGCCAGCATAAGTTATGTGTTATGGTTATCTTAGACAGTCTGACAAATGAAATCTCAAAGTCTTTTTGATTTGCATTTCCCTGATGGCTAAGGATGTTGAACATTTCTTTAAGTGCTTCTCACCCATTTGAGATTCCTCTATTAAAATTCTCTGTTTAGATCTATACAGCACTTTTTACTTTGGTTCTCTGTTCCCCATTTTTAAATTGGATTGTTTGTATTTTTTTATATGTAGTTTCTTGAGTTCTTTATGTTTTTTGGATATTAGTCCTCTATTGGAAGTGGAGTTGCTAAAAGTCTTTTCCCATTCTATAGGCTGCTGTTTTGTTCAAATTGTAAGCATTACAGCTCGGATGGAAAGGGATCCTGGTAATCATGAGCCAAAAAATACCACAAAGTCGCTGTAAGCTCAGCAATTTACAGTTCTGCTCCAGGAAAAGGTTTCCTCAATGGAACAATGACTGACCCTGCAGCGGAGAGTTTCCCCAGTAAAGTTGTTAAAATTCTGCTCAGTTTTTTTTATTTTTTATTTTTGAGAGATCTTGGCTCTCAATTTCCTGATCAATAAGAGACAAAATAAAAATTTAAAAAAATTCTGCTCAGTTCCCCCAGAGGTTTCCTCTGGAAAACTTTTACATACATCCTGCTCTGCTGTGCTCTGCTCCACGCCTGCTCCAGGGAAAAGTTGTTACTTCTCTGCTCCACTCCATTCCAGCGAAAGAAGGTCTTCACCCAAACCTCATTCAAGGGATTTAGGAGGGAAGAATCCAAGAGGGGGGGCCTGCCTCTGCCAGAGTGGAAAGAGGCAGCAGCAAACAGAACAGGCACAGGGCTTTTATAGGGCTTAAGAGGCAGAGCTTTTCCAGAGTGGAGGTTTTCAGGGTGAGAATTGGTAGAATTTCAATCACCTTGATCTTGGACAAGCTCAGACTGGCTAGATTTCATGTTCAGGGATTGGGTGATTTCATGCTCAGTTGGTCAGGGGCAGATTTGGCTCTGGTTTTAGGGCCAAAGTGTTTCCTTCACTGCGCCTTTTTAGCCTTTTGGCTCTACTTTTAGGGTCAGGGTATCTTACTTTCACTGACTCTGGTTCCATAGCCAAAGTGTTTCTTTGGTTCTGGTTTCAGGGCTAAAGTGTGTTTCTTTCACCAACTCAGAGTAGGTTTTTTTCACTGGTTCTGGTTTCAAGACCAGGGTGGATTTCTTTCACTGCTTCTGGTTTCAGAGCCAGGGTAGGTTTTTTTTTTTTTTTTTTTTTTTTTTTGGCTGTCTCTTTTTACCCTACACACATGACATTTACCTTTGCCATGCAGAAGCTTTTCAGTTTCATGAGGTCCAATTTATTATTTGTTGATCTTAGTGCCTGTGCTAACAGTGTTCTGTTCAGAAAGTCTTCTACTATGTCAAAGAGTACAAGGCTATTCCCCACTTTCTCTTCTATCAGGTTCAGTGTATCTGTTCTTATGTAGAGGTCTCTGACCCAGTTGGACTTGAGTTATATGCAGGGTGATAAATATGGACTTATTTGCATTCTTCTACATTCAGACATCCAGTTTGACTGTTGTGTTTTTCCAGTGTGTATTTCTGTATTGTTTATCAAAAATCTGATGCCCATATATATTTGGATTTATGCCTGGGTCTTCAATTCGATTCCATTGATCAGCATGTCTGTTTTTTTATACCAATATCATGCTGTTTTTATTACTAGAGCTCTATAGTACAACTTCCAATTAGGGGTAGTGATAAATCTGGAAATTATTTTATTATTCAGGATTGTTTAGCTATCCTGTTTTTTGTTTTTGTGTGTTTGTTTGTTTGTTTCTCCATATGAAGCTGAGAATTGTTCTTTCAAGGTCTGTGAAGAATTGTGTTGTAATTTTGACAGGGACTGCATTGAATCTGTAGATTGCTTTTGCTGTTGATGTTTAAAGTTATTATTTATATGTTTGTGTTAATTTTGGTTATCATGTTGATTTTTGGTAGTATTGTATTTTCAGTGGTACTTTGTGTTTTAGTAGTTATGGCATTGAATATCTTTCTCTTGGTTATGCTCATTCCTCTCTTTAACACAAAATATTGCTTGCTGTATTTTTTTAGGTTTTGTTTGTTGGATATATATTTCTTAGGCTGTTTATTTCACAGAAAATTTTCTTTTCTCCAATTATAGTAGATTATTTTGTTAGGTATATCAGTCTAGGCCAGCTGTCATGATCTTTTAGGACTTGTAATCTATTGTTCCATGCTCTTGAAGCTTTCAAAGTTTCCATTCAGAAGGCAACAGTTAGTCTGATGGGTTTCTTTTATATGTAACTTGTGATTTTTCTCTTGCAGCCTTCAATACAGTTTCTTTGTTTTGTATACTTACTGTTTTACCTATGATATGCCATGGGAATTTTTTTTTAGTCTTGGCTATTTTGTGCTTTATGTGCCTCTTGTATCTGTAAGAATATGTTTATCCAAAATTAGAAAGTTTTTTTCTAAGATCTTGTTGAAGATTTGTTCTATTCCATTGACTTGTGATTCTCTTACAAGAGATGGTGCTAACCCCACCTCCACATTTTCTTTTTTTTTCTTTTTTTATTGAGAAAAGGAGAAAAAAAAAAAACAAGTTTCCACCTCCTCCCAGCCTCCCATTTCCCTCTCCCTCCTCCCACCCCTCTCCCCCTCCTCCCACCCTTCTCCCCCTCCCCCCACCCCTTTCCCCCTCCCTCTCCAGTCCAAAGAGCAGTCAGGGTTTTCTGCCCTGTGGTAAGACCTAGGACCTCCCACCTCCGTCCATATCTAGGAAGGTGAACATCCAAACTGGCTAGGCTCCCACAAAGCCATCACATTACGTAGGATCAAACCCCCGTGCCATTGTCCTTTGCGTCTCATCAGCCCTCATTTTTCGCCATGTTCAGAGAGTCCAGTTTTATCCCATGCTTTTTCAGTCACAGTCCAGCTGGTCTTGGTGAGCTCTCAATAGATCAGCTCCACTGTCTCAGTGGGTGGGTGCATCCCTCGTGGTCCCGACTTCTTTGCTCATATTCTCCCTCCTTCTGCTCCTCATTGGGACCTTGGGAGCTCAATCCAGTGCTCCTGTGTGGGTCTCTGTCTCTATCTCCATCCATCACCAGATGAAGGTTCTATGATGATATGCAAGGTATTCGTCAGTATTGCTCTAGGATAGGGTCATTTCAGGTTCCCTATCCTCAACTGCCCAAGGAACTAACTGGGGACCTCAGCTTGGGCACCTGGGAGCCCCTCTAGGGTCAGTTCTCTTGCCAACCCTAAAGTGGCTCCCTTAACTAAGAATTGTGGTTCCGTGCTCCCCTGTCCAACCTTCCTTTATGCCAATCCTCCTGTTTTCCCAAGGCCCGACCTCCTTCCCTTCTAACTTTTCTCTCCCCATCTCCCCTTACCCCCATCCCACCCCACCCCCAAGATCCCAATTTTCTCCCTGGCAATTTTGTCTACTTCCCTTAGCCAAGAGGATAACTATATGTTTTTCCTTGGGTTCCCCTTCTTACTTAGCTTCTGTAGATTCACCTATTGTAGACTCCGTGACCCTTATTTATGGCTAGAAACCAATTATGAGTGAGTACATCCCATGTTCATCTTTTTGGGCCTGGGATACCTCACTCAGGATAGTGTTTCTATTTCCATCCATTTGCATGCAAAATTCGAGAAGTCATTGCTTTTTACCGCAGCGTAGTACTCTAATGTTTAGATATTCCATACTTTCTTCATCCATTCTTCCATTGAAGGGCATCTAGGTTGTTTCCAGGTTCTGGGTATTACAAATAATACTGCTATGAACATAGTTGAACAAATGCTTTTGTCATATGATAGGGCATCTCTTGGGTATATTCCCAAGAGTGGTGTTGCTGGGTCCAGGGGTAGGTTGATCCCGAATTTCCTGAGAAACCGAAACACTGACTTTCATAGTGGTTGCACAAGATTGCATTCCCACCAGCAATGGATGAGGGTACCCCTTCCTCCACAGCCTCTCCAGCAAAGGTTATCATTGGTGTTTTTGACTTTAGCCATTCTGACAGGTGTAAGATGATATCTCAAAGTTGTTTTGATTAGCATTTCCCTGATTGCTAAGGAAGTTGAGCATGACCTTAAGTGTCTTTTGGCCATTTGAACTTCTTCTGTAGAGAATTCTCTGTTCAGATCAGTGCCACATTTTTTAATTGGGTTAATTAGCATTTTAAAGTCTAGTTTCTTGAGTTCTTTATATATTTTGGAGATCAGACCTTTGTCTGTTGCGGGGTTGGTGAAGATCTTCTCCCAGTCAGTAGGTTGCCTTTGTGTCTTAGTGACAGTGTCCTTTGCTTTGCAGAAGCTTCTCAGTTTTAATAGGTCCCATTTATTCAATGTTGCCCTTAATGTCTGTGCTTCTGGGGTTATACATAGGAAGCGATCTCCTGTGCCCATCTGTTGTAGGGTATTTCCCACTTTCTCTTCTATCAGGTTCAGTGTGTTCGGACTGATATTGAGGTCTTTAATCCATTTGGACTTGAGTTTTGTGCACGGTGAAAGATGTGGGTCTATTTTCATTCTTCTACAGGTTGACATCCAGTTGTGCCAGCACCATTTATTGAAGATGCTCTCTTTCTTCCATTGTATACTTTTAGCTCCTTTATCAAAAATGAGGTGTTCATAGGTTTGTGGGTTAAAATCCGGGTCTTCTATACGATTCCATTGGTCGACTTCTCTGTTTTTATGCCAGTACCACACTGTTTTCATTACTGTAGCTCTGTAATAGAGTTTGAAGTCAGGGAGGGTAATGCCTCCAGAAGATCCTTTATTGTATAGGATTGTTTTGGCTATCCTGGGTTTTTTGTTTTTCCATATAAAGTTGATTATTGTCCTCTCCAGATCTGTGAAGAATTTTGATGGGATCTTGATGGGGATTGCATTGAATCTATAAATTGCCTTAGGTAGAATTGCCATTTTTACTATGTTGATCCTCCCAATCCAAGAGCAAGGTAGATCCATCCATTTTTTGGTATCCTCTTCAATTTCTTTCTTCAATGCCTTAAAGTTCTTGTCAAATAGATCTTTCACTTCCTTGGTTAGATTTACCCCAAGATATTTTATGCTGTTTGTGGCTATCGTGAATGGTGAAGCTTCTCTGATTTCCCTCTCTGCTTCCCTATCCTTTGTGTATAAGAGGGCGACTGATTTTTTGGAGTTGATCTTGTATCCTGCCACATTACTAAAGCTGTTTATCAGCTGTAAAAGTTCTTTGGTGGAGTTTTGGGGGTGGCTTAAGTACACTATCATATCATCTGCAAATAACGAAAGTTTAACTTCTTCCTTTCCAATTCGAATCCCCTTGATCCCATTATGTTGTCTTATTGCTATTGCTAGAACTTCAAGTACTATATTGAAGAGGTATGGCAAGAGTGGAAATCCTTGTCGTGTTCCTGAGTTAAGCGGGATGGCTTTGAGTTTCTCTCCGTTTAATTTGATGTTAGCTGTCGGGTTGCTGTATATAGCTTTTATTATATTTAGGTATGACCCTTGTATCCCTAATCTCTCCAAGACTTTTAACATAAATGGATGTTGAATTTTGTCGAATGCTTTTTCAGCATCTAATGAGATGATCATATGGTTATTTTCTTTCAGTTTATTTATATGCTGGATTACATTGATAGATTTTCGTATGTTGAACCAGCCCTGCATCTCAGGAATGAAGCCTACTTGATCATAATGGATAATATTTCGGATGTGTTCTTGGATTCGGTTTGCCAGTATTTTGTTGAGGATTTTTGCGTCAATGTTCATGAGTGAGATTGGCCTGTAATTCTCTTTCCTGGTTGAGTCTTTGTGTGGTTTTGGTATCAGAGTAACTGTAGCTTCATTAAAGGAATTAGGTAATGACCCTTCTGTTTCTATATTGTGGAATACATTAAGGAGTATAGGTATTAGCTCTTCTTGGAAGTTCTGGTAAAATTCCGCATTGAAACCATCTGGTCCTGGGCTTTTTTTGGTAGGGAGGTTTTTGATAACAGCTTCTAATTCTTCGCGACCAACAGGTCTGTTTAGATTGTTCACCTGGTCCTGGTGTAACTTTGGTATATGGTATTTATCTAAAAAAGTGTCCATTTCTTTTACATTTTCCAGTTTCGTTTTATACGGGCTTTTGTAATAAGATCTGATGATTCTCTGAATTTCCTCTGTGTCTGTGGTTATGTCCCCCTTTTCATTTCTGATCTTATTAATTTGCGTATTCTCTCTCTGCCGTTTGATTAGTTTGGCTAGGGGTTTATCAATCTTGTTGATTTTCTCCAGGAACCAGCTTTTTGTTTCATTGATTCTTTGGAGTGTTTTCTGTGTTTCTATTTTGTTGATTTCAGCCCTCAATTTGATTATTTCCAATCTTCTACTCCTCCTAGGTGAGTCTGCTTCTTTTTTTTCTAGAGCTTTCAGGTGGGCTGTTAAGTCTTCAATATGAGCTTTCTCTGTTTTCTTTAAGTGGGCACTTAGTGCTATGAACTTTCCTCTTAGCACTGCTTTCATAGTGTCCCATAAGTTCGAGTATGTTGTTTCTTTCATTGAATTCAAGGAAGACTTTAATTTCTTTCTTTATTTCTTCCTTAATCCAGGTATGGTTCAGTAGTTGACTGTTCAGTTTCCATGAGTTTGTAGGCTTTCTGGGGGTAGCATTGTTGTTGAATTCTAACTTTAATCCATGGTCATCTGATAAGACACAAATGGTTACTAATATTTTTTTGTAACTGTGTAAGTTAGCTTTGCTACCGAGTATGTGGTCAATTTTCGAGAAGGTTCCATGAGCTGCAGAGAAGAAGGTATATTCTTTCCTCTTCGGGTGGAATAATCTATAGATGTCTGTTAAGTCCATTTGCTTCATTACCTCCATTAATTCTCTAATTTCTCTGTTAGGTTTCTGTCTGATTGACCTGTCCATTGGTGAGAGAGGAGTGTTGAAGTCTCCTACTATTAGTGTGTGTGGTTTGATGGCTGCCTTGAGTTTTAGTAATGTTTCTTTTACATACGTGGGCGCTTTTATATTAGGGGCGTAGATATTCAGGATTGAGACTTCATCCTGATGAATTGTTCCTGTTATGAATATAAAATGTCCCTCTCCATCTCTTCTGATTGATTTAAGTTTGAAGTCCAGTTTGTTAGAAATTAGTATGGCCACACCTGCTTGTTTCTTAGGTCCATTTGCTTGATAAGCCTTTTCCCAGCCCTTTACTCTGAGTAGGTGCCTGTCTTTCTGGTTGAGGTGTGTTTCTTGTAGACAGCAGAATGTTGGATCCTGTTTTCGTATCCAATCCCTTAGCCTGTGCCTTTTTATAGGTGAGTTGAGCCCATTGACATTAAGTGATATTAATGACCAGTGGTTGTTAACTCCGGTCACTTTTTTAGTAGTAGAGTTTGTGTGTTTCCCTTCTTTGAGTTGCGCTGGTGAAAGGTCTCTAGATGACTGAGTTATTGTGGGCATTGTTTGACTCCTTGGTTAGTGATTTTCCTTCTATAATTTTCTGTAAGGCTGGATTTGTGGCTCCGTATTGTTTAAATTTTTTTTTATCCTGGAAAATTTTGTTTTCTCCATTTATAGTGAACGAAAGCTTGGCTGGATATAGTAGTCTGGGCTTGCATCCATGATCTCTTAGTTTTTGCAGTACATCTATCCAGGGCCTTCTGGCTTTCATGGTTTCCATAGAGAAGTCAGGTGTAAGTCTGATAGGTTTACCTTTATAAGTAACTTGGCCTTTTTCCTTTGCAGCTCTTAATATTCTTTCTTTATTCTGTATATTTTGTGTTTTGATTATTATATGGCGAGGGGATGTTTTTTTTTTTTTTTGATCCAGCCTATTTGGTGTTCTGTATGCTTCTTGAACCTTCATAGGTACCTCTTTCTTCAGGTTGGGAAAGTTTTCTTCTATAATTTTATTAAGTATATTTTCTGTACCGTTGAGCTGCACTTCTTCTCCTTCTTCTACTCCAATTATTCTTAGGTTTGGTCTTTTTATTGTGTCCCAAATTTCCTGAATGTTTTGTGATGAGAATTTGTTGGTTTTGCTGTTTTCTTTGATCAGTGTGTTTATTTTCTCTATGGTATCTTCAGTGTCTGACATTCTTTCTTCTATCTCTTGTAATCTGTTGTTAGTACTTGTCTCTGTCGTTCCTGTTCGTTTACCCAGATTTTCCATCTCCATTCTTCCCTCGGTTTGTGCTTTCTTCATTGCTTCCATTTCATTCTTCATGTCTTGAACCGCTTCCCTAACCTGTTTGATTGCTTTTTCTTGTTTCTCTTGGTTTTCTTGCGTGTCTTTGAGCGATTTATTCATTTCCTCTACCTTTTTGTTTGTAATCTCTAATTGTTTATGGCAGTTTTTCACCTCCTGTTTAAGGTCTTCTATTATTTTCATATAGTTCACTTTTGAGTCGATTTCTTCTATTTCTTCAGGAGTAGGGTGTACAATTCTTCTTATTTCGGGATCCCTGGTTTCTGGTGGTGTCATGTTGCCTTTCAGGTTGTTGGAGGAATTCTTGTATTGGCGCCTTCCCATCTCTTCCTTCAAATGGAGCCAGGAGAGGCCTGGTGTCTTGGTCCAGTCTTTGCTGTGATTGACTCTCTGTTTATATCTCTTCAGTGTAGAATCAGGAACCTTTCCTGTCCCAATGGGATTCCTCAGCAACTAAACAGGGCCGCAGGTAGCCCAATGATCCAGGGCCAACAGGATGAATGGAGCAAGGGGCGGGGAAGTGGTATCCAGAAGTGCGCAGGAAGCCTGGCTATGGAGCTGAAGGTGCCCGGCTCCCTTACAGGGGACCCTGAGGCCTGCCCAGTAGGCAGGCACTCACCGCTCTGGGTGGGTAGCCTGCCACCTCCACATTTTCAATTTGGGTTGCGTGTAGTGAGGTCATTCTAAAAAAGAATGCACCAGAAGAGGAAAATAATAACTTTCCATTGCATAAACTAAACAAATAGTACCACAAGCTAGTGAACAAGGCTAACACCACTAATATCGTGCAGATTCCATTCACTTCCAATATGATGTGCCTCTTAGCCATAGTTTTATTAACCAAGAAAGAAACCAAATAAACCCAAATTGAAGGACAGTCAACAAATTCCTCATAACTCTAGTTATAAGTCTAGTACTCTTCCTAATTGTCAGTATCATGAGCAACAAGGAAAGACAGTTACAGACATAAGGAAACTGGTAGACACATCTAACAAATACAATATGGCTTCCTGGTTTGGATTCTAAAACATGAAAAATACACTAGTAGGTAAAAACAAAAGGCTAGAATTTAATTAGGGCTATGTCTTAGGGTTTCCATTCCTGTGAAGAGACACCAGGACCATGGCAGCTCCTATAAAGGAAAACATTTAACTGTGGTGGCTTGCTTACAGTTCATTATTATGGTGGGAGACAAAGCAGACAGTCCTGGGGAAGGAGCTGACAGTTCTTACATCTTGACTCACAAGCAGCAGGACTGGTCTGTCTCACTGGATGTGGCTTGAGCATATATGAGATCTCAAAGCCCACTCCCACAACGACACACTTCCTCCAACAAGACCACACCTACTTCAACAAGGCCCACCTCCTATTAGTGTTACTTCCTTTGGGAATAATTTTCTTTCATACCACCATAGAATATGTACACATGTTGGTTTCTTAGTTTTCATAAATGTGTCCTGCTGATACAAAGTAGTGACGTTAGTCACAATTTAAGGAAGGGTGTACAGGAATTATCTGTACTATCTTTGCAAATTTCCTGTAAATCTGAACTCCTTCCAAAATATGAAGTACTTTTAAAATTACAGAAATTTCAAGCTAGGGTAATCTTCCCTCACATACATGTTCTTCATTTTAAATACTCATAGGGAATTGAATACTGAAATCAGCAAAATAAGAATTAAAATTCATATTATATGGAGACACTACATACTTTATGTGCATTCTGTTAGTGAACATTTCTTTCTGCTATTCTAAAATAATACTGCTATAATGTTCTTGTTATATTGGATGCATAAAAACAAATTTCTATCATGGAATTAGGCATAGAACTACTTCTAGTTTGTAAATTATACAAATGTTTTTATTATAATTTTACTATGAAATATTTTTCAGTCACTGAATATTGTCTCACAGAGTCCTTGTGAGATTAATGGGTTTCTCTGTTACCCAACTTTCTCACAAGGAGATCAGTTGTTCTGAAGGCACTAAAAGGTTTCAAATGTGTTACATTTTACTAAAACATAAACATGCATTCCTAGCAGTCCAGGGCCAGAACATAAAAGAGCCATCTGCAGATCTAGCATTTGTGCTAGAATGTAATGTGATAAAGAACCAGCTGCCCCCAATCCTTTAGTACTGTCATAAAAATGATAAAGAAAACAGAAGGCTTCTTAAAGATATATTCTCAAGCAGACATAAGACAAGAGCCAAAGCAAAGTCCTGACTTATTTGACCAACATATTGCATTAACTACTTTTAGATTTATGATTTATTAACTACATAGACAGTGGTAGGAAAAAGACCTAAAGGTACCAACTCAGTATACACATGGTCCTGTATACTAAAAATAATATCAAAACCAAAAGGGGGCAGATAATTATATCACAGACTATGAGACACACCAGTGTTGAGAAACCAACTTGAGAGTTCAGCTGATCAGTTTATCAGCCTGAGTTCTGTGGCATGTGATATGACCTTATGAAAATCTTTATAGATCATTCTTCATCTTGTATTCTAAGAGACATTCAACCTAGACTAAGCTATAGGCAAAATCCTTTTCTTGTGTGACTTATACAAGATACTCAGAATTAAATGAGGTTGGTAAAAAAAATATTCAGCCTCAGACACTTCATTATCTCATTCCAAGATAAATATTTACATTCTTGAAGTAAACACACTGAGAGTTTTATGTGTTTTGAAAATTGATTCAAAAGTTGCTCCATTAAAAATTATAGACATCAAGAAAGAAAGGGCATGGAGTTGGATGCATAGGGAGTTGAGGTGGAACTGGAAATAGTTAGAGGAGGGAAAACTGGGGTCAGAATATGTTGTATGAATTTTTTCAATAAAGGAAAAGAAGAAATCACAAATAAAAATTATAGACATGGAAATAATATTAGTAAACAACAATTCCAGCTAGAAATGTGCATTAGAGGTATGATTGCCATCTACATCCCATTCTATCTAGACAGACTCCTGGAATATATGGCTCTTAGTACTCAAAATCAGGCAAGCGTCTGGGAAACTGGAATATTGCTCACCCAACTATTATGATAAATTTATTCACTCTTAACCATTTTAGCACGGTCCTCCAAACTAACCTTTGCTAGCATAATCGCTTTAAGATTGTGCTTTGAGTTGTTTGTTTTGTTTTGAGACAAAATCTTCACTGTGTAGTCCTAAAACTTACCGTGTAGATCAGGTGGGTCTTGAATGTATAGAAATCTACCTGTCTCTGCATCCCAAGTGCTAGATTAAATATTAACCTTCATCAGGCTAGGAAAGGAGACAGAGACCCACCCACATTGGAACACTGGACTGAAATCTCAAGGTCCAAATCAGGAGCAGAAGGAAAGAGAGCACGAGCAAGGAACTCAGGACCGCGAGGGGTACACCCACACACTGAGACAATGGGGATGTTCTATTGGGAACTCACCAAGGCCAGCTGGCCTGGGTCTGAAAAAGCCTGGGATAAAACCAGACTCGCTGAACATAGCAGACAATGAGGACTACTGAGAACTCAAGAACAATGGCAATGGGTTTTTGATCCTACTGCACGTACTGGCTTTGTGGGAGCCTAGGCAGTTTGGATGCTCACCTTACTAGACCTGGATGGAGGTGGGTGGTCCTTGGACTTCCCACAGGGCAGGGAACCCTGATTGCTCTTTGGGCTGACGAGGGAGGGGGAGTTGATTGGGGGAGGGAAATGGGAGGCGGTGGAGGGGAAGAGACAGAAATCTTAAATAAATAAATAAATAAATAAATAAATAAATAAATAAATAAAGAGTTAAAAAAATCACCACACTGACAAATTTGTACCATGAAAAATTATAATACTGAACTAAATATTGATACAAATTTGTTTCAGGTAAAGTAAGTTCACTTTTCACATAGATTATCACTTTGAAATTCAATCTTATAAAAGATACTTTTGCTGCAACTTAAAGATGTTAAATTTGATTAGCCTAAAATTATACATTCAGCAAACAGAAGGTCCAGCTTTTAAGTAAGTCCTAGCCACATTTTTAAAGATTTTATTTGAATGTGTGTGTATACATGTGCGTGACTGCATGCATTCACACATATATGAATATAGTGCCTTTGGAGGCCGGAAGAGGGTGTCAGATCCCTTGCACTCAGAATTATAGGTGGTTGTGAGCTGCCTGACGTGGCTGCTGGAAACTAAACTCAGGTCCTGTACAAAAATGGTACATAGTTTTGTACTGCTGAGCCACTCATTTCTCTATCCCCACAGGCCTGTGTTCTTTTTTTTTTCCCCACAGAGTCGACACCGTTTATTACTGAACTGCACTTTCCCCTTCACACAAACTATTTTAAAGAGCTGGAACAAGTGTAGGGGGAGGAGAGGGACGGGACAGGTGCCCCTCAGAAGCCAGGACCCCCAATGGGCTTCCCCAGGCAAGGGCAGGGAGGGAGCATCAGGCTGTCAGTCTCTGGGCACCAGCTCTCCACGTGCATGAGCACAGCAAGCCAGCAGCTCCTCACACATAAATACAGACACGCTTAACAAAAATAGTATATCATCTTCACAAGGAATAAAAACTAGTCTTGAATATGTACAGCAGAGAGCCCAGGGTAGCCAGAGCTGAGCTGGGACCCCCCAAGGATGACACAGGCCAACAGGCCTGTGTTCTTAATCATTCAGATACATTAAAAAAAAGCACTATGTGTTGTTTTCCTAAATTTAAGTATATTTTTTGAGATTATAATGTAATTACATCATTTCCCCCTTTCTTTCTTCCAACCCCTATCATGTACCAACCCCCTTACTCAAATTCATGGCCTCTTTTTCTTCCATTGTTCTTATGCACACACACACACACACACACACACACACACGGTAACTAGATTAGATCCCTTAGATCCCTCCAAGTAGACTCAGGTCTACTTGGCCAATAGTCAGAGGCAAGCTCTTAAATCAGAGCCAAGATTGCTGCATATGTCACCCAGGCACAGCAAGAAGTATTATAAATTGCTTACTTCCTATCTTGATCAAAGCCCTCCTTTGCAATATGATTTTTGTTATTATTCTAAAGACTTTACAATAAATGTTATGCAAATAAACAAAAGTATCTGACAACAGCATACAGCTAAAGATACTAAATCAATGTTTTGAAATTCAGTGTTCTGTTGTTTTATATAGAGGTTAATCCCTTTTGAAAGTTAGTATTGAGTTATTTTTTTCTTTGACAGATGCTAACCTGTGGGTAACTAACTGTATTAATGAGATAGTTGTTATTTGTGTTTGAAACAGAGTCCCACTATATTGCCCTAGCTGGCCTGAAGCTCTCTAAATATAGATCAGGTTAGTCTTGACCACACAGAGATCCATCTGCCCTTGCCTCTTGAGTGCTGGGGTTAAAGGACTGTGTAATATAATGTTTTATTAATCCTTTGAGAATTTCACAGAATATATTTTGATCTTATTTACCTCTTTCTCCTCCCCACAGCGCCTCCCCTATCTGCCCCTGATTTCTCACACTCTTCTTAAGAAAATTAAGTCCAATTTATGCACCTACTCACAGGTGTAGGGCCCCTCAAAGAGAACAGACTCCCCCTTCCCCAGAGGCCATTAACTATCAATAGCCCTTCAGTTGTGAGAGGAGGCTCCCTTCCCTCCCCATGCTAGAATGTTGATTGCCTTGATCTTGTACAGGTCTTGTGCAGACTACCTTAGCCGCTGTGAGTTCCTGAGCACAATGAAGACACTATTTCACTCCAGTCCTCTGGCTCTTAAAATCTTCCTGTCTCATTTGTGACAAAACACTGGAGAAAAACAACTCAATGGCTAAAACATTTATTTTGACTCGTGTTTTCAATGGCTTTATTCCATTGTCAGATGGCTCTATTTCTTTTAGACTTGAAGTGAGGCAAATTATGATGATGAGAACATGTAGTCCTTACGGATGACTGGAGGTGGAGAGAACAAAGAGTCAGAGATGTACCTAGTAACATGCTCCTCAGGAGCAGGAGTTGGGGCGCTGAGTAGAGAGGAAGACTGTACTCTCACAGTTAGTGAAACAACAGTTGCAGCCATGACTGGGAGGCCCATGCTTTACTACTTCAATGCCCTCCACGTGCATGCGCACAGCAAGCCAGCAGAAGAATGGAGTGCATAAAGTGACTCCTGGCTAATGCAGGGGTGGAGTTTGAATAGAAGTATCTGGAAACTTCAGAAGATTTGGAAGAGTTAATTAAAGATGGGTGTTTGATGTTTTAGCAACTGCCCATGGTGGAGACTGATGGGATGATACTGGTACAGAGCAGAGCAATTCTTAACTACATTGCCACCAAATACAACCTCTATGGGACGGACGCAAAGGAGAGAGCCCCGGTTGACTTGTATACAGAGGGTATTTTAGATCTGACTGAAATGACCATGCAGCTGGCACTATGTCCACCAGATGAAAAAGAAGCCAAGATTTCCTTGACACAAGACAGGACCAAAACACGGTACTTGCCTGCCTATGAAAAAGTCTTGAAGAGCTTTTGTTGGGAACAGGCTGACCAGGGTGGACATTCACCTGCTGGAACTTCTTCCCTATGTCGAACAGCTTGACTCCAGCCTTCTGACTCCTTTCTCCTGCTGAAGGCCCTGAAGAGCAGAATCAGCAGCCTGCCCATTGTGAAGAAGTTCCTACAGCCTGGCACCCAGAGAAAGCCTCCCTATGATGAGAAAATAATTGAAAAGGCAAAGAAGGCTTTCAAGATTAAGTAAAGTTGAATTGATGGAGGCCACAGATACCAGTCTTTGATGTTTTGCAAAAATGAGAAGCTAGTGTGGGTCCTGGCTGTTGTGAGATAATAAGGATGAACACATGGTATGTGTATCTCATGTGATCAATTACTGCACTGGGATTGTGTGCATCACATTTGAAGAGGTCAGCAAACAATCATCGCTACAAATAAAAACAAAACTTGTAAAAACAAAGGAAAAAACTAAATAAAAGAAACACTAGCTAAAGAAAAGGAGTAACTAACATCAATGTAGAATAATAGACCAAAATTTTTAAAGTAAGATTATTTTTCAAGTGGAAGAAACGAAAAAAAAAAACTGGGGATTTTTTTTTTTAAGACTGCAAGTTTGCTCCTCAGGAGCAGGAGTTGGGGACAGGCATTAGGTAGCTAGTGAAACAAATTTTCAAAAAGGAAAAAGTAATGAAGAAAAGAGAAGACAAAATTTAAATAATGGGAGCAAATCTGGAGAGCAGGCTCAGAGGCAATACCCACTATTGCTCTTGCAGAAGACCCAGGTTAGGGTCCAGCATCTACATGACATCTCATGACTATATGTAACCCCAGCTCCAAAGAACCTGATGTTCTCCTCTGTGGTTACTGGACACCCGTGACACACATACCTGTAGGCAAAACACCTCAACACATAAAATAACAATTTAAAATATTTTCATAGTAACAATAAAAGAGAGGGAAAATACACATTCAAACAAAATAACAACAGAAAATATCTTTGAAATATGTTTCTATCTTCAACCAGGTGCGGTGACACACAACTTTAATCCCAGCACTTAGAAGGCAGAGCTACATGGATCTCTGTGAGCTCGATGTCAGCCTGGTCTACATAGTGAATTCTAGGATAGTCAGAGATACAGAATAGTGATGCCCTGTCTCAAATAATGCAAAACAATATTCTTTCCTTTCCACCACTGGGATCCCATGACTTCATCCTTTATATGCAACATTAAATATCCAGGCCCAGTCCTGTCCTACACAACTTCTGTTGAGGTCTAGCCTGGAGGGTCTTCCTAATCCTACTCTCTGCATACCTTCCCCCTTCCTCAGATCTAGCCTGGGCTCCACACCATCGCCCTGGTGTATTCTGGTGAGCTCCACTTCCACTGTCATCAGCCTCCAGCTCAGGCCAGGACGTACATCGTGCACACAAGTCCAACCCCTCCCCCAGCTGTGGGAGGCACAGAGGCCCTTATGCTCACAGATAAGCACTGAGGAACCAGGAATGCTAAACACACAGGGTTGTCCCTTCAAAGAGAGGGATCCACGAACTGTTTCCCACCCAGGAGCCTGGGAACCAATGTAGTTAACAGCCTGGTGACCTTTGAGCTATCTGTGTATCAAAGACTACACCAGAGCCTCAACCAGACCCTTATCATGAGCTTGTCAATCTATAGAACCCAGGTTTAGGGAAGATGCCACATGTATTTTACAAAGAGTTTTGATGTAGCCATGTCTTATGCTTTATTGTGCTCAGGGGATTAAGTTTATCACCAGGAATTTTTTTTCACCAAATTGTGCTGCGCTTAAATGTGCCTAAAGTAAATGACTCAGGGTCAGACAAAAAAAAAAAAAAACCCAGCTATACTCCTCTAGCTAATGGTGCAAACATTTATGAACTCATAAATGGACCCTCCATCACCCCAAGTTAAAGAAACATTCTCTTATTGTTATTTATGGATGCTTTTCTCTTTCTAGATTCACATGATCAATATGACTAGACCCTATAGTAATCACTTCATTGCTTTTTGCAATCTTCCCAATTCTGTGATGTTAACCCTGTGTGCCTCAGTAATTCTGTTCCTCTAGAGAATCTTGACTAATGCATAGTGCAGGACCTGGGAGGAGCTGGGGAGAGAATGGACTATGATAAAAATATATTATGTGAAATATCAGAGAATAAATAAAACATTAAAATTTATTTACATGCATACAATTTGTATATATGTATATAGTTTTATTTGGGGAAAATTTAGCTATGCAATCAACTATAGAAAAATATATTAGTTTCTTTTATGGAGTTGGTATTGCATAAAAGTTAATGGCCATTTTGTTTAGAAATGTTAAGCTTATTTTTTCTATTTATATATGAATAATACACTAGAGTAAATATACAATGTATTATCTACTTTGTTTTTATTATAAGAACTAATAAGTATTCTCCAAATGATCCTATAAGGTGATATCTGTATGTTTATTCCAGCACTATTCACAATAACTAAGACAATGGCATCAATCTAGGTGTTTGGATGAATGGGTAGAGAGAAATGTGATCATGTCTGGATGAATGGATAAAGAAAAACATGATCATATAGATATACTATAGATACATTAGCTGTAAGAGAATGAAACTGGAAAACATTAAGTTTTATTAAACAAATCAGAAACAAGAAGGCAAATATCCTACTGTAGGTTGGCCCTCAGTAGAGATTAGGAAGGTAGGCATATGGTTGATAAACACCAGATTTGATAAGTGTGCGTTATGTGAATTGTCAAATATCACATAGAACCCCTATTAATATGTAATATTAATATGTGTTGAAATTAGAAAAATCATCTACCAGTTCATAATTTGTGCCTGTTTGTAAATTCCAATGGCTGTTTTACACATGGGCAGATATGGCAGGGAAAAACCTAGAAAAGGAATTCATTACCTAAAAGTAGTCAGGACCTTTTTACTCTGACCAACCTCATAATTAAACATTCAGGCCGGGCGGTGGTGGCGCACGCCTTTAATCCCAGCACTCGGGAGGCAGAGGCAGGCGGATCTCTGTGAGTTCGAGACCAGCCTGGTCTACAAGAGCTAGTTCCAGGACAGGCTCCAAAACCACAGAGAAACCCTGTCTCGAAAAACCAAAAAAAAAAAAAAAACAAAAAACAAAAAAACATTCAGTTTAAATGCATACACCCTATTGGGTCACAAACCAAACTGCTTGTATTGAATGTATGTTACAATGATATGTCATGGTCATCCTCAAGATTTGATTTTTCTACTTTAAGAGTTTCCCTTAGATCTGGAGGAATGGGTCAGTGGTTAAGATTTTTTTTGCCCTTATAAGGAACCAGAGTTCAGTTCCCAGCATCCACGTCAGATATCTTGCAACTGTTTTTAACTCCAGACCCAGGGAAGCCATTATCCTCTTCTGGCCTCAGAGTGCACTACACTCATGTGCACACACACACACACACACACACACGCCCATGCACACAGTCTATCTAATTTTTTATCTAATATACATGGGAAATAGAAAAATACAAGGTCTCCTGAGTAAATTGGGAATGTGGAGATCATGGGAGAGGGCAGAAGGGGAGGGGGGAGGAAGGGAGGAGAGAGGAGAAAAAATATAGTTCAATAAAAGCAATAAAAATTATATCTATGGTCCTTCTTTCTTTTGACCAGTTTTTGCTATAAAGGCAGTACCAATGTCTGATATTATGTTTAGAACATTTCCAATATGTAACATAATTTAAGACTCACCAGATACTATCATATACATTTGTTAATCACATGGAGATGTGCTGTAGGACAGTGGTTTTACCATGTAAAGATTTGTTTCTTGTACTTGTTTAATAAAATTCTGATTGGTCAGTAGCCAGGCAGGAAGTATAGGTGGGGCAGCCATGCAGGAAGTAGAGGCAGGACAATGAGAATAGGACAATTCTGGGAAGAGGAAAGAGTCAGTCTGCAGTTGTCACCCAGATGCAGAGAATGCAGATGACTATGCCTTGCTGATGAGAGGTACCAAACCACCTGGCTAACACAGACAAGAATAATGGGTTAAGATGTAGGCTGTAAGAATTAGTTAATAAGAAGCCTGAGCTACTAGGCCAACCAGTCTATAATTAATGTAGACCTCTGTGTGTTTCTTTGGGACTAAATGGCTGCAGGATCAGGCAGGACAGAAACCTCTGTCAACAAGTGGTGCCCAATGTGTGGACAAATGCATCCACAGAAAACCTGAGAGAGCTTGAGAAGTAATTCCAGACACAAAATAACAGTGTTAAGCATGGCTTCTTGGTAGCAGCAATTTCTCAGGTTTGCTCTGTTTGCTAGAGGTAAGTGTATCTCATTTAAGAGAGACTTCCTGACTCAGCTTTAGAAACAAAAACCTTGCAGCTCTTTTAAGAGGCCCTACCACCAAACACTTAAATGGTGTTTATAACTAGCTGATAGCATGCTTCTTGGTGGTGGCAGGGACCTTGAAACTCCATAGAGTGTGGCAATAAACATGGCTCTGGTCAGTATTTCTGCCATGAGGCTAGACTCTCAGAAAGCTAAGGAATGAGTTGAATTCAGCCGTCAAAACCACGACTTTAATCCTAGCCATATCACTTAGCAAATTAAAGACTCATGTAGTCAGAAAAAGAGAGATATACAGTAAAGATAGATTCAAAGATGAAGAAAACCTCTAAATGGTTTACAGTGTGTTTAAAAATATATGTGGACTTGGGAGAGAAAAGAAAAAGGATAAAGTCCTTAAAATAAAAAAGAAAGAAAGAGAGTAGTTGGGTGTGGTGGCACACACCTTTAATCCCAACAGTTGGGAGGCAGAAGCAGGCAGCTTTCTGTGAGCTCAAGGTGTGCTGGCACACACCTTTAATCCCAGCACTTGGGAGGCAGGCAGATCTCTGTGAGTTCAAGGACAGCCTGGTCTACAGAGTGAGTTCCAGAACAGCCAAAGATAAACCGAGAAACCCTGTCTCAAAAAGTCAAAAATTAAAAATAAAAATAGAAGAAATTGAGTTTAAAATAAAGTCACGTAAAGATGGAAAATACACAGAGAGTCTGGATACTGTATGTTATTGTGTTGTCTTTGAATTGTTTGAATGCTGAGGAAGAAGCAACAGCTGCTAAAAGACATTTGATTACAAATGCTGCTGATTAATCTAACATATGTATTTTGAAAATGCCTTAACTTCAAAATTTAAGTCAAAATGTATGCTACTTTGGAGAAGAAGTTTTGATTTTGTTTCCACAGGAAATGAGAGGCTGTGTGGATTCATTCTGGGTTAAGATAAATCAGGGTTAACCAAGGAAGACCCCCTGAAGAATCTCCAATAGGAGCAGATGGTCCAGATGATCCAAGATTTCAGAGGACCTCTGTTGGAGATTCCTCTGAGTTCTGCATTCAGAACAGTTTCAAGACTGCTGGCTGAGATGATCAAACGTCACAGAATATTCCATTCAGGACTTGACCATAATTAAAAATTTTCTTTAGGTCTCCACAAGATTACTAGCAACCCCAATAAGCAGGAAGTATCCTGGAAAACTATGCCCACATTCCCAAAAAATGGATTATGGATGTTTGCCTTTGTTTAGAATGTTGGTTACAAGTTGTTATGGATAATGGTCAGGAGAAAAGCTAAACAATGGATATCAGATTCAGAGTTCTTGTGTGTTTTTTTTAAAAGGGGGGGGAAGAAGTGCTGCGGGACAATGGTCTTTTATCCTGTTACTTGTATTATTTTTAATAAACGCTGATTGTCCCATAGCCAGGCAGAAAATATGGGCCGGGTGACCAAACAGGAAGTAGAGGCAAGGCAAGCAGAACAGAAGAATTCCAGGAAGAGAAAAGATTCAGTCTGCAGCCATCACCCAGACGCAGAGGAAGCAAGATGTGACTGTCTCGACAAAAAAGGTACCAAGCCACGTGGCTAGGTACCAAGCCATGTGGCTAACACAGGCAAGAATTATGGGCTAATATAAATTATAAGAGTTAATAAGAAGCCCGAGTTACTAGGCCAATCAGTTTATAATTAATGTAGACCTCTGTGTGTTTCTTTGGGAATGAATGACTGAGGGACCTGGTGGGACAGAAACCCCAGTCCACAGAGATGGCAGCAACATACCATTAAATGTTATCTGCAGAAGTCAGTGTAGACGCGAATAGTATCTTCAAGAGGCAGGGAGGCTGGGGTGTGGCTCAACGTAAAGTATTTGCTTAGCATATATGAGCCCATGGGTTCCATCTTCAGCACCACAAAACCAAAGCGTAGGCTGTGAATCGCTACCCCATTTTCCATAAATGGCCAGGTCTTGTACCTTCGCATATGTGTCCCTACCCCTTCTCAGTTGGCTTTGTTCTGTTAGTCTAACATTTGTCAAACTTTCAGGCTTTGTGTTCTGGAATGACTGCATCTTGGTTTGGGGGCCCGGTTCTGAATTGCAGATCAATTACTATATCTTATGCAATGCTAAATGGGGTACATAATGTGGTCATGTATGACAAGTTCTGTGTCCAGTACTTCAGGAGCACCATAGGCTTCTGGCCACATGGTATTGTCACCACTTAATCGTATACTCATTAGTCACTGACACTGGGAGCTTAAATGGCTCATTGAGAATGACTGATACAAGTGGAAAGGTAGTTCGTGCAGTCTGTATAATCATTTTCTTATGTTTGTTTGTCTCTGTTATCACTAGAAAACCTCCTCTCAAACCCTGAGAGACAATTCCTTTTGCTAACCATGTTTCATTTCTGACAATACCTAGCCAGCCAAACAGACATTTGGGGCTGTGTCTGCTGCTGCTGCTACTGCTACAAACAGATGCTGAATATAACCAGACAAAATGAACTTGAGACATGAAAAATGCCAAATTGACTGTCTAGTCACTCCTTCCATGAAGAAGTCATGTATAACCTTCTCCCTTATTACCAACCCCTTGCTCTGTTTTATAACTCATTTTTATTAAATCTATTTGTTTTACATCTCAACCACAGCTTCCTCTCCTCCCATTTCCTCCTCCATCTCCCTCCATCCACTCCTCCTCTATTTCTATTCAGAAAAGGACAGGCCTCCCATGGATATCAACAAAACATGGCATATCAAGATGCAGTAAGATTAAGTATCCCTCTCTGCTTTAAGACTAGGCAAGGTGACCCAATATGAGGAATAGGGTCCCAAAAGCCAGCCAAAGCATTAGGGACAGTCCCTGCTTCCACTGTTAGGAGTCTTACAAGTAGACCAAGCTACACGACTGTCACATATAAGTAGAGGGTCTACCTCAGTCCCGTGCAGACTTCCTGGTTGTCAGTTCAGACTCTGTGAGCTCCTAGGACCCCAGGTTTGTTGTTTCTGTAGGTTTTCTTGTGATATACTTGACCCCCTCTGGCTCCTACAATCCTTCCTCTCTCTACTAAGCTCAGCCTAATGTTTGGCTGTGGGTCTCTGCATCTGTTTCCATCAGTTGCTGGATGAAGGCTCTCTGATGACAACTGGGTAGTCACCAATCTATGAGTATAGCAGAATATTGTTTGGCATCATTACACTGACATTTTTTTTTCTCCAGTCGTGTGTGGTTCTATCCATCCAGTATCCGGGTCCTGGAAATTCAGGCAGTGTAGGGAATGGACTTACTTTTGTGGCATGGGTCTCAAGCTGTGCCAGTCATTGGTTGACCACTCCCACAATCTCTGCATCACACTAACCCCAGCACATCCCATAGGCAGTATAGACTGTAGGCCAGAGGTTGTGTGTCCGGCTTGGTGTTCCAGTCCCTCCACTGAAAGTCTTGCCTGGTCACAGGAGATGGCCAGTTCAGGCTACCTATCCACTATTTCTAGGAGTCTTAGCTGGGGTCAACCTTGTAAATTCCTGGGTGTTTCCTTCCAACCCCTTGCTCTTAAAAGGACTTCCGTTCTTTGTTCAGACTAGAAGCTTATCTGTGAGCCAACACTCCTTATTCTCTGTACAAAGAATAGCATTCCCTTCATTGTGATTCTCAATTCTGTTATTGAGTCCATTATTCTGTGAGGAAGACAGAACACAGTTGGAATTAGAAATTACTACCTCTGCTGCACTTTCCCATGGACTGAGATATGCCTCCCTGTTATCTTCCATTTCTTGGCTTTCCTAACCTGTTTTACTGATGTCGTGTGACTGGGCTGGAGGAGCAAGGCAGGCTCTCAGTGGTGCACTTATCCATCTAGTGCTATTATAATTGTGAATTCTCCCCATTTGGAATACCATCAAGAAGCAAGAGAAGTGTTACACATACTCAACACATCTCTTCCTGCAATTCATTTAGCAGCACTTGAACATGCATTGGCCCCAGATGAACTACGCCAAAATTATATCATTCCATTGTATGATCTGAGTCAGTTCCAAATCTAGTTAAAGCCATTTTCCCAATGTGCACATGGGTTTAGCTCAACTCCACAGTAGCTTGTTTCTCAGTTTCCAGAAAAGCTGAGGTTTTGTTGTTAGATTTATTTGTTCTATGTGTATGAGTGTCTTACATGTATGTCTGTGCACCACCACATGGGTGCCTGGTGCCCATGGAAGTCAGAGGAGCAAGCGTCCTTAAACTGAAGTTATTGACAGTTGTGAGAAGTATGGGAGTGCTGGGAACTGAACCCAGGTCCTCTACAAGAACAAGTTTTCTCAACTGCTGAGCCTCTAGCTCCAGAGATGTGTAGTTTTGACAATATGGTTATAAAATCCCCAGCAATCCCTGACTAGAGTGTCCCGATCTTGCTTTCTTTTGCAGGGGGGTATCTAGGTCCAGTCTGCACTGAAATCAGTGAGTAAGCCTCAGTGCTGCTATCACAGACCTCAGGGAGAGGTTCTGCTTCCTCTCAGTTCTTCTCCTATTTGTACACAGTGCATCCAAAGGCTAGCAAGGGATTCCTCTACAGAATGTCTCCATTTTTTAGCCCTTTTGTGGCCTGACAACAAGACAGGCTTTTTCTCATGCAAAAATAATCACTATATCTTTGGGTTCCTCCTGCACAGAGGCCATGCCCACAGAACCTTTAAGTGGTGTCATTTTCTTCTTTATCCCAAGGTACTTTTTCCTAGTCCTGTATCCAGGACTAGGAAGTTTGTTTCCCCAAAGCTAAGTACTTTTCTAGGGGCCATCTCCAGGTCACAAGAGATTTTATTATTCCTTCTAGTCTGGTGGTGCCAACTTAAAAAAAAAAAACATTGCATCAGGCCCTGTATGGCTGTCTTGTCCTTTTTGTTTGTTTTTTGAGGCAGGGCTTCTCTGTGTAGCCCTGGCTGTCCTGGAACTCACTCTGTAGCCCAGGCTGGCCTTGAACTCAGAGATCTGCCTGCCTCTGCCTCTTGAGTGCTGGGGTTAAAGGCGTGCGCCACCACCTCCTGGCTTTTCTTGTCCTTTGATACCACATGTTCGCTATTACAAACCCAGGTTGGATCTGTAATGGTGAAATGAGAGTAAGGTCACCACAGTGGTGGGGAGAAGGATCGTCGTTCTCTGAGGCAAGGCAGGGGCTATACATGGAAAATGTGGTCCTCTCCAATTTTAGACTCCTGTCTCTCCAGCTAAGTTGAGGGTAATGGACTTTGAATGAATAAATGTTCCTTTATACTTCACTCCCCCCACTACTCTTTAGTCCCTCCTACAAGATATTAGAGTCAAGAACGCATGAGTGTCTCCATGAATATGTAACCACAGTGATCTTGGGCTCTGAGCACTACGCAACTATGTTCTTTCTGTCAAGCAATGAGCTTGGAAGCCATGCATAGTGACATATGCCTGTAATTCTACTCGGGAAACTAAAGCCGAAGATTGTGAGTTGAAGAACAGCTGGGTTACACAGCAAGACTTACCGAAAAGAAAAATATAAGCCTTGAGTACAGCTCCCTTCTTTAGCAGGGGCTAGGAGCCTGCAGAGATTCCCTCTTCCACTTCCTGCAGTTCCTGGGCAGCTCAGGGGTGGGGGAGGCAGCAAAGGCAGATGAGCTGCTGTCTGTGTTGAGGGGATTGGTTGTGTCAAGTGTGGATGCCTTGGGCTCTCCTGATGTGGCTGGTTGCTGGTCCCTCATCCCCCTCCATCTCTCCCTGTGCAGAGTCAGAGGGTTAGGGCAGCAGAGGGAAGGGGAAGGGCCAGCAGCACTACCACCCCTGCCGCCTTTGAGGACCACTACCTACTCAGCCAGGGAGTCCACGGCTGACTGAGAGCTGAGGCTAGCGTGCAGTGTTGAGTCTGAGGCCTGTAATCCTACCTTGGGAAAGTACTCCATATTCTTCCCTGCCCTCAGTCACTCTGTGACTCCAGTGCTAGAGCCTACTTTTTCCTTTCTCAGAGATGGAAGGACAGTAGGCAGGAGTCTCTGCCGTGGCACTCTGATATTCTTTCATATAAGCAAAGTCTTAAATTGTAGGTGTTTGAAGTGGGGCTCCTTATGAAGCTCAGACTGGCCTCAAACCTATATACCACATATCTATCTAACTTTATTTAATCCAAGTCGTGGTTGAATAGCATCCTTCCTAAATATGAACTGATGAGAGGCCTGTGAGGTGCATGGAACAAAACCATTTCCCCTCGCTTTCCTGACTCTCCTGAGAGGCTGTGCAGGAGATACTTGTTTCTCTCCTGGTTCTGATAAGGTGTGGAGCATCTGGCATTACCTTCTTCAGAACTGTAATGAAGAACACTGGGTAGCTGAAGTATGGAATTGCCTCCTCCGTCCTGGGGTATGCCACGGTTTGTGTTGTCACAATGTGACCTCCTTTGTGGTGATGTCATTCTTCTTAATGTATGAGACAAGAGCTGTAGGGAATCGGCATGTTTTATTATGCTGCCATTTATTGTCCGTATAAATAATAAACAGCTTGAATCTGAAATGGCTTATTGTTCTGAAGATAAACATATATTATTGTGTTCTGTCTTCAGCACAGTAATTTTAGCAGTATTCCCCACAGACCTTAGAAATGTCCCCCAAACAGCCCAGTCACAAACTGGCCCCTCAGCTAGCTCCCCTCTAGATCTTTTGTCTGGAACCACTCACTTCCCTGGAAGGACTCAGTGCCCGTCCATTGTTCCAGCCTCTCCCGAGGCCTCACAGGCACGGCCTGGAATTTAGTAGTAATTCTGTGCTCAGCAGCTCCTCGCACTCTCCACATCCACACCTCTCTTTTGCTTTCTTTCTGTCCCACTCTGATACATAGCTCTATGGAATATATCCCTATTCGGAATGCATTCTGCCTTTTCTATATCTCAGCCAGGTTGCTGCAGAGAAAGGAAGAAAACAGCTAAGCAAATTCTTGACTACTGAGTCTGAAAAGCCTTGATCCTCAGTGGGCATTCCCCCATACAGCCAGACATTTTTCCTTGAAGATTGGATTAACTAACTTTCTTCAGTTTAAGAAGGGAGATATAGATTTAAACCACATTTTAGCAAAGAAGCCAAGAACCATTTAGATTTAGAAAAACGATAGGAAGTAGAAGCATAAACTAAAATAATTTAATCCTTACTAATTTTCAGCATATCAAAACTGCGTGCACACACACATATATATGGAGAGAGAAACAGAGACAGACAGAGAGAGAGAGAGAGAGAGAGAGAGAGAGAGAGAGAGAGAGAGAGAGAGAGAGAGAGAGAGCAGGAAGTCTTAACTACAAAAAATGTTTATGTGTCACTATGGATTCTGAAGAGAGAAACGATAACCTTGGTGAAACCTAGGCTGAGATGTCAAGCTCACATATTGGTCTGAAAATCAGAAAAGAGAATAAAATACAGCCTCTCCCCACTTTGCCCCCCCCCCAAGTATCTGGCAAGGTTCCAAAATCCTGTTGCATCGTATTTTACAAGAGTAAAGAATTGTCTGTGTAGGATTTAGGCAAATAGACCTATTCGTATTTCCTGTAGTTGAGAGCACCATATAGACAATGGCATATTTCCTAGGAAAGGAAACTGGTCCATGATTGGAAAACAAAGATACATGAGAGACTAGCATAAAAAGCGACCAAAAGCCACAGAAGAAGAACATATCTCAATGATGGAGTATTGGTAGATAAAGAACTTGAAATATTAGATCCCCAACTCCACACTTCTGCTCCCAGTTTTAAATATGAACAGCAGAGGGTCAAAAGGGGAAGGGGTCATCAAGTAAATAATATTAAGTATCCACCACCGAATGTGATAGTGAAAGAAAACATAAACATGAGAAACAAAGTGCATCTTCTACCTTTAAAGTGGTGGGTCTGATTCTGTACTGTTAATGCAGGTAAGTTTAGAAATGGTGTTGATATAGGTAAGTTTGCAAATGGTTGTAAATGGAAAAGCCCAAACATTTCTATTTTCTTTTTTTTCAACAAAAATATTTATTTTACATCTCAATCACAGTTTTCCTCCCTCCCTCCTCCCCTCTTCCCCTCTGTCTCCCACCCACTCCTTTTCCTCTGTTTCTGTTCAGAAACAGGCAGGCCTCCCATGGATATCAACAAAACATGGCCTGTAAAGTTGGAGTAGGACTCAGCAACTTCCCTTGTGTTAAGACTGGGCATGGCAACTCAGTATGAGGAATAGGTCTCCCCCCCCCCCAAAAAAAATAAAAACCAGAAAAAGGGTCAGTGACAGCCCATGCTCCCATGTTAGGAGTTCCACAAAAACACCAAGCTACAACTGTCACATATAAGTAAAGGGCTTCAATTGGTCCTATGCTTGCCCACTGGTTGTTGGTTCAGACTCTGAGAGTTCCTATGAGCCAGGTTAGTTAGTTCTGTGGGTTTTCTTGTAATGTCCTTGACCCCTCTGGCTCACACAATCCTTCCTCTCCCTCTTCTGCAGGATTCCTTGAATTCAGCCTAATGTTTGACTGCGGGTCTCTGCATCTGTTTCTATCAGTTGTTGTGTGATGCCTCTCTGATGACAATTGGGCTACACACCACTCCATGAGTAGAGCAGAATATTGTTAGACATCACTGTGTTGATATTTTTTCGATCATGTTTGGTTCTACCCTAGGTCTCCATGCCATCAAGCCTCTGGGTCTTGGCGTTCCAGGCAGTGTCAGGGGTGAAGCCCAAATATTTCTAAGTTGAATAATCATATCTGCCCGAGAGTAAACTAACTCTTCCAGCCACCTGGTGGCAGTATACTCTGTTCAGTGTTGAGGGGGTGTAAGGTTTCTGTCCATTTGCCATGTTGTTTCATGGTCCTCTGTATGTGGGTGTTTCTCCATATCCTGTCCTCTCTGACTAGAACCATCCTTGAAGAATCATGTCCATCAAATGAAAATGAGGCACTTTTTGTTACCCCGTCTATGGTGTCTCACCTTTAGCATATGTAGAATTTCTCCCTTGTATTCCATTAGTATTGATGTCTTAGTGTCATCCACATCAAATATTCCCTTCACTTCTTCCATATCTGCCCTCTCAAATATGGTTAGCTCATCAAGAGCAAGAATCTAAGTTCAACTAATCCTGAGGTTTCCAAATTAGAAAGCAGAGGCCAGACAGATTGTGAAAGCTCAGGGATTGTTCAAGAACATGTTTTTAGGTTTATGTAAAGAAAATTCAATGTCTTTATTATAAAGATGTAATTATATGTTTATACTTCACCCATCAAGGTTAATTCAATTCTTTTATTTTTTCCTGCTATTTGTCTCTGTTTTGACATAACAGAATGTAAATGTCTAAAATAAATGCATGTTTCTACTTCCTTGTGGCAGTAATTTGGCCCTTATATTTCTATAATTCCTCCCAAAGTGGAACATGTTGTCATCATTGGCAACATTCTTCATCCCATTCAGTAACATGAAGCTTAAATTACATCTTGTTTAGTACAAATGTGACTTGATATTTTTTGGCTTTTCATGTTAAACATTCTAATCACCTGTGAATTTAGAGACCTTAGCAGACTATGGAACTTGGCTACACTTATGTAGCTAGGGAACAGAGAAGGAATATCAATTCCAGAGCCCATTCCCTCACTATTTCTTCAGGTCTCCTCAACTGCACATCTCCAATGATGGACCTTAAGTTTTCCAAAATGCCTCATTTGGTGAAACCACTAGGCTTGAAGTAGTAAATGGTAGCTGATATAAATATAGGCTTCGTCCACCCTCCCCAAGTCCTCCTAGATGGTAGCCTGTCATCTTCACCTCTATGCAGTGGTGCTTCGAGTGAATGAGAAAGGAGGACTCAATAGGCACAAAAGATAAGGAAAGGAAGCTGGGCAGTGGTGGTGCACACCGTTAATCCCAGCCCTCGGGAAGCAGAGGAAGGCAGATCTCCATGGGTTCAAGGCCAGCCTGGTCTACAGAGTGAGATTCACATTAGGCTGTAAAGCTACAGAGAAACCCTAAAAAAAAAAAAAAAGACAAGGAATGGGAGTGTGGAGCACAGGGAGTCTTAACACATAGATAGATTAGAGCAGGGAGCATGGTGGGTGACAGAAATAACAATACACTAGACATTTCTAAGCTAGAGACAGAGACCCACATCAGAGCACTGGACTGACCTCCCAAGGTCCCAATGAGGAGCAGAAGGAGGGAGAGCATGAGCAAGGAAGTCAGGACCTCAAGGGGTGTACCCACCCACTGAGACAGTGGGGCTGATCTAGTGGGAGCTCACCAAAGCAAGCTGGACTGGGACTGATGGAGCATGTGATCAAACCAGACTCTCTGAACATATCAGACAAGGAGGACTGACTGAGAAGCAGAGGACAATGGCACTGGGTTTTGATCCTACTGCACGTACTGGCTTTGTGGGAGCCTAGTCTGTTTGGATGCTCACCTTCCTAGACCTGGATGGAGGGGAGAGGACCTTGGACTTCCCACAGGGCAGGGAACCCTGACTGCTCTTTGGACTGGAGAGGGAGGGAGAAGGGGATGGGGGGAGGGAATGGGGGGAGGAGATGGGGGAGGAGATGGGGGAGGGGATGGGGGAGGGGGAGGGAAATAGAAGGAGGTGGAAATTTTTAAGTAAAAATAAAAAATAAAAAAGGAAAGACAATTTTGAAATTTTCATCATGAAGAAACGACAAATGAATGATGTAAATACTAAGAATTATAGGGTGTGTGCATACTGAAACACTAGATGATATCCTGTTAAGAAGTACAGCTGTTTTGTTTTGATGTCTAGGTTTTTATAAAGTTAGAGATACAGATGGCAAGAGGAATAGTGTGTAAGATGGCGAGAATTTGAACCCTGATCACTGCTTGTTGCCTCCTGCATAGTGGACCATGAAGTCAGCCATGATGCCTGAGCTGGAGAAGGCAGAGTGGTCTTGCAGTGTTGGGGAGAAGATGAGATGAGGAGGTGATGGAGACGGTGAGAAGAGTAGGGGATGGAGACAGTGAGAAGAGGAGGGGATGTAGATGCTGAGATGAGGAGGGGATGGAGATGGTGAGATGAGGAGGAAATGGAGATGCTAAGATGAAGAGGGGATGAAGATGCTGAGATGTGGAGGGGTTGTAGATGCTAAGATGAGGAGGGGATGGAGATTATCATATGAGGAGAAGATGGAGATTATCAGATGAGGAGGGGTGGAGATGCTGAGATGAGGAGGGGATGGAGATGCTGAGATGAGGAGGGATGGAGATGGTGACATGAGGAGGGGATGGAGATGCTGAGATCTGGAGTGGATATAGATAGGAAGGAGTTTACCAGGTACTCAGGGTGGAGTTGCAGATGATGAGTAGTCAAGGATGTAGAGGAATCCCACCCAGGGCAGCAGTGAGCCTGAGCAAATCATTGCTCCTGTGCTCTGCGGGACTGGCTCAGGTAGTGGTAGAGAAAGGTGCTTGGTGGCCTGGAACCTTTCAGCAGGGTAGGGTTGTGCTTGGAAGGAGGAAAGGCAGGAAAGGCCACGGGAACTGACTTCCCAGTCATTGGCCAACCACACCAGCAAGCCCAGGGTGGGGAAAGGGTGAGGTCTTGGGTCAGGGCTGCTGCCCTGCTCAACTGTAACACCGGAGCTCCCCTCTCTCCAGGGGTGTTCAGGCTCAGAGTTGACACACTTCCTGTGCAGGAAAGGGCCTCATGATGGGGAACAAGTGTTCAGAAGCCAACCACAGCAAGAAAGCCAAGGACAACAGGACAGTCTGGGAGCTACAGAAAGCATGGAAGGCTGAATACTCAGCAATGCCTTGCCTGCTTCTGAGCTGGCTAATGAAGGACACAGCTAGGGGCATCCATTCAGGCCCTGCTTCAAGTCCTCCAGTTCTGTGTCCCTGTGGCCTGCTTACAGGATTCCCAAGGAATGAAGTCACTCACCTTGTCCCTGATGACTGGCTCTCACAGGTACCTTGTAAAGCTCAGAGGGACATTTCCTGTAGCCCAGACCATGACCCTGACCCGAGTGACTATTTACCAAAGAACTCTGCATGTCCCGGGTCCAGGTACCTGCACGTCTCCAATGATGTCCTCCATGACCACATCATAGTGGACTGTGAAGTCAGCCATGATGCCTGAGCTGGAGAAGGCAGACTGGTCTTGCAGTGTTGGGGAGAAGGTGATGAGGACACAGGTCTCCGCCCTCTATATCCTGGTAGATGGGGACAAGTCACCCTCACCTGCATGGGCGTTGAGGTGGCATGGAGGGCTCAGTGAAGAGAAAGGCCATAGATGGGAACAGTGAGAGGGACAATGTATGGGGAGTGTGGAGAGGCCATCCCTCGCTCCCGCAGCTGCTCCAATTGCCTAGCATGCCCTTCCAGCTCCCCATTGCCACTCTGTCACAAGCCCTGAGGCCAGTTCCTGTCCTTCCCACTCATCACACCCTGCCCGCCAGACCCAGCCCTCCCTCAGGTCCAGCACTGGAGGTGGAGGGCCTGTCCTTCACTCATCACCTCCATGCCTCACTTCGCATCCAACCCAAGTTCTGTCTCTGGAGGACTCTCTTGTCCCCAGCTCCACCAGGATCTTAGTGTCCTCCTCTAGAGGGACAGTGTAGTGGGTGGGGAGGACAGAGACAGACACAGTGGCAGGGCTGGGCTCCTCTCCTGTCCTTCCTGCTGTGAGACAGGGTAGGCTCACAGGGATCTCCTCTGGGACACAATGGCCTGACTCTTCTTCCTCTTCTGCCCTTGCCACCCAGAATCACCATGTGAATGAGCCCTGTAGGGTCTCCTGAAATCACTCATACCTCTTGTTTCTAGATGTTTGCTGAACCAACTGCAACATCAATGCTTCTGGAATTTTCTTTCAAGACAAGTGTCCCTTTAGAAATATTTCCTTTTCTCCAGAAAATGGAGACTTTGGACTTCTGCTCCCCCTCCTTCCTGCTACAGCTGTCAGGAAGCTTAGGGTCAAACCGAGCCCCAATGCTCTGAGAAGCCAAGCCAGCTCACATACATTCCCTAGTCTTCCTTCCTTCCAGGGCTCTTTGTTTTGTTTTATCCTTATAGAATAGTTTCTACCCTTAGCTTTTACATTTTAATAAGAAGGGTCCAAGGTGTTGGATTTATATCTCAGGGCTTAAGAATATTTGTTCATGGTATTGCTTCTGGAAAAGATGAAAGAGCAATAATTTGACATATTTTACCACTTGAATGAAGCCCCCAAAGGTCACAATTAATGGAACAACAGGTTTGAAGATCTCAGTTATTAGAAAGCAGATGAGAAGTATCCTCAAAAATGAGCAACAGATGAGGTAAGTTCAAATAATTAAGCATTTATTTCCTCATTAACTTTGTTCCAGGATAAAGATAAATTATACTCACAGTAATATATGGTATCAGCACCCAAATGTCATCTAATCCAAAAATAAAAGAGTATTTGACAGATAATGAAGAGAAGTATCAGTCAGTGAGAACTGAACCAGAACTGACATGGTATATTTAACACTCAAGTACACCTCCTATAATTCAGAAGCAAAAATAGTCATACTGTAAATCTTAATGGGCTAGGGATTTGAATGGACATTTATTTAGAGAGACATAGAAATGACCCACAAATATGTGAAGAGATGCTCAAAATCACCACAGAGCAATACAAATCAAAACCACAATGAAATATTGCTTCATATTTGTTGGGATAGCCATTACCCCAAATTGCTGCAGACCTTCAGAAACTGGAATCCTAGTTGTACCCTTTTTGGTGGGGATACAATATTGTATGGAATTCTCCTCTTTGTTTGCTTGGCATGTGAATTCCTTCTGTCTATATGTTGCTTTTATTGGTTAATGAATAAAGAAACTGTCTTGGCCTGATAGGATAGAATTTAGGTAAGGAGGGCTGGACTGAATCCTGGGAGAAAGAAGGGCTGAGTCAGAGAGAGTCATGGAGCTGCCAGCAGAGATAGACGTGCTGAAACTTTGCTGGTAGGCCACGACCTCATGGTGATATACAGATTAATAGAAATGGGTTAAATTGAGATGTAAGTTAATTGGTGAGTTAGCCAATAAGAAGCTAGAGCTAATGGGCCAAGCAATGTTTTAATTAATACATTTTCTGTGTGGTTATTTCCGTTCTAGGTGGCCGGAATGAACAAGCAGTTCCTTGCAACATTTCCTCACTGCATACACAGTTGACCAGCCCTTCACACTCCTGCTGCCACCTAGAGCTGCTTTCATAGCCCTGATGGCCTGTAAGTCAAAAGAAACCCTTCATCCTTTAAGTTGCTTTGGACAAGTATACTTTCACAGCAAGCAGAAAAGTACTCACAACTAAAGGGAGATATGTACCAACCTAGGGGAAATACTACGACTATTGTGCTAAATTAAATTATTCAGGGGGGCCACCACATGTGGCAGAGACCGAGGTGGCAGTAACTGAGAGCATAATCCTGATTCCCAGCACTCCCCTTCCATGACACCCTCCATTTGGGTTACCCAAGTCCTTTGCTATTTGCCAGATACACTAGCATCTCAGCTGGTCTCCCTCCTTCTGGAACTCTCCTTATACCAGACCCTCTTGCTATCAGGGGTTCTATCGTCACCACACATGTTGTAGGCCTAGGTAGGCTCCAGTACTCTCAATCTCTGCCACCCTTCATTTGGGTGGCCAAGTCCCTTGACTGCTATCCAAGGACACCTACCTCTGGGCTCTTCATCCTCCCTCCAGGACTCACCTTATCACAGCCTAATCTCCACCATGGACCTTCCAGCCATCACACATGACCTAGCGTCCTAGTGCCCTGCTAGTTGCTCAGATGGAACTCTCCAGTTCCCTATCCAGTGTTGAGACCCAGAATCAGTCTACAATGCCAGGAGAAACTTATTCCAGGGCTTCTTGACCAAATTACTGATGACATCAGGCTGTAGCAGAGAAACAGGTCAGAATAGCAGCTGTATCCCCAATTACCAGAAAGAAGTACAATTTTCAACCACACTATTTATTAGTCTCATCCTAAACACCTCTGCCAAAAGAACAAAGATGACTTTAACGGAAAGGAAATAAAAAGTCAAGCACCAAACTAACTTGAAAGCACAAATTCCAATACATAAATTTAAAACACACACACACACACAACCAAAGAAATATATCACCTTCCAAAAATGCAAATCCCATGGTAATGATCCCTAATCTTAATGAATTCAAAAGCATGAACATAACCATAGTCAAAAAAAGACAAAGAGATTAATGAAATAAGGAAGTCAATCTAAGATTGATCCCAGCACACTGATAGTGATTTCAGTAATCCTGTCTCAACAGTAGATAGGTAATCCAGAAATATGCAGACACCCTAGAATTAAAATGCATCACAAATAAAGTGAACTTAACAGTTATCTATAGAAAATTTCACCCAAGTATTGAAGTGCTTCTCACTAGCCCATGGACCTGTCTCCAAAATAGACCAAATATTTAGAACATAAAGCAACAAATATAGGAAAATTGTAATCACATCTTCCATTCTAACTGATCACAATTGAATAGAGCTGAATTTTAACAGCAACAAGATCTACAGAGAGAAGACAAACTCATGCAAACTAAACAACACACTACTGAATAATAACTGGGTCAATAATCAAATCAAGAATTTTATAAGAATTGAAAGAATGAAAATTCAACATACCAAAATCACAATGAAAACACTGCCATAAACTTTTGATTCAAGGATCTTAGATAAATAAACAAATAAATAATGCACCCGAGGCCTTGGAAAAATAAGAGAAAACAATGCTCCCCAAAGTAGATAGGAACAGATAACCAAAATAAAGGTTGAAATTAATTTAAAAAAAGTACAAGGAATCAATTGGATAGAGTTCATTCTTTGAAAATATTAACAAGTTTGTCAAACCTTTAACCAAATTAGTCAAAAGAAAGAGGAAGAGGATCCAAATTTATAATATTAAAGACAAAAGGAGTGGTATCGCAACAGACACTGTAGAAATTAAAAGAGTCGCAAGGACACACTTTAAAATCTATACTCTGCCAAACCAAACTGGAAAATATAAAAGAAATTGATAAACTTCTAGATTTATATGGCCAATCAAAGCTAAATCAAGATGAAATAAATAATTTGAATAGGCCTATAACACCCAATGTAATAAAAGAAGTAATTTAAAAGCTTCTAATAAAAACAAGTCACAGGGCCAGATAGATCCAGCACAGAATTCTACCAGACCTTCAGAGAACTAGCACTAATACTCTGTAAATTATTCCACAAAATAGAAAAAATATAACGTTTCTACTTTATTTTTATGAAGCCAGTTTCACCCTGATACCAAAACAAGACAAAGACCCAACACAAAAGAGAAATTATGGGTCAGTATCTCTGATAAAAATGAATGAAAATGTTCCTTTTTTATTTTATTGATATTGTTGAGCTCTACATTTTTCTCTCCCTGCCTCTCCCCTCCCCTTCAACCCTTCCCCAAGGTCCCCATGCTCCCAATTTGAGAGGAGATCTTGTCTTTTTCTACTTCCCATGTTGATTAGATCTCTTAGGGTCTTTATTGTTGTCTAGGTTCTCTGGGATTGTGATTTATAGGTTGGTTTGCTTTATGTTTAAAAACCACTTATGAGTGAGTGCGTGTGATAATTGTCTTTCTGGGTCTGGGTTACCTCACTCAAAATGATGTTTTCTAGCTCCATCCATTTGCCTGCAAAGTTCAAGATGTTGGGTTTTTTTTGTTGTTGGTTTTTTTTGGGAGGGGGATGTGTTGTACTCCGTTGTGTAAATGTACCACATTTTTCTTATCCATTCTTCAGTCAAAGGGCATTTAGATTGTTTCCAGGTTTTGGCTATGACAAACAAAGCTACTATTAACATAGTTGAGTACATATCATTGTGGCACGATTGAGCATCCTTTGGATATATACCCAAAAGTGGTATTACTGGGTCTTGAGGAAGGTGGTTTCCTAATTTTCTGGGAAATCGCCGCACTGACATCCAAAGGGGCTGTACCAGCTTGTACTCCCACCAGTAATGCAAGAGTGTTTCCTTTACCCCACAACCCCTTCTTAATAAATTACTTGCAAACCCAATTCAAAAACACATGAGAAAATAATTAATCATGATTGCCTTAGCTACTGTTCTATTACTGTGAACAGACACCATAACCAAAGGAACTTATAGAAGAAAGCACTGAATTGGGGCCTTGCTTACATTTCAGAGAATCAATCCATGACCATCATGGAGGGAAGCACGAGACATGGCAATGCTGCAGTAGTCAAGAGCTTACATCCTCATCCTCAAACTCAAGTATGAGAGAAAGACTGGGGATGGCCTGGACTTTTGAATCCTCAAAGCCTATACTCATTGACGTACTTGCTCCAACAAGGCCACACATACTACAATGGAGACACACCTCCTAATCCTTCCCAAACAGTTCCATTAACTGGGAACCAATTATTTAAACATATGAGCCTATGAGGGTCATTCTCATTCAGACCACTATGATGATCAATGTCACCCCTGAGGTGACAGGGGATGGGTGGGTTCGGGGATATAGTGGGCCTTGTAGCTTACAGGATCTGATCAATGGGGGTTGTTGAAGCAGCCTACCTGTAGGAAGCTTGCCTGCTGGCTGACTAGAGAAGCTGAGGCAGGTGGGAGAGGGGCCCAGGTTTTTACCCTGGTATGGAGGGACTAGAGAGTGGGGTGCCCAGCTGGATGACTGACCACTTGCCTCTTGGTCTGCTGTGTGCCTAAAACTTTACTTAAGGAATAACTTTTATAAGATTAAGACACACACACACATACTCTCTCACACACACAGACACACATACATTCTAAATTTTTGTCATGATATTAATGGTCATATAGAGTACTAATTCTAGAAAAAGGTTTCTTCTACCTTCCTGTACATGATTTCTAGTTAGAGTCTCCATCAGTTTTCTGCAGAAAACCATAAGCATGTTTTACGGCAACTTTGAAGTCTGCACAATGATGATTCCTCCAGGACAGTGATAATGCCACTAAGCTGAAAAATATGACCTAAAGATGAGTTTTTGGACAACAAATTGCTCAGAACAGTTTTGAAATAGCTAGCTGAGATGATCCAGCCTCACAGTCCCCTCTAGCCAGGATTTGAGACAAGCCTTGTACCTTCCCATTACGTAGAGAGTGGACAACAAATGATACAGCTACCTCTCAAAGGACCTAAAAATTAACCGAAATTTTCCTTTTTAGGATCCCATAAAGATACCATCACTCCCAGACAGCAGGAAGTAAATTTAAGTATATGATGCCCACATTTCCCAAGAGGTGGGGTGGGTAGTTTTTGTCATTCATTGGGTTATGAATATTTGTCATCGTTTCGAGGGACTGGTTACAAGTTGTTATTGATTATGGGGAGGAACGTTGAACAAAGGAAATTAGATTCAAGGTTCTTGTTTTGAAAAGAACAAAGGGGGGATATAGATATGATAGAATAAAAGCACATCATTGAATCGATTCTGAATAGGAAAAGGTGGATATAGATGTGATAAGATAAAAAGTTAGATTATTGAGTCTACTTTTTAAAAAGCAACTACTAGTTCTAAATGTTTTACATTGAATTGTATGTTTGTATATTATATACAAATTTTGTATACTGAAACAAATTTGAGATTACTTTTGTTAGAACATACTGTACGTATATTTCTATTCTTGTTCAAGGTATTGTACCTATACAATTCATTTAACAATGGAATACAAATTTCTAGCCCTTGAAAATTTTTGTTACAAACTGTTTAGGATAATAAGAAAATGCAGTGGTCAATAGTTAATCACCTATTATAATTGAACGTGTAGTCACATCACGTATGTTTTCAAGGTCAAACAAAGATATGTTTTTTTGGAATTCTCTTGGTTGCACTTCCTCCTTACTTAGTTAATGTTATTTCCTTCTTGGTTCTCTGAGGGAGTTTAAGATCAGATTGTTATAGTTTTCCTTGTTTACCAGACACAGAAAGCAAGTTATGATAAAAAGCAAATTAGATAAAATACTTTGGACTCACCAAGATAGGATAGATATGGAATATTTTCTCTGAATTTCTCAAATGCAAATGGACTAGACATTGTTCATGCATTTATTGCCTGTATATATTGTATATAGTTATTGTACTTATTGTATATAGTTTTTCTTATATTAGTTATAAGCTTCTTTTTTATTTTAGACAAAAGAGAAATATAGTGGTATATTATTTGTATTTTAATAAATAAAGCTTGCTTGAAGATCAGAGCGATATAGATATAAATAATTAGCATTGCTATAAATCTTGATTTATTCATACAAGTTTAAGGTCAATTTTGTTATATGTATATGTATTTTTGATCTTGATTAAGGTATTGTGATTGTGTAGCTCATTTAAAAATGTAATGTATAATTAGGAAATATAGGTTATTAATGGATAATCATTGACAATAGTCAAGCTTATACTCATGTTAGTTAGATTTTTTTAGATTTATAGAGATATATTTCAGTTAGATAGGCATTCTTCATATCTTTCAAAGACTACAGAATATGGCATTTAAAATGTTTAATAACTTAGGACTTTTCATGACAATGAGATATGTCTGCTCCTGGCAGCACCAATCTACTTCCAGAGGAAGATGGGCATTGAAGAGGCTCCTTATGGAGTTTGCTAGCCATTTGGGCAAGAAACTGCTCTTGCCTGGACTGTTGCATAAACTGGACACGAAGAACCCACAGAGAGAGGAATGCTGAAATTACCTAAAGGTGAGATGGTTCTTTGGGGTGCCTGCTTCATGAAAGAGTCTACGAGACATTCTGCAGGATACAAAGAAAAGTGACTGAACTGTCCTTAAAATTTCCTGCTTCAGGACTGGTTCAACATATGAAAATCTATCAATGTAATACATCATATAAATAAACTGAAAGAAAAAAACCATATGATCATTTCATTAGATGCTGAAAAAGCATTTGACAAAATTCAACATCCCTTTATGATAAAAGTATTAGAGAGATTAGGGATACAAGGGTCATATCTAAATATAATAAAAGCTATATACAGCAAGCCGACAACTAACATCAAATTAAATGGAGAGAAACTCAAAGCCATCCCACTAAACTCAGGAACACGACAAGGCTGTCCACTCTCGCCATACCTCTTCAATATAGTGCTTGAAGTTCTAGCAATAGCAATAAGACAACATAAGGGGATCAAGGGGATTCGAATTGGAAAGGAAGAAGTTAAACTTTCGTTATTTGCAGATGATATGATAGTGTACATAAGCGACCCCAAAACTCCACCAAAGAACTTTTACAGCTGATAAACACCTTTGTAGTAATGTAGCAGGATACAAGACCAACTCCAAAAAATCAGTCGCCCTCTTATACACAAAGGATATGGAAGCAGAGAGGGAAATCAGAGAAGCTTCACCTTTCACGATAGCCACAAACAGCATAAAATATCGTGCAGTATCTCTAACCAAGGAAGTGAAAGATCTATTTGACAAGAACTTTAAGGCAATGAAGAAAGAAACTGAGAAGAATACCAGAAAATGGAAGGATCTCCCTTGCTCCTGGATTGGGAGAATCAACATAGTAAAAATGGCAATTCTACCAAAGGCAATTTATAGATTCAATGCAATCCCCATCAAGGTCCCATCAAAATTCTTCACAGATCTTGAGAGGACAACAATCAACTTTATATGGAAAAACAAAAAACCCAGGATAGCCAAAACAATCCTATACAATAAAGGAACGTCTGGAGGCATTACCATCCCTGACTTCAAACTCTATTACAGAGCTACAGTGATGAAAACAGCTTGGTATTGGTATAAAAACAGAGAAGTCGACCAATGGAATCGAATAGAAGACCCAGACTTTAACCCACAAACCTATGATCACCTCATTTTCGATAAAGGAGCTAAAAGTATACAATGGAAGAAAGAAAGCATCTTCAACAAATGGTGCTGGCACAACTGGATGTCAACCTGTAGAAGAATGAAAATAGACCCATATCTATCACCATGCACAAAACTCAAGTCCAAATGGATTAAAGACCTCAATAGCAGTATGAACACACTGAACCTGAAAGAAGAGAAAGTGGGAAGTACCCTATAACAGATGGGCACAGGAGATCGCTTCCTATGTATAACCCCAGCAGCACAGACATTAAGGGCAACATTGAATAAATGGGACCTACTAAAACTGAGAAGCTTCTGTAAAGCAAAGGACACTGTCACTCAGACAAAAAGGCAACCTACTGACTGGGAGAAGATCTTCACCAACCCCGCAACAGACAAAGGTCTGATCTCCAAAATATATAGAGAACTCAAGAAACTAGACCTTAAAATGCTAATTAACCCAATTAAAAAATGGGGCACTGATCTGAACAGAGAATTCTCAACAGAAGAAGTTCAAATGGCCAAAAGACACTTAAGGTCATGCTCAACCTCCTTAGCGATCAGGGAAATGCAAATCAAAACAACTTTGAGATATCATCTTACACCTGTCAGAATGGCTAAAATCAAAAACTCCAATGATAGCCTTTGCTGGAGAGGCTGTGGAGGAAGGGGTACCCTCATCCATTGCTGGTGGGAATGCAATCTTGTGCAACCACTTTGGAAATCGGTGTTTCGGTTTCTCAGGAAATTCGGGATCAACCTACCCCTGGACCCAGCAATACCACTCTTGGGAATATACCCAAGAGATGCCCTATCATATGACAAGAGCATTTGTTCAACTATGTTCATAGCAGCATTGTTTGTAATAGCCAGAACCTGGAAACAACCTAGATGCCCTTCAATGGAAGAATGGATGAAGAAAGTGTGGAATATATACACATTAGAGTACTACTCAGCAGTAAAAAACAATGACTTCTCGAATTTTGCATGCAAATGGATGGAAATAGAAAACACTATACTGAGTGAGGTAACCCAGACCCAACAAGATGAACATGGTATGTACTCACTCATAATTGGTTTCTAGCCATAAATTGGGGTCACGGAGTCTATAATTGGTGAACCTAAAGAAGCTAAGTAAGAAGATGAACCCAAGGAAAAACATATAGTTATCCTCTTGGCTATGGGAAGTAGGCAAAATTGCCAGGGAGAAAATTGGGATCTTGGGGTGGGGTGGGATGGAGGTAAGGGGAGAGGGGGAGAGAAAAGTGAGAAGGGGAGGATAGGGGGAACTGGGGGAAAAAGGATGATTGGGATAAAGGAAGGTTGGATAGGGGAGCACGGAAGCCCAATTTTTAGTTAAGGGAGCCACCTTAGGGTTGGCAAGAGACTTGAACCTAGAGTGGCTCCCAGTAGCCCAAGGCGATGTCCCCAGTTAGTTCCCTGGACAGCTGAGGATAGGGAACCTGAAATGACCCTATCCTATAACAATACTGATGAATATTTGCATATCACCATGAAACATTCATCTGGTGATGGATGGAGATAGAGACAGAGACCCACACTGTAGCACTGGACTGAGCTTCCAAGGTCCCAATGAGGAGCAGAAGGAGGGAGAACATGAGTAAAGAAGTCAGGACCACGAGGGGTGCAGCCACCCACTGAGACAGTGGGGCTGATCTATTGGGAGCTCACCAAGGCCAGCTGGACTGTGACTGAAAAAGCATGGGATAAAACCGGACTCTCTGAACATGGCGAACAATGAGGGCTGATGAGAAGCCAAGGACGATGGCACGGGGTTTTGATCCTACTTAATGTTCTGGCTTTGTGGAAGCCTAGCCAGTTTGGATGTTCACCTTCCTAGATATGGACGGAGGGGGGAGGACCTTGGACTTTCCACAGGGCAGGGAACCCTGACTGCTCTTTGGACTGGAGAGGGTGGGGGAGAGGAGTGGGGGGAGGGGGATAAGGGTGGGAGGAGGGGGAGGGAAATGGAAGGCTGGGAGGAGGCGGAAACTTTTTTTTTCCTTTTTTTCAATAAAAAATAAATAAATAAATAAACCGTAATAAAAAAATACTTATACAGCAAAAAAACAAAAAGTCCTGCTTCATGGAAATGTCTGCTGGTTACTATGGGCCTGTAGGCTGAAGATGGATGCCCCAATGGTACAGAAGAACTTTGGGTGACTGTCCAGGAAGCAAGATGCCTCTGTCATTTCTAGAGTTTTGGAAGTTGCTTATTTCTTGTTTAGGTAATATTATATCCTTCTGGAGTCTTTGATGGAGTTGAAGAATAGATAGTTATAGTTTTCCTTAGTTATGATAAAATATAAAGCTGATATAAATATTGTAATTGTAATTCTTGCTTGATACCTGTTATATGTAATTTTACTATGTTAAAGCCTTTCATTTTGTTTAAACAGAAAAGGAGAAATGATGTAGGAGGTCCTTCTGTATTTGTGCTGCTTTCCATTTGTTGATTAAAGAAACTGCCTTGGCCTAATTGATAGGGCAGATCTCAGGAAGACGGGAAAGACAGAAAGGAATTCTGGGAAGAAGGGCAGAGTGGCAGATGCCAAGAATCTCCAGCCTGAGATAAATGTAGGTTAGAATCTTGCCGGTAAGCCACAGTCATGTGGTGATACACAGATTTAATAGAAATGGGTTAATCAAGATGTGAGAGTTAGCCAATAAGAGGATAGAGATAATGGGCCAGGCAGTAATTTAATTAACACAATTTCTGTATGATTATTTTGGATGTAAGCTAGCTGGGTGGGATGGAACAAAGGTGCCCCATGCTCTCCATACTACATCAGAGGGCAAATCAGTCATACTAGTCAGCCACACAGGCCATGGAGTGGTGGCATACACCTTTAATCTCAGGACTTGTAAGACAGAGGCAGATGGATCTCTGTCAGTTCAAGGCTATCTTGGGATATACAAAATTGAATCTGTCTAAAAGAGAACCAGAGCTCATACAAAGGCACTTCCCGCACTTGGGATCACATGCATTCAATCCCAGCACTAGGAAGGTGGAGACAAGCATGATATGGCTGGGCAGAGAAAGGAATATAAAGGGGAAGAGACAGGAACTCAGTGGAGTTTGGAGTCTGAGGTTGGTGGAGAGCATTGCAGGATCTCCAGTTGTTTTTCTGAGCCATGGTAGAGGTAAGATCTCTCTAGTGGCTTGGCTACATTGCTTTTCTGATCTTCAGTTTGAACACCAATATGTCTCTCTGGGTTTTTATTAGTCATGCTACATTATTCTATACATGAAAGACCCCAAAGAGTCCAGAAATCTCCTACACCAATAAACACATTCAGAGAAATAGTAGGATACAAAATGAACTCACATTAATCTGCAGCCTTCCTAAAGACAAAAGATAAGCATACTGTGAAAGAAATCAGGAAAACAATGTCATTCACAATAGCTCTCACCCTTCGAAAAATCTTCCAGTAAGTGTAAGCAAGTAAGTCAAAGACTTGTATAATGAAACGTTTAGGACTCAGAAGAAGCAAAAATGAAGCTACCAAAAGTCAGAAAGCCCTCCCATGACCATGGATTGTCAGGATAACACTGTGAAAATGTTCATCCTGAACCTGGACCAGAGCAGACCCAAGACAGCAAACTCAATAGGAGCAGGTACAGGGGAGCAACCTCTGAGTAAGTGGCCAGAGTCAGAGGTCAGAGACCACTGCTGGTCTGGGCATGAATCTGGGACTTTTGAGAGAGTCGACCTGAGCCAGGACCCCTGTGAGTCTTGGCATGAGTCTAGGACCTCCGAGGGAGTAGGCAGGAACCAAAGATCTCTGCAGGTCCAGGCATGAGTCTGGGACCTCTGAGGGAGTAGGCGTGAGCCAGGACATCTGTGGGTCTGGGCCTCAGTCTGGGACATCAAAGGGAGTAGGTAGGAACCAGAGATCTCTGCAGGTCCATTCATAAGTCTGGGATCTCTGAGGGAGTAGGCCTGGGCCAGGTCCTTTGCAGGTCGGGGCACACATGAAGCGTACAGGACACCAAATAGGCTGGATCAAAAAAAAAGTTCACTGGTCACATAATACTCAAAACACTAAACATACAGAATAAAGGAAGAATATTAAGAAATGCAAAGGAAAAGGCCAAGTAACATATAAAGGGAGACCTATCAGAATAATCATCAATGGGCCAATGAAAATAATCACACAACATACCCAAATGTATGGTACACAATGAAAGTAGTGGCAAGAGGAAAGTTCATAGCAATAAATGCCTACATAAAGAAGCTGGAAAAATTCCACAATAGTGAATTAACAGAACATTTGTATACATTAGAACAAAAAGAAGCAAACTCACCCAAGAGAACTATACAGCAGGAAATAATCAAATTGAGAGCTGAAATAAACAAAATAAAAACAAAGAAAACAATACAAAGAATCAATGAGACAAAGAGTTGGTTCTTGGAGAAAATCAACAAAATAGACAAACCTTTACCCAAACTAACCAAACAGCAGAGAAAGAATATCCAAATTAACAAAATCAGAAATGAAAGGGGGGACATAACAACAGACACAGAGGAAATACAGAGAATCATAAGGTCATATTTCAAAAACCTGTACTCCACAAAATTGGAAAACTTAAAGGAAATGGACAACTTTCTGGATAAATATCACTTAACAAAATTAAATCAACACAAGATAAGCAAACTAAACAGACCTATAACTGCTGAAGAAATAGAAACAGTCATCAAAAGTCTCCCAACGAAAAAAATAAATAAAAAAGCCAGGACCAGATGATTTCAGCTCAGAATTCTATAAGATTTTCAAAGAAGAACTAATACCAATACTCCTCAAATTGTTCCACACAATAGAAATAGAAGGAATATTGACTAACTCTTTTTATGAGGCTACAACTACCCTTATACCCACACCACAGAAAGACATTACTAAGAAAGAGAATCACAGACAAGTCTCACTCATGAATATTGATCCAAAAATACTAAATAAAATGCTGGCAAATCGAATCCAAGAACACATCAGAACCATCATCCACCATGATCAAGTCAGCTCCATCCCAGAGATGCAGGGATGGTACAACATATGAAAATCTGTCAACATAATCAACCATATAAACAAACTGAAAAATAAAAACCACATGATCATCTTATTGGTACTGAAAAAGCTTTCAACAAAATACAACATTCCCTTCATGATAAAGGTTTTGAAGAGAGCAGGGATAGAAGAAACATACCTAAACATAATTAAGGCAATATACATCAAGCCAACAGCCAACACCAAACAAAATGTAGAGAATCTCCCAGTGATCCCACTGAAATCAAGAACAAGACAAGGTTGTCCACTCTCTCCATATCTATTCAATATAGTTCTTGAGGTCCAGGCTAGAGCGATAAAACAACAAAAGAAGATGAAGGAGGTACAAATCAGAAAAAAATGAAGTGAAATTATCACTATTTGCTGATGATATGATAGTTTACATAGGCAACCCCAAAAATTCTACCAAGGAACTTCTACAACTCATAAACACTTTCAGTAATGTATCAGGATAAGAAGATTAACTAAAAAAAAATCAGTGGCCCTCCTGTACACAGATGATAAATGGGCTGAGAAAGAAAATACAGAAGCATAACCCTTAACAATAGCCACAAATAGCATAAAATATCTTGGAGTAACTCTATCCAAACAATTGGAAGACTTGTATGACAAGAACTTTAAACCTTTGAAGAAAGAAATTGAAGAAGACACTAGAAAATGGGAAGATTTTCCATGCTCTTGTGTAGATAAAATTAACATAGTAAAAATGACAATCTTACCAAAAGCAATCTACAGATTCAATGCAATTCCCATCAAAGCCCAACAAAATTCTTCACAGACCTCGAAAGAACACTACTCAACTTCATATGGAAAAGCAAAAAATCCAGGACAGCCAAAACAATTCTGTACAATAAAGAATTTCTGGAGGCATCACAATCCCTGACTTCAAACTCTACTACAGAGCTACAGTACTGAAATCAGCCTGGTACTGGCATAAAAACAGAGAAGCAGACCAATGGAACAGAACTGAAGACCCGAATATTAAACCACACATCTTCAAATACCTGATTTTTGACAAAGAAGCAAAATATATCAAATGGAAAAAAGAAAACATATATAACAAGTGTTGCTGGCATAATTGGGTATCAACATGTTGAAAAATGAAAATAGACCCCATATCTATCACCATGCACAAAACTCAAGTCCAAATGGATCAAAGACCCCAACATAAAGCCAGTCACACTGAACCTCATACAAGAGAAAATGGAAAGTACACTTGAGGGCTTTTGCACAGGAGACCACTTCCTAAATATAACTCCTGTAGCGCAGACACTGAGAGAAACAATTAATAAATAGGACCTCCTGAAACTGAAAAGCTCCTGTAAAGCAAAGGACATGGTCAATAAGACAAAACAGCAGCCTGCAGAATGGGAAAAGATTTTCACCAACCCCACATTGAACAGAGAGAGGTCTGATCTCCAAAATATACAAAGTATTTAAGAAACTGATCATCAAAAGAACAAATAATCCAATAAAAAAATGGAGTACAGCTGTATGCAGAGAACTCTCAACAGAGGAATCTAAAATGGCTGAAAGACACTTAAGGAAATGTTCAACATCCTTAGTCATCAGAGAGATGCAAATCAAAACAATTCTGAGATTCCATCTTACACCTGTAAGAATGGCCAAGATCAAAAACACTGATGACTTATGCTGGAGAGGTTGTGGGGAAAGGGAACACTTCTGCATTGTTGGTGGGAATGCAAGCTGGCACAGCCTTTTTGGATGCCGGTGTGGTGATTTCTCAGAAAATTAGGAAACAACCTTCCTCAAGACCCAGTAATACCACTTTTGGGTATATATCCAAAGGATGCTCAACCGTACCCCAAGGACATGTGCTCAACTATGTTCATAGCAGCATTGTTTGTTATAGCCAGAACCTGGAAACAACCTAAATGTCCCTCATCTGAAGTATGTATAAGGAAAATGTGGTACATTCGCACAATGGGGTACCATACAGCAGAAAAAAAATGACATCTTGAAATGTGCAGACTAATGGATGGAGCTAGAAAACATCATTTTGAGTAGAGGTAACCCAGACACAGAAAGACAATTAACACATGTACTCACTCATAAGTGGTTTTACACATAAAAGAAAGAAATCCAGCCTATAAATCATAATCCTAGAGAACCTAGACAACAATGAAGACCCTAAGAGAGACATACATGGATCTAATCTACATGTGAAGTAGAAAAAGACAAGATCTCCTAAGTAAACTGGGAGCATGGGGACTTTGGGAGAGGGTTGAAGGGGTGGGGAGAGGCAGGTAGGGGAGCAGAGAAAAATGAATAGCTCAATAAAATCAATATAAAAAGAAAAATAGTCTATCATTTATCCTATTTTTTGAGTCTAAAGTTTTATATCTAATTTATCTTTTATCATAACTAAGCAAAACTATAACTATCTGTCTTCAACTCCATCAAAGACCACAGAAGGATATAATATTACCCAAGTAAACAGGAAATGCATTTTATGCAATTTCCAACATTCTAGAAATGACGAGCACATCTTGCTGCCTGACTAGTAACCCAAAGTTGTTTTGTAAGTTTGGGACATTCACCTTCAGCCTTTAGGCCCATAATATCTGCAGACTTTTCAGGGTATCAGTAAATCTGAAGATCTTTTCTGACTTATACTGGCAAATTTCATCAGTTGTTTTCTTCGATGTCCTGCGGAATGTCTAACAGTTTCTTCTGTGAAGGGGGAACCCGAAAGGACCATCCTGTCTTTTAGAAAGTTCAGCAGTCACTTTTCTGTGTGTCCTGCATGTCCAGTTTATATCGCATACCATCAAGCAGTCTAGGTTAGAGCAGTTTCTTGCTCAAATGGCAAGCCTTGTCACATAAACGCAAATTCCATAACAAGTGTCTTTGATGCCCATCAACCTCTCTGAAGTAATTGGTGCTGCCAAAAGCAGACATGTCTCATTGTTGAGAAAAGTGTAATTTCTTAAAACACTTTAAATGCCATATTCTGTAGGTCTTTGAAGTGCTGAAGATTATCTGTCTAACTGTAATTATCTCTGTATATCTAGAAAACTTAACTAACTTAACTAAAAGTTTATATGTGGCTATCTATTAATACATAATTTTAAATTATACATTGCATTTTAAATGAGCTGTATAAATATAATACCTTAAACTGGAGTAGAAATATACATATAACAATATTGACTTTAAATTTGTATCAATAGACCAAAATTCTTGCCAATGTAGTATTCATTTCTATATCACATCTTTTTTTTTCTTTAGAAAGATACTGACTGTGACCATTAACCATTTATAATCAACCTCCTTGAGTCCCTAGATATAACCTGGCCTCTGGTAAAGCCAAAGTCTTTATCTGAAGTTGTAGATGAGAATATGGAGCCCAGGAGACAGGGTGCAGTGTTGGGTTGAGTTATTGAGCGGGCTTTAATGAATGGTAGCGGGCAGTGTTTTACCTGAGGTCCCTAGGAACAGCCTGGCCTCTGGGGCTCTACAGCTGATGGGATTGTAAGCTAGGGTATGGAGCCTAGGAGAGTGGGTGCTGTTGGGAGATGTTGGACAGGCTTTAAGGAATGTTAGCAGATGGTAGGTGGTGTCTTACCTTGGGTCCCTAGATCCGATGTGGCATCCAGTGTGGCTAATCTTCTTCTAATGTTGTGAGCAGGAATATGGAGCCCAGGGGAGAAGGTACAGTCTGGGGTTTTGGGACGGACTTTAAGGAGTGTTAGAGGGCAGTGTGCTGTGTCTTACCTGGGGTGCCTAGGAACAGCCTGGTCTCTAGGAAAGCTTCCAGGGCTGTGGATGAAAGGAACGACCTCAGGAAATGCCCTGGAGATCAGGGTCTGGGGTGTAGCCCAGCTCAGCTGGGAGGCAGGTCACTCACCTTTTCTTCCAACTGCTATGAAGTGTACCTGGGCCTTTGGAGTTTGCCAGAGCTGTGAGGAAGAGGTGGCCACAGGGAGGATGATGATGAGGGAGGGCTGGGTGGCAGACTGGGTCTTGGGGGAACAAAACACAGAGGGTGGTGACAGTCCATCTGGCAGGTGGGACATGCACCCACTTTTCAACTGGTCTACTTTCCTTTTTTTGAGTGGAGAAATATTTATTATCTGAAACGGATAAAGAGAACATGCAAATTATATTCAATACATGTACTACACAAAGAAAGGATTCAGAATTTTATTTCTGGGGAAACTAGACATATTCATACAGGAAAGCAATTACAGGGTTTTAATGAGACCATCTGTGTAAAGCATTTGCCCAGGACCTAGTTCACAGAAAGCACATGCTAAGTAGATGCTCGGATTGTGTTCTGCTATCTTTCTTTGGCTACAGCCAAATGCTTTGCAGATATTGTTGCTTGTTTTTCCGAGTGATCCTTTCGGATGTCTTTTCCTTTGTAGACAGAAATGCAATTTACACCAGCTCTAAGAACAAAAAATTAATAACAAAGGCAAAATCTGTACCCCATTCTGTGCTGTCTCTTTCCAATATGCCATGATCCATGGGGCCAACGTACAGATAGCTTTGAATCTCAAATGGCTTTCTTATTGTGCCAGCATAACTTCTATGAAACACCTATATTGTCTTCCAAGTAAATGGATAATGTTATGTATGGTTCCAATATTAGGCTGGGATAAATTTTACCTACAAATTTTTAAATTGGTAAATCTTCATTACCTGGAGTAATTTAAGCATTTTAATGCCCTATTCACGTTGTGTATTATAAATCTTGATTTCCCATGATAGAACCCAAATCTTATATTTCCTGTTCAAGGTACACAATAGAATAGTCGAAACACTACTGTTGTCTTGGTGTCTGTGTCCTTCCAAAATTCATCTGTTGAAATAGTTCCTCACAAGTCTCAGAACTGACAGGAAGAAGTGGACACAGGCTCCTACCCTAAGATGGGAAGTTTTCTCGAGTTGACATCTCTTGCAAAGGAAAAATTAGTTTTCTCAAATGGAGCCTCACTGGGCACATAAATCACACTTAAGGCAGGCTCCATATCTAGTAGTAGAAGGCCAACACTAAATGAACCCGAAGGTATTTTTATAGACTTTTTGTTTCATATTTCTTTGTTTGGGCAATTTTATCTTACTGATCATTTGCTTGCATATTACGTTTTCCTATTTTGTATTCTTGTGGACTCTGTATGTGTGTTTCTTGTGCTTTCTCTTTGTGTGTTATTATTTGTGGTTTTTGTTTTACTTGCCTCTGTTTTCTAAAGAAAGAAAAAGAAGGGGTGTCAAGTTTGGTGAATGGGGATGTCCAAAAGATCTGGAAGGAGATTGAAGAGGGGAAACCATGATCAAAATATAGTGTATAAAAAATATTTTTCAACCAGAAAAAAAGAAATATTTCCCCTTGAGGTAATGTTCTTAGGAGCTGGGGCCTGTGGAAAGGTCTTTGATCAATGAGCATAGTAGTGGGTGTTTGAGATTCTGTCTTTACATAGTCTAGTGGTTTTCCTTTACCCTTCCAACACAAGAAGTCACAGTGAGCCAGAAACCAAGCTCCCATCCGGTACAAAATTCATCAGAATTTTGATCTTGGACTTTCTAGACTCCAAAAGTATGAGAAATTAAATTCTGTTGTTTATCATACATCATCCTGAATATTAATGCAATGACCTCATCAATGACTCTCTTTTTCTATATTGAACAACCAAACACTGTAAAGATGTAAATCCGTTAGTCAGAAGACAAAGAAAAGGAATGATTTCTTCCTATCACAGATAACCAGGGCAGTTTCCTGGGTGTATGAGCCACACATTTGCACAGGTCTGGCTCCAGACTTAGAAATGCCTCCTAGTGCTTTACAGCATTACCGTTGGCGGTCTTGACATTATCTATGATTTTAAAGAAGGAATATTCCAGTTTTCATTTTGAGCTAGATCCTCAGAATTTCCAGGTGCTTTGTGATAATGAATAAGCCATTGGCCCCATTACCTGTTGTTGAGAATAAAGTTTAAAAAGATGTAAATCCACCTCCACTCAAATTAAAATACAGATCATGGGACAGGAGAGGAGGGGATGGGAGGAGAGGAGGGATGGGAAACCACAGTTGGTATGTAAAATAAATGAAAAAAGTTATATATATATATATATATATATATATATATAAACACAGATCATACCTGACTTAATGTGGCTAAACATTCGACTTTTCTGCTTGCAATTGGTGAAAAGTGATATGCGTTCAGAAGATACTTTTGGTCAGAAAAGAGAAGGGAGAGAATGAGAACTACAAATCATACAAGACATCTTAAAATACTATAAAACTCTTCAAATTGAGTCATATACTACTTAAGAAAACAAAGCCTTGTGCTACTGACACATGTGACAAAAAGCAAAACATAGACTAGCAAGTTCAGAGAAAGATGCAAGCACATATAGAAATTTAGTGCACATACAAACAAGTTACTTCTGCACAACTGTTTTTGTAAATAATATTCAGACTGAATGTGTTGGGGGGAAAACAAATCTAGATCCATCTTCCACACCATGCAGAAGGATTGACCTAGTATTATGGTTGGTTTTAATGTCAGCTTGCCACAAATTAGCATCACCTGAGTTGGGAGCTGCACCTAAAGAGTGGTTTTGATTATGTGGGAAGCCCCGAACCCCAGATTAAGGGCAGCACCTTCTGGCAGGAGGCCAGATAAAAAGGTTATTCTGATGGAAGTTTATGTCCATCTTTTGCTCGTTTGGCACTCTGTCTTGCCTCTGAGTTGATGTGTCTGGTTGCTGCCACTGCCGATTCCATCAATGACAATAGAATCATTGATTTCGAGCTTTCATCATGAAATAGGGACCAGCAACTTTCCAGGAACTTCCCAGGTTCCTGGCGGCAGATTGGTACTACTGTGGCATCCCATCTTGTGGACTGATGACTATCTTAGGTCATCTCCTCCCCAGCCCCCAACTGTTGGATGATATTTGATCACACTTTGAACCCTGAATTTGCATTTGCATTAATTAAATAAAATTAACCTTGGCTTAGGAGGTTAACAACTAGTTTCAGAAAGTAATCATGAAGCTCAGAGGGCATTTGGAAGGGAGAGAGAGAGAGAGAGAGAGAGAGAGAGAGAGAGAGAGAGAGAGAGAGAGAGAGAGAGACATCACAAGGGAAAGATTTGGAGTGACGAGGATTTTTTTGTTTGGTAGAATAGAAACATGCTCTCTTGGGGAGAGGCCAGTAAGAAGAGAGGATTAGCTAGGTTCTACTTAAACTCTCTGAGCTAGCAAATTTTCAGCCCAGTCTTTGAATCTCGAGTTTTATTTGTAAATAGAATGATAGAGATTTAGTTAAAGCTACCTTTAGCAGCAGCAGCAGCACCAGTGCCTGCAGAAACCGAAAGCAGTAGATGAAGGCACAACCACTGTGCCAAAGTTAAAACAACACCCAGTGAGAGAGAGCTGTTCAGTTATGCCCATAGGACAGTCTGATGGAGGCAATTCCTTAATTGAAATTCCCTCTTCTCAGGTGACCCTAGTTTGTATCAAGTGGAAAACTAACTGGCACAAGAATAAATCCCAAACAGATCTGAGATCTAAGTGTGAATAGAAACCACATATCTTGGACTAGGAAGATGGCACAAGCAGATAAAGCCTGGCACCAAGTTTGATGACATGATTTTGATCCCCAGGACCCACATGATGGAAGGAGGAACTGTTTTCCCGAATTTGCCTTCTTGCCCTGAGACCTGAGCACAACTGGCACCATGTCAGAGGCACCATTCTGACCTGAGAACCCAGCATGTAGGCTCCAACATCTGCCAAAACAGGAGCAAAGACCTAATCCATCAAAGACCTATTCCACAGTTCAGGATCCAGGAAAGACCCGAAATGCAATAACTTCACATTGCTTTATTGCTTCTGTAGTTTTGCATCTTGCTAACTGTTCTTGCTAACCAAAGTGTGTCAACTATGATGTGGGTTTTGTGCATAAAAGACAGTGAAGCTCAGGGCTGCATGATTTGGGGCAAGATCCCCATGAAGCTGCTCATTCTGCTCATCAGCAATATAGACTTTCTATTAGGCTTTAAAGAGTGTCCTTGTGTTCTCTGGTGAAATTACCTTGAAATATTCTCCACTCGTGCTGTTCTCTCTCTCTCTCTCTCTCTCTCTCTCTCTCTCTCTCTCTCTCTCTCTCTCTCTCTCTCTCTCTCTCTCTCTCTCTCTCTCTCTCTGTGTGTGTGTTTCAAAAAGAGAAAATCAGACAGCATGGTGGTTTGGATGAGAATGACCTCCCACAGGCTCATACATTTGAATACTTGGTCACCAGGGAGTGGCACTATTTGAAAGGTGTGGTCTTGTTGGGAGAAGGGTGTCACTGGAGGAGAGCTTTGAGGTTTTCAAAAGTCCAAACCAGGCCTAACTCTCTTTCTTCCTCCTGCCTGCAGATCCTAATGTAGCACTCTCAGCCATTGCTCCAGTGTCTGCCTGCATGCCTCCTGGCTCCTACCATGAGGACAGTGAACTAATCTTCTGAAACTATAAGACAGCCTCAACTAAATGATTTATTTTCTAAGAGTTGACTTGGTCATGGTGTCTATTCACAGCACTAGAACGCTGACTAAGACAGACAAGCAGACAGACAGACACACACACACACACACACACACACACGCACATGAACAGAGAGAGAGAAGAGAGTTCTCTGGTATTTCATTTTGTTAGGACTGTGAGCTTATTAAATCAGGACCTTCCAATGATTGGTACCATTTAGCCTTATTTACTTCTTTTGAGGTTCCATCTTCATTATAGCCACACGAGGCTTTCTTTGTTGGGGGACACAAACAATTTTCACTTGATTATTTGCTTATGTGCAAGTAGGTTCATGTTCTGCTGGAGTATCTATCACATAAACAATGCTGTGCCCTCAGTACATTTTCAAGAGGAACACATTTGTACCATTAGTAACGTTGATTGTTTTGTTAGTATGTCTGCCTCCTTTCTCCCTTCTAACCGTTCTGCCAGTCTCAACTGTGTAAGTATGTTTTGTGAAGTTGTTTGAACATATAAAATCTTGGTGATCATCAACCTTTTATCTAATTATTTTAGTATCCATTGATGATCCGTTCATTTAAAGTCATGGTATGTTCCAAACAGTAATTTTCTAATTTCATTATTAGCCTACATTTATTAATCAACAGTTTACTAAAGCAAAAAAGCTTTCCCTTAGCCTCTATGGCCTCACTTGTTTAGTTTGTCAGCATAGTTCCATAGATTTCTGTTTTATTTTATGCTCCTACCTTTCACTTAATTCCCTGGCGTATGTATGCATTTATGTTTGTAACTGTGAGTCTATCTGGAAATACATGTAAATATGGATGCTTAAAAGAAATGCCACACTATCTCAGAATTCAGAATAATAGAGGGTTATTTATTTAGGAGTAGACTCACACATTGCAGAAGGCAATGGTGAATAGAATTGAAAAGATTGAGGAATTTCTAAATTCTGATGAAGAAGAGCAAAGGGTAGAAAGGCAAATTTAAACTACATCTATGGGTAAATCTCTCCGGAACAATTTCCACAAAGCTCTACCTACAGCTCTACCTGCCTTTCCAGTAATAACAACAGAGAAGGTGATTGGTTCCAGAAACCCTAGGGTCATCAAGGAGGATACATGGGAGCCTGTCCGTATGAATGATCTCAAGGAAATAAAACAGGCTGTCATGACTTTTGGGATGCAAGCCTCTTTTGTTAAAGAGATGCTAAGATCTTGGGCCACAACAAGCAGAGCAACCCCCTCAGACTGGCTCCAGCTGAGCTCTGCGGTACTTGAGAGTGGACCGCAATTGAAATGGAAATGCTTATTCAGGCAAGAGGCTAGACTTTTAGAACAGCAGGAAAAAGCAAAGGGAATTGACATTTCCCTAGATAAAATTCTAGGTGAAAGGCTCTTTTCCGACCCTCAGGAACAAGCTAATTTGGATGAAAACACACTCTCCATGTGTACTACAGCAGCCTTAAGGGCTTGGGACAGGGTACAAGACCCAGGACAGAGGATGTAATCGTTTGTCAGAGTTAAACAGGGCCAGAAGAGGGCATCACATTTCTCTGAAACTGGAGTTACAGATGATTGTAAGAAGCCATATAGATACTGGGAACTGAGCCCAGGTCCTCTGTAAGAGCAGCCAGTGCTCTTAGCCAAGCTGTCTCACCATTCCTGGAACAGGAACTTTTTTTTTAAGATTTATTTTTATTTATTATGTGTACAGTATTCTCAGCATTCTGTCTACGTGTATGCCTGCAGGCCAGAAGAGGGCACCAAATTTCATTACAGATGGTTGTGAGCCACCATGTGGTTGCTGGGAATTGAACTAAGGACCTCCTGAAGAGCAGTCAGTACTCTTAACCTCTGAGCCATCTCTCCAGCCCCCTCTGCCTCCTTCAGCAAATCCTACCGGTGTGCGCCACCACAAATCAATATTCTCTGCTGGAACGGAGAACAGCAACCGAATCCCGCAGCTGGAAAAGAGGCTGGAAGCACGCTTTACATTGGCATAAATAGTATGAGGCCACAACCAAGTGGGTGGGTAACTTAAAGGCTACTGGTTGTAGGTTTTACTACGTCACCTCCCTCTTTTGTTAAAATAAGAGCACTCTAAGCCTAATACAAAAGTATATGCAATAAGAACAAATATATTCAATAATTATCCTATCCTAAATAGTTTAAGTCTTGTATAATAAATAACTTAGGATAAATAAATAAATAAATAAATAAATAAATAAATAAATAAATGAATGACTTGGCCAAATCATGAGAGGAAAGTAACTACAACTATCTAGTCTCCAAACTCATTGAAGATCTGAGAAGGGAAATATTACTTGAGTAAGAAGGAAGTGTAATCAAACAACTTCCAAAATTTGCAACAAATGACAGAGACAACTGGCTACCTGGGCAATCACCCAAAGTCTCATTTGCAACGTCGAAGCAACCAACTTTGGCTAAGGCCTAGGATAACTGACAGACGATTTTCAGAGGCAGGAAATTTTTCAAAATCGTCTTACCCTGTCTTGGCAAGATTTGACAGTCCTGTTTATCCATTTCTGGATACCATGTACCTTGTCAGTGATTGAAGCATGGGCAGTTCCTTGCCCAAAGGCCAATTTTGCCAAGAAGAAAACAAGCTCCAAGGCGAGTATCTTTGGTGCTCAACATTCTGTCAGGAATATATAGGTGCTGCCAGGAGCAATTGTGTGTCATGTAAACAGACCCCTAAGTTATTTAAGCGTCATATTCTACAGTTCTTTGAAGTGGTTGAACATTACTTATCTATGCAGAATACAATCTCTATGTATTTAAAGAACATGATTAGTCTAAATATAAGTATGACAAACATAGATGACTATTGATTTATAAATCTTAATACCTATATAACTTAAAGACTAAGACTTCATATTGAAAGATTACACAATAAACAACTGTGCAACGAATGAGGACCATGACCTCAAAATGTAAATAATGTATAAGTATCTCGATCAGAGGTAGAAATGTACATTGGAATATGATAAATATATTCTAAAATTGTATCAATATACAAAATATCTTAAGCAGAGGTAGAAGCATCCATACATACAATATAACAAGAGTAACTTTTCCTAGGTATACAAATATTGTGGACAAAAATAGGAACATATTCAATATAATTTAAGTTTGTATCAATATACAAGAATCTACACCAACGTAAATTGCCTATAAATAATAACTCACAAGTATTCACCCTATTACTCACTATTATTATTATTATCCCATTCAATCCCCCCACCTTTTGTAAGGAGATCCTTGAGCCTACATAATTTCCCTCCAAGCCCCAACCCCATACCAATTATAATCAACCACTAAATGATGTCCCTAACCCTGAGGACAAACTTTGTTGCGAGAGGGGACATCGTCTTCTAGAATTACTTCCAGCTGTCAGGGGGGCGATGTTCTTTCTATGGGATCCTGTGAAAGTAAAATGATGGTTAAGTTCCAAGATTACTGTCTGGAATAATTGCAAATAGTCTCCGAGTATTTGGTAGGGGTTTTCTGAGGTTCCTATCTGGAGTCCTGGCCAGAATGTTGTAAAAAAAAAAAAAAGGTATACCATTTCAGCTAGCCAAGTTGGAACCATCTTGAGCAACTGGTACTCAAAACAAGTCTTATAATAGCGCTATCAGCATCATGACGCCATATCAACCAGGTGGAGTCATTGCTGTGGGGCCTCAACTTCTTTCTGGAAACTTCAAAGATTACTGCAGGAACATTCATTGTTCATTGTGGAAAACTTAAACATTATTTATATATACATATACAGACATATATATTCAAGAAAAGAAACAATAGAGAGAAAAATAGGTATGAAAAAAAGTAAAATTTTTTCTAAATTCTTTTTTCTTTTTGTCCCATATCATGGCTCCTGACATGAGGCAGAAACTCTGAATTTTTATTTAACAACAGTGTCAGTGTACAACTCCAAAGCCATCTCTATATATTCGTGTGTGTGTGTGTTTAAATGTATGTGTATCATTTACCTGAACCTCATAAGTCGAATTCCTTTTTCTCGATGATCTTTAGTGGATAGTTATTTTTTCATTTATCAGCATTCAAACATCAAGGGTCACTTGAATTTTTGAAAATGTGTATTTTTTCTGTAAAGATAAGAGCAGAGCCCTACCCCAACCCCATATGCTTTCCTTACTGCTTGTATGGTTGTCACTGTTGTGAATGAGCTGTCATTTCTCTTTCTCAAGAGCTTTCTCTTTTTCAAGACAAATCTTTATTAATTTTGATGGTATCCATAGTTTTTCTTCTCCTGTGGAAACAATAGCAAAACCCCTTACCCAACGTAGCACATCTCCTGACTTCCATTGTGAGGCCAACACATCCTAGAAATACACTGGCTATTTAATTCAGAAGACTTTTCTATTATCCATTGTCTCTCTGCTGCTCTTGTCCCTTTATTGTTAGTGTTAAGAAAATCCAAGGTTAATAAAGCATTATGTAATCTATTTCTGGGGGTATTTTCCATCCCTTTCTGTTTGTTTAACATATTTTTTATACTTCGATTTGATCTTACTTTGACTGCCTGTCCTGTAGGATTGTGTGGTATACCTGTAATATGCTTTAGATTATAATAAGTAAAAATCTGTTTCATTTTCTTAGAGACATGTGCTGGACTTTATTTGTGCAGGTATACCAATGATGGCTATAACATCTAATAAATGTGTGATAACTGAATCAGTCTTTTCTGAGCTTAAAGCAGTTGCCCACTGAAAACATGAATAAATGTCAGTGGTGTGGTGTACATATTTTAATTTTCCAAATTCTGCAAAGTGGAACACATCCATCTGCCAGATTTTATTCCTTTGAGTATCCTTTGGGTTAGTCCCTGCAGGCAATGATGTTTGGTTTTAGAAAGAGCAAATATGACATTTCTCTATAATCCCCTTAGCTTGTTGCATGTAATAGAAAACTCTTTCTTTAAACCTTTACTATTGATTGACATCATGTCTTTTATGAAATATTGAGGCCTGAAACATGCTTCCAATCAATAATTGATCAATTTCTGCATTACCTGTGCTAGAGAACCTGGCAGACCTATATGGGATCGGATGTGTGTTATGTATGTAGGACAAAGCCTATTCCTGATTATGTCTTGCACCTTGGGTAAATAATGAAGTCAGTTCTGTATCATCTGGTATAAATTCAGCAGTTTCAATATGAAAGACAACTTTCTGAATATTGTGAATCAGTAACTATATTGAGAGGTTCTTTAAAATCCCTTAGCACCATGAGAATAACATATAATTCTGCTTTCTGGACAGAATTATAATTCTGCTTTCTAGACAGAATTATAAGGGCTTTGTTCCACCTTACTTAATTCTTCTGATTTGTAACCTGCCTTCCCTGATTTATTTGCATCGGTATAAAATGTCTAGGCTCCAGTTAATGGAGCATCACGAACAGTTTGGGGAAGAATCCAAGAAGTTCTCATTATAAGGATAAGTCTATTGCTTTGGGATAATTGTTATTAATTTCTCAAAAAAATCAGCACAAGCTCTTTGCCATGGTTCATTGTCTTCCCATAACTTTTTTATTTCATCAATAGTGAAGGCACTATAATATCTGCTGTGTCTATACCTGCTTGTTGATGAAGTCTCAATTTATCTTTTATAATTAATTCAGAGACTTTTCTACATAAGTTTTTAATTTTTTCCTTGATCTATGTGAGAAAAAGGACCATTCTAAGATAATATCGTCCCTCTGCATTAAAATTCCTATAGGAGAAATTCTGGAAGGGGTATATCTTGCTCAGCCTAGATGTAGTGGGGAGGGCCTTAGACCTTCCACGAAGTGAAGTGCCTTACTCTCTCTTAGGATTAGAGGAAGATGGGGTAGAAGGGTGTGAAAAGGGAAAGGGAGGAGGGGAAGGAGTGGGAATTTGGATTGGGATATTTTTTTTAAAAATATAATATAAAAGAAAATAAAAAATGAAACAAGACAAGAAAAAATTCTGGAACGCAACATGACTAGAATACAATTAAGATTTGGATTCACCCTATCCACATATGCCTCCTATAATTTCTCCTCAACAATTGTCAATTTCTTTTCTAATTCAGCTGTTAATTCTCTGGGACTATTCAAGGCTTTATCACCATCTAAGGTTTTGTTTAAATGAATTATTAGATCTGGTGTTATCCCAACAGCTGGTTGTAGACTGGAAATGTCTCCTAACACTCTTTGAAAGTCATTAAGAGTCTGCAACCAGTTTCTCCCAATTTGTGCCTTTTGTGTTATAATTTTCTGTAAACCTATTTTATAACCTAGGTAACTGACAGAATCTCCTCTTTGTATTTTTTTTCAGGAGCAATTTATAATCTCTATTTAGGCAAAACTTTCTTTACTTCTCTGAACATTCTTTCTAAAGTATCTATGTTTGAATCAGATAGCAAAATGCCATCCATGTAGTGGTAAATTATAGACTTAGGAAATTGCTTACATATTTTCAATGGCCGACTTACAATGTATTGGCACAGAGTGGGGCTATTGAGCATTCCATGTGGGAGGATACTTCATTGATATCTCATAGCAGGCTGAGAATTGTTATAAGTAAGCAATTATATATATAATTATTATAAGTGAAGGCAATGTTTTCTCTGTCCTTTTCTTGTAAAGGTATATTTAAGAAACAATCTATAAAATCAATAAGTATAAGAGGCCATTCTTTGTGTAATAGAGAAGGCAGAGGAATTCCAAATTGTAGAGGGCCCATAGGTTAAATAACCTTATTGACAGCTCTTAGATATGTCACCATTCTCTATTTAACAGATTTCTTTTTAACAACAAATGCAGGAGAATTTCAAGGGCTAGGTGATTCTTCAATATGGCAAGTATATATTTGCTCTTTTACCAGTTGTTCTAAAGCCTGCAGCTTTTCTTCAGCTAGAGGCCATTGCTTAACCTAAATTGGTTTCTCATTTAACCATTTTAAAGGTAGGGATGTTGGTACCTCTAAAAGTTTGCTAGTTGCTTTGTGTTCTTGTACAGCCTAAATAGCTGGTGACCTTTGTGTATAGCACCTTATAATATCCTTCCCAGAATTATGAGTTCCTGGGACTGCAGGAATGTTATTATGGGTATTCCATTGCTGTAGTGGGTCACAACCCCATAAATTTACTGCAATATTAGTCACATATGGCCTTAGCTTCTCTCTCTGACCTTCTGACCCTCTGCAGTCAACCCATCTCATGTTTTGTTTAACTTGAGATATGGTTCCAGTTCCTAGTAATTGAACATCTGCCTCTTGAAGAGGCCAATTTGGATGCCAAGATTCTGGAGTAATGATACAACCACACCTGTGTCTATCAAGCCAACAATTACAATGCCATTTATATGCACTCTTAGCTTTGGTCTTTGATCATTTATAGAAGTCTGACTGAATACACATTTCCTATTTCCTATCGGAATTTTTGATTTATCATCCATGTTTAGTCCTCGTCCAGAACAGTATGGCTTTCAAAAGAAGGCTCTGGATTTTTTAATTTTCCTGGTGAGACATGTCCTCCACTGTGACTGGGATTGACTGGGCCACTTGTGATTTGAGGGCCTGTGAGAGGCCCCTCAATGAGTTTCCTGATGGTATTGAGTTGCCTGTCTGTCTTTTGTTGATCTGCTTTTATGGGTCCAATGTTGGTTTGCCACACCTTCTACATATACTTGAAGGCTGAGTCCTCCTATTCTTGCCATTCCCAGAGGAGATATTATTCCTTGTCTACAGTCCCATCTCAGATGTTCTATTCTACCACAATTAAAACGTTTGGCATTTTGATGTCTCTTTATTCCTTTGGAAATTGCTTCTCCTACCCAAGATTCAGAATTATAGTCAAATGTCTCAATATTCATTGTATGCAGGATCTATTTATCCATAGGTGCCAATCTAACCTTTAAAGGCCCAAGTATCTTTTGCATTCTAAGTTGGCATTTTCAAAAGCCAGAGATTCAATACGTACTCATCTAGCACCTGGGTCTGTTACTCCTATTTGTACAGCCTTAGTTAATCTTTGTAAAAACTCACTAAAGTTTCTCTCTGGCCCTGTTTAATCCTGGTATACGATTTAATTAGTTTTCCTAGTTCCTGAATTCTATCCCAAGCATTTAAGTCTGCTTTTTGGCGTAGGGACAAGATTTGTTCATCGTAAAGAGCTTGAATCTGTGGGTCAGCATAAGTGCCCTCACCAAAAATTTGATCTTGGGAATTCTCAAGTCATTTTGCTTTTTCCTGTTGTTCTAAGATTTTAGCCTCTTCCCTGAAGTAACAATTAAGCATCAGTTGAGACCTGCCATCCAGGACTGCTGAAGCTAACGGAAGCCAGTCATGTGGTGTCACCTTAATGCTAAAATGCCTTTATCATCTCCCTAACAAATGCGGAATGCAAGCCATAAGTTATGACAGCTTACTGAATTTCATCAGTTCCAATAATTTCCTCAATCATTTCAAATCTTTTTACTATTGTTTTTTGTAAAGCCTGAATCTCCTGGCCTGTACATATTTCTAGTGATTTCATTGAGGTACCTGGTCCTCATTCTGCACACGTGATTCTAAGGTCTGAATTTTCTCCTTTAAAAATAACACCTCATCCTTGGACATTTTTTGGATAGCATGCAGATTGCCATCCTGGAGAGATACTCTATCTGCTAACCTATCATAACTTTTAAACAAATTTTGATTGTCAAATTCAACACTATGAATTCTTTCAGATAATTTCTCAGTACCTGTAGACATAGATTCAATTTTGTCTGTCAAATTAATGTTACCCTTTTTAATATATTAATTTTTTCAGGTAACTTTTAATTTTTTATGGTATTAATCTTGTCAAATAGCTGTTCATTATTAGTCTATAAAGACTGTATCATTCCTAAAAGTGTCACATTCTTTTGTAAGGATATAATATGATGAAAAAACTGAGTCCTGATATCCAATAAATGGAAGTATCACCATAACCATATAAGCCTTGCAGAATACAATCAATAGTATTAGCAAAAAAAGTTACTAAAGGTTTCAATATTAATGTAGTTTGCCATATTGATTTATTAATTACCAGTTATGAGAGCCAGTAAATTGGTTTATGTGTAATAATCTTTATTGTCCAGCAGGTGTCATGGTTGCAGAATTGTGACTAGTAGTGACGCAACCTGATGTGGGAGTGTCATATATCAATCTGTTGATTTCATTGGTTAAGCAATAAAGAAACTGCTTGGCTCTCATAGGTTAAAACATAGGTGGGAGGAGTAAACAGAACAGAATGCTGGGAGGAAGAGGAAGTGAGCTCAGAGACTCGACAGCTCTGCTCTCTGGAGCAGAGACGCCATGCTCCCGGCTCCTGGGCGGACACGGGGATAGCTCTGCTCTCTGAGGCACATGTGATGAAGCTCCGACCCAGGATGGACATAGGCTAGAATCTTCCCGGTAAGCGCACCTTGGGGTGCTACACACCTGATTGGAAATGGGCTAGTCCAGGTGCGAGAGTTAGCCGAGAAGAGGCTAGATAGAAATGGGCCAAGCAGTGTTTAAAAGAATACAGTGTCCGTGTAATTATTTCGGGTAAAGCTAGCCTTGCGGGCAGCGGGGTGCTGGGGACGGAGCCCCGCCACTCATATTACTACAGCAACCAGTGGTGATCGGAATGGTTCTGAGCCACTTTAGTTTCCTGCCTTGGTAATGGTTAAATAATAAGAAATACACAGAGCAAGAAACCCAGAATTCATGGGAAGGGAGCACAAACCAAAAGCTGCACAAGTCACCACGTGGCAAGGAACCATGCCAGGGAACCGCACCAGGGAATATGGCAGTGGGGGGCCATGCATGAGCTTGGGAAATTTCCAAGTCGCCGCATGCAGTAAGCTCTGCTGTGGTGGGGGTTCTACAAACAACTGCTTAGGTACAAGCAAGCCAAGAAGGGAGACTTTCTGGGCCATGGACGTGTTAGGCCTTTAGGCTGTCCACCTGGTAGGTGTGGCATTCGAATCCACATAGGTGCCAGATGAAGATGGACACTTAAAAGAAATTCCACACTAGCTCAGAATTGAAAATAATTGAGGGTTATTTTTTTAGGGGTAGACTCACAAATCAGAATCCTCTGCTGGAACGGAGAACAGAAACTGAATCCTGCAGCTGGAAAAGAGAGCAGATGTACACTTTACATCGGCAAAAATAGTATAAGAAGCCTTGCCCAAGTTGGCGGGTAACTTAAAGGTTACTGGCTGTAGGATTTTCTATAGCATACATAAGCTTATAACAGTATTTTTGTCCTGAACTGAATATCTGTGTTCCCTAAAATTTGTATGTTACAATCCTAATTCCCAACATGGCAACTTAGGTTATGTATTTGGGAGGTAATTAGCTCATAATCATAGGGCCTTTGTGAATGGAATGTGTTTCCTTACATATAATACACCCTGTAATTCTTCTTGGCCTTTATGCAATGTAAGGATACAGCAAAAAGATGACCACCTACAAACCAGTAAGCATGCCATTGCTAGATATCAAATCTTCCAGTACCTTCCTGTCAGGATTTACAGCCACCAGAACAGTGGAAAGCACATTTCTGTTATTTATAAGCTAGGTCTCATTTTATTATAATATCAAAGTAGAGTCAAAACTTAGCAGAATTATTTATGTCTAGTAAGAGAACAATGTGGCCTTAGATCCAGCACAGTTACTGGATGTCAGTAGCTGCTCTTTTCCTTCTGGCTTTTTTCCACTTTCATTGAAGGACAAAGTCAGACTGTAGGACATTAATCTACGGTATGCAGATTTCACCACTGCCAAGATTTGGTTAATTAAGATAAGAAGGCTATCTCCTGAATGTCACTTGTAGTTGTTTCAAGGTTAGTCTTTCCTGCTCCTGCTATTGGAAGATTATTTATTGGCTATTCTGACATAACAGCAGATGTGTGTAGCATTTAAGACTTTGGATAGTATAAGTCAGCCAACTGCAAAATAGGAAATTATCAGAAATAAAATTATTTTTGTTTTTTATGGATTAGTATACAAAATAATCAGTTTTATTATGATAATTTCATACATGCTTTTTGCTTTGTTTGTTTTGTCCTCCTCTCTCAATCCCCTGCCCACTCCTTAGTGGCACCTTCTCTGCATTTGCTTTGTCTGAATGACAGTATCCTTTGCCATGTAGAATCTTTTCAATATCATGAAGTCCCATTTATTAATTGTTTATTAGTACCAGTGCCAATGATGTTCTGTTCAGAAGCCTTTTCTGGTGCCAATAAGTTCAAGGCTAGTCCCCCTTTCTCATCTTTAAGGTTCAATGTACCTGGTTTATGTTAAGGTTTTTGATCCAACAGAAATTGAGTTGTGTTCAGGATGATATGTATGGGTCTATTTGGATTCTTTTACATGTAGTCATCAACTTTGACCAGCTAAAGTTGTTGAAGATGTTGTCTTTTTTCCATTGTCCATTTTTTTGCTCCTTTATAAAAAAAATCAGGAGTCCATTGGTGAGTGCATTTCTGTTTATATCTTCAATTTGATCCGATTTATAAACCTAACTATTTTGTGCCAATACTTGCTGTTTTAATTATAATAGCTCTATAGTTCAACTTGAAATTAGAGATAGTGATACCTCCAGCAATTCTTTTATTATTAAGCATTGCTTTGGCTATCCTAGACTCTTTTCTTTCCTTGGAAGGTAAAAATTGTCCTTTTCTCCATCTCTTCTGATTAATTTTAGTTTGAAGTCTATTTTGTTAGATATTAGGATAGCCACATCCGCTTGTTTCTTAGGTAAATTTGATTGGAAAACCTTTTCCCAACCCTTTACTCTGAGGTAATGTCTGTCTTTGAGGTTGAGGTGTGGTTCTTGTATACAAAAGAAGGCTGAATCCTGTTTTCATATCCATTCTCTTAGCCTGTGATTTTTTTTATAGGTGAACTGAGTCTGTTGATATTAAGAGATATTAATGACCAGTGGTTGTTAATTCCTGTTATTTTTTGATAGTAGTGTGTGTGTTTCCCTTCTTTGGAGGAGGACACTTTATACTCATCACAAGAACAATCCATCAAGATGAACTCTCAATCCTGAATATCTATGCCCCAAATACAAAAGCACCCACATATGTCAAAGAAACATTAATAAAGCTTAAATCACATGTCAAACTCCACACACTAATAGTAGGAGACTTCAACACCATACTCTCTCCAGTGGACAGGTCAATCAGACCAAAATTTAACAGAAAAATAAGAGAGCTAACAGATGTCATGACTCAAATGCACTTAAGAGACATCTACAGAACATTTTACCCAAACACAAAAGAATATACATTCTTCTCAGCACCTCATGGAGTCTTCTCTAAAACTGACCACATACTCGGTAACAAAGCAAAACTCAACAGATACCAAAAAAAGTGGAATAACCCCCTGGATCTTATCGTATCCCCATGGTTTAAAGTTAGAATTTAACAACAAAGCCTACAAACTTATGGAAATTGAACCGTGAACTATTGACCCACCCCTGGATAAAGAAAGAAATAAAGAAATAAATTAAAGATTTCCTAGAATTTAATGAAAATGAAGGTACAGCATATCCAAACCTATGGGACATTATGGAAGCAGTGCTAAGGGGAAAGTTCATAGCACTAAGCGTCTATATAAATAAAGTGGAGAAGTCTTATACTACCAACTTAATGCCAAACCTGAAAGTTCTAGAAAAAAAATCAGACTCACCCAGGAGGAGTAGATGACAGGGAATAATCAAATTGAGGGCTGAAATTAATAAAATAGAAACAAAGAAAACAATCCAAAGAATCAATGAAACAAAGAGCTGGTTCTTTGAGAAAATCAACAAGACTGACAAGCCCTTATCCAAACTAATCAAAAGGCAGAGAGAGAACATTCAAATTAACAAAATCAGAAGTGAAAAGGGGGCATAATAACAGACACCAAGGAAATCCAGAGAATCATTAGGTTATACTACTAAAACCTGTACTCCAGAAAATTGGAAAATGTAAAAGACATGGACAATTTTCTGTATAGGTACCACATACCAAAATTAATCAAGACCAGGTGAACAATTTAAATAGACTTATAATCTGCAAGGAAGTAGAAGCTGTTATCAAAACCCTCTCAAAAAAAAAACAACAACAACAAAAAAAAAACCCAGATGGTTTCAGTGCAGAATTACATATGTTGAGCCATTCCTGCATCTTTGGCATGAAGCCTACTTGATCATGGAGAATGATCTTTTTGATGTGTTCATAAATTCAGTTTGAATTTATTTTATTGAGAACTTTTGTATCTATATTCATAAGGAAAGTTGGTCTATAATTTCTTATTTGTTGGATCTTTATATGGTTTAGGTGTCAAGGTAATTGTGGCTTATTAAAAAGAATTAGGCAATGTCCCTCCTGTTTAAATTTTGTGGAATAATTTAAGGAGTATTGGCATTAATTCTTCTTTAAATGTAGAACTGTTATTTCTTGCATGCTGTTAATTTTCTATTATGAAATCTCTCCAATATTTTATGTAGGTACTTAGTGTTATGAATTTACCTCTTAGAACAGCCTTCATTGTGCCCCATAAGTTTGAGTAAGTTTGTCTATTCATTTGCATTTAATTATAGAAAATATTTAATCTCTTTCCTAATTTCTGTCTTGACCCATTTTTTTCTTTTTCTTTTAATTTTATTTATTTATTTTTGTTTTTTATTGAGAAAAAAAATTTCCGCCTCCTCCCAGCCTCCCACTCCTCCCCCCCTCCCCCCACTCCTCCCCCCTCCCCCCACTCCTCCCCCCCTCCCCCCACTCCTCTCCCCCTACCCCCACTCCTCTCCCCCTCCCTCTCCAGTCTGAAGAGCAGTCAGGGTTCCCTGCCCTGTGGAAAGTCCAAAGTCCTCCACCCTCCATCCTGGTCTAGGAAGGAGAATATCCAAACTGGCTAGGCTCCCACAAAGCCAGGACATGAAGTAGGATCAAAACCCAGTGCCATTGTCCTTGGCTTCCCATCAGCCCTCATTGTCCGCCATATTCAGAGAGTCCGGTTTTATCCCATGCTTTTTCAGTCACAGTCCAGCTGGCCTTGGTGAGCTCCCAATAGATCAGCCCCACTGTCTCCGTGGGTGGGTGCACCCCTTGTGGTCCTGACTTCTTTGCTCATGTTCTCCCTCCTTCTGTTCCTCATTGGGACTTTGGGAGCTCAGTCCAGTGCTCCAGTGTGGGTCTCTGTCTCTATCTCCATCCATCGCCAGATGAAGGTCCTATGGTGATATGCAAAATATTCATCAGTATGGCTATAGGATAGGATCATTTCAGGTTCCCTATCCTCAGCTGCCCCAGGAACTAACTGGGGACCTCGCCTTGGGCACCTAGAAGCCCCTCTAGGTCCAAGTCTCTTGCCAACCCTAAGATGGCTCCCTTAATTAAGATATGTGCTTCCCTGCTCCCCTATCCCACCTTCCTTTATCCCAATCATCCCGTTGCCCCAAGTTCTCCCCATCCTACCCTTCTCACTTTTCTCTCCCCATCTCCCCTTACCCTCCTCCCACCCCACCCTTAAGATCCCGATTTTTGCCTGGCAATCTTTTCTACTTCCCATACCCAGGAGGATAGCTATATGTTTTTCTTCGGGTTCACCTTCTTATCTAGCTTCTTTAGGATAACAAATTATAGACTCACTGACCTTTATTTATGGCTAGAACCCAATTATGAGTGAGTATATCCCTTGTTCATCTTTTTGGGTCTGGGTTACCTCACTCAGGATACTATTTTCTATTTCCATCCATTTGCATGCAAAATTTGAGAAGTCATTGTTTTTTACTGCTGAGTAGTACTCTAATGTGTATATATTCCACACTTTCTTCATCCATTCTTCCATTGAAGGACATCTAGGTTGTTTCCAGGTTGTGGCTATTACAAATAATGCTGCTATGAACATAGTTGAACAAATGCCCTTGTCATTTGATAGAGCATCTCTTGGGTATATTCCCAAGAGTGGTATTGCTGGGTCCAGGGGTAGGTTGATCCCGAATTTCCTGAGAAACCGAAACACTGCTTTCCAAAGTGGTTGCACAAGTTTGCATTCCCACCAGCAATGGATGAGGGTACCCCTTCCTCCACAACCTCTCCAGCAGAGGCTATCATTGGTGTTTTTGATTTTAGCCAATCTGACAGGTGTAAGATGATATCTCAAAGTTGTTTTGATTTGCATTTCCCTGATCGCTAAAGAGGTTGAGCATGACCTTAAGAGTCTTTTGGCCATTTGAACTTCCTCTGTTGAGAATTCTCTGTTCAGATCAGTGCCCCATTTTTTAATTGGGTTAATTAGCATTTTAAAGTCTAGTTTCTTGAGTTCTTTATATATTTTGGAGATCAGACCTTTGTCTGTTGCGGGGTTGGTGAAGATCTTCTCCCAGTCAGTAGGTTGCCTTTTTGTCTGAGTGACAGTGTCCTTTGCTTTACAGAAGCTTCTCAGTTTCAGTAGGTCCCATTTATTCAATGTTGCCCTTAATGACTGTGCTGCAGGGGTTATACCTAGGAAGCGATCGCCTGTGCCCATCTGCTGTAGGGTACCTCCCAATTTCTCTTCTAGCAGGATCAGTGTGTTTGGACTGATATTGAGGTCTTTGATCCATTTGGACTTGAGTTTTGTGCACGGTGATAGATATGGGTCTATTTTCATTCTTCTACAGGTTGACATCCAGTTGTGCCAGCACCATTTGTTGAAGATGCTTTCTTTCTTCCATTGTATACTTTTAGCTCCTTTATCGAAAATGAGGTGATCATAGGTTTGTGGGTTAAAGTCTGGGTCTTCTATTCGATTCCATTGGTCGACTTCTCTGTTTTTATACCAATACCAAGCTGTTTTCAATACTGTAGCTCTGTAATAGAGTTTGAAGTCAGGGATGGTAATGCCTCCAGAAGTTCCTTTATTAATTAAGACTGTTTTGGCTATCCTGGGTTTTTTGTTTTTCCATATAAAGTTGACTATTGTCCTCTCAAGATCTGTGAAGAATTTTGATGGGACCTTGATGGGGATTGCATTGAATCTATAAATTGCCTTTGGTAGAATTGCCATTTTTACTATGTTGATTCTCCCAATCCAGGAGCAAGGGAGATCCTTCCACTTTCTGGTATCCTCTTCAATTTCTTTCTTCAATTCCTTAAAGTTCTTGTCAAATAGATCTTTCACTTCCTTGGTTAAAGTTACCCCAAGATATTTTATGCTATTTGTGGCTATCATGAAAGGTGATGCTTCTCTGATTTCCCTCTCTGCTTCCATATCCTTTGTGTATAGGAGGGCGACTGATTTTTTGGAGTTGGTCTTGTATCCTGCTACATTACTACAAAGGTGTTTATCAGTTGTAAAAGTTCTTTGGTGGAGTTTTGGGGTCGCTTATGTACACTATCATATCATCTGTAAATAATGAAAGTTTAACCTCTTCCTTCCCAATTCGAATCCCCTTGATCCCCTTATGTTGTCTTATTGCTATTGGTAAAACTTCAAGCACTATATTGAAGAGGTATGGAGAGAGTGGACAGCCTTGTCGTGTTCCTGATTTTAGTGGGATGGCTTTGAGTTTCTCTCCGTTTAGTTTGATGTTAGCTGTCGGTTTCCTGTAAACAGCTTTTATTATATTTAGATATGACCCTTGTATCCCTAATCTCTCCAAGACTTTTATCATAAAGGGATGTTGAATTTTGTCAAAAGCTTTTTCAGCATCTAATGAAATGATCATATATTTTTCTTTCAGTTTATTTATATGATGTATTACATTGATAGATTTTCATATGTTGAACAAGTCCTGCATCTCTGGGATGAAGCCTACTTGATCATAATGGATAATTTTTCTAATGTGTTCTTGGATTCGGTTTGCCAGTATTTTGTTGAGGATTTTTGCGTCGATGTTCATGAGTGAGATTGGCCTGTAATTCTCTTTCTTGGTTGTGTCTTTGTGTGATTTTGGTATCAGAGTGACTGTAGATTCATAAAAGGAATTTGGCAATGACTCTTCTGTTTCTATATTGTGAAATACATTAAGGAATATAGGTATAAGCTCTTCTTGGAAGTTCTGGTAGAATTCCGCATTGAAACCATCTGGTCCTGGGCTTTTTTTTGGTCGGGAGGTTTTTGATGACAGCTTCTATTTCTTCGCGACTAACAGGTCTATTTAGATTGTTCACCTGGTCCTGGTTTAACTTTGGTATAGGTATTTATCAAAAAATGTGTCCATTTCTTTTACATTTTCCAGTTTTGTGGCATACAGGCTTTTGTAGTAAGATCTAATGATTCTTTGAATTTCCTCTGTGTCTGTGGTTATGTCCCCCTTTTCATTTCTGATCTTATTAATTTGCATATTCTCTCTCTGCCGTTTGATTAGTTTGGATAGGGGTTTATCAATCTTGTTGATTTTCTCCAGGAACCAGCTTTTTGTTTCATTGATTCTTTGGATTGTTTTCTGTGTTTCTATTTTGTTGATTTCAGCCCTCAGTTTGATTATTTCCAGTCTTCTACTCCTCCTAGGTGAGTCTGCTTCTTTTTTTTCTAGAGCTTTCAGGTGGGCTGTTAAGTCTCCAATGTGTGCTTTCTCTGTTTTCTTTAAGTGGGCACTTAGTGCTATGAACTTTCCTCTCAGGACTGCTTTCATAGTGCCCCATAAGTTTGAGTAGGTTGTTTCTTTATTTTCACTGAATTCAAGGAAGACTTTGATTTCTTTCTTTATTTCTTCCTTTATCCAGGTGTGGTTCAGAAGTTGACTGTTCAGTTTCCATGAGTTTGTAGGCTTTCTGGGGGTAGCATTGTTGTTGAATTCTAACTTTAATCCATGGTGGTCTGATAAGACGCAGGAGGTTACGAATATTTTTTTGTAACTGTGGAAGTTTGCTTTGTTACTGAGTATGTGGTCAATTTTCGAGAAGGTTCCATGAGCTGCAGAGAAGAAGGTATATTCTTTCCTATTTGGGTGGAATGTTCTATAGATGTCTGTTAAGTCCATTTGATTCATTACCTCCATTAATTCTCTAATTTCTCTGTTAGGTTTCTGTCTGATTGACCTGTCCATTGGTGAGAGAGGAGTGTTGAAGTCTCCTACTATTAGTGTGTGCCGTTTGATGGCAGCCTTGAGTTTTAGTAATATTTCTTTTACGTACGTGGGTGCTTTTATATTAGGGGCATAAATATTCAGGATTGAGACTTCATCCTGATGAATTGTTCCTGTTATGAGTATAAAATGTCCCTCTCTATCTTTTCTGATTGATTTAAGTTTGAAGTCCAGTTTGTTAGAAATTAGTATGGCCACACCTGCTTGTTTCTTAGGTCCATTTGCTTGATAAGCCTTTTCCCAGCCCTTTACTCTGAGTAGGTGCCTGTCTTTGTGGTTGAGGTGTGTTTCTTGTAAACAGCAGAATGTTGGATCCTGTTTTTGTATCCAATCTTTTAGCCTGTGCCTTTTTATAGGTGAGTTGAGCCCATTGACATTAAGTGATATTAATGACCAGTGGTTGTTAACTCCGGTCACTTTTTTAGTAGTAGAGTTTGTGTGTTTCCCTTCTTGGAGTTGTGCTGGTGAAGGGTCTCTAGATGTTTGAGTTATTGTGGTCATTGTTGGACTCCTTGGTTTGGGATTTTCCTTCTATTACTTTCTGTAAAGCTGGATTTGTGGCTACGTATTGTTTAAATTTGTTTTTATCCTGGAAAATTCTGTTTTCTCTATTTATAGTGAATGAAAGCTTGGCTGGGTATAGTAGTCTGGGCTTGCATCCATGGTCTCTTAGTTTCTGAAGTACATCTATCCAGGACTTTCGGGCTTTCATGGTTTCCATAGAGAAGTCAGGTGTAAGTCTGATAGGTTTACCCTTATAAGTAACTTGACCCTTTTCCTTTGCAGCTCTTAATATTCTTTCTTTATTCTGTATGTTTTGTGTTTTGATGATTATATGGCAAGGAGATTTTTTTTTTTTGGTCCAGTCTATTCGGTGTTCTGTATGCTTCTTGAACCTTCAAAGGAATATCTTTCTTTAGGCTGGGAAAGTTTTCTTCTATAATTTTATTAAATATATTTTCTGGACCGTTGAGCTATACTTCTTCTCCTTCTTCTATCCCAATTATTCTTAGGTTTGGTCTTTTTATTGTGTCCCAGATTTCCTGAATGTTTTGTGATGAGAATTTGTTGGTTTTGCTGTTTTCTTTGATCAGTGTGTTTATTTTCTCTATGGTATCTTCAGTGTCTGACATTCTTTCTTCTATCTCTTGTAATCTGTTGTTAGTACTTGTCTCTGTCGTTCCTGTTCGTTTACCCAGATTTTCCATCTTCATCCTTCCCTCGGTTTGTGTTTTCTTCCTTGCTTCCATTTCATTCTTCAAGTCTTGAACCGCTTCCCTAACCTGTTTGATTGCTTTTTCTTGTTTCTCTTGGTTTTCTTGTGTGTCTTTGAGCGATTTATTCATTTCCTCTACCTTTTTGTTTGTAATCTCTAATTGTTTATGGCAGTTTTTCACCTCCTGTTTAAGGTCTTCTATTATTTTCATATAGTTCACTTTTGAGTCGATTTCTTCTAATTCTTCTGGAGTAGGGTGTACAATTCTTCTTATTTCGGGATCCCTGGATTCTGGTGATGTCATGTTGCCTTTCAGGTTGTTGGAGGAATTCTTGCATTGGCGCCTTCCCATCTCTTCCTTCAAATGGAGCCAGGAGAGGCCTGGTGTCTTGGTCCAGTCTTTGCTGTGATTGACTCTCTGGGTGTATCTCTTCAGTGTAGAAGCAGGAACCGTTCCCATCCAGATGAACTCCTCAGCACCAAGACATGGATGCCTGGTAGTCCAATGACCCGAGGGCAAAAGAGGGAACTTGGAGGGCAGGGTGGGGACGAGTAGAACACAGGACACCCTGCCGCACAGGCTGAAGGTGCATGTGCTCCCTTACCGGGGTTCCTTGAGGCCTGCCCCGTAGGTAGGCTCTCACCGCTCTGGGTGGGTAGCCTTAGTGTAGGAGCAGAAAACTGTTCCTGAGCAAAGGACCTTGCAGAAAACGAAGACTTGGGGGGGGGGGGTTGTGTGTAAGAAAGACAGCCCTGCAGAAGGAGCTGGGGGAGGGGGGTTTGTGCTCTCTTCCGGGACAATCCGCCCCTGGATGGCACACACTCACCCGTCCAGATGGAATTCCTCAGCACCTAGACAGGATCGCCTGGTAGCCCAATGATCCGGGGACAAAAGGATGAACGGAGCAAGGTGGGGCAGGCACTTACCGCTCTGGGTGGGTAGCCTTAGTGTAGGAGCTTAAAACTGTTCTTGAGCACTGGTCCTAGCATACAGCAGGGCAGGGTTGGGGAGGGGTGCTGGGGGGCTGGGTCGTGCGAAAGAAAGACCTTGACCGAGACAGAGACAGAGACCCACATTGGAGCACAGGACTGAAATCTCAAGGTCCAAATCAGGAGAAGAAGGAGAGAGAGCACGAGCAAGGAACTCAGGACCGTGAGGGGTACACCCACACACTGAGACAATGGGGATGTTCTACTGGGAACTCACCAAGACCAGTTGGCCTGGGTCTGGAAAAGCCTGGGATAAAACCGGACTCTCTGAACATAGCGGACAATGAGGACTACTGAGAACTCAAGAACAATGGCAATGGGTTTCTGATCCTACTGCATGCACTGGCTTTGTGGGAGCCTAGGCAGTTTGGATGCTCAACTTACTAGACCTGGACGGAGGTGGGGGTTCCTTGGACTTCCCACAGGACAGGGAACCCTGATTGCTTTTCGGGCTGGGGGGGGGGGACTTAATTGGGGGAGGGGGAGGGAAATGGGACGCGGTGGCGGGGAAGAGACAGAAATTTTTAATAAATAAATAAATTTTAAAAAAAGAAAGACCTTGACCCATTTTTTCATTCAGTAGAGTTGTTTGGTTTCCATGAGCTTGTAAGCTTTCTGTTGTTTCTGTTGTTTATATGAAGTTTTAATCTGTGATGGTCTGGTAGGATGCAAGGAGTTATTTGCAATTTTCTTATCTATTGAGACTTGCTTTGTGACAGAGAATGTGGTCAATTTTGAAGATAGTTCCATGAGGTGCTGAATAGAAGTTACATTCTTTTGTATTTGGATGTTTGTTCTGTAAGATATCTGTTAGGTCCATTTAGTTTATAAAAGCATTTTGCTCCAGCATTTCTCTGTTTATTTAGTTTTGTGTACATGACCTGTCTATTGGCAATAGCAGGGTATTGAAGTCCCCCACTAGCAGTGTGTGAGGGTCAATATGAGACTTAAGCTGTAGTAGTGCTTCTTTCATTAACTTGGGCACCCTTATGTTTGGGCATAGGTGTTAAGAATTGCAGGGTTCTCTTGGTGGATTTTCCCTTTGATAGGAATCAGTCCTTTTCTATCTCTTCTGATTAGTTTTTGTTTGAATTTTATTTCATCAGATAATAAAATGGCTACACCAGCTTGTACCCCAGGTTCATTTGCTTTGAATATCTTTTTCCAATCTTTTGCCCTGAGGTGATGCCTATCTTTGAGGTTAAGGTGTGTTTCTTGGATGCAACCATTCTGTTAGTCTGTGCCTTTTTATTGGGAAATTGAGACTATTGGTATCAAAGAACAGTGTTTATTGATTTCAGTTATTGTGGTGGTGGTGGTGGTAGTGTGTGTGTGTGAGAGAGAGGGGGGGATGGATTATTTATTCCTTGTTTTTTCTTGGATATAATGATCCTAAAGTTGAAATTTTCCTTCTGTTGCCTTCTGTAGGGCTGGGTTTGTAGACAGATATTGCTTAAATTTGCTTTTTTCATGCAATGTCTTATTTTCTCCGTCTATTGTGATTGAAATGTTTTCTTGGTATAGTAGTCTGGGCTGGTTGGCATCTGTGGTCTCTCAAAGTCTGCAGCACATCTGTCCAGGCCATTTCTAGCTTTTAGAGTTTCCATTGAGAAGTCAGGTGTAATTCTAATAGATCTACCTTTATATGTTTATTTGGTCTTTTCCTTTGAAGTTTTTAATATTCTTTCTTTGTTCTGTACATTTCAAGCTTTGATTACTATGTGCTGAGGGAACTTTCTTTTTTGGTCCAGTCTATTTTGGTACCTCCATCTTTAGGTTAGAAAAATTTTCTTCTATGATTTTGTTAAAAATCATTTCTGGGCCTTTGACCTGGGTTTCTTCTCCTTCCTGTATTCCCATTATTCTCAAATTTGGTCTTTTTGTGTTCCAGATTTCCTGAATGTTTTCTCCAAGATTTTTTATATATAATATTTTCTTTGACTGAAGTATCCATTTTGTCTATCATGTCTTCAGTGCCTGAGACTCCCTCTTGCATCTCTTGCAATCTGTTGGTGAAGCTTATCCCTGTGGTTCCTGTTCAAGTTCCTAATTTTTTCATTTTCATATTTCCTTCAGTTTGAATTTTCTTTGTTGATTCTATTTCCACTTTCAGGTTTTGAATAGTTTTATTCATTTCTCCCACTGTTTGTATTTTCATAGAGTTCTTTTAGAAATTCATTCATTTCTTCTTTAAGGACTGCTATAATATGCATAAAGGGTATTTTACAGTCTTCGTTTCATGTTTCAGCTATGTTGAAATACTCAGAGTCTCCAGTAGAAGGGATCCTGAGCTCTAGTATAGACATATTGTCCTGGCTGTTATTAATTGTGTGTTTATGCTGGTATCTGGGCATCTGGGTTTGGGAAGGTTGTGATTCTAAGGGCTGATATGTGGTTTTGTCTTTGTTGGGTAGTGTTTTCTTCCTTGGTGTCTTTTTCTTCTCTGATTTTCAGAGGGTGTGATTGCTGTGTGTCACCTGGTAAGAAATTCATCTGGGATCTTGATAGGTGTGGCTTCTGGAGGTTCCTAATAAAATGTGTTCTTCGGTTTGAAGAATTGACACTTAGAAATCGGGATAGGCTTTGAGGGGCTGGTTGAGGGAGTCCACAGGAGGGGGGAAATCAGGGTGCTCCACCAGGATCTATTTCGTCCCCTGGGAATGGGAGCAGAGTCTGAGGAGAAGGAACAGCAAGTAGTCTGCTACAGAGCTGAGGGTGAGACTGGAGGATTAGCTATGGAGGAAAGGAGGGAAAGTGGAGAGCTGAAGCTCCCTACCTGCTTTGCTGGCCAACTTGCTTCTCTGGCAGGCTTGATTGGAGGGTTCCTAGAGAATGCCTACTGGAGTTGTAGTCTAGGATAAAGCAATGAGTAGGTCAAAGTATGTTTGGAAGGGAAGATCTGCATGATCACTGGAAATGGGGTAGAGGGTAAAGGAGGCTGCAGCAGGTGGTCTGCTATAAAGATGGGGATGAGACTAGGGGGTTATATTTGGAGGAGCAAAAGGAGAAGTGAAGATCTACAAGGAGAGGAGAAGTCCTGCGGTCAGCCTACCTGCTTCCCCGGCTGGAGTGTTCTATGGGATCCCATGCCTACATCTTGGGGTATTTACCTGTTTTAGACCAGCAGTTTTTCTGGTTGGGCTTTTATATTAAGGTCTTTGATTCTTTTTTAATTGAGATATAAGAATGCGATTTCATTGTTTGGCATGTAAATTGCCAGTTTTGTCAGAAACATTTGCTGAAGCTGTCTTTTTTCCAGAATGAAGTTTTGATGCCTGTACTGGCTAGTTTGATGTCAACTTGGCACAATCAAAGTCATCAGAGAAGAGGGAGCCTCAGGTTCCCTAGGTCAGAGACCACTCACTTTCAGTGCCACAAGTCTACAGTGTTTCAATGTCCCTGCCGGCAAGCGAGCTTCAGTAGCCTATGCTTGCAAACCGCACGAACCGCCTGCGTAAAAGAGTCAGAGTTTGCCCTGGCAGGACAGCCCAGAAAGCCGGCATTTTTAAACAGGGCAGCTTTTTTTCCTGCTATGGCTGAAAACCGAAAAGCATGCGTTCAGCTTTTCGTCAACACCATTTAAGTGTTTCGTGGCAGGACCTCTTAATGAGCTGCAGGGTTTTGCAGCTAAAGCTGAGTCAGGAAGCCTCTCTTAGATGAGAGCGCTTGCTTGCCTCTAGCAAGCAGAGCAGACCCGAGAAATCGCTGCTATCAATAAAACATGCTTTACTCTTTCCCAAGCTTTTTCAGGCTTTCTGTGGATTCAGTTGTCCACACGTCTGGGCGCCATTTGTAGTAATAAGAGCGGCGGGGCTGTGTCCCGCCACCCAGCCGCCTGCACGGCTAGCTTTATCCGAAATAATCACATGGAAACTGTATTCTTTTAAACACTGCTTGGCCCTTTAGCTCTAGCCCTTACTGGCTAATTCTGATATCCGGATCAACCCATCTCTAATAATCTGTGAGTACCGGTCTTACCGGGAAGATTCTAGCCTATGTCCATCCTGGGTCGGAGCTTCATCGCGTGTGTCTGCCCAGAAGAGGAGAGGATGGCGTCTCTCTCCAGAGAGCAGAGCTGTCAGTCTATCCAGGAGAGGGGAGCATGACGTCTCTGAGCTCACTTCCTCTTCCTCCCAGCAGTCTATTCTGTTTACTCCACCCACCTATGTTCTAAGCTATGAGCCCAAGCAGTTTGTTTATTACTTAACCAATGAAATCAAAAGATTGATATATGACACTCCCACATCACTTGTCTGCTCCCCAGATCAATATTATTCCCTTGATGGTCCATGGCACTTCAACCTCCATGACTCTAAGCAAAACACCCCACTGGAACTCCTCCTACTCATGTCAGAACCCATGCTTTACTGACCCTGGACATCTCACACAACATGCCTGCTAGTGAAGTAAGAGATTGGACACACCCACTAGGTGAACAGGGACCAGTGCAGTAACCCCACTCATAAATCTGTACTGAGTATTTTCTTGACTAAACTTGAAACATTACCTAGCTGATCCAAAACTAGCCAAGCTGAGGTAGTACATATTCAAATACCCACTCAATGTAGGTAGGCCAGAAATATTCTAAGAAAGTTGTTAAGCAAATGAGGACTAAGAAAATAACAAACATTAAACAATCAATGATATAACAGAAACAATATGACACACCTTTCTATAATAAGTCTGAATATCAATGGTCTCAATTACCCTATCAAAATACACAGACTGGCTGATTGGATCAGATAACAGAATCCATTTCTTCCCTGCCTAAAAGAAATAAATTTCAGTACCAGCTTCAGGATACCTCCTTGTGAGTTCTAAGTCAAGAGCCCCAGTGGCTCCCAAAACAGTACAGGCTATATAGTCTGCTAGGAGAGTAAACGCATCCAGTGGTCTTATCCAAATGAGAATTCTGTGAACTATAATACAGGCCTACAAGGCAAGATGTGCCCATTGGTGCAATAGCGACATGACAGTTAAGGGAGCAATCAAGCACTCTGAGTGGTTTTGAGGTTAAATTCACAAGAGGGGATCCCATGACTAAAGAGGTCTTAAGTCCTAGGAGGTATGTACAATTATAGTTTAGCTAAATTTCCAAGCTGTCTTCTATATACTTATGTTTATACCTATACAAATTGTACTTTCATTCTTCATAAGAGAAACTTTCTTCTGCAAGAAAATCTGTGAATGCAGAGACAGATGCCTGCTCCAGATACTGAAAATAACCTAGAGCCAAGCTTGCCCTCACCATCCTTACACTTTCAAGTCTATCTCTGATCATGCCACTCCTACAGTGGCCCAGCCTGAGGCAGGCTGGACTCTCACATGAGACACACAACCAAGGAAAGAAGACTACATGGCCAGGTCCCACTGCAAAAGCACAAAAATGAAAAGACAAGGCAATATGCTCCTCCTGCCAACCCACTACTTCTACAGACACATTCTCAATTAGAATTACCTAGATGAACTTCAGGACATAGACTTTAATCATAAACTTAATAAAGAATGCATGCAATTTTAGGAAGTCATGACCAATCAGGTCAGAAATAATGCTTGAGTGAGGGCCAGGGAAATATGTGTGTGTATGTATGTATGTGTGTGTGTGTATATATATATATATATATATATATATATATATATATGTGTGTGTGTGTGTGTGTGTGTGTGTGTATGTATATATATGTGTATGTATGTATATATATATGCGCATTATGTATGTGTGTATATAGATCAAATGACAAAATCAGATTTTAAAAACTGACTTTAATGAAGATTTTAAAAATTGAAGAGAATTCAAACTGAAATGAAGGTGAACCCCCCCCCAAAAAAAATAGTAATCAAATTAGAAAACTCTGGGGAAAGCCATCCCAGGAATATGGATCAAGTAAAAACTAGACTATCAAGACTTGAAAATAAAGTAGAGGAATTTGGACCATTCGATAAAAGGATATGAAAAAAGAAATTAAACACATAAACATGCAGAAACTATCGGATACCATGAAAAGACCAAACCTTCAAACTGTACATGTAGAATAAAAAGAAGAGGGCTGGAGAGATGGCTCAGTGGTTAAGAGCATTGCCTGCTCTTCCAAAGGTTCTGAGTTCAATTCCCGGCAACCACATGGTGGCTCACAACCATCTGTAATGAGGTCTGGTGCCCTCTTCTGGCCTGCAGACATACACACAGACAGAATATTGTATACATAATAAATAAATAAATATTTTTTAAAAAAAAGAATAAAAAGAAGAACCCCAGTTTAATGGTATTATAGAAGAAAGCTTTCACAAACTAAGGAAAGATACACCCATTCAGATACAAGAAGCATCCAGAACACTAAATAGTCAGGAACAGAAAAAGAAGCTCCCCATATTACAGTTTGTGGTGATGCATTATGATAAAAATATCTCTTATATTCTAACAGACTAGAACTTTTGCTGGACCTCACAGCCGAAGTTAATGATACACCTTGAGGTCACTTAAGACTGCTAGCCTACTGTGTACTCTCCCTGTTTGTTTAACCTGCCTTTAACAACCAACCTTATTTGCCTTGGATTTCCCATGTAATCAACTTTTACAACCTAAGGCAATGCCTAGCTACAATCTTAAATTATTTACTTACTTTTTTTTCATGCCCCTGACCCAGAGTAATGCATGTATGTCACTTTCTGAAAGCAGCAAATACAGAAGTTGAAAACAACTTCCTAAAATCTGCCCTAAAGGCTGAAGCAACAATTTGTGGATATCGGTTGATCAACAATAATGTTTGATGCCTTTATCAGCTGGGATTAGTTAGAGCCAGTGACTTAATCCCTTGTAAAACTGTTAAAGAATTCTGTAAATTATCCCATTCCTTCCCCCATGTGATACTTTCTGTGCTCTTCAATAAATAGAGACTGAAACCTCTTGTTAGGGACAAACACACATAAACAGAAGACGCAGATATGATTCCCAAGACAGCCTTCTTCAGGCAGGCACAGGTTCAGATTCATGGAGAGACTGAAGATGGGACTTCACAGAGAGCATGAAGTAAAGAATTCAAATCTGGTCTTGCTTGTAAGAATTCCAAGAAGAGCTTTTATTTCTTTCCTTAATCTAACACCAATACATTTTGGTAACTCAGAGTTAATCACTAATACAAATAATCCACACAATAGTTAAAACACAAAATAGGTATACAGAACAAGGAAAGAATATTGAAAGCTTTGAGAGAAAAACTAAAAAGCACATATTTAGGAAAAACCTATAGGAATAATAGCTGATTTTTCAATGAGAAATTTAAACTTCTGGAGAGCCTGAAGCAATATACAAGTTCTGAAAGGGTATGGGTGTCAACCTAGGCTACTGTACTCAGCACAGCATCTGCCATAGTTGAAGATAAAAAGAAAAACTTTCCATGATATAAAGAAGCTATGAAAGAATTTGTCTTCATCAATCCAACCCTTTAGAGAATGCTGGAATCAATACACTGGACCAAAAGAGGAATAAGGATAGCTAAGATTATAGAAGCAAATGAAGCTGTAACCACTGAAGCACAAAATACGAATAAGAAAACAAGCAGAAAAACAACAACCAAATTACTACTGTCAATACACTTCTCAATAATAACTATAAATATTCATGGTCTCAATTCCTGAATTGAAGGACAAAGGTTAGTTGAATGAGTTAAGAAACAAAATCCTGCAATCTACAGATTCAATGCAATGTCCATCAAAAGCCCAGCAAAATTCTTCACAGACCTCAAAAGAACAATGCTCAACTTCATATGGAAAAGAAAAAACAAAAACAAACAAACAAAAAACAGGATAGCCAAAACAATCCTGTACAATAAAGGAACTTCTAGAGGCATCACACCTCCTGACTTCAAACTCTACTACAGAGCTACAGTATGGGAAACAGCCTGGTATTGGCATAAGAACAGACGGGAGGACCAATGGAACCAAATTCAAGACCTGGATAGCAACACACACACCTAAAAATACCTAATTTTTTACAAAGAAGCAAAAAAATATAAAATGGAAAAAGAAATCATATTCAACCAATGGTGCTGGCATAACTGGATATCAACATTCAGAAGAATGAAAATAGATCCATATGTATCACCATGCACAAAACTCAAGTCCAAATGGATCAAAGACCTCAACATAAAACTAACCACACTGAACCTCATAGAAGAGAAACTGGGAAGTACACTTGAATGCATTGGTACAGTAGACCACTTCCTAATTATAACCCCAGCAGCACAGACACTGAGAAACAATTAAGAAATGGGACCTCCTGAAACTGAGAAACTTCTGTAAAGCAAAGGACACAGTCAACAAGACAAAATGACAGCCTACAGAATGGGAAAAGATCTTCACCAACCCCACATCGGACAGAGGTCTAATCTCCAAAATAAACAAAGAACTCAAGAAATTGGCCATCAAAAGGACAAATAATCCAATAAAAAAAAATGGTGTAAAGACCTAAACAGAGACCTCTCAACAGACAAATCTCAAATGTCTGAAAGACACTTAAGAAAATGATCAACATCCTTAGCCATCAGAGAAATGCAAATCAAAACAACTCTGAGATTCCATGTTACACCTGTAAAAATGGCCAAGATAAAAAACACCAATGACAAATTTATGCTGGAGAGGATATGGAGTAAAGGAAACACTCCTCCATTGCTGGTGGGAATGCAAAATGGTACAGTTGCTTTGAAAATCAGTATGGTGATTTCTCAGAAAATTAGGAAACAACCTACCTTAAGACCCAGCAATACCACTTTTGGGTATATACCCAACAGATGAGCAATTATACCAGAAAGACATGTGTTCGACTATGTTCATAGCAGCATTATTTGTTATAGTCAGAACCTGGAAACAACCTAAATGCCCCTTCGACTGAAGAATGGATAAAGAAGATGTGGTCCATTTACACAGCAGAAAAATATAATGACATCTTGAAATTTGTGAACAAATGGATGGATCTAGAAAACATCATATTGAGTGAAGTAACCCAGACCCAGAAAGACAAATATCATATGTACTCACTCATAAGTGGCTTTTATAAATAAAGCAAAGGGAAAACCATACTACAATTCACAATCACAGAGAACCTTGATAACAAAAACGACCCTAAGAGAGACATATGTGGATCTAATCTACATAAGAAATAGAAAAAGACGAGATCTCCTGAGTAAGTTGGGAGCATGGGGATCATGGAAGAGGGTAGAAGGGGAGGAGGAAGGAAGGGAGGAGAGTGGAGAAAAATATATAGCTCAAGAAAAACAAAAATAAACAAAATCCTTATTTCTTTTTTTTATTTATTTATTTATTAATTATGTATACAATATTCTGTCTGTGCATATGCCTGCAGGCCAGAAGAGGGCACCAGACCCCATTACAGATGGTTGTGAGCCACCATGTGGTTGCTGGGAATTGAACTCAGGACCTTTGGAAGAGCAGACAATGCTCTTAACCTCTGAGCCATCTCTCCAGCCCCCAAAATCCTTATTTCTATCTTCTACAAGAAACTCATCTTACCTTCAAACTCACAACCTTAAATTGATGCTGAAAATACAAGGATAAATAATATACATTTTTAAAAATAATTTTTGACATTATAATGTAATTATATCATTTCTTCTCCCCCCCTGCCAAGCCCTTTAATGTGCCTCCCCTTGCTCTCTCTCAAATTCATGGCCTCTTTTTTATTGCTGTTGTATTATATATGTATATACATGTGCATATATATACATATATATATATTCTTAAATACACAAATACAACCTGCAAAAAAAGAGAAAAAAATGGTTAAAACAACAAACTATCCCAAGCAAATGGGCACAGGAAATAAACAAAGGTGTCTTTATTCTGGTGTCAGACAAAAGAGACTTATAATAAAACTAATCAAAAGATTTTTTAAGGGATGCCTCATTTTAATAAACAAACAATTAACTCACAAAGCATTACAATCCTAAATATACATGCACCAAACTTTGGTGCACCCAATTTCATAAAAATTGCACTACTGAACTCAGAGACACAGATTAACTCCAACTCAACAAGAGTGGGTGATTTCAATACTCCTCTTTCTCTAATAGATGTTTATTTTCTGAACAGAAAATAAACAAAAATATCATAATCAAATGACATCAAGTGGAACTAACAGTTATCTATAGAGTATTTCACAGGAACACCAAATAAGCTTCTCTAAAATAGACCACATACTGAGACACAAAGGAAATCTTTTATTTTTTTAAAAAAATCTTTTCTCGGGGCTGGAGAGATGGCTCAGAGGTTAAGAGCATTGCCTGCTCTTCCAAAGGTCCTGAGTTCAATTCCCAGCAACCACATGGTGGCTCATAACCATCTGTAATGGGGTCTGGTTCCCTCTTCTGGCCTGAAGGCATACACACAGGCAGAATATTGTATACATAATAAATAAATAAATAAATTAAAAAAAAAATCTTTTCTCACTTAACATACCAATTCCAGTTCTCCCTCCCCTCCTCCCTCTCCCCACCCCACTTCCCCCCACTCCACCACCCATCCATTTCTCAGCACTCCCATGGGGAGTCAACAAAGTCTGGCTCATCACTTTGATGCAGGACCAAAAAGGATGACCCCAGCTAAGACCCTAAGCAATAGTGCAGAGGGTGCCTGAACTGGCCTTCCCCTATAATCAGATTGATGACCACCTTAAATGTCATCATAGAACCTTCATTCAGTAACTGATGGAGGCAGATGCAGAGATCCACAGTTAAGCATAAAGAAAATCTTAACAAACTCAGACAATTGGAATAACTCCATATATCCTGTTTGACCACAATACAATAAAGCTTAAAGGCAACAGCAAATGAATCTCTAGTAATTACACAAACTCGTGAAGATTAAACAATACATTATTGAATAATGACTGAGACAAAGAAGAAATCAGAAAAGTACAAATAACTGATCTCATCTCAAAACTCAAAAATTTGGAAAAACAAGAACAAACCAAACCCAAATGCAGTAGATGGTAAAAAAGAATAAAATTCTACTGTGATTGTGAGAGAACTTGCATTGAATCTGTAGATCATTTTTGGTAATATGGCCATTTCACGGTATTAATACTACAGTTTTTTAATCTTCTAGTGTTTTCTTCTATTTCTTTATTCATTGTCTGAGAATTCTCATTGTAAAAGTCTGTCATTTCTTTAGTTTAAGTTTGTTCCTATTTTATTTTATTTTTTGTTATGAATGGTATTTTCCCCTAACTTCTTTTTCATCATGTCTGTTATTGACATGTAGAAAAGCTACTGATTTCTACATGTTAATTATATATGCTGCTATTTTGATTAAAGTCACTGGGAATGGAGGAGGTCCAAATTGGGAATCCTATTTTATGTTTACCTAAAATTATACGCAACGCATAGAAGTGTGTGCATGTGCATATATATATACTAGAGCTGACAATGTTCCCCCAGGAACCATACACTAACAAAAACTCCAATACCAAGGATGAGAAACTTCATTTAGAATAGTTTGTCAAGATGCAATTGACTCACAAACAATGTAGACTATGGCTCTTGCCTTTGACTGTCTCTAAGAGGTAGACTCTTAAGTCCCTATTGCTAAAAATGCTGCACTTAGGACACAGGACTCGATTATTCGAGATTGATCTATTGTGAAAGCCTCCTTCCTGCTTCTAATGTAAAAGCCTCTTCCTGAGGTCTGCCTTTCATGGCACCAGAAAGTACCATGCAAGCTGCCAAGAGAGGGAATCAATTAATAGTCCTACCTATAGTGGTATTTTATTTGTGTTTTAATAAATAAAGCTTGCCTGAAGATCAGAGTGCAGAGCTAAGCCACTAGAGGCCAAACAGTGGTGATACACCCTTTAATCCCAGGACTCAGGAGACAGGCAGACAGATCTCTGTGAGTTCCCTGGGCTACACAAGATTGATCCAGAAACAGATACAGGTGGTGACTCACACTTTTCATCCCAGTGTTTGGAGTCACACACCTTTAATCCCAGCACTAGGAAAGTGGAGACAGGAGCGATGCGGCTGGGTGGAGAGAGGAATATAAAAGGGAAGAGACAGGAACTCACTGAAGTGTGGAGTCTGAGGATTCAGTTTGAAGATTTGGGACAGGTAAAAGGTCTCTCTAGTGGCTTACTGCTCTGCTTCTGTGATCTTCAACTTTAAGCCCTATATCTATCTCTGGGTTTTTATTATTCATGTTACGCCTACACAGCTGTTGCTCCAGTGACCACCAGAGAAGACCTATCTATAAAGGAGCAATAGCGGCACTTCCATGTTGCTGCTCCCCAACAGATGTCTAATTGGCCTTAAAGCCCACTGAAGAGAAGGGAAAACATGCCTGGTACTGGAGCCTAACTAACTTCCCAGGGCTAGTAAGGTAGAGAATCGTAGAAGAGAATCTACTACCGCTACGTTGCTAACCAGTATGCTTCTTACTACATTCTAAATAAATCTTATTCTTATACCCACTGATAAGTATAACTATCACCCCTCTTCAAAGAAGCCTTTCTTTACATAAAATGGAAATCATCATAGAAAATTATAACTGGACATAAGGCACAGATCATTGGAATGCGAGGACCCCAGTCCCAGTAGATACATCTGAACCCTAGCTCCTACAAGGATGACCTGGAATATTTTAGAAGAGGGGTGAAAAAGATTGAAAAAGGTAGAACACCAGAAAGTCTACTGTGAAACAGTTTCTCCTAGGAATGGCTGCACAAACAAGACTGGAACAATAGCCATATCAAGAGACATGCTAAAGGGGAAAGACACTAAAGGGGAAAATCTCACTGGGTCCCACTCCTACACAAAGAACTACAGGCAGCTGATGGCTACTGAGAGAGGGAGCATTAACCTCTCCTAGGGATGGAGCCCTAATTGATTATCCAAGATGAAGTGATCAGCCTGCAACACATATATGTAAAAAACAAGAACAGACTCAGTAGGCTGAGTTTAAATATTTGTGAGTACTTATACATGTATGTTTTTATGAATTGTTACAAACATCCATATAAAGATAATAATCAGAGAAAAGGAGCTATCAACTTGAGGGTGAGGCCGGTAACATAGAGGGATTTGGAAGGAGGGGACTTGGGAGGAAAGGAAAGGAAAGGGGGAAAGAGATGAAATTATGTGTTAATTATACATTTATAAGTTAGCTATGATAATGTTAGTAATATTTAAATATGTTGGTAAACTTATATGTCTGAAATACTAAGAGTAATGACTTACAGACAATAAATGGCATAGCACCCTGAATTTAAAAAATGCCCAGCTCTGACAGAATAGACAAAGGTTACAAACTGATGATAATACTTTCATGTGGAAGATTGTCAGACATGTTTTTGTTTCCTTCATAAAATAAAGCAGAATATAACAGATAAAAATAAATTCTTGCTCTGAAAATCCCAAGCTCTTTCACTTTTTGAAGAATGCTGATATTGCCATATTTATCTCTATATGGCGGGGGGGGGTCTCATTCCTTTCAGCATGCCTTCATAATTTTACAGCCAAAGCAGACCTAATGTATCAGACCAACGAGAATGTGGAAAACAGACTGTTAATGCGAGGCCCTGTCCTGCTTTGGCTAGGAGTTACACACATTTGGTAGTAGTTATAGGGGTCAGAAGCTAAAACTCACTCCAGCGTCTGTTGGTTCGTATATACCTTTGATTTTGCCCTTCCCTAATGACTGATGCCTTTGAAACATTTCCAAGCAAATTTATGTGTACTTGTGTGTGGATGTGGATGTGGGCACAGCGCCAGAAAAGAGTGCTGGATCTCCTGGAGCTGGGAGAATGGATACTTAGGAGCCACCTTACACGGATGCTGGGAACAGAATTCCTGCCCTCCACAAGGCCAGCATGGACTTTGAACTCTCCCATCTTTCCATCCCCAGGATTGTTTCTTAAATAAGGCCCAAGAATTACAGCTCTTTAAGCTTGTCACGAGAGCCCACTTGGTGTGCTATGCCAGCTTGTGGGGACAGGAAGTAATTCCGTGGTTAGGCCTCAGCTGTTTAGGGAGCTAGTGACTCTGAGATAAGACCTTCACCAGTGCTTCAGACCCCTGAACCGTTCAAGTAGGAAACGGAGGCTAGAGAGGGCCTGAGTTGGGCATTGCCTTCCTGGATTCTGACCATTGCTTCCCACAGCTTAGTTTACTCTGCTAAAAAGAACATTTTCTTTATATCTCAAGGACTCTGGACCCAAAAGTTTTACAGTACCAAGGATCAGTGTCTCGGGACACTTGTAATTTCTATCTAGGGATACAAGCATCGTGATTTGTAACATCACACCAGGAACACTACAAAAAGGAGGCAATGGAGTGCAGTTGTCTTTGATCTGTGGTCTAATGGGCTAACTCAAGGGTAGCAGATATAATAGCAAATATATTCAAGCTTATGGCCCCGGAACTCTACAGCTATTAGCACAATAATGGTAGCAGAGCAAACCATTAAATCTGGAGATTAAAAAAAAAAATAAAGGTACCAAAACCCATGTCCTCAGGAAGAATCACAGTCTTCATAACTAAGGTTGCACTGGAAGAGAAGCCTGTGATGGCAGAACACTCAAGCTTGGGTGATCTGTGAACTGAGGACAAAACCGAGACTGGACTAAATGGATGAGGCTCTGCATAGTGTCCGGCCTAGAGACCGCTGTACTAGGATTCTGTGGCTGACGAACTATAGTCTTCCTATCATGTAAAGCTTCAGGGCTTGAGAGAGGACACATAAAACCCAGGATTGGGAGAAAGGAAGACACCTGGATCAGAGTCCCACTGTCCTAGCCAGGTATTTTTCTGTGCCGTCTAATGCATGAACTAAGAAACACGAACAGGACGCAAATCACTTGCTATAACTTAGTTCTGAACATGGAACCACTCACATCTCTAAGAAATATCACGTTCTTTTCCAGGAGCCAGAGGCCTCAAAGGGCACAGCAGTGAATAGAACAGCCCAATATTCGATCACAGCAGCACATAAACTGGGCATGGTTGTGCACACCTATAATTCCAGCACTTAGAATGCGGAGGCCAGAGGATGAAATTTCAAGGTCATCCTCAGCTACTTAATGAGATTGAGGGCAGCCTGGGCTAGTACAAGAAACCCCTATTCAGAAAAAGGAGAACCAACAGTCATTGGAAGCTATCAAAAGGGGAGACAGTTATGGATTTCAGAGGCCGCAGGGGAAATCTTGTTACCTGCTGCAACTTAGTTCCAAACATGGAGCCGCTGACATCTATAACAAATACCACATTCTTCTCCACTGGCGGGAGGCCTCTGGGGACAAAGTAGTGAATGAAATAGCCACCATAGATCTGGACAAAAAGAAAGGAGCCAAGAAGAAGGGTGAAAGCTAGGCCAGATCAGGCCCCTCGCCCTCCTGCATAACACCCTGCTCTCTCCTTCCCAGACCAGCTCCCTCTCCCTGGTTGTCAGTTGGCTCAACCTTGGTCTGCACGCCAGAACTGAGCCTCTGCTCTTGAGCCCTTCATCCCAGGCCTAGTCCAGAGCAGCAGAGAGAAGACAAGCTTGGGGCCCAGGCCTACGAGGGTCAGCATCTCTGTACTATGTGAGTTCCTGTCCCTGAGACAGCCGGACTTGCACAGGCTTGAGAGTCCCCGGGGACGTTTGTCTGGGCTCCAGGAACGGAAAGTATTGTTTTAACCTCCCTCAACACAGTGAGCCGGGGGCCCAGCTCATTGCTGCCAAGGGTTGGGAGCTTGCAGGGCCTCCTTCTCCTCCTAAACACTCCTTTCTGCTGTTGCTGGGCAGAGCAGGGAGGGAGGAGGAAGCAGAGGCCAGCAGAGCTGTCTGTGCAGAGGGGATTGGTTAGCACCAGGTACAGATGCCTTGGGCTGTCCTGATGTGATTGGCTGCCTGCCTCCTGCCCCCACACTCCATCTTTCCCTCTGCAGAGCCTGGGGGCTGGGTCAGTGGAGGGGAAGGGAAGGAGATGGGCCTGGAGGCCCCTCAGGACCAGTGTCCTCTCCAGCCAGGGAGGCCTAGGCTGCCTAGGGGTCAGGTCTGAGCAATTCCTGAGCCTACAGCTCTCTGCCTAAGGCTTGAGGCCTCCCAGGGAAAGCAGGATTTGCTCCTGTCTTCCTTCAGTCAGCCTGGGAGCTCCCTTCTTTTCCAGAGGACAGGGAAATGGGAAGAGGAAATTCTTTGCCCCTCCATCCCTGCCTCTGAATTAATTCACAGGCACCAGGAGGCATGTTTCCCACAGTCCTGGCTCCCTGTTCCATTTCCCCAAGGATTCTGTCACTCAGGACCCTGTCGCTGTCAAGCTATGGGCAGAATCCTTGGGGGCTCCCATGTACCTGGCATACATGGGGTATGATTGTGTGCCCACCATGCTGGCCTGCCTTCTAACCAGATCCCTGCGGCCAGCTTGTAGCCTGGGAGCAACAAAGTGCCCAGCAACTCCCACAGCCCTTTTCGTCAACCAGGCCATGCTCCCAGCCCCTGAGAACTCTGAAGGGCACCGGGTCATAAGTACTTGCACAGCGCACCTGGACTGTGGGAGGTCACATGCCTCCTGATGAGGGCCATGCCTTCTAGCCATGGACCCTGCATGAGTCCAACCACTCATCTCTGTGTCAACTGCTCTCCCAGCATGCACTAGGTCCCAGAGTGTGGGCAAGTGAGTGTTTTCCACACACTGACACAAGCCCTTGCTCCCAGTTGCCCTCAGACTGCTAACCAGCTTTTTTCTCACTGGGAGCATCCAAGGATGAAGACATGGGTAGCCTCACCAGTCCCCTACCAATAATTCATTCCTGCTGAACCCACAGCATGTGCTACTCCCACCCTGGACTCATGCTTCTGACACCAAAGGCACCTGGGACAATCTGGTTTCCAGCCAGTAGATGCCTTTGGGCTCTGAGCAGACCTCACCTCACTGATGTGCTGCCCACCTGTAACCTCGGGATTCTGAGACCCTGAGCTCTCTCCTGCCATCACAGACCACCTCTTCAGAGCTATTTCTCTGGGTTTCTTCATCCCCAGCCCAGTCAATACAGCTCTCCAAAGTTTTCCAGATAGTTTCCCGCACAGGGAAAGCTTAAGAGAATGAAAGAAGCTGCTAGGGACATATGGCTCTGAGCAGGCCCTTCGAATTTGGATCTGAGTACTGGAGACATACAGTGGAGACTGACCTTTTTCAGATTCCTGGTCTTAATGGAGTCCTTCCATCCCTGCCTCTTTGCAACAGTCATGACTTCCATGAGTCTCCATATGTGACTCTACCATAGCCTGCATCTGCTCTCATGCCCCACCCCTTGTACTCTGAGCAAGATCTGCTCACTTTAGCCTAGAACTGTGATTGTTCTGAGACTGTCCTGAGCCTCCAGGCCTGGGAACACAGAATAGCATGGCACCTTCAAGTATTTATCTCTGATATCAACATGGATCTGTCTGTTACACAGGGAGTTCAGTCCAATCATTTCTGAGTGTCCAGCGCCAAGGAGTTGGGCCCTAGGCTGGAGTAGTTCTGCTGCAGGGTATCAAGAGAAGGATGATGGAACAGGCTTGTCCCCTGCACTGTATGAGGTGGGGGAGTTCAATTGTGGGTGAGATGTGGAGCGGATGGAGATTATCATATGAGGAGAAGATGGAGATTATCAGATGAGGAGGCGAGGAGATGCTGAGATGTGAAGGGGATGGAGATGCTGAGATGAGGAGGGGATGGAGATGCTGACATGAGGAGGGGATGGAGATGCTGAGATGAGGAGGGATGGAGATGCTGAGATGAGGAGGGGTGGAGATGCTGAGATGAGGAGGGGATGGAGATGCTGAGATGAGGAGGGGTGGAGATGTGAGATGAGGAGGGGATGGAGATGCTGAGATGAGGAGGGGATGGAGATGCTGAGATAAGGAGGGATGGAGATGGTGACATGAGGAGGGGATGGAGATGCTGAGATCTGGAGTGGATATAGATAGGAAGGAGTTTACCAGGAACTCAGAGTGGAGAAGCAGATGATGAGTAGTCAAGGATGTAGAAGAATCCCACCCAGGGCAGCAGTGAGCCTGAGCAAATCATTGCTCCTGTGCTCTGCGGGACTGGCTCAGGTAGTGGTAGAGAAAGGTGCTTGGTGGCCTGGAACCTTTCAGCAGGGTAGGGTTGTGCTTGGAAGAAGGAAAGGCAGGAAAGGCCTCGGGAACTGACTTCTCAGTCACTGGCCAACCTCACCAGAAAGCCCGGGGTGGGGAAAGGGTGAGGTCTTGGGTCAGGGCTGCTGCCCTGCTCAGCTGTTAGAACAGAGCTCCCCTCTCTCCAGGGGTGTTCAAGCTCATATTTAAAACACTTCCTGTGCAGGAAAGGGCCTCATGATGGGGAACAAGTGTTCAGAAGCCAACCACAGCAAGAAAGCCAAGGACAACAGGACAGTCTGAAAGCTACAGAAAGCATGGAAGGCCGAATACTCAGCAATGCCTTGCCTGCTTCTGAGCTGGCTAATGAAGGACACAGCTAGGGACGTCCATTCAGGCCCTGCTTCAAGTCCTCCAGTTCTGTGTCCCTGTGGCCTGCTTACAGGATTTCCAAGGAATGAAGTCACTCACCTTGTCCCTGATGACTGGCTCTCACAGGTACCTTGTAAAGCTCAGAGGGACATTTCCTGTAGCCCAGACCATGACCCCGACCCGAGTGACTATTTACCAAAGAATTCTGCATGTCCCGGGTCCAGGTACCTGCACGTCTCCAATGATGTCCTCCATGACCACATCATAGTGGACTGTGAAGTCAGCCATGATGCCTGAGCTGGAGAAGGCAGACTGGTCTTGCAGTGTTGGGGAGAAGGTGATGAGGACACAGGTCTCCGCCCTCTGTATCCTGGTAGACGGGGGCAAGTCACCCTCACCTGCATGGGCGTTGAGGTGGCATGGAGGGCTCAGTGGAGAGAAAGGCCATGGAAGGGGGACAGTGAGAGGGGCAATGTGTGGGGAGTGTGGAGAGGCCATCCCTCGCTCCCGCAGCTGCTCCAATTGCCTAGCATGCCCTTCCAGCTCCCCATTGCCACTCTGTCACAAGCCCTGAGGCCAGCTCCTGCCCTTCCCACTCATCACACCCTGCCCGCCAGACCCAGCCCTCCCTCAGGTCCAGCACTGGAGGTGGAGGGCCTGTCCTTCACTCATCACCTCCATGCCTCACTTCTCATCCAACCCAAGTTCTGTCTCTGGAGGACTCTCTTGTCCCCAGCTCCACCAGGATCTCAGTGTCCTCCTCTAGAGGGACAGTGTAGTGGGTGGGGAGGACAGAGACAGACACAGTGGCAGGGCTGGGCTCCTCTCCTGTCCTTCCTGCTGTGAGACAGGGCAGGCTCGCAGGGATCTCCTCTGGGACACAATGGCCTGGCTCTTCTTCTCCCTCTGCCCCTGCCACCATATGAATGAGAATCACCATGTGAATGAGCCTCATAGGGTCACCTGAAATCACTTCTGCCTTTTGCTTCTGGATGTTCTCTGAACCAACTGCAAGATCAACTCCTCTGGAATTTTCTTTCAAGACAAGTGTCCATTTAGAAATGTCTACTTTTCTCCAGAAAATGGAGACTTGGGACTTCTGCCCCCCCCCCTTCCTGCTACAGCTGTCAGGAAGCTTAGGGGCAAACCGAGCCCCCATGCTCTGAGAAGCCTGCTCACATACATTCCCTGGGCTTCCTTCCTTCCAGGGCTCTTTGTTTTGTTTTATCCCCACAGGACTACTTCTATCCTCTGTTTTAACCTTTAAGGAGAAGGGGGAGGGAGCTGCCATTTATAGCTGGGGCTTAAGCATTCAGGCTGCCAGACTCAGCTGGCCCATGGGCCCAGGTCCCTGATAGTGCCCTGTTTGCCCAGGGCCACTTGTTCCCTTTCTCCTCCACTTGTTCTTTTTCTGAGCTCCAGTCTCCTTAGGAACAGCATCGAGGGGACAGTAGCTCTTTGATCAGAAGGGGTTACTGGAGGGTCAGATGTGAGCTCATGGGCAGGACAGTTGGAAGTACACCTGGACCTCCTTGAGTGTCCAATGGAACTGAAGGATAGCACCACGGCCAGCATTCATTAAATCCCGTGGAGGGAGGATTGGCCCGCATTTTGCAGTGGGTCTTAGGGAGTAGCTCTGTGGGAGAATGACCTCCTGCATCAACACGCCCCTAGGATGCATTCTCAGCCCTGGAAAATAAACCTCTTCTTGTGGTCTTGGGTCATAGTTGTCTCTTTCATTCGACAGATCAACAAACTGAAGCCTTGATCACATGGCTCTGTCTTATGACAAAGTCCATCTTGGCTTGGAACCCAACTTGCACCAAGGACACCATGTTGTGTTTCTGGCTGAGCAGGCTCCCATCAGTCAGATCTGTGCTTCAAATCTTTGCCAGGGTAGCTAGCCTCTTGAATTATGTAATTTCCCTGTTTCTGTCTACTCAACTCCCAGAGAAATGCTTATATTGGTCTAGTGATACCCCAGCTTGGTTGAAAAATCAAGTTTCTTTGAAGTGGTTTCATATGGAAATTCTTAAGACAGGTGCCCCCATGTTGTGGTCAAAGGTGTTCATGGGCTGGGCATTGATGGCACATGCCTCTAATCCCCTTTACTTGGGAGGCAGAGGCAAGCGGACCACTGTGAGCTCAAGGCTGGTCTATAGAGCGAATTCCAAGACATGCTCCAAAGCTACACAAAGAAATCCTGTCTCGAAAAAACAAAAACAAAATATATAGCTAAATAATAACACATGTTTAAAAAGCTGTTCCTGGTCATTGGTCATTACAGTGTTAGGAGTGCCATTGCAGACTCCCATATACCTACTGCTTCTGCAAGGCCTGTCGTATGGTGCTCCACGGCTTCACAAATCTGACTTCTTCTCAAGCTCCATCACAGTGATCACCCTTCCCCTACTGGATGTTTCTCCTCATCATCCTCACCACTCTGCCCTTAGGCCATGCCCACCTTGCTGTCCTCTTTGGTCCCTCTGTTAGCTGGTAACTGTCAATTACATAGATAAGTGGCCTTTGGATCTCAGCCTGAATCCCTCTTCTTCATGACTCAGTGTTGATGCTGCCCCCTAACTCATTTGAGAAACCCCACTGTCCTTACCTTCCTTCTGCCTCTTGCTCACTCCATTCCTTCCAAGGCCCTGATCCTGCTCCAAGATCTAGTCATTCAGGAAGTCCTCCCTATTCGTTCCTTATCCCAGAGGTCACTGGTCTTTGAACATCTCTTCCTTTTTTGTTCTGTTTCTGATTCTCTTATGTCATGAGTATGCCTTTCCCCCAGCCCAGTTCAGTAACATAAACTTTAGGTACTAGTTTCATAAAGACATTCATTTTTCAGCATCTGTTCCTTTGCCTGGGCTTGTGAGGATACATATTGCTTGAAAAGCCTCTGTCTGTGTGGCACAGGTTGGGAATGGCTTGCAGGAAAGGCATTCGTTGTCCTTATTGTCTTTTATCAGACACCTATACGCAGTCATGGCATGATCAGCTTCCACATGCGTGAGCCCACTTGATTGACAACGGCAATGTGAACTGGGAATAACTGTCATCGTTTATGGAGGAGGAAGCTGAGCCACGGAGGAGCAGAGAGCAGCCCCAGGTCTCATGACCAGCACATGGTATCAGATGCAATACTGAAAACCAAGGCTTCTTGCTTGACCTGGGCACTTCTGCTGGGTAGGTGGGAGATGTCCCGTCTTGAACTGCCCTCTGAAGCTCTGCCTATGCTAGCCTTCTGCATCTCCCATGCTGGAGGTCTCTCCTGGAGGTATCCTCTGACTTGATTCTCAGCTCTCCCACTCTCTCAAGCAGGTAAAGAAACAACTTGATGCATCAGTCTACCTCTCCCGGTCTCTTCACTGGAGCCAACCCTGCCCTGCCTATGCAACTCATTCTTCCGTTTGACGGCTGGCCATGTCCATATGAGTATATGAGTACCTCTTGTACATACAAATGTGTGCGTGTGTGTACACACCAGACCTAAACCTTCAATTTACACTCCTCAGCACAGTGTACCAGGCCTGCTTTCTGTCTTTCATGTATGTGGAATGGGCATCCATGTCCATTCACATGTGTGGCGGTGCATGTGCGGGAGCCAGAGGTTGATGGCAGGTGTGTTCTTCAGTTGCTCTCTCCTTTATTTACTGCTCCAGGTCTCTTCCTGAACCCAGCGTTTACCGATTCAGCTAGATGGCCAGCTCTCCCAGAGGATCTTCTGTGTCTGCCTCTTGAAGCATCGGGGTTACAGGCGGGTTCTCATACCCATTAGGGTTTTTGTGTGGATGTTAAGGCTCCTAAGTGAAGATCTCACACTTAGACAGCAAGCGCTTTACCCACAGAGCCATTCCCACTGCCCCTCATTTCAAAAGCCAATCATCTTCATCTGTAGAGTTCTCAGGTAAGCAGCGCCGACTGTGACCCTACTACACAAATCAGTGCCTGTGTGTATTTGTGTAGATGTTCCTAGCACATGCCACCTTTGCTTAATAATACCCTGTATGCAGGAGAGCAGATCCCCCTCTGGGCTCCCAGAGTTCATGCTCTCTTCACGTAACTGTTTTGTTTGAAATTAACCTGAAAATTACCTAACCAATTTAAATGACTGGATCCTAGTATATTTCAAATGCCTAATGCAGGGGCCCCCAAGAGACCATGCACTATAGACAGCACATACAAATTTTGTTCTGTAATCCATCAAACATAAATGTGGCAGGTAGTGACCGTGACCAGAGAGAAGTGGCGCATATGGGAGTGGAGTAGGCCCTGAATGTGCTTGTGAATTACACTAGGCTCATGCTTCCCTGTTAACACCTACGTGTGCCCTTCATTGTGTAGCTCACCCCTAGGGCCTAGTTCAGAACTCCTGACAACTAACTTCTAGGAGAAAAGAAGCTGGGAACATGGTTTGTAGATGAAACATGACAAGGAGGACCCAGCTGGGGTTTGAGCTGTCACAGCCCTGCTCAATGTGACCCTGCTAGGAAGCACAAAGGAGCAATCCGTCTGGGGAACGCACATCTGCCTGGTCTGTTTATCTGGAAAGTACCCTGTCACCCCAGCACTTTAGAGGGTGTCAGAGGCAAAAGTATACGGAATTTAAGACCAGTCTAAGCTACGTAGGGGTGTTCGAGGCCATCCTGGGCTACTTGAGACGCCATCTCAAAAACTAACACAAAACAAACAAGAAAGCAACCTGGTCAGACACCCTAATCAATGACAGTTGAGTCAGGCTAGAGGGCCAGAAAATAGGGAGAATATTGGGAGAACCGTGATGATGATATTGGAACAGAATACTTCAAGGGGCGCATGTTGTGTACCAGGCAGATTTCTAACTGCTTCGCCTGTCAATCTTTTGAGTAGTAAGCGAACAACTCTCTCAAAACGGGCTGTGTGGGAATATTGATGTCCTACCAACTTACAAACAGCTCTCTTCATACAACTCCGTGCTTGTTCATCAACTAGTGTACAAATTGCCCCAGTGCAACAATAGTTGTTATGTATAATTTCTCTACGAGTTGTCACTCACGTTTACTTTTTCGCTTAAAACATTTATCTAATCATTATTAACCTTCTGTTGGATTTTTTAAAGTGGCGCTGGGGGTTGAAGCAAAGGCCTTGTAGCTTTTGCTACAACGGTAGGCAAGCACTCTGCCCACTGAGCTACATTCTCTCCTCTTCTCACTTCTTATTGAAGACAGGTTCTCAGTAATTTGCCCAGGCTGGCCGTGAACTCACTCTGTAAACCAGGCAGCTCTTGAACTTACAGTCCTCCTACCTCAGACTCCTAAGCTGGGACTGCAGGCCATGCTTACTTTTTCTTTATACATGAATCATAATTATGTCACAATATTACAATCCACTATCAATATCTGCAGGCTTTTTAGAAGGTGAAATTGTTCAAAGAGCTCTTCCTACTCCTAGCCAGGGAGAAAATACAGGATACAATGTAGAATTTGGATTTAACTAATGATGCCCTAAAGGAAGGACTAGAAACTGCAGTGTCTACTTCTTACAATAATGGCATGTAGGCTGAAAAGGTGACCGAAACAAGGTCTTCTGTCATTTTCTCTGCCATATCCTCTTCCATGCTAGAACCTTGCTTGCCAGGGATGATGTTTTTCTTCCTATCCCACCTGCCTTCAAGGCCTGACATTTGGAAAAGAGCCAACCCTAAGTTTCCTGAGAAGTGGGGAACCCTACAAGCCCAGTACCCTGTGGAGGACACATAGCAAGGGCAGATTCTTCACACTCACTCAGTCATAGCTTTGTCAAGTTCTTTAAAGTCCAGTCTTATTAGACTCATAGTCCTGGAGTTCTTCAGTGCTCCCATTATCGCTAGTCCCCATTTTTACATATGAAAGAACCTTTGACACAGTATCCACTGACTCCTTCCTCGGATGCCAAGGCTGACTCCAACTGCAGATCATAGGTACCATCCAGCCTTCTGAGAAGACCATGGCTTGTACCCCAATAGAAGGACCTGCTTCTAGTGAAGACCTCCCCGGGAGTGAAAGTAGATCTGAAGTGATGGCCATATAGGTAAGACTGGTTCCTCTCTGCCTGGTGTTTTGTAGTTGGTTTCTTTTCCCCCAATCATTTTTCCTAAGCAATAAATGTTGCTTTAATTTTATGTAGAATGGAAGAGGTGACTATTACAGGGGCCCCCTTACCCACAAGAGTTTCTCAGTGACTTAGGATCTATTATAGGAATTAGAAATGGTAAGTTTTCCCACAACGAAAAGGGCAAGACTCTTCCCACATTCACTCAAGTCAATCTCCACTAGCCCTTAGTGAGCAATGGCAGAGACCACCTTTAATCACAGGAGAGGATTTTGGGTTCCCTGGTTCATAGTGGTCCCCTTCATCTGCACTCTTGCTACTCTACAGATGATTTGACTCCCATATGGATAGCTCAACTAATATCCTGGCCTCCAAATCATCATATTCTTGCATACAACTATCCTGTGTGACTAAGCAAAAGTTCTCTCCATACTCTTCCCCCCCAACACCTAGAATGCCATCAGACATACAGCAGCCACCATGGATGTTTATTTAGCTTGGTGCCCCATTCTTGGACTTAAGATTCCTAATCATAGACCGCCCCCTCCCGACACACTGGTCCTTTTCTACCTCATATACTCATCTGTCTCCACATCTGTCTGGCTCCCACTGTCTAGCCTCCTCTGTCAGTCTTTGTAAGTACTGTTTTAAGTCAAGCACCAGAACACAGTAGCTAAGATGTAGATTCACACTCCCTTTGGTCCTGTGTTCTTATTCTAAAGCTGAATGGCAAAACCCAACCCTGGAGTAAACCAATACTTGTTTTCTATACCTGAAATGTCAGTCACACTGTTGTGTCTCTGCTGCTTCCCTGTCCCAATCCTGAGCTCTATGCACTATTAGGATCTTCCCATTCCTCGGCATCTCCTCTCTAACTCCTGTCTAGACAGTGTACTCTCCCAGACTTCCCAGCAATTCAGGCCTTTCATCTTCTCGGGGACTGGGATGCATGGATCAGTGTTCAACTTTTTCCTCTCCACTGGCTCCTAGCCCACTATATTACACTCTTCTTCCCCAAGAAAATAGTCTTTCATTTGGGTCTCTGTAACCACTCACCTTCTCTACAGTTTTCAGTCACATTCCTCAAAAGAAGAGTCAGGCCTCTTTTTGAATCAGCGTCTTCTGGAACCCCAAACCCCATGACTCTACACCACAAAAATCCTACCTACTTTGGGGAGAGAAAAGCCTGACCTACTCCAGAGAGATGTGCTAATTCTCATTCTCAGGAGTCCAACCACTGAGATGGAAACGTTGCCAATTGTTTTTAGGATGTGACAGTCTACCAAAAAAGGCAATAAACTGAGAAATGGCAAATAGATTTAATATAGAGTGTCAACTTCAAATGATTAATAGTAGCTGCCTAGAGTGCGGTGTTAAGTAGGTTTCTGAGAGCACACCCTGGCTTGAGAAGAAGATGCCGCGACTACGAGCAATATCTGCAAACACAAGTAAAGGAAAATCAGTCGATATCTAGCAAACAGGACCCAGGAAAATCACAGCAGTGTCTTTGCGCATGCTTCATGCTTATCTCCAACCCAGGACTCAGCTCTCCATCCCACTCCCATGAGCCCCAGGTACTTCACTGGCACCATGACAGATACCTGCAGCTCACTTGTAGGAGAAACCACAGGCACCAGAGCTGCTGCTGGTACTGGCCCCAGCTCCACTAAGGCCAGCGAAGAGCCCAAATGTGAGAGTGGCAGTCAAATTGGAGCTGGTACTGAAGCCACCACTGGCACCAGCACTGGCACTGGCACTGCCGCCAGTACCAACACTGGTACCGGTACTGGCACCAGCACTGGCACCACCACTTTCTTGGGCTTGGGCTTTGGCTTTAGTTCCAGCTCCTGCCTGGATCCGGGCCTTTGCCCACGGTCCAATATCAGCTTCGTCCCAGTTGCAGGGCCCAGCGGCGTTCTCAGAGCCGAGCCCAATGCCCATCTGAGCTCTAATCTCAGCTCTGGCCTTGGCTTCTGCAGCAGCCTCAGCTGCAGCCTTCAAATCTGCTTCCATCGCCTCTCGGTACTGAGCTGCCCATTCCTTAGGATCCTTCTTCTGCACCTGAAGTGGAAATAATAACCATTAGAAAGTTCACAATCAGAGAGCTGAGCATCTGCTGTTTGCAAGGCACCATACTATACAGTGTATGTCATGTATCAATACGGTTAGTGCTATTCGTAATCTTGCACCACCTGTTTTATCCCTTCATCGACTCTTAACTGGCTCTATGATATGGCTATATCACCTGCCAACTTCTCTGAGGCTGTTTTCACATGTTATCACAAAGTTGTACCAGTTGTGAGGATTAGATGATACAGTGCTTGTCAGTGTTTGATAACTCAGAAGCTTTAAAATGCCCAGATAAGAACATTGGGACACTCTGAACACAGAACACCCCATCCCGGAGCACCCTATAACCTTCACACGCCAAGTACAAATGGCTCTCCAATTACCTTACAAGCAAACTTGAGAACTTTCATCTTGCTGGTTTCATAGTAGGAGCGTAGGCCCCAGAAGAACTCATATTCAGGAGGATTGCTGTTGGGTACTTGGGCGTAGTCCAGGTACCTATAAAAGAGAGATTCAAAATCTATTTCGAGGGTCAAATGTGAACCACTCCTGAGTGGACTAGATGGGCTGCAAATACACATATTCCCAACTAAATACTTCAGCCCTTCCCCAATACTGAACTGCGTCCTATTGGTAATGCCCAGAACTCATGTGGAAGAATTGGGGAGAAACATGTAGGGCACTTGCTCGCAGGAGAATCAAATGTTGTGCTCCTTGTCACAATGGCCCAAGATTTCTGTTGGGTGTGTTGTAAACAGAGAGGCCATTCTTCAGGGTCCCTGCTCTGAGCACACCACACTGCAAGGATTTGGAAGGAAGACTAGCCAAGCTCTGGAAAGATACGCTATTAAAAAAAAAAAAATGACTGGCCAGGCATAGTGGCGCAGGCCTTTAATTCCAGTTCTCAGGAGGCTAAAGCAGGATGATCAGGGGTTAATGGTCATCCTTGGAGACATAAGTTTGAGGCCAGTTTGGAGTATATGAGGAGAAAGAAAGAGAGAACTGTCCTTGATTGACTTCCTTTAGTCTCTGTCTCTCGTTTCCCTGTCTCTCTGTCTCTCTTTGTCTGTCTCTCCCCCCCACGTGCATGTGTGTGTGTGTGTGTGTGTGTGTGTGTGTGTGTGTGTGTGTGTGTGCATGCTCATGCTTCTAAACACACCTGTTTCTCTATGTGAGCGCATGCATAGTCTTCTCTGACACCCAATGATATAAGGTAAGCTTCTACTTACAAATTTAACAGGTTAGGACTCCAGACCCAAGTGAGCCTTTTAAAAATCACCTGTGGGCCATGCTCAACCATCCCCTCTTAGGGATCAAATCCCTCACCTGTGAATGGTACACAGTTATGTAAATGAAATCAAATGCACAAGTCAGTACCCAGCACTGTCCTGGGTTGCTTAAGGGTACCACTTGAGGCCATTTTAATGGAAATTAATTTTTATGAAGCATTACTTAGCAGAGTAAAAGAAGCCATGTTCTAAACACAATTTTTATTTGCTACCTGTGTAACCAACCCTGAGCAAATGACTTTAATTCATTAAGACTGTTTCCATCTCCCTCACAGAGTTGTTCTGAAGCCACATTTGAAACCGAAATCTGTGACCGCTCCCAGAAATAATCTGTCAATAGCGTATACACATGCACACATTCAGACCGCAAACACATGCACAGACTTGCAGGTACACATCCATTATCAAGAGAGACCAAATGCATGGAACACACCAACACCGGCCATAGGCACTTACTTCTGCTTCACAAACTCATCGGTAATGAGTTTCTTCACATCCCCAAAGAGTGAGTGATGGATGCTGAGAACATAGAAAGCTGAATGAACAAATTAATATATTCAGATCTGTTACACTTCCCAGGTACTGGCAGAGGTATTCTCATGAGAGAAAACAGATTTATAGTGCAGGGAAAGCTCAAGAGATGGTAAGAGGGTGAGTAGAGATGAGAGACACTTCCCCATCCATACAGGTCAGAACTCCGGGCCCACTACCCAGTCCAATATTCCCCACCCCCACCCCACGCTCCACCAGACCACCAGGTTGATGCAATCCTGGGACCGTCCTCTCTTGCCAAAAGACAACACGGACAGCAAGCGCTGAGAGAGCCCAATCATACCCAGGACGCAGCCCCAACTTGCGTAGCACCTCCCAGATGACAGCTGCAAGAGGAGGCAAGGAGACAAGGACAGAAAATGAGCACCTGGAATTCAGACAACAGCCACCTATTCAGCTGCATGCCCAGCCACTCACCCTCACTGGACCGATTTCCATTCATGAAGATGATGCTAAGAAGCACCATAAGGAGACCCAGCTTAGGTGAGTCCTTGGTTCTAAGACAGAGAAAGTTTAGGATCATGAGTCATCACCTATACAACACAGCTCATTAGGCCAGCCTCTCCTAGATTCCCCAGATACTGAGAATTCAGCCTACTCTATGGTCCCAGCTATCAATGACCCAAGGGAAGGTGCTTTCACTCTTGAGCCAAGGTCTCCAGTAAAATGGGAAACCATATACTATCCCTACCCAAGGTTAGCAGGACATGGAAGAAGCCCTGTCCACCACATGGAAGCTCAGCCAACAGGAGTCTTTTCTTTCTCTCCCAATTTCCCTGGCCCTGAGAAATTCTAGATGGAACCCTAGTGACACTCCTGCTCTCAAGCATCATGGTCCACACCAGAAGTCCCTCCCCCCTTTGAGGGACTTCCACAGCCAGGCCAGGCACTCCGTAGAAGAGATAAGTAACAACAGGCTGATTTCCTGGGAGCTTGTTAGCAAGCAAACCTGACAGCAGCAATGGCCACTCCAGGCTCTGAAACCCTTCTGCCGTCATAATCTGGCACCACTACTGCTCACAGGGATGCAGCCATGTGTGGGAGCTGGGATATGGGCATTTAGACCACCTTTCCTGAGCTTCTAAGAGGAAGCAGAAGCCCCTTCCCACCCTGGCACTGTCCCAGCTTACGTTCCCAGTATGCCTGCATCAGTGGGCTCTAAGGTACTGAGAAGAATATATAAGTGGTCACTCTTGTCGATTTCCTTCAGTTGAATTCCAAATACCTGTGGACGAGAAGAACAGCTTATAAACTCACAGCATTCAACTTTCCAGGCACCCTGTAGCTTCTCATTATAGCTAAAGTGCTTTGGTGTGAGAGAAAAATGAATGGAATATTGTATATAAAGCATATCGTGAAGTACATATTAAACATACAACAGACATAGTGTAATCATCCATAGTGTCTGTGGGCATTTGGGGAGACAGAGAAGTGAGCAACCGCAATACATGAGATGGTATATCCAGCAGCAGACAGAAGCCAGGGCTCAGCTGCATAGCTTTAGCACCAGCTCTGTTTCCACCAGTGACATGTGATCAGTGGCTGCCCCTCCCTAGGCCACTGTGTGCTCATTTGCATGGTGATGGCAATGTATTAGGTCTCTGTGCTCCCCCCCCCCAGGAGGGTGATAATATACCCTTCCTCTATTCAAGGTTTCCCCAGTGCACCCACCCCCAGGGCTGCCACTTCACCTTCTCCAAGGAATAGCCTGCTCGCTCTATGATTTCAGGGTATACATCAGTATACTCTTTTATGATGTCCTTCAGCATATCTGCAAAAGGAGAGTGCTATAAGCATCTGCATTGTAGAGATACCAGGTGACCCTCAGGTCCAACCTACAGACCCTTTGTTGTGCACGCCATGGGTGGGGCTTATCACTAAAGATGTCAGTACTGGGAGAACTTTGAAAGAAGAGACAGAAAAGAAGAGGGAAGGATGTCCCCAGCACAATGCAGGGGAGGCAGAGCTCAGGCAAGGCAAAGTGTAGGACTTTACCTGAGCGCCTGATGGGAATCTTTGTCTGATCTTTAGCCAACAGGTACTTCACCAAATCATTTGCCTAAAAGAGAAGCAAATGGTGAGAAGCCTAAAAACTCCGCAGAGAACTTCAAAGCACAACAGAGACGTCGGCTGAGGCAGTGGGAAAGCTGGCATGTAGAGGGTGGAGTCCATACCCTTCCCTGTAAAAGGGCCACATCTCTAGGTGGGGGTGCTTCGGGTTCTTGGGATGACTGCAGCTTGGCAGCTCTTCTTCGGGCCTTGCCTCTCCGGGCTCTGGGTGACCTCAGAGAAAGCAAAGCTCTCCGAGCCCAAGCAGCCAACCGAGTCCTTGATGCTCTGCGGGCCCAAAAGGCTATGGGTCCCCTTGAAGCTCTGCGGGCCATGGAGGCCATGAGGGCCTTTGAGACCCTCCGACCACCTGTGGTCTCCGAAGCCTGACTCTGGTCACTGTTGCCGTCCTCTTCCCCATCCAGGTGTTTGGCCTGCATCAACAGAGAGGAGGGCCAACATCAGCAAGTGAAGCAGGTGGTTCTTTCTCCTAATTCAGTCTCTCTGGAAATCACCCCCGAACCCCATCTCTTCTGGGATGTATCCCCGAACCCTGTCCTTTCTAGTAACAGTCTGCCTCACTGGACCCCAGCCATCCTGAGTCATGGGTTTATCACTGAGTACCAGTTGGCAATTTCCTCCCTGAGGGGATCAGGAACAACTCAGAAATAAGGCGTGAGGCTTTTCTTCTTCCTATGCCCACCACTGACTCTGCTTATAGCACCCTGGACTAGTCCGCTCTCTGGACATCAGTTCCCTTCTCTGGAGAAGAAAACCAGATTAGTTACTTTCAGATAGGAGACTACACATACGTATATGTCCAGCTCCAGGCCGAAAGTGGACAGCTACTGTGCACATATAAACTGCACACAGTCAGATCGCAGCTATGTGTATTCCCACCTCACACCCCACCAGCCTGGGAGTTCTGTGGATTTAAGAGCTACAGGACATACCTCTGAGTGCTCCCTGTGTCTTTCATGAGCAGGAATCTCTTAAATGTTTGCAGAGCAAATCAACCAAATGGCATGATGAATGTGGAGAAACAAGGGCAAAGGTCTTACCTTTTGGGTATTCTTGGCTTTGACCTTGGGCCGAGTATCCTGGTTCTCCTGAACCTGGACAGCTGCACCCTCAGGCTCCGGTTCATCTCCTCCAGCCTGAGAGGCAGCAGCCTCAGTCTCAGGGTCCTTTGTATTGACCTTCGGATCAGTAACACAGCTGACCTTTTTGGTCTGGGTTTCAGGCACTGTGGTAACCTGCAGGTCAGCCTTCTGCGTCTTGGTGTCAGCTTCTGGGCTCTTCTTTTCAGCTGCGAGAACCTGGGTATCAGTCTGCTGTGTGGTAGGTGAGGCCTGGGTGACAGCTGCCTCAGAAGCCTCTGGGGCCTTTGAGACCTCTGTGGCCTTCGGGTTCCCAGAGGCTTTGGGGTCCTTTGGAGCCTCTGAGACCTCTGGTGTCTTTTTAGCCTTTGGTGTCTCTGAGACCTCCAAGTTCTGGGTCACGGTCAACAGGTCCTGCATCATGGAGCCGCTGTCCTTTTCTGAAGCTTTACCCTGCAAGGGAAAGCAGGGAAGTTTACTGACCTTCTCCCCACTCTCAACTATGAAAATGGTCCCCAAATTTGGAGGCAACACTTCTCTGACCTGTAAAGACTCCTACCCGCAGTGTGCTCTGATCACCTCATCCTAAAAAGGCCTCCCCTTCCCCTTAGTAAAAAGTAATAACAGAACAAGGGCCCGCCCACCCTCTCCCCCTTCCTCCAGTCCTCCTGGCTTCCCCTCCACTGGGGAGAGGGGATGCACCCCGACGAAGTGGGTGGAGAATGACAATGATGGGAGGAGAAGCGCCAAGGGTTTGGAGCAGAAGCGGCTGGAAAGGCAAAGCAGAAAGAAAGAGGGGACAATTATCGGTCTTACCTGAAAGCGAGTTGGACCTGCACCACTCTCGCTTGTTTCAGACATGTCTCAAGTTCACTCGGCAAAGCTGAGTCTGAAGAAAAGGCCTGGGTCAAGTGGGGAGCCCGCTGAACGTCGTATCCCTTGCTCTGCCTAGAAGCTGATCCTCACTTTCTCTAGGGCCCCAATGCCCAGCCCCTCCCCGAGCCCCAACCAGTATGCTCTCAGATACAGAAATTCAGTCTCTAGGTCTCAGTTCTCTGCAGCCGCACCCTCCCCTCCTCCAGGAAGATGTGCCAGCGCGGCAGCTCTGAGGACCCCGCCCCCTTTTCCCAGCGCACCCCCCCCCCCACCAGCCGCAGGCCAGAAATGCGCATGCGCGTCTGTTGCAGCGCCCTTTCAACCCCGCCTGCTTTCCCAGTACAAACCCGTTCTTTGAAGTCCACCGTGCACATGCGCATTCAGCAGCTGGCCCTGTCTCCGTGCGAGCACTTCTCAACACGCCCCTTTCTAGCTATACATAAAGCGCCTGCGCAGTGGCCACGGTCTCAGTCCTGCACCCAGCCCCTACACACGCCCCTTTCTAGGTCCGCAATGCTGTTCGGCCCCGCCCCCTCCCCAACAAGTCTTCCTTCCAAATTGTCGCAGTGTCTGGTGGTCCCAACCCCTCCCCTACTCACATCCACCCTATCAATTTCACAGAGCCTCCAGGTCCCGCCCTTTATCCTAACACGCCCCCCCTCCAAACGGTACAACTCAAATTGGTTTGGCTCCTTCCCTGTAACACCCCCTCCTCAACTCAGGACTGAACAAGTGATTCCATCTTGGGCCCAGCCAAACAGGGTCCAGTCCCCTCTTTTCCTAGATGGATGGATTCGGTAAGATTTGGCTCTTAAGGCAAGTTTTCTTCAGATCCCAGAGGGTGGGGCCGACCCCTAACAGGCTCTCATCCAACGCTGGGGCCCATGGCTCACCTCCTCCTCCAATTCCCAAGTGCATCCACTCTCTCCAAGCCCCTCCAAAACTCAGATACTGCCCTCCCCACTAAAGGCCGGAAGTGGTCCCGCCCCTTTCCGCCTCCCTAGGGGGCCTCCGTCCCAACCCGTCTGCCCTTCCCCCCCCATCACTTCTTATCGCCCCCCCCCCTCCTTATTCACTCTGCCTGACTCCGGACTCGGACTTGCTATTTCCCATCGCATTTCCTATTTACTCTACAAAAATCTCTTCCCATTCCTTACATCCTCCTCTGTATTACCTATGCACACCCCCCCACCAAATGTTCCTTAACCCGTCTCTGCATACCCCTATTCTCTCTGGATCTCCTCTTCCCCCTCACATTGCCCCGTATTCCTCGTTCTCCTCCCAACATGCACAGTTCCCCTTTTTCTCTCCTCCACCTCCGCCAGTCTCTGCTGTCCAGTCCAAACACAGACTACTACTTTCTTGGTCGTTCTCTTTCCCACACCGCATTAAATGCAGCACCTCTGCTCCAGCTACAGTAGTGAAATAAGAATTGTCCACCTGCCCAGCTGTAGCTTTCAGGGGGTTAGAACCACTGTCTGGTCTCCAGGAAAGTCCAGTCTTACCCGCTCACCTTGTCCTCTAGGGAGTCTGGGATGCGTGTGACTGCTCTCAGTCCCTCTCGAGAAGTCTCAGCCTCCTGTACTAGAGCTGCAGACAGCCCAGCCCAGCCCAGCCCCTTTCCGCAGCCCCCTACCCCCGCCCCCCTTCCTCGGGGGTGGGGCAATGGGGCCCTGCTCAATGCTGTCTGACGCCAAAGCCCATGTTTGTGCCTCTGTACCAGACTCAGTCTGAAGCCCTTCCAACCCAAACTGCCCCACGAAAAAGATTCATTCATTGAATTTATTTATTTTATATCGTTGTTTTTTCTTACAACAAGTAGTATGTTGTGTAAAAAATTAAAAAATGCGGAAAAATGTAACGGACAATGAAAGACTACCTTTAATCTCATTCCCCAGAAACAGTCATGATTAACGTTTTGATAGACATTCCTCCTTATTTTTTTTTCTATTCATAGTCTGATTACTTGTGCTTTCTCTCCACACAGGCTACATACTATACCTACTGTTCCGTAACTGCTTTTTTCAGTTATGTATTCAAACCTCTTTTCCTTGGTGCATATTTTTCTTAGTAGCGCACATTTTCATATATAGCTGTCGTATAATTCATTTGTTTGATTCAGCTTGCATGTACTCCCTTTTTTCGCACCTTTACAAACAATGCTACAAGAAACATCCTTGTAGCCGGGCGGTGGTGGCGCACGCCTTTAATCCCAGCACTCGGGAGGCAGAGGCAGGCGGATCTCTGTGAGTTCGAGACCAGCCTGGTCTACAAGAGCTAGTTCCAGGACAGGCTCCAAAACCACAGAGAAACCCTGTCTTGAAAAAAAAAAAAAAAGAAAGAAACATCCTGTGTCTATATTGGACTCTTGCGGTTTTATAATATTTTGCTGTGTTGAATCATTTGGAAAAACTTCCATTTTCAGCATAAGTTAATTATGCAAAGTAATGAGTTTTATTATGGCATTTCCATACCCACCCTCCTTAACATTTCTAGTTTGAGATGCCACTTGTCATCTAATAAATTCACATAAAGAATTGGGTCTCTTCAAGAGAACAAGATAAAATATAAAAACAAAGAGAAGTAGACAAAAATCATTATTAGGGATAGAGCATCTGAATGCTGACCCAGAAAACTGGAAATTGCAGACCCAGTAAAGTTTATTCTAAAGTACTACGTGACAGTTAGAGAAAGAAAATTCAAGGTCTTCCTCACGCACTTTTCTGCTTCATGAGGTCACCTTTACCTTTACTAAGCAAAGCCCTGTGCTCTACAGACATTTGACTCACAGCCATTTCACACACCATTAAGGCAGGTTTATGGACTCCTGTTTCATAGTTTGTGAACTGCCGCTTCCCCAAAGTTTGTAATGTCGCACTACTGCTTTCTGGCCCCCTCGGCCCTCTCTCTGCTGACCACATTGGACCAGTCTCTCATCTTCTTCCAATTCTGGCACCCCAAATTCCTCTCCCTTCCAAATTATGACAAAGCTTCAATAACAAGATAAGAAAGTTCCCAAACCTGACAGACAGTATCGACAGTCTTTTAAGGAGCCCTCCATCTGGAAACAGCATGGGTGTTATAGGTGCGATTTAACGAGAGGGTCTTAGATGTTGTGTGGGGATTGAATGTCTTCTTGGAAATAGAGAGCATAGCTATGACCTTGGAAGCCATCCAAGCAAGCAGTGCTTGTGGTTTGTCATAGAGTGCTAGCAGGGGAGATAGTGGGGAGATGGGTGGGGTGGGGCTCGCAGTAGGACTTGATGAGTCATTGGATTGTGTAGGGTTGGATTGGAAAGGGGAACACATTCAAATCTTAACAGATAGTGTGAATGGTGACCCTTTCACTAAGACATGGAGGAATGGATTTAAGAGGAAATGAATGTTGATTTTTGAGGCACCCGTGGTACATCCAGGTGGAAAGGCAGGTGAATAAACGTGTCTGGAACTCAAGAAAAAGACCCGAGTAGAGGCTGTCAATCTAGAAACTGTCATTATATAAATGGGTCTTTCATTCACAAGAAAGTGCGCCCAGGAGGAAGAAATGTATCGAACTAGAAGAGATTGTACCCAAAAGTGAGTCCTGGAGTCCAGATCCATGTATGGATGGTATGGATGAAGTAAAAGGAAAGCTGTAAGGAGTGACCAAGAAAAGACCGGATTTGAAAAGAATTTTTAAGATATTGTTCTCAACCTGTGGGTCAAGAGGGTCGACGACCCCTTCACATGGGTCACATATCAAATATCCTGGATATCAGATGTTTACATTATGATTCATAACAGTAGCAAAATTACAGTTATAAAATAGCAAGGAATATAAAATTGTGGTCGGGGTCACTACACCATGAGGAACTGTATTTAGGGTCACAACACTAAGAAGACTGAGAACCACTGGTTTACAGGATAGAGAGATTGGGCTGGGGACAGTTTGAGTGTTAGAGCACTTGCCTAGCATGCATGGAGCCCTGGGTTTCATCTCTGTCACTGGTTTTAAAAAAATACATATATTGCTGATTTTTTAATAGCCAGGCATGGGTGGCATACTATGGTAATTCCAGAAAGTAGGAGCCAAAGACAGTAGATTAACTAACCTGAGATACACAGGGGGAGAAGATGAGAGAAAGGGAGGGGGAGGAATAAATGGGTTTATGGTGTTAAATATTGCTGAAGTCTAGAAAAGCAAAGCATAAGAAAAAATCTGGACATATTTACAGGTAAATCTCTAGTGACCTTGGAAAGAATATCTTTTGCAGAGTCAATTGCTAAATGCATAACCTGATAACCAGTCTCTTCATTTTCTCTAGTCATAAAACATCTCATTTTAGGACACATAAGCTCTGCCCCAGACAAAGGCCGAGAAGACTACGGTTCTACTTTAGGACGGTATCACAGTAAGTGAAATGAACCTGGTTCCTGACAACTTTGAGGAACGGACTCTGGCTTTCTTCTAATGAGATGAATGAATGTATGTCTCATGTAGCCATTGTTACTTTCGAATCTATGTCGTGCAAGAGTTCCCTGTTGTTTCTGAATGTCTGAATGTTTCATGTGTGGTATTCATGACAGTGAGTAAATTTTCAAGAAACACCTGAACTTGCCGTCTAGCCAATCTATTTGCCAGTCTTTTTTCTGCTGTTTTTTTTTTTAACTTCTGAAAAGTATATCCAGTCACCTATATTCCAGTAAACAGAGCACTTCACTGTCAACTCTTGCCTGGGAACCCCTCATGCAACTGCTCCCCTGTGCTCTGTCTACCCTCTCGTTCAGTTTCCAACATTTCATGCTCCACATTGTTTTATCCGTGATCTCTAGAGGAACAGCATTAGAACCTTGAATATTATCAAATTTAATGAAGTAAGCTAAATCTCAGTCCAAGTTCGTCAGAGAAGTAATGAATGCCCTTCCTCAGTTTTACTGCTTTCCTAACACAATGCCATAAATGTCCTTATCTTAGGACATGGAGCTCAGAGAAGGGCGGTGGGGGGGGGCAAACTTATCCGAAGGGACAGGAAAAAAAACCAATTAGTTCCAAGTCTTTACTCTTTGACTAGGGAAGCTTCCTTCCAGTTCTTTCTTATGTACTGTAGAATCTTTTGAGCATCACCATTGATCTATAAAATCTGAAAAGCCTAAATAATTATGCCCAAGGCCTGTTTTCAATAGCTACAAACCATCAGAAAAATACCTGAGATTATGGTCAGCAGGCTCACACACTTGCCCTAGAGCTGACGACTCAAGTTTGATCCCAGGGTCCCACATGGCGGAAAGAGAGAACAGACTCCAAAAAGTTGTCTTCTGAAGAACTTCCACATGTGCTCCATGGTACACTCACATGCACACACACGCACACACACACAACACAACGCACACACTCACACTCACATGCACACACACACGCACACACACAACACAACGCACACACTCACACACATATGCACACATTCTCACACCACAACACACTCTCTCACATACACAACACACACACTCACACAGACCACAACACACACATGCACACACACACACACACACACAAAATGTGGAATAAAAATGTTTTAAGAGAAAAGAAAAAGTAACTGAGATTACATAGGTCCCAATATCAACTTGGGGGAAACATGAAAAGTTGATTTATTGTTAGACACTTCAATTAAGGAAATGCAGAAGCCTGGCTACATATGTTTAGCATAGACCAGCTCGATGAAACTGTCTTATGCCGGAACCCTGAGGGTCCAGAGCCCTGAAACTGAAAAAGGGAGTGCAAAAATAGCCCTGCCACCAATCCTGCCTAGCAAACTCCTCTTCCCCTGAGCTGTAGAGAATTAGTGTTTATGAATTTTGGAAAATTCAGAGACAATGCTGGAAAAGAGTGGCAAAAATTCCTTCCAGAGCTGCCTATTATTTCTATTGTCACCTAAGATGCACAGCAAACTATCAATTAGTGATCAGATATTCTCAGCCTTTGGACTCCACAGCCTCTCTCAGTACTGGGGAAAGCCATGTTTGGTGGCCTTTTCTGTCCTCTACCATCATTGGCGGCTTACTCCTCTCCACTTCAAAGTCTCCCCCTCTCCCTCTGCCTCTTCATGTCCCTCTTCCTCTCCCTATTCCCCACCTCCCAATAAGGTTTCACTGTGTAGCACTGACTTTCCTGGTACTCAGTAAGTAGACCAGGCTGATCTTGAACTCACAGACACCTCTGCCTGTATCTACTTCTAGAGTGCTGGGATTAAAGACATCACGACACTGCTGTTCTCTGTTTTGATCTCCTGGGGGGGGGGATCCTGTTGTAAGACAATTTAACTCACTCTGTGTTGCTCTAAACGCTGAGGACTGTCTATGCAAAAGAAGAGAGAGGCAGACAGACTCCCCTTTGTTAAACAAAAGGCAGATTCCTCATATATTTGAAATCCTGATATCTACTTCTAGACTAATACCACTTCTCCCAGGTGCTTTATACAAAGAAGCCTCCTAAACACAAACCTGGGAGAAAGAATTGGGCCATCGAAAAGAAAACGGGGATGAACTATCTACTAGGCACCATCACAAAGGTGACCCTTGCTCATAACAGGCTTAGATTTGAGCAACTCGTTTTAAAGTCCTCTTCTGCCTACAGGGAGCTGTTTCTTTACTCCCCAGAAAGCTTTGCAGAAGCATGAAGGTTTACATTCATACAGTGTGAGTACCAGCCGCATTGGATAGAGGACAGCATTGGGGGGTGAGAAATATAACTTACCAGAGGCAAATTATTGTCTAATGGGTATGGAGCACAGAGGGGATTTGAGCCCAGCTCAATGGATGTCAAATACCAGCATTTTAACCATGATACTACATTGCCTGTGAGTTGTTAAGTCTCATATGCTTTCCAAGTACTGTGATTTGCTTTGTATGTTGTTTATCTCCCAAGGGTTCATGTGCTGAAAGCTTGAGACTCAGTGGAATGATTTGAATTAGTGGAATCTTTCAGAGATGGGGGCCCAGTAAAAAACGACTATGTCACTGGGCTAATCCCTGTTGGGAGAAAATGGTGTCATTTTCTTGGGACTCAGATGAGTTTCTATAGTTGTGAATTGGTATTAAAAGGCTCACACCTTACCATTTGACCGCTCCTTGTTTGTACTTCCATCATGATGCTATTATTCATGTTGAAATTCAGGCAAGGCTGTAAGAGATAGGTCCAACTCATCTTGGACTTTGAACACGCAGCCTCAGGCACTTTGCTATAGCAATAGAAAACAAAATAAAACGCCAGCACCCTTCCTAAATATGTTAAAGGCATTACAGTATGATTTCCATCTTTGGAGGCAAGTCTAACTGGATATTTCCATTTAGAAAGTGTCATGAGGCATATACTTTTCAAAGCAGGCTTGATGGTGGAAACCAGTAATCACCATACTTGCGAGGCAGAGGCAGGATGATTCCCCCACATTCCAGCCCAGCCTGGTTTCCTTGAGGAGGCATGAGAACTGTGCTTATCTATAAGTACAAGAAGGCACAATGCCAACTTTGAAGGGAGGGAAGCAACCAGTACTACTGCACATCCATGATATCTATGAACACACAGCTGACATGGCACTATAACGCGTGCGATAGTAGCATGGACACATTGGCTGTCACCACCATCTCTCTGAGAAAATCATGTGTGGTACTGGAAACCTAGCGAACTACCAGGGTTTAGTGAAGTCATGAATCTTGGAGGAGAACCTACAACCACCACTTTACAAAGCCAGTGTTATTCCTAACTGCCTAAAAACAAAGATATTAGCCGCATGTCACCCACCAGTGCCCTGCATTATCTCTTTGATCTTTCCTTTTACGTTATACATATTATTGACATTTGTGTTCTGTTCCGAAGTATTAACGAGATCTTCCTCTCTTTGTCTTCCAGGGTAGCTCTTAAACCTAAAAACCAATAAACAGTATTTACATTGTCTTGACTTTGTAAATATTTTTTCCCAAAATCCAGCTAAGTAGTGAGCCAAGAATACAATTCCTTCTTTACAAGTCCAGTGTCATAAACCGTGGGCCTCTTAGAGGAGATTTTGTTCTAGCATTATGTTCTCTTATACTCCATTAGTTGCTTATAACCATATTTTATCTTATTTTATATTTGAATCACTATTTTCTTATATATATATATATATATATACTTTATAACAGCTTTTATTCTTCCATAAATGATGTGCCTTTATTGTGTTAACTCATTGAACAAATATTTGCTGAGTGTCTGCTAGGTGCTAGATGCTGTTCTGCGAGCTGGAGCCATAGCAGTGGAGAAGACAGACACCAATACCTGCTTCTCACAGAGCTGATTCTAGTATGGGAAAGAGAGGAAACAATCAGATCAAGAAATAAGATCTGAGTCAGACGGTGGTGTGTGCCTTTAATCCCAGCACTCGGGAGGCAGAGGCAGGAGGATCTCTGTGAGTCCAAGGCCAGCCTGGTCTACAAAAGCTAGTTCCAGGACAGGCTCCAAAGCTACAGAGAAAACCCTGTTTAAAAAATAAATAAATAAATAAATAAATAAATAAATAAGATCTGTAACAACTTAAATAAAGTGTTATGGAGAAAACAAAATTCAGGTGTATTGGTGCACTCCTTAATTCCAGCATTCAGAAGCCTAAAGAAGGAAGATCTAGAGTTTGCGACCAGTTTGACTTACATATGAGTTACATAGTTGTAGTAATAGGAGCGGCGGGGCTGCGTCCCCAGCACCCAGGCTGCCTGCTCGGCTAGCTTATGCCCCGAAATAACAACACACAAACTGTATTCATTTAAACACTGCTTGGCCCATTCTCTTCTAGGCTAATTCTCACATATTAATTTAGCCCATTTCTAATCATCTGTGTGTAGCACCCCAAGGTGCGCTTACCGGGGAGATTCTAGCCTAGTCCATCCTGGGTCGGAGCTTCATCCCCGGAGCGGGGCATGGCGTCTCTCTCTGAGGCGTCTGCTCCCTAGAGAGCTGTGGAGTCTCTGAGCTCACTTCCTCTTCCTCCCAGCGTTCTGTTCTGTTTACTCCTCCCACCTATCCTCTAACCAATAAAATGGGCCAGGGCAGTTCCTTTATTAGCCAATGACCTTCCTCCATCACATAGTAAAGTTCTGTCTCATAGAAATGAGGAGCGGGGGACAGGGAGGAACTAAAAACCAGGGTAAAAGAGAGAGGGGGGATATCAGTGAAGAAAAGAGGTTATTTCAGTTTTAAATAGGTTGGTCAAGAAGTAACTCCCTGAAATGGCAAAATGTGAACAAATCTTACATAAGGTGAGAGAGCTAAGTGGATATCTAGGAAAAGATTTTTCAAGCAGAAAGGTCAGTGCAAACACATACCCATGACATCTTTGCCCATCCCTGGCATTTTGAAAGAACATGAAGCAATAGAAGGAGAAGGGAGAGAAGTAACAGGCTGAGTGATGAGAACGGAAATGAGGGCTTGCCTGCGTGGCCCCTCACATAAGGCTTGGTGGCTTCCACCATTTTAATAGAGAGACGAAAGGATATGGATCGGGTCTTAAGGGGACCTGGAAATACACTGGCAGAGGACAGAAGAAGAGAACCAGTGTGGGAGCTGCTGCAGGGCTGAGACGGGGTCGCGGGCTTCTGGATTCACTGTTGTGGTGCCTACTCTAGATGTCTTTCTTCAGCTGTAGGAAATTAATGTCTAATACATTTTTATTTTGGTTTGGGGGCAGAATTTCTCACTATGTAGCACTGGCTAACTTGACACTCACTATGTAGATCAGACTGACCTCGGAGCTGCAGCAACCCTCCCCGGCCTTGCCATGACAGCTATGCAGCACCATGCCCAGCTCCTGATACCTTTAAAAAACTTGTTTAAAGTTTTTTCCACCCCTTTTCCTCATCCTGGGTCGCCTTGTCCAGCCCTCATATGAGGGGAGGTGCCTAGTATTACTGCAGCTTAATATGCCGTGTTTGGTAGATAGCCATAGGAAATCTGCCCTTTCCTGAACAGAAACAGGAGGAGTGGATGCCGTAGGGGCAAAGGGAGGAGAGAGGGACTGGGAGGGGAAATGGCAGTCTGGACATAAAAATAATAATTAAAAAAACCTTTTTTCATACAATATATTTTGATCATATTCTTTCCCTTCCCCAAACTCCTTCCAGATCATCCCCACTCAGCTGCCCACCCAATTTCATGCTCTCTCTGTCTCTCTATGTCTGTGTGTCTGTCTATTTCTCCTCACAAAACCCAGGAAAAACAAAAAAAATTAAGAAAACAGATTTTAAAAAGGGAAAAATCAATATGGCAAATATACCAAAACAAAATCAAAAACCACACACAATGTTTCTTTAGTTTTCCTTTAGTCTGTAGCTCATTTCTCTGAATGTTGTGTCTGCTATGTTGATCTGTGTTTTTGACATTTTCTTTCATATTTCCTGTTTATTTTGTTGTTTCACTTTACATTCCAAGAGTTTTTCTTCTATGTTTTCTTCCAATTTTTCTGTTGACATTTTTATTTCCAGCAACTTCTTTTCCATTTCTGATGTGTCTTTCTTTTCTCTGATTGTTCTTGTTTTGTAGCATCTAATTCTTGTTTCATACATGTCATATTTTCTTGAATGATTGGCAGGTATAATTTTTCTCCTGAAGTTCTCTTTTGTTAGTCAAATTCCCGACTTCCCCTGGGTTCATTTGTTCTATTTGTTTGTTTTGGCTTCTTGCTTTCATGGTTCAGCCTTTCTTAATTTGCCTGGGAACCCTTGGTTATCTGTTTGTCTTTAAGAGAGAGTGGGCACCTGATGGAGTTTTCTCTGTTGCTATACAACAAAGCTTTTCTGAAGCTAGGACTGTCCCCTATGAGGAAAGTTTTTTCTTCTTCTGTTTTAAAGAGATGGTCTCACATATTCTAGACTGTCCTTAAATTCCCTATGAGACTGAGGACAAACTTGAACTTCTGATCCTCCCGCCTCTACCTCCTGAGTGCTGAACTTAAAGACAAGCTACACTACATCCCATTTGCACAGGGCTGAAGACCTGACCCAGCATTTCATGACTGTTAGGCAGGCATATTCTACTGACTGAGTTACATCCCTAATGCCTGCACCTGCACTGGGAAAACCGCAATGGGAAGCTTTGAGTGCCCTTGGAGTAGGTGGCAACTAATAAGATTTGGGACCCCCAAAAGCCAGAATGAGACTTTGTTGTGCTGTGCTGAATGTCATAGGGCAAATCCAGGTGTCTTTGTCATCTTTGTGCCAGTTTATGAAAAGTCCTCAAAGGCTTTTGCCCTTGTAGATAGAGGCTGGATGTCTTGGAAATGTAATCTATGTTCATATAAGTGTAATAAAGGCTCTGATACATGCTAATGGCTCCTGTATGGGGACACTACTCAATCCATCTTCTACAGGACTCAGATACTGGACTTCAAGATCCTGGACTCAGAGCATCTCAGCTCTGCTTCGTTCTGCCCCTTTCATGTCCCCAATGGGACAAGGGGCTTCCAATGCTCGTTTGTTGGCATTTTTGAGACAGTATCTCACTGTGTAGGCCAACTTGTCATGGAACTCACCATGCAGCATAGGCCGGCGTCAAATTCATAGTTTTTCTGGAAAAGTCTCCCAAATGCTGGGCTTATAAATGTGTGCCACTATACCTGGCAGCTGTACTTCAATTTTTGCCATTCCTCATCCCTGCATGCATTCACTGAATACCTACCAGATGTCAAACATTCCCAAAGTGCCAGCTCAACGCTGACACTTTCGGAAATGGCACTGTTATCCTCATTTCACAGATTAGGGAACTGAGGCAGCAGAGTGGTTAAGTTTCCTCGCTGAATATTATGCAGCCAGAAAGCAGCCAAACTGCAATTCCAACCCAGATGTTCTCAGTCCCGAGCCTCTATTTTAAATGACTGAATGGTCCTCTTTCTCATCTCCAGTGCAGCCCATCTTGACCTCTGGCTGTTCTTGAGATTGGAAATCGCATGTCTGGAACCCCTACACCGTTATAGTCCCTTCTGTGTCAAGACTAAAGTGAGCAACAGAAAAGACCAACGCTGCGTACTTGCCTCTCCAACCCTCTTTAAAGGTTGCTACCTTTTTAAGATGATCAGTACTCAGTGACCTTTCTCTGGCTCCAGTTATTGAGCTCCAGTGGATGTTTATAGGAAAGAAAAACCCCACCCTGAGCCAACATAGCAAACAGACAGACCCAGCACTCTGGTATGCTTAGTTTCCAGTCATCTTACAGCTGGATGAAGGGGAAAAAGGAGGCACCGAGCTGGCCCTTCTCCAGGCAAGATGCCAGCCTAAGCTCTTGGACAATCCTGGTTTGTGTAGGCCTCAATGCCACATTCAGAGACTTCCCCACCCTTCAGCATGGTCCCTCCCTCTCAAGAGAAGGCTACCTGCAGATTTAAAAGAGGAAGGCCTTGGGGATCAGACATTCTGGATGAGAACAGCAGGCCCAGGCCAGAAGTGGCACCATGTCTGAATGGAGGTGCCTCAGCCGTGCCAGTGTTTTGCTGACCATTCTCCTAGACCTAACACACCAGGGACCTCATGGCTCTGCCTCGCCAACCAGCAAGGTCAGTTCTAGCATGAGACGACAGCGCTCTGGAGTGTGTGAGAAAGGTAGCTCCTTAGGGTGGGAGGAGCCGAAGTTTCACAGTCTGTTTCTGCAGGCTTGAGAAGCTAGGGCCAGAGAAAAGAGGTACTGATTACTAAGTGCAGCGCAGGTGATGTGCCAGGAGGCTTGGTTGTTGCTGTGAGCCTTCGCAGCATCCCTGTGAGCCACACTCTCTTATCCGCATTAGAGAGAGGAGGAAACACAGGCTCAGGGCCCAAGACATAGGAAGCAGCGGAGCCAGAGCTTGAGCCTCGCTCAACTGATTCCCGATTACCTCTCTGACCCACTTCCCCACGCTCAGAACTGACCAGACCCTTGTACGTGATGTGTGAGTGGACAGAGGGATCATAACTTCAGGGAAGATAGGGAAGAAGATAATTACCTCACTGCTCGGTGACCTCAGTGTCTGAGCCTCAGTTAACATGTCTGCAAGATGTGGGAGATACTAGAACTTAACTCCTCAGACAGTGAGGATTAAATAGGATCATGGGTGCTGAACACTTACCATGATTGCAGTATATTACTGTACTTAGGAGGCTTAATCTTTACAGCAGAAATCATAAAAACTAAATATTTATCACATCGCCTAGTAATAATGTAGGGCTCGGTGAATACATCTATTCTCTTAAATTCTAAAGCTTTGCTAAGATGTTCTGTTCATTCTAAAGTGAAATCCATGAACCAGCAGTAGCCTCAGCAGTGGGGGCTTCCAGGGAATTTGGAAGCAAGGAGGACATGAGCCTCTTCCTGCCCCAGGGTTGCTAAGTTAGAACCCATATTTAGCAAGATCTGGAATCAGAGAAGTGCTTGTCCAGGGGTGCTTTGATTTGGGACCATCTGGAAACCTGTAGTTCTGAGACTCACTTACTGGTAGTCTCAGGCAGGTCCATGCACGACAGCTCACTTTCCCTCAAGATTTTCCCTCAGTTTCTCCTCCTCCACTCTGAAACCAGTTCAGGAACCTTGAGCTCTCAAGTACCTGGCCATCTTGGCCAATGAAGAACTCTCTCTAACCCGGCTCTCTGTATTCTCTCTCAGTTGTTGATGACGAGCTATTCCATACGTTCCACGGTGGTGTCGCGTTATGCGCACACTCTGGTCACCTCTGTTCTCTTCAATCCACATGATGAAGCCCATGAAGCCACCTTTGACCTGGATCTTCCTCGCATCGCCTTTATCTCCAATTTCACAATGTAAGTCCGGTTCTAAACTAACGGTTTCATTCATTTGTTCATACGTTCATTCGGCCTGCTTACTGCTTCACTAGTGCAGAGCAGTTAAGAGGATAAATTTTAATATCAGACTCCTTGATTTTGATTTCTTCCTCTGCCTGCTGTGGAAACTCAGGACAAGCTACCTAACTTTGAGTCTCATTTTACACATCTGTAAAATGCAGATAAAATTAGAAACCACTTGCAAGGATTAAATAAGACATGTGGACATCTATACTAACGTAAGTGCCTGGTGTATGATAAATACTTGATAAAATTAGCTTTAAAAAACCTTTTCCTGATGCTGAGGGCATACCTGACATGGTTCTGGCTAGATATGATGGACAGATGGACTACACACAGTTCCTGCTCTCAGTCCTACTGTCTAATGGGGAACCCACAAAATGAGTCAGCTGATTTAAATAAAATACCCTAGGAGGAAATAGAAATCTGAATGCAAAATGGTGGGGACTCCAAGGTCCACCAGGAGACAGGGATCAGTTCTGAACTCCCATCAGTGGAAGGAAACTTTGGATAAATGACACTCAAACTGAACTTCAATCATGAGATGGTCACTAGCCAAGCACTATGGAAGTAAGCCTCAAAAAATTAACGCAATAGAATTAAGACACAAATGTTCCTGGATGAGGAGAAAGTGCATGTCACTGAAGTGCAGGCAACAGGCAAAGGTAGAAGAGTGATCAGAAATGACAGAGACTCAGCTCTCAGGGGCTCCAATGGGAAACCAAGTCCATGGGACACACATAGATTAAATACACTATAGAACGAATGCATATCTTGAGGGATGTACATGTAAGTCATCAAAGAATAATGGAAAGCTCTAGAAAAAGACTGTCAATAGTCTCCCATTCCCTTTCATTTGTGCCCAGCATCCCAGGGACCTATACAGTCCATGTTAGAGATAGTTGAGCTCTTCAGTGAAGAGACGTGGCAATGTGGTAAGCAAGGGGTGACCATGGTGATGCAAGGCTAGGCTGGAAGAGGCAGCCAAGAAGCTGGGAGGTTGAAGAGAGTCCTGTGCTAGAACATGGAAGGAGAACATGACAGTGGACCTTGAAAGATGGTTGGAGGGAGAAGCAGCCTGTTCGTGATGGGAGCATAATTGGCGATTGCCTTTTTCTGTTTTGTTTCATTGGATGATATGAGATGAAGAATGAAGGAAGAGATGTGGGTGAAAGGAAAGCTTTGTGGGGCTGCATTAACCCACATGTATCATAGTGTGAGTTATGAAAAGGCTTCTGAATTTGGGGTGTAGCTAGGATGTAGATGTTGTCCTAGTATACCCAAAATCTGGGATCCAGTTCCCATCACTGGGTAAAACTGCCGTGGTGGCACACACCCGTCATACAAGCACTTGGGAAGTGAAGCAGGAATATCAGGAGTTCAAGGTTATCATGCACAGCTATGTATAGTGTGTTCGAGTTCAGTGCCAGCCTTAGTTACAAGCGAGTCTGCTTCAAAAGGGCAAAATGAAAGAGGATGTCTGTCTTTGAGTGGAACCACTCTCAGAGTGAGTAGATCAGAGAGTTCAAGTCAAACAGAATTTCTGCTTTGCTCAGTCATTCTCGCCCCATGACTGGGAGCAGGCTTGTGTGCTGAAACATTCTTTACAGCCCTAAGCCCATGTCCTGCCATCAAGAACCTCTGGGCTGGAGAGTGGCTAGGTTGAAAGAGGTGACTGGTGTGAAGTCAGTATATGGAAGAAGAAGAACAGAGATAACGAGGGGGGACTTCCCTGCAACAGGACTTCCAAGTGGGTAAGACTTGAAAGCAACCAAGATTGCTGCAAGTAGAGGACCAATGAACCAAACACAAGAATAAAAGTGTTCCCCCAAACAAGCGAAGAAACCCTAGGTGTGATAGCAAGTGTAGGGGCCGACCTGAGAAGTTGGCAGTCAGCTGATGTAAAGACCCAGTAACAGGCAGAATGGGGGTTCATTTCAATAGAAAATAACAAAAACACCGAAAGGATTTTTTAAAAAGTTTAGCAAAGCAGGCTGGAGAAATGTTCCTGGGCAGACTCTGTGGAAAGTATGCTGGCTGGAGGCAGCATACACACAGAGGCCCCAGTGTGCTACTGCCAGAGTCGCTCCACCCTACCACCCCAGCCCCCAGGAGACCTTGAGGCCCAGCCAGCTCTGTCCACCCCCACACTAGCCCAGCCTCAGCAATACTGTTTCAGCTGCCTTGAAACACTCCTTGCCTAAGTAGCCTCTTCTGCCAGAGGCATATCTCCCCTTAGCATTCCTGGAAGCTGCGACTATCTGTGCCCTAGTTACTCCATTTGAGAAATGGAGACAGCTGTTCTTGCCTCCCACAGAGGTATATTAATGTTCTCCAGGACATCAAATTCTCACGGCTCAAAGGTAGCTCTGACCCCATCGCTTTCTTCCCAGCTTGAGATATATCCAACACTTCACATTCCTCCTTGCTGCAATATGAGCCCTTTGAGTCTTGAGTTCAAAGCCCTGGATTCTCTAACCTTCTTTCTCTAGCTCCCTTCTCTTTGATCCACTAGTCCCTGAGACCCACGGGGACTTTTCTCACTGTCGTTCTGGGACACTCATTGAGAAGGGATGGAGTAAGTACTGCCTACCAGGCATTAGCAGCAAACCAGGCAGACATTTCTTTGCCTTCAAGGAGCTCGGAGTCTCCTAGAGAAGACAAGACCCAAAAGACATAAACTAATATGGATCCATTATACACAACAGCTAAGAGTACAAACAACCTAAGGGTCTAACTTGTAAGTGAATATCTAAATGCACCATAAAAAGAAGTGAAGTCCTGTCACTTGTGACAACATAAACGGGCTAGGCGTGGTGGGCCGTGCCTCTAATCCCAGCATAAGGAAGGCTGTGGATAGACTATTGAGAGCTCAAACCAGCTTAGACTGCATACCAAAACCCTGTTCCAAAATAGTTGTTTATCTTTTGTTTTTGATTTTTTGTCATTTGTTTGTTGGTTTGTTTTTAATCCAGTTTTGAGCTGGGTACAGTTGTTCATGTCTATAATACCAGCACTTTGGAAAACTGAGGCAGAAGGTTTGGGGTTCAAGGCCAGCCTAAGGTAGAGAGCAAAACCCTGTCTCAAAAACAACAACAAAACACCCTCCTCAAATTTGGATTAGAAAGATGACGTGGCAGCTAAGACCACTGTCTGCTCTTCCAGAAGTCCTGGGTCCAAATTGCAAGTACCCACATGGCTGAACACAACAACCTGTACCTCTAGTTCCAGGAGATTCAACACCCTCCCTGGTCTCTACAAGTACCAAGCATGTACATAGCGTGCAGTTATATATGCAGGCAAAACATCCATGCACATAAAGTAACATAATAAATATAATTGTTTCAAACTCTCAAACCCTTCCAAGTGGACAGAAGGGGAGATCTTTATGGTGAGTGAAGTATATCAGGCACAGAAGGCCAATGCCCATGCTGTCATACACAGGTGGAATCAGGATGGCTAATTTCTTAGAATTTGAGGGTGGAATGATGGTTTCTCAAGACTGGTAGGAGTAAGGGGTTGGGAGAGGTGGGGAAATCTGATTACTCTTAGATAAGGACCACAGCTCTAAGACATTTCTATACAGTGTAGGTGACCATTGTGCACTACCCTTCAAAGGGTCAAAAAAGGATTTTGAAAGTTTGAGCACCAGTGATAAATGTTTGAGGAAATACATGGTTATTCTGATTTAAACAAGGCATACACATATGATATGGGTATCAAACATTAAACACTCTTTAGGACATACAACTTTTATGTGTTTTGTGTGTATATGAGTTTATATGCATATTTGCATATGTTGTGGAGTCCAGAGGTTAACTTGAGGTGTCTCTCAGGCACCATCTAACATTGTTGTGAAACAAGCTCTCTCACTCACCTGGAACCCTCCAGTAAGCTAGACTGGTTAGCCAGTGAATCCCAAGAATCTATTTCTTTCTATCTCCCAAATGCTGGTAGTCCAATAATGCCCCATTATATATTGCCTGTCTTTTTTAGCATGGGTTTTGGGATTTTACTTGGGTCTTTGTACTTACAAGGTAAACATTTTATTAACTAAGCTATCTCCTGGCTGCCATCATATATACTTTTAAGTATAAGTTAAAAATAATTTTAATTTTTAAAATTATCAAGAGACAGAGGCAAGAATATTAAGTTCAAGGCCTTTTGAGCTGCGGTGTAAGCCCTGTTAAAACAAAATAAAATCCCAAAAAATGAAGGAAAAAAGGCAAGAAGATCATGCTACATAGTGAGTTCAAGGCTAGCCTAAACTACATAGTGAAGCACTGTCTCAACAATATGATGATATAGTTTGGTCACATAGAACCTACATACCATGTGCAAGAACATAAGTTCCATGCCAAGCTTTGCAAAAACAGAGAGGGGGGAGAAGAGGGAAGATGGAGAGAGGAAGAGAGAGAGAAGGAAGGAGAGGAAAGAATAAAAAGAAGGAAGGAAGGAAGAGAAACAGTGTGACTAGAGCAGGATGAGTGGCCAAAAGAGTAGGAAGCCATGGGGTTGAAGAGGTAATAGTCAGCCATAATGTGTTGACTACAAAGAGCCTAGTAAAGAGTTTTGCTTCTATTCTCGGTTGAGATGGAAGCCTTAGAGAATTTGAGCAGTGAAGATAATGTGCCTTGATTTTATCTTCATAACACGATATGCCAGGTATCATGGTGAATGCCTTAAATCTCAGCACTCTGGATGCAGATGCAGGTAAATTTCTGTTGCTCTAGGCCACCCTGGTCTACACAGTGAGTTCGGGCCAACCAGTAGTATGTAGTAAGACCCTGTCTCAAATAAACAAAAGATTAATAGATGTTTCTACCACTATGAGAGCAATGAATAAAGAGCAAGGATTTAAAGAGGAAGACCAGTTGGTAGGTGTGATGATTAGTTTTTGTCAACTTGACATAAGCTAGGCTCATCTGGGAAGAGGGAACCTCAACTGAGAAAATCTCTCCATCAGATTGGCCTATCAGAAAGTATGTGGGTAATTTTCTTGATTCATGATTGATTTAGAAGGACCCAGCCCTCTGTGGATGGTCCCACCCCTAGGCTGTTGGTCCTGGGTTGTATAAGGAAGCAGACTGAGCAAGTCGTGCAGAGCAACCCAGTAAGCAGCTACCCTTCGTGACCTCTGTATCAGCTCCTGCCTTAGGGTTTCTGCCTTGCGTTCCTGTCCTGGCTTCTCTTCATGGTGCATTGTGAGCTCGAAGCTGAAATAAACCCTTATTATTCCCAGGTTGCTTTTGGTCATAGTATTCATCACAAAATCAAAAGGCAAACTAGGACAGCAATGGCGTATTGGTGACAGACCTGGCCACATTGTTTTGGGGAGGACTGTGGGAGATTTTGAAACTTTGGACTGGAAAAGCTATTGAGTGATCAGAGAGGCTGTCCTATGGGAGTGGGAGTGGGTAGAGAAGAGAAGAATCCTGAGAGCAATATAGATGACACAGACCTGGACCGTCAAGTTTCCTAGGGAAGCTAAGACTCTATCAGGCTGTTCCTATATTTTAAATTAAGAGTCATTGTATTTTGGTCAGCTGGGGCTGAAAAATCAGATGCGATTAACAAGAGACCAGCATCATTGAGGTGAAATCTTGTGGGAAGTGTTTCCTTGGGGTTATCTTACAGAAACTGGGGTCCAGGAATGCCAAGGCTGCATCTCAAGCTGGTAGCTGAACTTTGTAATGTGTAAGGGTCTCCTGCATAGTGCCGTTTTTGAAATTATGAACGAGTCATGGAGAACAGCTAAGGTTCAGCCCTGTGCGAGCCGAGAGAGGCCATTGGCCAAGATGAAACCTCACTTGCAATGCGGCCCCAGCATGCAGGTGCCAGGACTATGGCATGACAAGCAAAGACAGTAGCAAGTGTAGTGTGTAGCTGGCCTGAGTCTAAGAGACTAGTTGTGGGTACCGTCGACGGCAGAGCTGGCGAGGAGGAGCTGCCCGAGCACTCTGGAGCCCAGGAGATTGTGAGTAAATCCCCGGAGCTGGATTTTTTTACACTGTTGGAGTCTGGTTTTGCTTTGATTGTAGCTGTGCCCTGGTTCTTCCCTCTTGGGATAAGAAATATGTAACTTTTTTTTAAAATTTTACAAGAGCTCATAGTTAGGGGCTTTGGATTTGTAGAGACTTTAGATATCTTAAAAAGGCTGAACTTTTTAAAAAGTGTTTGGATGTTTTAAAGAATGTGAGACTTTTAAAGTTGTTCTTTTTTATATTATGATATTAACATGAGATCTTGGAGACAAACAAGATCTTAGAAAGAAATGTTATAGTTTAATAGTGATGTATTTGTGTGTAATGTTGACAAGAGGTCCTTGTGGTGATTTTTTTTTTTTTTTTGTCAACTTGATTCAGACTACAGCCACCTGGGAAGAGGCAGTTCATCTGATAAAATGTCTCCATAAGATTGGCCTACAGGCAAGTCTTTCAGGGCATTTTCTCTATTAGTGATTGATGTGGGGGCTGTGCACTGTGGGTGGTGCCATCCCTGGGCTGGTGGTCCTGGGTTCTATAAGAAAGCAGGCTGAACAAGCCATGGGGAGCAAGCCAGTGAGCAGCATTCCTCTATGGCCTCTGCATCAGCTCCTGCCTCCAGGTTCCTGCCTTTCTTGAATTCTTGCCCTGGCTTCCTTCACTCATTAATAAAGTACGAACTAAGAGCTGTAAGGCGAAATAAGCCCTTTCTCTCTTCCACTTTCAGTATTCCTTAGTTGCCTGTATTTCTTTGTATAGGGTTGAGGCCTCATGACCTTTCCTTCCATGTTAAAATATCTATTGATGTCTTCCTGTTCAGGTCATGGGTAGGCAGGCATATTGTTGAGACTTCATGGGTATAGCTTCTCTGGCATTCTAGAAGACTTATGGCAAACTTCACATTCCTCTGGCTCTTACAATCTTTCCATCTCCTCTTCTGCCATGGTCCCTGAGCTTTAAGGTTCAGGTGTCATATTGTAGATGTACTAGATGGGAGTGGACTGCACAACTCTGCAATTTCATCAGTTGTCATTCTCTGTAATGAGTTGTTTGTTACAAGGAGAAAGTTCCTTGGTTAGGGAATAGAACGACACATATATGTCGTTTAGAACATAGTTAGAGATTCTGCTGGTTTAGTAAAGTGGCAGTTGAAGGTTCTTCTCCAAAATCCATGATCATTAGCCCTGATACTTGGCTAGGTTTCTAGTATCAGGCATGATTTCTCTCTGGTTAAGAAGATCTTAATTAGAGAGCTGTTGGTTAACACAGGTATGTATGCCACTACTGCACTGTTAGGATTATTGTGTCATACTGGTCATTGTTGTGGTTCACAGGAGTCATAGGTGGGTAGGGCTGTTGGTTGCTTCCCTACTTTGGAAGTTTGTAGGCTGCATTATGGTACTATGAACACTAGTCCTCAGGGAGAGGCCGTTCAGGTCAGAGCCAGCTCAAGTCATTTAAGACCTGTGTCACCGACAATTTTAACCACTACATCACTCACATTATTTACCTAATGTGTTTTCTTTAAAAAGACACACTTTTAAGTTGTTCATAACCTAACAAGCAGCAGTGCCTGTGAGATGTTGGAGTAAATAGTGTGTGTGTGTGTGTGTGTGTGTGTGTGTGTGTGTGTGTGTGTGTGTGTGAAACTTGAGATAGAACCTCACTAAGTTGAGTAGCTTGTCCTGGAACTCACTAAATACCCCAGAATGGTCTTGAATTTGTAATTCCCCTGCCTCAAATTCCTGAGTACTGGGACTATAGGTTTGCACCACCATGCTTAGCTTGATGTTGCAGCAAATATACAATTATAATAAAAATGTTCGGCTATGTTACAACGAAAAATATTATTGTGTGTTAAAAGACAAGCATGAGAAACACAAAACTCCAACATGTCTACAATATGTTGTGTGGTCGCTCTTTCCCCCACTGGACAAATAGATTTCAGGAGAATATTCCCTCTCCCTCTCTCATTCACATTCATTCTTCCCACTCGCTCTCGAGTTTAATGACAGTTTTGTTCTTTCTTGTTCCTCTTATTTGTAGCTATGTTTTTGACTATCTATTTTCTTTCTCTGTCTCTGTTACCCCTTCTTTCTTTCTACCCCATCAGGACCATCGACAATAAAGTCTATGTTGCAGAAATCAAGGAAAAACACCAGGCAAAGAAAATCTATGAGAAAGCCTATCAGCAAGGAAAGACATCAGCTCATGTAGGCATGAGGTAAGGCTCTAGCTGGTCTGAAATGTGATTTAGCCATCCTAGCTGTGTGACCAGGAAAGATATTCCTTCTCTCTGGACCTCATTCTCTACTTCTGTAAAATAAAAACAATGATTTCTACTCCATAGGATTACATTAAGATTATGTGAGTCACTAAATATCAATGCCTATAACAGTGGATGTTTAATAACTGGGAGTTTACTTCCCTAATTCCAGCTGTCTTTTGCTAGAAAGATGTGGCTTATTTAATAACTGGTACTTTGTGCGAAGATTATGAACAAGTGAGTTTTTTTCTCTTCCTTTCTTATTTTTTTGTTTTTAATGTGGTATTTTATTTATTCTTGGAAAATTTCATACATTTATACAATGTATTTTGATCATATCCAGCTTTCATCCTCCATCCGAGCTCTCATATACCCCTTCAATGGATCTCTCTTCCAACTTCATATCCTCTTCTTTTGTTCTTTGTAATGCTCCAAATTCAATTAGTGCTTCCCACATGCAAATGGGTGTGACCCATTCACTGGAGCGTGAGCAGCCTACTAGTGACTACATCTTCCCAATAAAGATGGCTTTCCCTCCCCCCACAGAAGCCACCAACTAACTCTTTGGTAAAAAGAGTGGGATCTCATGGGCTCTTTCCCCATCTGTGCTGGGATTTTGGTTGACTTCATCTCATGCAGGTCTTGTGTATGCTGTCACAGCTGTTGTGAGTTGTTCATGAATACAAAAGCCATGCCATATGCACAAAGCATTGTTTCATAGGATTTCTTCAAATTCTTCGACTTTTGCATTCTTTCTGCCCCCTATTCCATGATATTACCTGGACATCAGAGGCGATGACATGAACATCTTATTTAGGGCTGGGTCACTTACTCTGAGCATTTGACCAGTTATGGATCTCTTAACTAATCATTATTGAATATAAAAGGAAGCTTCCTGATCAAGGTGGAGAGCATTTTAACAATATGACCATTTAGTAAGACAACAATAGTAGGTTCTGTTTTAGGGCCTATGGCCTCCTCAGGCATAGACTTTTGACAAGGTTTTCAGTACCGGGCATTAAATTCCTCTTGTGAAGCATGCCTCAAATTTAATCAGAGAGCAGTTGGTTACCCCAGAACAGTCCTATTCCCATTCCATATCTTGCCTGGTACTCTGATACTATAGTGCACTAGACACAGCTCTGGGAAAGACCATTGGTCAGTCTTCTCCCCCGAGCAGCCTACATAAAACCTCCCAGCACTAGGGAAGCTAGCTAGCAGGAAGGAAGTTTCCTGGTCACTTCGAGATTGATTTATCTATTCCCTGCCACGAAAGTGTGTGGTGTCTTCAGCAATAAGGTTTTACCATGTTTCTATAGTGAGAAACTCAGAAAAATGGTAATGGTCTATAGTATTTGGGGGCTTCTGGACCTCTTGAATAATAATAACTCATACGGAGGTATCCCTCACCTCACATTAGGATTTTAGTTTAATAACCCTTGGCTTCTGAGAATAGCATTTCCACCTATGTAGGGCACCTCCATTAAAATACTTTTTAAAATGCTATTTTTAATTAGCTGGCAAAGTAGTGTGTTTCCATACATTCTTAATTTTGGTTAACCCATCTGCCATATCCTCATCTCCTCCATACCTCAACTCTCACCAGTATTCAAATTTTAGACTCCCAGCACACATACTATGATTTCTATCCATCTTTGCTTTCCTCTGTGGGCCCTGGCCATGGCCAAACCTTGCTTCCAAAGTTCTCTTAAATGGGCCCCATGATCTCTGGGTTCCATGTTCCCATTAGCTTTGCTTCCTTCCCGTGTCATCATAGTCAGTGTGGATAAATGCAGCCACGGCGGTCCTCAGCTCCCCCTGTCACCTTAGTGGTTTCCCATATGCAAATGATGTCCTTCAGAAACAAGACCAGCAATTATCCCTCTTGTGCAACATTCTTCTATCCATCCACAAAAGAAGAAAGCAACAACACCTTTAGACTCTGCTCTCCCCCACTTCCTTCATACTACATATGTGCTACTCATCCCATTAAGGCCTCTTACCCCTTCCCCCACATTCATGGACCCTTTCTGGCTTCCTGACTTGTACAGACACTCCAAGGTAAACATGGATATCTTAAAGTTTGAAGTTAGGATCCGCATGTCAGAGCTAAAATGTAGTATTTGTCTTTCTGGCCTAAATTAACAAGTGAAACTTGCCTAAATTGACCCTTATTTCTTAAATGGGTCCCCTTTGTCTGGTATACATATTATGTTTTAATGGATTCCCCTCAGCTTCTAAGAGATTTTCATCTTGCAGGAATACTTCAGATTTTGCTGCTAAAAACTGAGTCGTTGCCATATAAACAAGCTCAGTTTAACACAAGGATCAGGCAGATTTGAGAGACTATTTAAAGGGAGAGAGGCATTGTTTGTGTACATTCAAAACTCTTTTTGTTAAATGAAACATTAGCCCCGAATTGTTCTATTCAGAAAAATCTCCGTTCAGATTTTTATCAACCATGTTTCCCCCATAAGGGGGAGAGCTACCTTTGAGATCATTTTCCAGGTAGAATGTTCGGGGGGGACGAGGGAGGAAGGGAGGTTGGTGAGTAAATACCTGGATGATGGACTGTAGTCCGGGGACTTAATTGAGACAGAAGCCTGATCAGGTCAAGTTGGTTAAGCATGAGGCTTAGCAGAAACCTGCCATCTAATGATTCTGCTATGCCACAGGAGATCCAACACCCCTCCCATCCATTTTTACTTCTTGTCCAGGGACCGGGAATCAGAGAAATTTCAAATCTCCACTAGGCTGGCAGCAGGCACAGAGGTAACTTTTGTCCTGGCCTATGAGGAACTTCTACAACGACATCAGGGCCGGTACCAGCTGGTGGTAAGCCTGAGACCTGGCCAGCTGGTGAGGAAGCTGACTGTAGACATCACTGTGTCTGAGAGAACGGGCATTGCCTATGTGCATATACCTCCACTGAGGAGCAGCCGAGCGAGCACCAACAACCAAACAAGTATGTGGGCAGTGCGAGGAGACACTAAAGATACTTACATTCTGTGAATGGAAACCTTGGACATTCTATGGAACAATCTTTCAGTAATGTCCCTGTACCAATTTCCTTCCCAAATCAGAGAGAAGGGGGCTTGTTTAGAGTTCAGGATTTTTAGAGTTCACTATCGTCCCAATGAGTTCACTATCGTCCCAATTCCTGAAGTCAGTATGAAATTGGCATGAAGTAGAAGCTTCTAGAAGTATATATTCAATTACTAAAAATAATTAATGGGCCAGGGTTGGTGGCACATGCCTTTATCCCAGCTATCATGAGGCAAAAATAGGTACTACTGTGAGTTCAAGGCCAGCGTAGTCTACATAGTGACTTCCAGGTCTAAGCAGTGAGACCCTATCTCAAAACAAACAAACAAACAAACAGAAAACTGATCATCATACTATATTAACAATCTTGAAGACTGCAGGAATCATGGAGGATGAATTCTGCTTTTTCCTAAATGACCACAAAGAACAGGAGGAAAGCAGAAAGGCAGTACAGGATTCTAGGATGCGAAGAAGGATCTTGACTAAGAGGCTTAAAACAAAGTGCATCAGTGGGGTTATGACAGATATGGCTGTAGTACCATCAGGATTTAATCTTAAGGAAAGACATAATCTAGGACCTCACCCTACTGGAACCTGGTGTAGTAGGCTTGAGTTAGGACCACAAATCTCCATGTTTAACCAGTCCACAAAGAAGTTCATATCCAACCAAGCTGGGAGAATCACTAAACAAACTTAAAACGTCCGTGGGAATAGAGTAGACAGAAACAGGGAAATTACATAATTCAAGAGGCTAGCTACGCTGGCAAAGATTTTAAGCACAGATCCGACTGATGGGAGCCTGCTCAGCCAGAAACACAACATGGTGCACTTGGTGCAAGTTGGGTTCCAAGCCAAGATGGACTTTGTCATAAGACAGAGCCATGTGATCAAGGCTTCAGTTTGTTGATCTGTCGAATGAAAGAGACAACTATGACCTAAGACCACAAGAAGAGGTTTATTTTCCAGGGCTGAGAATGCATCCTAGGGGCGTGTTGATGCAGGAGGTCATTCTCCCACAGAGCTACTCCCTAAGACCCACTGCAAAATGTGGGCCAATCCTCCCTCCACGGGATTTAATGAATGCTGGCCGTGGTGCTATCCTTCAGTTCCATTGGACACTCAAGGAGGTCCAGGTGTACTTCCAACTGTCCTGCCCATGAGCTCACATCTGACCCTCCAGTAACCCCTTCTGATCAAAGAGCTACTGTCCCCTCGATGCTGTTCCTAAGGAGACTGGAGCTCAGAAAAAGAACAAGTGGAGGAGAAAGGGAACAAGTGGCCCTGGGCAAACAGGGCACTATCAGGGACCTGGGCCCATGGGCCAGCTGAGTCTGGCAGCCTGAAAGCTTAAGCCCCAGCTATAAATGGCAGCTCCCTCCCCCTTCTCCTTAAAGGTTAAAACAGAGGATAGAAGTAGTCCTGTGGGGATAAAACAAAACAAAGAGCCCTGGAAGGAAGGAAGCCCAGGGAATGGATGTGAGCAGGCTTCTCAGAGCATGGGGGCTCGGTTTGGCCCTAAGCTTCCTGACAGCTGTAGCAGGAAGGAGGAGGGGGCAGAAGTCCCAAGTCTCCATTTTCTGGAGAAAAGTAGACATTTCTAAATGGACACTTGTCTTGAAAGAAAATTCCAGAGGAGTTGATCTTGCAGTTGGTTCAGAGAACGTCCAGAAGCAAAAGGCAGAAGTGATTTCAGGTGACCCTATGAGGCTCATTCACATGGTGATTCTCATTCATATGGTGGCAGGGGCAGAGGGAGAAGAAGAGCCAGGCCATTGTGTCCCAGGGGAGATCCCTGCGAGCCTGCCCTGTCTCACAGCAGGAAGGACAGGAGAGGAGCCCAGCCCTGCCACTGTGTCTGTCTCTGTCCTCCCCACCCACTACACTGTCCCTCTAGAGGAGGACACTAAGATCCTGGTGGAGCTGGGGACAAGAGAGTCCTCCAGAGACAGAACTTGGGTTGGATGCGAAGTGAGGCATGGAGGTGATGAGTGAAGGACAGGCCCTCCACCTCCAGTGCTGGACCTGAGGGAGGGCTGGGTCTGGCGGGCGGGGTGTGATGAGGGCAGGAGCTGGCCTCAGGGCTTGTGACAGAGTGGCAATGGGGAGCTGGAAGGGCATGCTAGGCAATTGGAGCAGCTGCGGGAGCGAGGGATGGCCTCTCCACACTCCCCACACATTGCCCCTCTCACTGTCCCCCTTCCATGGCCTTTCTCTCCACTGAGCCCTCCATGCCACCTCAACGCCCATGCAGGTGAGGGTGACTTGCCCCCCGTCTACCAGGATACAGAGGGCGGAGACCTGTGTCCTCATCACCTTCTCCCCAACACTGCAAGACCAGTCTGCCTTCTCCAGCTCAGGCATCATGGCTGACTTCACAGTCCACTATGATGTGGTCATGGAGGACATCATTGGAGACGTGCAGGTACCTGGACCCGGGACATGCAGAATTCTTTGGTAAATAGTCACTCGGGTCGGGGTCATGGTCTGGGCTACAGGAAATGTCCCTCTGAGCTTTACAAGGTACCTGTGAGAGCCAGTCATCAGGGACAAGGTGAGTGACTTCATTCCTTGGGAATCCTGTAAGCAGGCCACAGGGATACAGAACTGGAGGACTTGAAGCAGGGTCCGAATGGACGTCCCTAGCTGTGTCCTTCATTAGCCAGCTCAGAAGCAGGCAAGGCATTGCTGAGTATTCGGCCTTCCATGCTTTCTGTAGCTCTCAGACTGTCCTGTTGTCCTTGGCTTTCTTGCTGTGGTTGGCTTCTGAACACTTGTTCCCCATCATGAGGCCCTTTCCTGCACAGGAAGTGTTTTAAATCTGAGCTTGAACACCCCTGGAGAGAGGGGAGCTCTGTTCTAACAGCTGAGCAGGGCAGCAGCCCTGACCCAAGACCTCACCCTTTCCCCACCCCGGGCTTTCTGGTGAGGTTGGCCAGTGAATGAGAAGTCAGTTCCCGAGGTCTTTCCTGCCTTTCCTTCTTCCAAGCACAACCCTACCCTGCTGAAAGGTTCCAGGCCACCAAGCACCTTTCTCTACCACTACCTGAGCCAGTCCCGCAGAGCACAGGAGCAATGATTTGCTCAGGCTCACTGCTGCCCTGAGTGGGATTCCTCTACATCCTTGACTACTCATCATGTGCTTCTCCACCCTGAGTTCCTGGTAAACTCCTTCCTATCTATATCCACTCCAGATCTCAGTATCTCCATCCCCTCCTCATCTCATAATCTCCATCCCTCCTCATCTCACCATCTCCATCCCCTCCTCATCTCAGCATCTCCATCCCCTCCTCATCTCACAATCTCCATCCCCTCTTCATCTCAGCATCTCCATCCCCTCCTCATCTCAGCATCTCCATCCCCTCCTCATCTGAGCATCTCCATCCCCTCCTCATCTTAGCATCTCCATCCCCTCCTCATCTCACCATCTCCATCCCCTCCTCATCTCACCATCTCCATCCCCTCCTCATCTCACCATCTCCATCCCCTCCTCATCTCAGCATCTCCATCCCCTCCTCATCTCAGCATCTCCATCCCCTCCTCATCTCACCATCAGCATCCCCTACCTTTCTCACCATCTCCATCCCCTCCTCATCTCAGCATCTCCATCCTTTTCTCATCTCAGCATCTCCATCCCCTACCCTTCTCACAATCTCCATCCTCTCCTCATTTCAGCATCTCCATCCCCTCCTCATCTCAGCATCTCCATCCCCTCCTCAGCTCAGCATCTCCATTCCCTCCTCATCTCAGCATCTACATCCCTCCTCATTTCAGCATCTCCATCCTCTCCTCATCTCCGCATCTCCATCCCCTACCCTTCTCACCATCTCCATCCTCTCCTCATCTCACCATCTCCATCCTCTCCTCATCTCAGCATCTCCATTGTCTCCTCATCTCACCATCTCCATTCCCTACCCTTCTCACCATCTCCATCCTCTCCTCATCTCAGCATCTCCATCCTCTCCTCATCTCAGCATCTCCATCCCCTCCTCAGCTCAGCATATCCATCCCCTCCTCATCTCAGCATCTCCATCCCCTCCTCATCTCACCATCTCCATCCCCTACCCTTCTCACCATCTCCATCCTCTCCTCATCTCAGCATCTCCATCCTCTCCTCATCTCACCATCTCCATCCCCTCCTCATCTCACCATCTCCATCCCCTCCTCATCTCACCATCTCCATCCCCTCCTCATCTCAGCATCTCCATCCCCTCCTCATCTCAGCATCTCCATCCCCTCCTCATCTGATAATCTCCATCTTCTCCTCATATGATAATCTCCATCCCCTCCTCATCTCAGCATCTCCCCCCCTTCTCATGTCAGCATCTCCATCCCCTTCACATCTCAGTATCTCCATCCCCTCCTCATCTTACCATCTCCATCCCCTCCTCATCTCACAATCTCCATCCCCTCCTCATCTCACCATCTCCATCCTCTCCTCATCTCAGCATCTCCACCCCTTCTCATGTCAGCATCTCCATCCCCTCCTCATCTCAGCATCTCCATCCCCTTCTCATCTCACCATCTCCATCCCCTCCTCATCTCAGCATCTCCATCCCCTCCTCATCCCAGCATCTCCATCCCCTCCTCATCCCAGCATCTCCATCCCCTCCTCATCTTACCATCTCCATCCCCTCCTCAACTCAGCATCTCCATCCCCTCCTCAGCTCAGCATCTCCATCCCCTCCTCATCTCAGCATCTCCATCCCCTCCTCATCTGATAATCTCCATCTTCTCCTCATATGATAATCTCCATCCCCTCCTCATGTCAGCATCTCTACCCCTTCTCATGTCAGCATCTCCATCGCCTTCACATCTCAGCATCTCCATCCCCTCCTCATCTTACCATCTCCATCTCCTCCTCATCTCCGCATCTCCATCCTCTCCTCATCTCAGCATCTCCATCCCCTCCTCATCTCACCATCTCCATCCCCTCCTCATCTCACCATCTCCATCCCATCCTCATCTCACCATCTCCATCCCCTCCTCATCTCAGCATCTCCATCCCCTTCACATCTCAGCATCTCCACCCCTCCTCATCTGATAATCTCCATCGTCTCCTCATATGATAATCCCCATCCGCTCCACATCTCACCCACAATTGAACTCCATCACCCCATACAGTGCAGGGGACAAGCCTGTTCCTTCATCCCTCTCTTGATACCCTGCAGCAGAACTCCTCCAGCCTAGGCCCCAACTCATTGGTGCTTGACACTCAGAAATGATTGGACTGAACTCCCTATCTCTCTCTTGGCTAGCTCCTCATAGTGTAACAGACAGATCCATGTTGATATCAGAGATAAATACCTTGAAGGTGCCATGTTATTCTGTGTTCCCAGGCCTGGAGGCTCAGGACAGTCTCAGAACAATCACAGTTCTAGGCTAAAGTGAGCAGATCTTGCTCAGAGTACAGGAAAAGCCTCAAGGGTGGGGTGGGGCATGAGAGCAGATGCAGGCTATGGTAGAGTCACATATGGAGACTCATGGAAGTCATGACTGTTGCAAAGAGGCAGGGATGGAAGGACTCCATTAAGACCAGGAATCTGAAAAAGGTCAGTCTCCACTGTATGTCTCCAGTACTCAGATCCAAATTCGAAGGGCCTGCTCAGAGCCACATGTCCCTAGCAGCTTCTTTCATTCTCTTAAGCTTTCCCTATGCGGGAAACTATCTGGAAAACTTTGGAGAGCTGTATTGACTGGGCTGGGGATGAAGAAACCCAGAGAAATAGCTCTGAAGAGGTGGTCTGTGATGGCAGGAGAGAGCTCAGGGTCTCAGAATCCCGAGATTACAGGTGGGCAGCACATCAATGAGGTGAGGTCTGCTCAGAGCCCAAAGGCATCTACTGGCTGGAAACCAGATTGTCCCAGGTGCCTTTGGTGTCAGAAGCATGAGTCCAGGGTGGGAGTAGCACATGCTGTGGGTTCAGCAGGAATGAATTATTGGTAGGGGACTGGTGAGGCTACCCATGTCTTCATCCTTGGATGCTCCCAGTGAGAAAAAAGCTGATTAGCAGTCTGAGGGCAACTGGGAGCAAGGGCTTGTGTCAGTGTGTGGAAAACACTCACTTGCCCACACTCTGGGACCTAGTGCATGCTGGGAGAGCAGTTGACACAGAGATGAGTGGTTGGACTCATGCAGGGTCCATGGCTAGAAGGCATGGCCCTCATCAGGAGGCATGTGACCTCCCACAGTCCAGGTGCGCTGTGCAAGTACTTATGACCCGGTGCCCTTCAGAGTTCTCAGGGGCTGGGAGCATGGCCTGGTTGACGAAAAGGGCTGTGGGAGTTGCTGGGCACTTTGTTGCTCCCAGGCTACAAGCTGGCCGCAGGGATCTGGTTAGAAGGCAGGCCAGCATGGTGGGCACACAATCATACCCCATGTATGCCAGGTACATGGGAGCCCCCAAGGATTCTGCCCATAGCTTGACAGCGACAGGGTCCTGAGTGACAGAATCCTTGGGGAAATGGAACAGGGAGCCAGGACTGTGGGAAACATGCCTCCTGGTGCCTGTGAATTAATTCAGAGGCAGGGATGGAGGGGCAAAGAATTTCCTCTTCCCATTTCCCTGTCCTCTGGAAAAGAAGGGAGCTCCCAGGCTGACTGAAGGAAGACAGGAGCAAATCCTGCTTTCCCTGGGAGGCCTCAAGCCTTAGGCAGAGAGCTGTAGGCTCAGGAATTGCTCAGACCTGACCCCTAGGCAGCCTAGGCCTCCCTGGCTGGAGAGGACACTGGTCCTGAGGGGCCTCCAGGCCCATCTCCTTCCCTTCCCCTCCACTGACCCAGCCCCCAGGCTCTGCAGAGGGAAAGATGGAGTGTGGGGGCAGGAGGCAGGCAGCCAATCACATCAGGACAGCCCAAGGCATCTGTACCTGGTGCTAACCAATCCCCTCTGTACAGACAGCTCTGCTGGCCTCTGCTTCCTCCTCCCTCCCTGCTCTGCCCAGCAACAGCAGAAAGGAGTGTTTAGGAGGAGAAGGAGGCCCTGCAAGCTCCCAACCCTTGGCAGCAATGAGCTGGGCCCCCGGCTCACTGTGTTGAGGGAGGTTAAAACAATACTTTCCGTTCCTGGAGCCCAGACAAACGTCCCCGGGGACTCTCAAGCCTGTGCAAGTCCGGCTGTCTCAGGGACAGGAACTCACATAGTACAGAGATGCTGACCCTCGTAGGCCTGGGCCCCAAGCTTGTCTTCTCCTCTCTGCTGCTCTGGACTAGGCCTGGGATGAAGGGCTCAAGAGCAGAGGCTCAGTTCTGGCGTGCAGACCAAGGTTGAGCCAACTGACAACCAGGGAGAGGGAGCTGGTCTGGGAAGGAGAGAGCAGGGTGTTATGCAGGAGGGCGAGGGGCCTGATCTGGCCTAGCTTTCACCCTTCTTCTTGGCTCCTTTCTTTTTGTCCAGATCTATGGTGGCTATTTCATTCACTACTTTGCCCCCAGAGGCCTCCCACCAGTGGAGAAGAATGTGGTATTTGTTATAGATGTCAGCGGCTCCATGTTTGGAACTAAGTTGCAGCAGGTAACAAGATTTCCCCTGCGGCCTCTGAAATCCATAACTGTCTCCCCTTTTGATAGCTTCCAATGACTGTTGGTTCTCCTTTTTTAAACACCTGGTGCTCTTTTTCTGAATCGGGGTTTCTTGTACTAGCCCAGGCTGCCCTCAATCTCATTAAGTAGCTGAGGATGACCTTGAAATTTCATCCTCTGGCCTCCACATTCTAAGTGCTGGAATTATAGGTGTGTACAACCATGCCCAGTTTATGTGCTGCTGTGATAGGATATAGGTTTTCATGCCTGCTAAGCAGCACAATATTGACTGAGCTGTATTTCCAGCCCTCTACCCCTTCAATTTTTTTTTGTGTCTCTGATCCATCAACTACTAATTGTTTGACTCTGAGCTACTAACTACTTATGTCTTTGTGAGCCTCAGTGCCATTACCTGGAAATAGGAATAATATTAGTGCCTTCTTCGCTATCCTTCTGTAAAACTTATATGAACTGATAAAGGTAAAATATTCAGGAATGTCTGGAACATAGGAAGTGTCCTATTAGTGGTGCTTAATAGTAGAATCTCCTATCAATGGAGCCTCCTATATGCCTAGCTCTTTGTTAAGTGTTGTCATGGGGGGAAAGACAGAGGAAGAAGCAGCATTATGTGGCCTGTTTGCAGAGTATTGGATATGAGACTGGACAGTGCAAATATTTCCATGTCAGAGTCTTGGTGAGCAGTCTAGAGTAGAGACTCTCTGGGTGAGAAGGATGAAAGCAGATCGCTCAAGAAAATGCTTCCCTGAGAAAGGGCAAGTGGACGTTCATTGAAGATATGGCTACATAAAGAGAAATGACGTGCTATCTAAAGGGCACCAGGGTAAAGTTATGCAGTTGAAATAGAATGTGGGCTCTCCAGGGTCTGATGAGAATGTAGGCATGGAGGAGACAGAGGGGCTGAAGATCACAAGCTGATCCGAGCAGAAGGAAAGCAAGCCAAAGCCCCGCAGCCAGATACATGGCTCCGTAATCATAAGGTCCTCCTACTTGAAAGGGTTAACTCATTTAGCCAAGGAGCATATGCTCAGAATCCATTGACTACAGAGACTGTAGAGGTCTAGGAAGAACAGACCTGGTGACTTTGAGAGGGAAGCTGTCCAGTAGACCTTTCTTCTGTTCATTTTGCTTTGCTTTTTGAAACAGTCTTTATAGCACAGGCGATGTTGGAAGTTGTAATCCCTCAACTTCAGCCTCCCGTCATGCACCACCATGCATGTCTCCGTTGGAACTTGCTAGATGATAATCTCAAACTCTGTACTGTCTAGAACAATAACCACTGGCCACATGTGGTCATTGAACATGTGAAATATGACTCTTATAAGTTAAGAACTGATTTTTTTTCTCTATTGGAGAGTGAACTTTGAAGCCTGCCATAAAGCCTTGCAAACATTTTGACCTAATATCCTCAACTCACAAAAGGAGAGGTCAAATAGGGTTAAAACCGTGAAGCACCCAGAGAGAGCTAAGTGTCACATGAACAGAGCCTTTCAAGTTCGTGGCGCTCAAGTTTTCTCTCATCTCCTTCATCCTTATCCCACAGACTAAAAAGGCCATGAACACAATCCTCAGTGACATGCAAGCCAGTGACTACTTCAACATCATTTCCTTTTCTGACAAAGTTAACATCTGGAAAGCCGAAGGCTCAATCCAGGCCACTGCCGAAAACATTCATAGTGCCAGGAACTACCTGAGTCGCATGGAAGCAGATGGCTGTAAATGTTTTACCCGCCTCCCCCAATGGACAGGCTGTGGTGATAGAAGAAATTTCTAAGCCCTTCTCTTCATTTCCCCCATGCTTCTCATTTCTCATGCTGCCAGAAACATCACTTTCACATTTTGCATAAAAACTGTACCTTTTCCTCCTTTTGGTTCCCCGCCTATCTCCCTCTCCTGATGGGAGGGACATGGTTGATTTCCCCTGTATCTTAGCCTCTTTCTCTTTGGACCTCAGTGTCCTCTTCCTTAAAACAAACAAGAAAATTGCTAAGACTTTTAAAATCAGCATTGTAGGCTTTATTTCCAAGCTTTTGTCCCAGTTATGACTTTTGTTCTCAAATAATTACTTCATTCTCTCAGATCTACCGCCTCTGTCATCTAAGCCATCTTTTTCCCTGTAGCAAGAAGGTGGTGGTGGTGTCTCTGGGTGGTTGTCATCTGACTAGAAAATGATATGATCCTGTCCCCCCACATACACACACACCCTGGGGAATAATCAAAGCATGGTCTGAGACAGGGAGTGATAAGCACAAGGACATATGGACTCCACTATCAGGTCACATGGGCCAGGGCGAGAGTGATGGAGTTTGGAGGGATAGGCAGCGGGAACAGTGTGAGAAAAATTCAGGTGGGGAGGATGAGCCTGGGAGCATGGTATGGTACCAGTGTGTCTGCAGTGGGGGGTAAGAAATGGCCTGAGAAAGTGATCTCACAGTCTGCTCCCCAATTAGGGACCGACATCAACGCAGCTCTGCTGGCAGCTGCTTCAGTGCTGAACCATAGCAACCAGGAGCCTGGAAAGGGCCGTGGTGTGGGGCAGATTCCTCTTATCATGTTCCTGACAGATGGGGAGCCCACAGCCGGCGTGACAACTCCCAGTGCGATCCTTTCCAACATCCGTCAGGCATTGGGCCACAGGGTATCTCTTTTCAGTTTGGCCTTTGGGGATGATGCGGATTTCTCACTACTGCGCCGGTTGTCCCTGGAGAACCGGGGAGAAGCAAGACGCATACACGAGGACGCCGACGCAGCTCTGCAGCTAGAGGGTCTCTATGAGAAGATTTCCAAGCCTCTACTGGCAGATGTGCGCCTGGACTATCTGGGTGGTTTGGTTGGGACCTCCCCTAGGGCCCATTTCCCTAACTATTTTTGTGGTTCAGAGCTGGTGGTGGCTGGCAAGGTGCAACAAGGTAAGCAGGAACTGGGCATCCACCTAGCAGCCCGTGGCCCCAGTGGTCAACTTCTTGTGGCCCGCCATAGTGAAGAAGCCACCAACAGCAGCCAGAAGGCCTTTGGTTGCCCGGGGAAACCTGCCCTCAATGTGGCCCACTTTATCCGCCGCCTGTGGGCCTATATCACTATTGGGGAGCTGCTGGAGGCACGCTTCCAAGCCCGGGACCCTACCACTCGCCGACTGCTGGCTGCCAAAGCCCTCAACTTATCCCTTGAATACAACTTTGTCTCACCTCTGACCTCACTGGTTGTGGTACACCTTGAGAAGACCAATGAGGGATCCAGGAGCCAGCCATCCACGACAGCTGAGGCAAGCAGAGTCACACCCTCACCCAGCAAAAGCCTTGGCCTGGAAGTAAGCACAGCTCAACCACCCTCGGTCCTCAAGGTCTCTCCCAAATCAAAGCCCATGAAGCCCAACTCAACTGTTACTGCCCCTAAAAGGAAGATGCCCAGTACCAAGGAGCTGGGGGCACTAAGCCAGTCCTCTAATGCCCTGCCAACATCAGTACAACCAAAGCCCCAAATTCCAACCCAAGATTCCAGTACCTTGGCACTGCCAACTTTGAAGATGAAACCTATTGCCCCTGTGCCTTCAAGTTCTAATGCCCCATTACCTCTGAAGCCCAGCACTCCATCACACCAGAATCCTGGTGTGACATCGCTTGTTAATTCTAGGTCACGTGTCCTAACTCTGAACCCTGTCAGCCCCACCCAGCCCAAAGTTGACACTATGAAGCATTTTAATCCGCTTACTCCTTCTGAATATCCGGCTTCATCAGATGCTCAGCCTACACCTGACTCCCCATCATACCCTCAACCTGGGGAACCCATAACACAGTCACCCCAAAGCCTGCCACAACCCAAGTCTGTCTCCACATTTCAGATAGCCAAACACCCATTACACCTCAGCTCCAAAGGTCTTGCTCCCAAGACTCCCCCAAATTTACCAGACCCTAGATCTGGGATCATCTTGCCCAAGTCTCCTAAAATCCCTTCATCTCTTAAACCTAATATCTCATCTCACCAAACCTCTACTAGCTTACTACTTTCCAAGTCCAGAACCCCAACTCCCCATAACACCCAAATTCCACTACCCGCCAGACCCAGGGCAGTAGTTCTTCAGAGCCTCGACACATCTTCAAGCACACTCTCAAGTTCCACAAGTCCCAGCAGTACTGTGGCCACGTCTCTTCCTGGGGAACCTCTCCCTTCTCCCTTTACCCCTACTCTGACCTCTCTGCTTCCTGCTGCAAGACTCTGGCATCAGCAAGACTCGCTGCTGGGACCCAAGAGCACCAGGCAAGTTCTGGGACCATCCCTGCCAGGGATTCTACTAATGGCCATAAACCACAGCTCTGGTCCTATGCTAGGAGGCATCTCCCCGAAACCTCCCGATCTTGCTGCCTTCCAGCACTCTCCCTGAGGCCATCAGTCTTCATCTTCTCCCAGAGAAGCTCCAGCTGCTGCCAGAGTCAGTCATAGAGTCCAAGTTCGTGGAGTCCTTGAACCCACCAGTCTTCTATACCTTCCTCACTCCTGACAAAGACGGTGAGTGCTGAGTGCTGCTGGCAAGGGGCCAAGGTGGAGCAGGGGAGGTGTGGATGGAGAGAGCAGAGCGTGGAGGAGGTAGGTTCCCAGTAATGCTCCAGAAACTTCCTTGGTTGCTTTGGAACTTTGGACTAGTTAACATTTCTAGACCTCAGTACATAGGCAGAGAATCGAGGCCTTGGCAGATAAGGCTCGAGAGGCTAAACAGAAGCAAACGGGCTAAACCAGAGTTGACATTTGTCTTGTTGAAAAAAGAGAATGGTTGCTGACTCCCAAGCAGGGGAGGAATGTGGTGGTAGAAATTGAAACGCCACTGGGTAAGGCAGGTCTGCTTGGTTGTTCTGGGCTCTGAGAACAGTTCCCTTAACAAAAAGGGATATACATTTTACAGAAAATAATGGCAGTTCCCATTACATTACCCAAAGACTTGAAACATTAATTTCTAGTTCTCCCTATGTGCAGGTACTTCTCTTCATATCATGTTTCTCATCTAGCATTACATTCTCCATGAGAAACTATTGATATATGCATTTTATACACAGAGAAATTGAAGCACAGAAAAGTAAAACAACATGTTTAATGTCACACAGATAGAGACTAGAACCCATACATTCTGGTCCCCCAAAATGTGTCTCACCACTCCATTATTTATGTTTTTTTTAATTTTTAGAAGAATTTCTTGAATTACATTATAGCAGAAGATTCAAAAGGGTTAGGGGTAGCAATCATTCACAGGAACACAAATTTGGGCAACATCTTTGACATTACCATGCCCTCTCTTCCCCAATATCCCACCTGCCTTTCCATCTTAGTGATGTTACCTCTAATCTATTTTCCAAATTTACGGACTTCTCACAATCCCAACCGCCACAATCAGGAATCAGACAAACTGCCATCCCATCTAAAACAGCTTTTTTGGCCTATTTACCAGGCTCCTCTTGCCCTCTTGCAGGCCACAACATTTTTCAAAGAACCAAATCAGTTCATGCTCCTTTCCTACATAATGCTTCTCAAGGATTTCCCACCAATCCTAGAATAGAGTTCAAAGTCTTTTGTATGGTCTGCAAGGCCTTGTAGTGCTGTGCTCTGTGTGCCCACAGCACACTGACTTCACCTTCTCCCATTCCCCCATTTCTCCTCAACTCTAGACCCCTAGCTTCTTCCCTACTCCCCGCACTGGCCCTCCACAATCACCACCCAGGGACGTCATTCTTTCTACTGCTTCTCCTTGATTCACCTGGCCCACCCTTTCCTATAGTTTCCATCCTTCCCATGTCACTAAAACTCCAGCTGGGGCCTTGGATCTCAGACCAGGTTTCTTACCCACCTTCCTCCACAAGCCACTTTAGGCCTTCCCTTCCTTGATCAGTCCAAGGAAGTAAAGCAAATTTTTTTTTTTGTATAGCATCCACCACCATTGATAACCTTGACTCTGACATTTCACCAGGTGAGAAACCACACATGTGTTTGTCACCATCATAGCCTGATGCCTACCTAAGCAGTGCCTGGAAGAATAAGTGAGTGAATGCACACAAATGAGAATATAGGTGTTAGGAGAAAGGAATTGGAGTGTCTCTGAGCTTGAGAGGGGCTGTGGCAAGTATAGACACGAGCGGGTTAGTTTGAGTAGCCGGTAAGGACTCTCCCAGTCAGAAGGAAGAAAGGGCCAGACATGGAGGTCACATCGAATCCTGGCACTTGGGAGACTGTAGCATTAGGATCAGTAGCTGGAGGCAGGCCTGGACTGCACAGTGAGACCCAGTCTTCTCTTCGACCCAGGCGTGGGAAGGATTCCTTTTATTTCTCTGTGTTTGGCAGGAAGTCCACACTGGAATGGCAATTCTGAGAGAATCCCGGGAGAAGCTGAACGTGATATGGACTCTAAGGAAAGTTCCATGGAGCTAGTAAAAGGTAAACCAGGGGCTCCTCTGGCAAAGGCTCCTCTAAGCCCCCATGTCTAGTCAGTGTCATTTGAAGCTCTCATTGACAGTATGAGAGCCCAGAGGAGGGGCAATATATTCCTTTCCATCACCATATAACAAATTACCATAAATTGAGCAGTTTAAAGCAACACATTGTAGAATTAGTTTTCTTCAATGGAGTCTTATTAAATTTATCAGCCACACATCAGGGCAGGTCCTATGCCCATGTTAGCCAACAGAATGAATTCAATGGTGTTTTTGTAGACTTTCGTCTCATATTCCGTTGTTTGGACAGTTTTTTTCTTATTGGCCTTTTGATTGTTTTTTAATTTTCATTTTGTATTTTTCTGTTTCTTTTTTGTTTTTGTTTGTTTTAAAAGAGAAAAAATATAAAATTGGATATGTAAGGAGGTGAGGTGGATCTGGGAGGAATTGGGGGGAGGGAAATGTGATCATAGCATATTACATGAAAAAATGTTTCCAATAAAAAATAAGACAACCCCCATTCCCTTCACCCATGTTCTCCTGCTGTAACAGAATGCTACAGCATGGGCAATTTCTAAAGAAGAGACATTCATTCATCTCACAATTCTGAATCCCGGGAGGTCCAAAGTTGAATGACTGCATCTCCTGAGAATATCCTTGATGGTAGCAACTCTACAGAATCTCAAAGCAGTGCAAGTCATCACTCAGCAAGACAGAGCAAGCCAGCCCAAAGAGGCTGCATTTAGAACAATCACTGGCTAATAATCAATTAGTCCATCAATTAGTCTGACCTTGAAGGATAACTAGAAATTGACTTTGATTAACAAAAGAAAAGGAAAACATTCCAAATGGCAAGAAAAACAGGAAGCTGCAAAATAATTGAAAAAGTTCATAACAACTGTCAGTTCAGGGTCAAGTGTGATAGTCATGTGTGATCCTAGAACTCTAGAGGCTAAGGGCAGGAGGATCAAGAGTTCAAGTCCAGCCTGGGCTATACAGTGAGACCCCAACTCAAAGAAAAACAATAAAAAAATAAGTCAATTTGACTAGTATAGAATAAAGCATAAAGAAAATATTGGGGCAATAAATTCCAGAAAAAGTTTAAATACTGAGCTCAGGAATTTGGCCTTTACCTAGGACTCAGAAGCCGGAGGGTCCCAGAGTTGTTAGGGATGTGTTAGATCAATTGCTTATCAATGTATGTCCTCTATTCTTTGCAGGCACATTGCCAGGCATCTTCACCTTCTCGTCCTTTGGTAATCCACTCACATCCCCCCACCACTTTGTACACTGGTACTGACACCGGGTTCTTTCTCCCTCTCTCTTTCCCTCTCTCTTTCCCTCTCTCCCTCTTCTTCTCCCTCTCTGCCCCTCCCTCTCCCTCCCTTCCTCTCCCTCTTCTTCTCCCCACTCCAATACCTCTGTCTTGGGAAATAGACATCCTTCCGTTCTCCTCTTCTCCTTGCCCTCTCCCTTCTCCCATTCCTTCAAGACTCAGAACTTCAGAGTTTCTTCTCCTGCCTTTCAGTGGATGGGGATCCCCACTTTGTGGTCCGCATTCCTCACTCAGGAGAGAAGATCTGCTTCACACTGGATGGGCGCCCAGGGGACCTACTGCAACTCATAGAGGACCCTAAGGCAGGTGAGAGCCCCAAGGCCTCCATTCTCAAACAACCACAACTGAGTGTTCTGATGTTAGTAACCCTAGATATTTAGCATTTTACTATATATATATAGTTTATTATATATATTATATATTATATATTTATATATATATTATAGTAGAGTATATAAAATAATGGCACATTTTATATACTGGGGTATTACTTCATAAAGAGAGTTTTATTGGCTTACAGTTCTAGAGGTCTAGAGTATGTACATACATACATATAATATTGGTCTAGATAATATGTTTATAACACATATATGTGTAAGTATTATGTTCTCTATATATTTATATGCCTTATATTTTATAATGTATAAAATAATTATATATAATACCTTGTAATATGCAAGCATACATATGAAAACAAATATATGACTCATAAACATCTGTAACTCCAGTTCTAGGAGATCTAACACCCTCTTCTGACATCCACAGGCACCAGGCATGTACATGGTACACATATATACATGCTGGCAAAGCATTCACACACATAAATAATACATAAATAAATCTAAGGCTAGGTGTAGTGGTGCACGCCTTAAATCCCAGTTAATTCTCAGGAGGTACAAGCAAAAGGATTCTCTGTGAGTTCAAGGCTAGCCTAGGCCACATAGTGAGTACCAGGACAGCCAGAGCTACATGGTGAGATGCTGTCTCAAAAATACATAAATCAAAAATTAATTAATTAATTAATTAAATAAATTTTAAAAGTACCCCCCCCCCAAAGAAAACAAGCACATTCGTAAAAATCACTAAGATAGTCAGAGATACATGTCAGGACATATGTTAAATTATTTTGATATTCCGCATACCCATAAATATGTAAATATGTACCACACAGTAACCCATACACATCAACACATTCTGACTTAGAAGCCCTGATGCTTCCAGATCGAGCCCAATTCCCAGTAATCAAATGCACAGAAGTAGTACATATTCTCTGCCACATCAGACACGAGACTAGTGTACAGAAACAGTCACCTGACACACAGTGATATGCATCCAGATGTGTGCATACTAACACTTTATACTTGTTGGCCTATCTTACAAACAGCCAAGACATAGAACACCAACACATTCAGAGGTACAAGTAAAGATACACATTGTAACATACCATCTTCTTCAAACATGTCAGTGTACTGATATTCCAGAGATCCTCATCGGAATATAACCAAACACACAGATTTTTTTTTCAAGCACACAGATTTATAGAGCAATAGGCGAGCATGCGAATAGCCACATAAGAGTGAGCATGTGTACATGCTCCTCTTACCCGCAGCTCAGGGTGGACCATGGTGGAAGCATTCCCACAGGAGAGATAGCATTCTAGCCACAAATCTGAATTCTGCCATGGGAACCCTGGAACCTGAGACCTCAGCCCTGCCTGTGCAGTGGGTCACCATGTGCATGCTAGGGTGACAGCCTGTGCTCTGTGCCTGCATTTCCCCTTTACAGGGTTGCATGAGAGTGGAAAGTTGCTTGGAGCACCGCCAAGACCAGGCCGCGAGGACCAGGCCCGTACATACTTCCAGATCATCACAATCACTTCAGATAAACCCCGGGCCTACACTATTACAGTAAACCGCAGTTCCATATCTGTGCATGGTGAGGGCACCTTGATCTTACCCTGGAACCAGCCTGCCCTGGTGAAGAAGCCCCAGCTGAAGCTCCATGTGGCTTCTGCAACCCATCTCACCATCCAACTTGGGCCCCACCTCAACTTCCTCATCCTTCGTCACCACTACAGACACCCTAGCATACTACAGCTACCCCATTTGGGGTTTTATGTGGCCAATGGCTCAGGCCTCAGCCCCTCAGCCCGTGGCCTGATGGGTAAGTGCTGCTGAGGTTGAGAGGAACCACAATGTACCAGTCCTAATAGAAACCTCTTTCTTTTCCTTTTTCTTTCTTCTTTCCTTCCTTTCTTTATTTCTTTTTATTTGTGTGTATATGGATGCTTTGCCTGCATGTGTGTGTGTGCTGAATAGCCCCAGAGGCTAATAGATTACCTCAGATTCCCTGGAACGAGAGTTAAAGCAGTTTGTGAGCCCATGTGGGTGCTGGCAACCAAACTCAGGACTTCTACAGGAGCAGTAAGTGCTCTTAACCTCTGGGTCTTTTCTTCGGCCAAGAAACCTTTTTTAGGATGACGGTCTAGCAAGTTCCCAACTGTGCAGAGAAATGAAAGCCAGGCTCTGCCTTTGGGTAGCCACTGATACAGGAAGAGGAAAGAGTCGGCCATAGAATAGGGATCACGAGGAGGGGTGAGTGTGAAGGGAACTGCCCAGGAACCTACAGTGACCCAAAGTAGGAAAATGTCCCCAGCCGCAGAGCTCAAGAAAAGGCTCTCAAAAGAGGGAGGGCATTGTATCTGGAAGGCTGAGAAATGTGAGGACAAGGGACAGAGACTGGCGGAGCTGGTGTTGGCATGATCCCGCTGAATGTCAGCATGAGGAGTCAGACTTTATCTCAAAGCCATGGCGGGGGAGCCGTGAAAGGTTCTAAACAGAGAAAGACACAGCAAGATCTTAGTATTATAAAGCACCATCTGCGTATTTAGCTTTCTGTGAAAGTGGACTGTAGACTATAAGAAGTCAGATGACCCCGGCAGCACCCGAGACCAGCCATGATAGGTCGAACAGATAGCTTCACCTCCCTAAGGCTCTTTGAACCTCTTTCTCCCCTGTATCTTCCTGTCTTCTCCAAGCCCAGCTGCTCTCTTTCTCTCTGCCGTCTTGACTCTCCACTTCCACACCACACCCCTGTCCCATCTGGCTTTCTTCAGTGTCTAGCCTCTCCCCTCCTGAGCCTCTACCCTGCCTCTTTCCTCCTGGATTCCCTGCTTTCAGACCTCCCCAGAGCTCCAATTGCATCTTCTCTTCCACAGGACAGTTTCAGCACCCAGGCATCTGGCTGGTAACAGGACCTACTGGGTCTTATTTACAGAAGCACCATGGCCCAGAAGTGCCAGTGGTACTAGGCAAGAAGCTGCTGAAAGAGTCATCAAGGCTTCGTCCGCGCTGGACTTCATGCTGGCTGGTGAAACGCTCTCATGTCGAACAGCTGCTGGGCCAGCCCTACCTTGCCTATGTTCTGTGATGACTCTTGTACCTAGAGCCAGGAGATATAAAACTGGGAGATCCAGTGGCTAGGGCATGGAGTCATCCAAGACACAGGCCTGGGTACATGGAGGTGCACATAAAGACTGTATATGCGTGTGCTAAGGGACGAATCCGCCAGGAAGCACAGAGGTAAAAGCTTTAGTAGTCTGACCTCGTAGTTCTTGTTTATACTCTCTGCTCCCTCCAAATTCACATTAGCCCTGGGAGTGACTTTCTTTTTTATTCATTATTGGAGAATTTCACATATGTATACAATGGACTTTGATCTCATCAACCCCCCACATCTCCATCTATTCCTCCCAGAATCCACCATCCCACCTCCACCTCACCCTCCCATTCATTTTCCTTTTCCTAGGCCCCAAACTATCTTTCTTACAAGCAAAGCCTCACTGGGTCACCAGTCCCTCTCATAGCATCCCCGTATTTCTACAGTGTACTCATAGCTCTTGGATTTACCTAATAAGCTATGATCGACCCCGCCATTGGACTTCTATATGTATTCACCTTCTGTGCGGAATACTCTTCCTTTATCTAGGTAAACTTGATTCATTTTTCAAGTCTTAGTTGTTCCTTCTCCTAGAAGACATTCCCTGGGCCTTCCATGAGGTTGAGTTTGGCACCTGCATTATGTCCCGTCCAATCTCAGCACTTTTCATACTATGTAATAATCATCTGGATCCTGGCTAAGCCTGTAACCTCTCTGAGAACAAGAATCTGTTCTGAATCCCCCGTGTAGCCACAGTTCATGGTAATGGTAGGTGCTTAATAAATATTTGCAGAATAAATGAATGAACAAGAATAACCATTAAATAACAGTAGGCATGCAACCAAAGACATGGGTCACATGCAGAAAAATAGCCACAAAGGCATGAATATGGAGACATGGTGACAGAGGAGACATAGCAGTAGAAAGGACAGGGAACTCAGAACAATGAAACATGAACAGCTGGGTGTGGGGCCATACGTCTGGAATCTCAGCATTTGCAAGGCTGACACAGGAATATGGCCACAATTTCAAGGCCAGTCTGAGCTTCATAGTGAGTTTAAGGCCATCTTGAGCTAGAAGGCAGGGACTTGTCTCCAAACAACAGCAGCAACAATAAAACGAAAACCATGAACATATGGACACAAAGACATTAAGAGGACAGAGTGCCAGAGTGATGATATCAGAGACAGAAACATATGTTTTCTTGCTGGAGTTCAATGTTCCCATGGCTTGAGTTACTGTCCCTTCACAGTAACTTTAAAGAGATAAAAAACAAGATGACTTTGGGCCAAACGCACAATGACGAATGTGAAAAATGAGACATAACAGCATAGAAACCAGTAGACGCAGAAATTTAGCCTGGAGCTGAGATATTAAGATCACAGAGACATAAAGGTACAAAGATAGCCAGGAAGACACTGGTCAGGATCACAGTCCAAAAAACCAACAAAGCATGAAAATAAGTAGAAACATAGGAGTATCCTGACCCTCTTACCTGCAGGCATAGGCGGGGATGGAGTGATAACATGGAGACACACAGCCAGAAACATGCGAGGGGTAGAAACAGACATTGCATGGCAAAGATGCGGTGACACCAGCACATGCAGAAGAAGGCTGAGCCAACAGCAGAGATCCACATACTCCAAGATCTAGAAACAAAAAAGGGAAAGCCCTGAACAATGAAAACCACCAAAAAGAGATAGAAATCAGACCAGATAGCACAGACATAAGGAAAAGTCAGGTGCCAGCACTGTGATGAAATGACATAGAGAGGCATAGAAACTCAGAGAAAGAGAAGTAGTAAACATGGGCATGCGAACCCACAAATGTAGTCACATAAACATGGGGTAGATTTGGAAAGGAAGTCAATATGCCTGGAAAGGTAGAGATGTAAGAAAGAAAGAAAGAAAGAGAGAGGGAGGGAGGGAGGGAGGGAGGGAGGGAGGGAGGGAGGGAGGGAAGCTAACTAGACCCAGAAAGTGTCAGGAGGCAGAAGACGATGAGAAAGGTAGGGATGCAAAGACATTAAATCAGAATATACTTGAGGACACCTTCAATAGTGACATATAGCAGGCACCAAACCAAGGCTACAAATAAAGGGATAAGAGCAGTGGTTTCAACCCAAGGACAAAAAGGTAGTGGTTATGGTTAAAAGGCATGGCTCCAGGCTATAATAGGGAGGCAAAGACATAAAACCGAGGACAATGAGACAGAAAGAAACAGATGCAAAGAAATAGACAAATAAATTCACAGAAACAGTAATGCCATCATGTGGAACCCGAGACAAAGAATTGGGGACTAGGAGAGTTTAGGTTCAGTCCTATAAGTATTCACCCAGAGACACTGACGAAATGCAGGAGAGACAGGCGGAGAAGGGAACTAGCAAAACACAGAGATTTAGACATGAGAAAGAAAGTTCTAGAAATGCACAGACTTGGGTGCTCTTCAATAGTGGGCACACAGAGGACAGCATACGCAGACCATTAGCACGCGGATGCTACCTGGAACAAAGGAACTCAGGGACACAGACACAAAAATGCAGGAACACATTGCTGGATCCCAGGGTGTCCAGTATGTGCAAAGAGTTAGGGTCACGCAGAAATAAGAGCAAACTGAGAGTGGAATACAGAGGCTGGTGGGTACCCAGCCACCTTGTGTAGTCAGTAGGTAGCATGCGGACACACTCAAAGTCATGTAAAGATTCTGCATATACAGACTCAGGGATGTGCAAGGATTCACAGACTCTCTGAATGTAGCTGACAATGAGGGCAGACTGAGAAGCCAATGACAATGACACCGGATTTTGATTCTACTGCATGCACTGGATTTTTGGGAGCCTAGTCTGTTTGGATGCACACCTTCCTAGACCTAGATGGAGGGAGGAGGGCCTTGGACTTCTCACAGGGCAGGGTACCCTGACTTCTCTTAGGACTGGAGAGCGAGGGAGAGGGGGAGAAGAGGGAGGGGTTGGGAAGTAGGAGGATGGGAGGAGATGGTAAACCTTGCAATCAAGTTTGAAGAAGAAGCAAAATTGGCAAATGAGGATTGACAATTGCTGGCTAAGATGTAGCTTGGTTGTGGTAGACTATGTAAGGCTCTAAGGTTAATTTCCAGCAGTACAAAAGCATAGCTGATGATGATCATTCTGGAAAAAATAGAGAAAGAAAGAAATGACAAGCCACCCCTAGTCCACACTAGAACAGAAACCACCATCTGGAAACTGCATGTTTTTCAGAAAAGATACAAAAGACCTGAAAGGGAAAATTTTGATTCATATTGATCCCCACACCCTCAGAAGATTTTAGGACATGTCAGCTTAATGTCAAACTTCTTCCTACATATTAGGCGGAAAGAAACAAAAAAGTCAACTCTAACTATGTGAAGATAAAAACATGTATCTAGAAACCCATAAATTCATCCTTGCATCCAACCAATGAGATAAAATATAGACATACAAGTATGGATTCATGATATCATTACTGAGATGATTAACTTTAGGTAACTAAAGGTACTGCAAAATCTTGCCAGGCAGTGCTGGTGCACACCTTTAATCCCATCACTAGGGAGACTGAGGCAGGCAGATCTGTTAGTTCAAGGCCAGCCTGGTAGACAGAGCTACAGAGAAACAAAGCCTGTCTTGATAAACCAAGACAGATGCTGCAAAACTTTACTTGCCCTCCACTTACTTTAAATTTGTATTAAAAAATTCCTTTGACACAGCTCTTAGCTTTCCACTAAGTGTATTTCTAGCTATCTCTTACATCTTAAATTAACCTATTTTTATTATTTTATATTTTACCATGAGGCTTCTGGTTTTACAGGTAAGATTCCAGGGCATCTGTCTCCCTTGGCAGTTACATGGTATCTCCCTGACTCTACCTACTTTCTCTCTACATCTCTATAACCAAGAGACCTTGGGCATCTAGATGACTAAAAAAGTAAAGATAACTATTCGTAACATCTTCAGGGTAAAATTTTAGGGACATCAATTAGGGGTTGATTATAACTGGTATAGGGTTGGGGGTTGGGGTGGAAATTATGTAAGCTCAGGGATTTCTTTAAAAAGAAGGGAAATTAGATGGGATAACAGGCAGCTCACATTTAATAATAGTGAGTAATAGAGTGACTACTTGGAGCTATTATTTATAGACAATTTAAGTTGATATAGATATTTTATATTGATTAAAATTCGAATTATATTTGTTATATTGAATATGCTTCTACTTCTGTTTACAATATTTGTACACCTAGGCATTTATTTTGTTATATTGTATGCATGCATGTTTCTACCTCTGCTTAAGACATTTTGCATTCTGATACAATTTTAGGATATATTTATCATATTTCACTATACATTTCTACCTCTGATCAAGATACTTATACATTGTTTACATTTTAAGGTCATTATCCTCACTGGTTGAATAGTTATTTAAAGATTATCTAATATTCTAATATGAAGTCAGTCTTTAAGCTATATATATATTAAAAATTATAAGTCAATAAAAAATAAATAAATAAATAAATAAATAAATAAATAAAATTTAAAAAAAAGAATTACAAATATACAAAAATTGAGAAACATGTAAAGAATCACTAGTAGATATAATCAGGAATTCACAAAAACTAAGAGCTACACAGGAAAGGGGACACACACACGCATATCCTCAAACAATGCCAACTCACTAGATAAGCAGGTAATGAAACATAGAGCTATATGGGCACATAGAGACACTAGAAAAAAAGCTTATGCTAAACCTCAGACACATACAAGGGTAAGGATACATAGGCATTTAGACATACAGCCAAGGCACACAGACATAAGGTCAGAAGTAAATAATGCAGTGTCATAGGGATACCCAGAGATAGGGCTATGTTGGTACTGAAACACAGACTGATTGAATTTATGGCATAGGAAAGTATTAAGAGTTGGAAACAGACACTCATAGACTTACTGACAACCAAGAGCATGCAGACACTGGATGACAGCATACCAGAGAAACTACAGACACCAGGACACAGAAACCTTGGTATACAGAAATCTTGGGAAACTGAATTATGTAGATATAACTCAAGTGCTCACCATACAGATTTTATGATTCATACAGACAAAGGAAAACATAGATGGCCACTAAAACACACAGACACACTGGCATGAATAAATATTTAACACACAGAGAAGCTCTATTACAGGTATCAGATACACAGAAATGCAGAGGCAATAGTGCCAAATACTGGTATACAGAGACACTGGTATACATACACAAAGGAGCACACAGAACCTGAGATACTAGAACACCAAGACCTGGCACAGAAAAATGCAGCAAATGGAAAACTAATTTCAGAGACAGAACAAAGTACTAACACGAGAGCAAATAAATGCTGAGGTGAATAGTCGGGGGCTGTAAGATACCAGCGAGACACAAGGATACAGAGACTGGCGAACATTGGGGAAAGTAAACACTCTGATACACATGCCAAGGTAAACTGGCAGTGAGGCGCAGGAAAACTGGCACGTTGTTCTGGGAAGTGGAGTGCATGATGAGGCATGCACATACAGACATAGAATTAAATAGAGCTGGTATTTACAGACAATGTGACAATGGCACTGGAGCACAGATACACAGGTGTAGAAATGGTAAATCTAAGAGACACACGCTGGTCAGGAAAACTCGTGAGCTAACTGTAAATCTTCCCCTCTCCCTTTGCTCCTCCAAGTCCAATCCTTCAGTCTCATCCCCAGATCTGCCACAGAATACCCGTGGCAGCCCCCCTTCTCCTCCTGTTCCCATCTCCAGGGCATCACACATATCTTCACCTCCAAACTTCCTTACTCCCACTCATTGCTTTGTCCCAGCCTCCAAGGTCAGCAGGAACTCCCTTGAAAACCAGAGGCCACTCCAAATAGGAAAGCAAGTAAGCCAATTGCAGATCTTCCCCATGCCCCGATCTCCTCCCCAGCTCTGGAGCAGACCTTCTGCTGTAGCCTCTCCACACTCTGTGCCCTTATTCTCAGGGGACTAACTAAGCAGATACTGGTGGAACACCGTGCCTTCTTCCCTTCACAAACCCTCAGCCCATCCCCATTCCTTTTTTCCTTTTTTTTTTTTTTTTGATTCTACGGTTTTTTGAGACAGTCTTCTTTGTAGTTTTGGAGCCTATACTGGAACTAACTCTTGTAGACCATGCTGGCCTCAAACTCACAGAGATTCACCTGTCTCTGCCTCCCGAGTGCTAGGATTAAAGGCGTGCGCCACCACCACCCAGACCATCCCCATTACTAAGTCTCAGGTCCTGATATCCAGAAACACACTTTAATTGAAACCCTCAGTTCCAATACCTATCAGGACACAAGAAGATTTTTTTATAGGCAACACACAGCCACCACTCTCTTCCTAAAAACTAGACAGGACAACAGAAACCAGAGAGTAAAATACCCACTCAACAAAGACAAGACCAGATATTAGCACCTAGAATTACAGTCTTCACAATCCTGGATGCCTAAAGGCCAGCATAACAACACAATCAATTGCAGCCAGGACAATATGTCTCCACTAGAGCTCAGCCACTCTGCCACAGCAGGTCCAACATAGCTGAAGCACAAAAAGAGACCCTAAATAGCCTATATAGCTATTATAAAGGTCCTAAAAGAGGAAATGAAGAAATCCCTTAAAGAAATCTATGAAAACACAAAAACAGTGGCAGAAAATAAATAAAAACATTTAAGACTGAAGGCGGAAGAAGAATCAATAATGGAAACCCAAAATGAGGGAATTCTGAAAATGAAAATTTTAGGAACTCAAACAGGAACAATAGAGGCAAGTTTCACCAACAGAATACAACAGGTGAAAGAGATACTCTCACACACTGAAGAAAAAATAGAAGAAACAGATACATCAGTCAAAGAAAATGTTAAATCTAAAAAATTCCTGGCAGTATACAGAACACCAAATAGATTGGACCAGAAAAGAAAGTCCCTTCATCCCATAATAATCAAAGCACTAAACATACCTAACAAAGAATATTAAAAGCTGCAAGGGGAAAGGATCAAGTAACATATAAGGGCAGGCCTACTAGAATTACACCTGACTTCCTGATGAAGACTCTAAAAGCCAGAAGGGCCTAGACATATGTGCTGCAGACTCTAAGAGACCACAGATGCCAACCCAGATTAATATACCCAGAAAAACCTTAAACTACCATAGATAGAGAAAAGAAGGCATTCTGTGATAACACCAAATTTAAGCAATATCTATCTACAAATACAGCCATACAGAAGGTGCTAGAAGAAAAACTCCAACCTAAAAGAGTTAACTAATACATCCAAGAAAACACAGGAAATAAATAATTCCAGATCAGCAAAGTCAAAAGAAGAGAAGCACACACACGTACACACACACACACACACACACACACACCACCACCACCACCACCACCAGCAGCAGCAGCAGCAGCAGCAGCAGCAGCAGCAACAACAGCAGCAGCAGCAACAACAACAACAAAATAACATAAATCAGCAACGACTGGTCATTGATATCTCTCAACATCAATGATCTCAATTTCCCAGTAAAGACACACACTGCCAAAATGGGTGCAAAAACAGGATTCATCCTTCTGCTGCATCCAAGAAACAAACTTTAACATCAAATATAGACATTTACTTCAGAGTAAAATGATGGAAATAAATATTCCAAGCAAATGGACCGAAGAAACAAGATGGTGTTGCTATTGTGATATCTGACAAAACAGACTTCAAAACAAAACTAATCAGAAGAAGAGTTAGGAAAACTACACTACATATACTCATCAAAGGAAAAATCAAGAGCACATTTCAATTCTTTTTTTGTTTTTCACCTTTATTGAAAACAAATTCTTTTCTCATACAATATATCCTGATTGCAGTTTCTCCTCCCTCTACTTCTTCCAGTTCCTCCCTACCTCCCATCCCATCTAGATCCACCCCCTTTCTGTCTCTCATTGGAAAAAAATAGACTTCTAAGAGATAACAACAAAATGTAGCAAAATAAAATATAATAAGATAAAACAGAAACCATCACACTGAAATTGGACAAGGCAAACAAACAGAACGGGAAAAGTCCAAGAGAAGGCAAAAGCATCAGAGACCCATGAGCTCATACATTTAGGAGTCTAATAAAAACACTAAACTGAAAGCTATAGTTTATAAGCAGGGGGCCTGGTGCAGATCCATGCAGGCCCTGTGCTTGCTGCTTCAGTCTCTGTGAGTTCATACAAGCCTTGCTCAGTTGATTCAGAGGACCGTGTTCTCTCCATCCCCTCTGGCTCTTAAACTCTTTCTGTCTCCTCTTCGCTGGGGATCCCTGAATTCTGAGGGAAGGGATTTGATGGAGACATCATATTTAGAGCCATGTGTTCCAAAGTGTGTGTCTGTCTCCCCCCACCCACCCACCGTGTCTGTAACATCTGGCCGTGGATCTCTGCATCTGCTCCCATCTGCTGCATGAAGAACTCTGATGATGCCTGCTGAATAAGGTACCAATCCATGAGTACAGCAGAATGTCATTATGTTATTGCTCTGTTCCTTTAGTTGTATTTGGTTTTACCCTGGATCCTTGGGCTATCTAGTCTCTAGTTCTTGGTGACCCAAGCACTTGGAGGCATGGATTCCATCTTAGGAAGTGGGCCTTAAGTCAGAGGACATCACAATTTTTAACATCTATGCCCCCGAAACAAGTATCCCTAAGTTTGTAAAAAGGAACGCTACTACAGGTTAAATCACACATTGACCCTCACACTGATAGTGGGAGACTTCAATACCCTACTCTCACCAAAACAGGTCATCCCGACAAAAACTAAACAGAGAAATGCTGGACCTAACAGATATTTGCAGAACATTTCACCCAAACAAAAAGAACCTTCTTCTTAGCACCTCATAGAACTTTCTCCAAAATTGACCACATATGTGGGCACAAAGAAAGTCTCAACAGATACAAGAAAATTGAAATACTGCAGTTATTTTTGAAAAAAAAATGTCCCCAAAAGGAGTGGCACTACTAGGTGTTTTTCTTTTTGTTTTATCTTACTGTATTTTGTTATATTTTGGAAAAGAGATTAAATCAATGAACCAATGAATTAAAGAATCAAAACTTAGCTAACCATCACTTGTACCTGCTTGGAGAGGCAAAATCAGTTTTATCCAATAGAATGACAGTGGGTATGTCAACCACTCGAGGACAGGCCTCATGTTCAGGAATCGTTGACCAACATATAATGGCATGAACAGTTGTGTGTGTGCTTTTATATGGCAACAGTTTGGTGTTTTATTTTGTTTTGGTTTTGAGGGGCTGTAGTTTTGTTTTTCTTGGTTTGGAGATTTTTGTTGTTGTGTTGGGTTTTGTTTGCTTTGTGAGAAAAAACTTAAAGTTGGGTGGATAGGGAGGGGAGATCACCTAAAGGAGGGAAGAATATGATCAAATATATTTAAATTTAAAAAATTGTTTTAAATAATAAAAATGCAAAAAAGAGAAAAATAAATGAAAAGAAAAATATATGCCACCTGTATGAGGTATGAATAAAGAGCTATTTTCTGAATTAATTACATAACCTATGAAGGACATTTCATTAATTTACTGCTTAATATTAATAGAACTCATATAACACAACTTTCTAAATATCCTAGCATTTCTTGAAAATACTTCTTGTCTTTTTAATTATGTATCTCTGTGTATGTCAATGAATGTGAGTAAAGGTACCCTTGGAAGGCAGAAGAAGATTTCAGATCCTCTGGAACTAGAGTTACAAATGGTTGTGAGCCCCCTGATGTAAGAGCTAGAAACCGAATGAAGGCTCTTCATACGAGCAAAGGGTGGTTTGAGTGAGAACGGCCCACGTAGGCTTGTATGTGTGCATACTTCCTTCCCGGGTGGGGGAACTGTTTGGGTTTTAGGTGGTGTAGCCTTGTTGGGGGAAGTGTGTCGCTAGAGGCAGGCTTGGAGTTTTCAAAAAAACTGGTGCCATTCCCAGTGTGCCCTCTCTCTGCTCCTTGCTTGGGAATCTACACGTAAGCTCTCAGCTGCTGCTTCAGCCGCCTGCTGCTGCCTGCTGCGTCTTCTCCACCATCATGGGCTCTAATCCTATGAAACTATAACACCCAAATAAACTCTTGCTTTTATGTAAAAAACAAAAATCAACTCGGAGACACAATGCAACACACAAATAGCCACCAGAGTCTACAGACACTAATCTACAGAGACTCGGGAACCTATGGTGATTAGGACAAAAGCCATTACAGAGTCATGAAGACATACAGTAAAGAGAGGCGTTATAATCTATAGATGGTGGGAAATTGACACTGTGCCACACAATCTTTGGGTTACATAGACAATGAGAACAAATTCTGCAACTCAGAGACACTGGGACACATAGACATTAGCTCATAGTCATAGGCAAAGACAGTCATTTGAGCTTAGAGTGCACAGGAACATTAGAGTGCACAGACACTGGAATACAGAAATGTTGTGATTCATAAATGCTGAGATGTAGCCCTGACATAGATACTTGAATGTGCAGACATTCTAGGGAATATAGCCAATAGAGTACTCAGACACTAGGAAACAAAGATACTAGCTGAAAGAAACCAACACCATCCAATTCTGGGGCACACAAGGATAAAAGTGGCGAAATACAGACATTGTGGCACTCAGATAAAGGAACATACAAACTGAGTGCTCAGAAACGGAAGCATACCATACAGACACTGGGACATATAGTCATTGAAACACACAACCATGGGAACATACAGAAACAAGCACAAATAAACCAAGGCACACCAAAATACCAAAAAGTAATTCTGGGACATACAAACACTGTGACAGGAAACAGGAAAGAGATATGCAGAATCCAAGAAACAGACACTTGGACACAGAGGTATCAAGATAAACATATCTGGTTTTCCACACACTGAGATGTGCAGACACACTGACGCAAAAATTGTGTAAGCAGATACTAGAGCCTACAGGCATTTGGACACCGATTTACGTATGCATGCAACACAGATACAAGTCCGTAGAGACAGAGATGTAGGCAAAGGGACAGAAAACTACTAAAAACTAGAGACACAGTGCAACATTCTGCCAACACAGACAGTGGGACACAATGACACTGAAAACCAAGGAAACATACGCAGACCCAAAGATACACAGACCCATGGGACATAAGAAAGACAAGCTTAAACACGGACACTGGGGTACACAGACACTAATACATAGAGACTCTGCTTTACAAAGATACTATGTCTAATCTCAGTGCTCAAGAGGCAGAGGCAGATAGATCTCTAAGTTTGAGGCCAACTGATCTACAGAGTGAGTTCCAGGACAGTCAGGACTACACAGAGAAATCCTGTCTTGAAAGCCAAGAAAAAAAAGATATTAAGTCACACACAGATGCTCACATCATCAACACAACACAGTCGAAGACATGTAACACAGGAGCTCTGGGGATACACAATGCTACTTAAAGATACGCAGTCACATCAATATGGAGAGGCACATATCTGAGCCGTGTTAGGTCCTGAGACACAGCGCTATTAGGGTGCTCAGGACAGAGGTACATAGAAACTGAAGGTGGAAAATACAAAGCAGCATGTCAACACAGGACCATGCTGGTGATGAAAAACACAGATATATGACACAAAGAGATGCAGAAAACCACAAATCTTGTGTTTGATCCAGGCATAAATGGTCTATAAAAATGCTCAGTGTAGTTCTAAGCCAATAGTACACCCAGTCAATGGGACATACAGAATCGGAGGAAGACAGACACCTTGACATAAATTCACCAAGAAATTTAGGCACAAGGATATGCATTCATTAACACACACACACACACACACACACACTGTGGGACATAAATATACTATCATATTCACACAAGCATCAAGAGACTATTGAACATAGATATTCTAGGACACACAGATACTAGGGCAAATAGGCAATGGCTTACACTGTCACTGAGAAATAAAACTGAAATACACACATGTAGACACACATGCATCCATAAAAACCTCAAAACATGGGGAAATACACAGCTCTGGGACAGATAGACCATACATACATAAGACATGAAGACCCTGGGAAACAGGCATTAGGCTATATAGACAATGAGACACAAATCCAAGCATGTGTAGTCAATAGATACAGATACCTGCAACACACGAACAATAGGACACACACACACTGGAACACACACACACACACACACACACACACACACACACTGGAACACACAAATTGAGACAAATAAATATTGGAGTGTACACAGACCATTTGGCATACAGACTCTAGAAAACAGACATTAAGGTGCATAGCCACAATTTGAAACAGGAAAATCAAAGACACCATGATCTACGCCATTAAGTTACTTCCTAATATACTACTAAGGCAGGTACAGTCACTGGGATACAAAGAGAATAGTACATACACATAAAGGCAAATACCAGTACCAGAAATCATAGACGCTAGGATGTGCAGACATTGACTGGAAGATTCCCAGACACTTGTATATAGAGGTCAACAGGACACATAGTCACTGGAATACTGAGATACTGAAATAAATACAAAACCACTAGGATATAAAGACAGAAAGGCTCTCAGAGGCTAAAACATACGATCCATAGATACATAGTCACTGGGATATACACAAACATTGTAACACTCAAGCCACTGGGACAGACACAGCAATGGGACACACAAGTAGTAAGGTGTGAAGACAATGGAACCCAAAGCACGTGAGCTGTTCCTGACTCTACACACCGAGGAACCTGAGGAAGAAGTGAGTTGAATTAATGAGGAAAGGGCTTCATGACGGCTCCAGAGAAAGGAAAGGGTGTGCCAGTGTGTGAAGGTGTGACTAATGTCACAGCAGGGGAAAGGAAGTGATGGAAAAAAGAGAGTGGGCGGCAGGGAAGTCTAACCTTTCTCTGATGGCCAATAGAATCACTGTGGCCTGGGATAGGGAATAGCAGTGTTTAAAAGCAGATGGCAAAAAGGAGGGAGGGCAGAAAAGAGCAGGTCGCTCTGAGGTATCAGCAGACTCCGTCTTCGGCTCACATGCATACCTTGAATTCATTCATTCAACAAACATTCATCGCAGGCTTTCTCTGTGCCCAACTCTGTGCTGGGCCTTATGAATCAAACAGGGATGAGACATGGGCCCGTTGTCCCAGAAATGCTGATCACACTTGGGGATATGCCCACTGCAACAGATGGTGACGACAGTATAACCAAGAGGGCAGCCCTTCCAGAAGAGACCAGATCAAGGTCTAGTCTAAAAGAGTAAAGAATTAGTCAAGGAACACGGGAAAGAAGAGCAGTCAACACAGATGTTGTCTAGAGAACAGGCAGAAAGACTCATTCTTGTAGTCAGTCATTCATTTCACATTAGTAAACTGTAGTGAGTGTGTGCCACATGCTAAGAATTCGGAAGAGAGGAGCTGTGTGTGACCATGTGCTTAGGGAGTTTATTGTCTGCAAGAGAACGGATGAAGCTGCCACTTTTTGTATGGCTAACAGTTTACTGTGGCGGGAACAGAGAAAGCAAGGGTGGGAGGAGAGGATGAATCAATGAAAGAGGAGACGAGCGTTTATTTTCTCTATGGTGTCCTCAGACTTGTGCAACCACTTTGGAAAGCAGTATGGCGGTTTCTCAGGAAATTCGGGGTCAACTTACCCCTGGACCCAGCAATACCATTTTTGGGAATATACCCAAGAGAGGCCTTATCATACAACAAAAGTATATGCTCTACGATGTTCATAGCAGCATTGTTTGTGATAGCCAGAACCTGGAAACAACCTAGATGCCCTTCAATGGAAGAATGGATGAAGAAAGTATGGAATATATACATATTAGAGTACTACTCAGCAGTAAGAAACAAGGACTTCTTGAATTTTGCATACAAATGGATGGAAATAGAAAACACTATCCTGAGTGAGGTATCCCAGACCCAAAAAGAAGAACATGGGATGTACTCACTCATATTTGGTTTCTAGCCATAAACCAAGGACATTGAGCCTATAATTAGTGATCCTAGAGAAGCTAAATAAGGAGAACCCAAAGAAAAACATATAGGCATCCTCCTGAATATTAACCTTCAGCAAGCGATGATAGGAGACAGAGACAGAGACCCACATTGGAGCACAGGACTGAAATCTCAAGGTCCAAATCAGGAGCAGAAGGAGAGAGAGCACGAGCAAGGAACTCAGGACCGCGAGGGGTGCACCCACACACTGAGACAATGGGGATGTTCTACTGGGAACTCACCAAGACCAGTTGGCCTGGGTCTGGAAAAGCCTGGGATAAAACCGGACTCTCTGAACATAGCAGACAATGAGGACTACTGAGAACTCAAGAACAATGGCAATGGGTTTCTGATCCTACTGCACACACTGGCTTTGTGGGAGCCTAGGCAGTTTGGATGCTCAACTTACTAGACCTGGATGGAGGTGGGGGTTCCTTGGACTTCCCACAGGACAGGGAACCCTGATTGCTTTTCGGACTGAGGGGGGGGGGACTTAATTGGGGGAGGGAAATGGGAGGCGGTGGCGGGGAAGAGACAGAAATCTTTAATAAATAAATAAATTAAAAAAAAAAGAGGAGACGAAGTCAAGTCAGGATGCTCTTGTGGCCCACGGAATTTGGACTAGGGCAGAGGCTGTAGGTTTGAGAGAGGAGGGAGAGCTGCAGAAATAATAAGATAGAGCCATTGTGGTGGACGATTTGATTGGCAGTCTGGAAGAAAAGAGAGTCCAGTGTGGTTGTCATGGTTATTTGTAGTTTATTCAAGTGGGCAATGTTGGAGCGAATTCCTGACACACAGGAGCATAGATGTAGACCGTAATAAAGCGAGCACATCACACTATTTGGGGGCTTCTCACCTCTTCCCCTAAACCTTCTGAGATTTCCTAGCTCTCTTAGATAGAATCATTGTAGCTGCGAATGGCAGAAAAGCCTATTCAAACTGTTTTAATAAAGGGAATTTATTGGTCCTATAACTGGAAAGGAATTCAAAACTATACGGATCCTAAATGAAAGCTGAGCCAGTCTATCTGCTTAGTGCCCCCAGGGATCCAGCTTCTTGCATCCTCTCTCCCTTCTGCCTTGCGCAGAGCTCTGCATCCTATGCTCAGCTCTTCTGGTCTAGTGATGACTGTCACTGGAACAACCACTGATCAAAAGTCCTGAGCGGCACTGTTATTTTAGCACCCCCACCACAGAAATCAATCCTTGTCTCCTGAAATATGGGATTGTACCAATTAGCCTAAAGCAAATCTGGGAGCATTTTTGGATGGCTCCAAGGACAGTGCCAACACCACCCAACCATACGGTTGCATCCACTCTCAAAACCAATTTCTCCACGTCAACTTCCTAACATAACAAGCTAGTAAAAATAGGAAGGAAATGGGATTTAAATAAAAAGGGGGGGGGGTATTTTCCCTTTCCTCCTCTGAGGCTGGAATGCTTTACCTACATAGGAGCTTTTTGAAAACTAGCACCAAATTCCCTAAAGCAAGGTTTCAGATTGGAAGGGCTTACACCAGAAGTGACCTTAGAAGATAAGGAGACTTCGGAAAACAAGAGAAGGGGAAGAAAGCATTGCGTTGTAATTGATATCTGTCCTAGTCAGCTTTCCTCTCTCCCTCTCCACACCCCCTACCTTTCACATATTTTTTTTTATTTCTTTGAGAATGTCATGCTGGACAGTAGTGGTGCATGCCTTTAAGCCCAGCACTTAGGAGAAAGAGGCAGGCGGATCTCTGAGTTTGAGGCCAGTCTGGTCTACAGAGTATGTTTCTGGACAGCCAGGGCTACACAGAGAAATTCTGTCCTGAAAAAAAACAAACAAAAACAAAAAGACCTGAAAAAAAGAGAATGTCACACATACAACATATCTTGAATACCCTCCACTCTTCCCCCACCTCTTCCCAAATGCAACTGCTTCCCAATTTCATGTCTTTTTTGTTGTTGTTAGAAGAGACTTTATTGCTGCAGATGTCCTGGTCCTGGTCCTCAGGGTCTTAAATCTCCCCACCCCGTGTCTGGAAAGTTCCCCAAACCAAATCTCATACAGTGTATTTTGATCATATTCACCCCTCCTGTAACTCCTAGCCCCATTCTTATTCTCTATCCACTCAACTTTGGGTCTCATTATTTATCTATTTATTTTAATAATTTCCTTTCTTTTTTTAAAAGAAAAACTATCCTTTTCATTTTACATACCAATCCCAGTTCCCACTCCCTCCACTCCTTCCATTCCCTCCACCTACAGGATGGTTCAACATACGAAAATCTATCAATGTAATCCACCATATAAATAAACTGAAAAAACCAATATGATCATCTCATTAGACTCTGAAAAAGCATTCAACAAAATCCAACACCCCTTCGTGATAAAGGTATTGGAGAGATCAGGGATACAAGGATCATACCTAAACATAATAAGGGCAATATACAACAATCCAACAGCCAACATCAAATTAAATGGAGAGAAACTCAAAGTGATTCCACTAAAATCAGGAACAAGACAAGGCTGTCCACTCTCTCCATATCTATTCAACATAGTTCTTGAAGTTCCTGCTAGAGCAATAAGACAATAAAAGATCAAGGGGATTCAGATTGAAAAGGAAGAAGTCAAACTTTTGCTATTTGCAGATGATAGTGTACATAAGTGACCCCAAAAATTCTACCAGGGAACTCCTACAGCTGATAAATACCTTCAGTAATGTGACAGGTTACAAGATCAACTCAAAAAAATCAAATGACAAAGAAGTGTCCTCATTTTTTAAATAAACAAACAAAACCAACATGTCCGATTTGTACTGCCCATATACTCTTGGATATGTGACCAAACACTGGAGCATGGTGGACCTGACTTAAAGAAAACTGTGCCTCTTCCTCTCCTGCCAACCATCAAATGCCAATAGCTCCTCAGCTAGAGCTGCAGATTCATTGCCAACTTTCTCTCTCCATGCCGGGATTCTGGCTTGAGCTTGTTCCAGTCATAGGCATTTGCATACTAACTGTTGTGAGTTTGTGTGTGCCTTTGCCCTGCTTTGTCTGGAAGACTGCTTCCTTGTAGTCATGGACTACCTCTGGCTCTTGCAATCTTTCTGCCCCATCCTTCATCCAGGAGGAGAAGTTGGGCTATAGATGCCCCCATTTGGGGCTGAACATTCCAGTCTCTTATTCGCTGCGCTTTGACTAGTGGGTCTCTGTGTTGCTCATCATCTGCTGCAAACAGAAAATTTTATGATAAGGATTGAGAATGTGCTAATAAGTCATTAGAAATCTATTTAATATTATGTCCGTTGAGCAGAATAACAAAAATGATAATTCTCCCTTAGGGTCTATGACCAGTCTAGCCACCGTTTCTTGGCCCCAATTATAGATCCATCTTGGGTTTCATCTTGTGAATCAGGTATGATGTCCTAGTTAGCACTAATTGTCAACTTGGCATGTCCTACAGTCATCTGGGAGGAGAGCTTTAATTGAAGGGTTACCTACATTAGATTGCCTTGTGGGCATGTCTGGCTGGGGATGGCTCTCTCAATCACTGATTGATGCAGAAGGGCCCATCCTACTGTGGTCAGCATCATCTCTAGGCAGGCAGTCCTAGGACATTTAAGAAAGCTATGTGAGCCAGTCGGTTAGTGAACTGGGAAATAGTGGTTCTCCCAATTCTTGCATCCAGTTTCCTGCCCGAGTTCCTGTCCTGACTTTCATCAATGATGGACTGTGACCTAGAAACATAAACCAAATAAACCCATTCCTCACAAACTTGCTTTTAGTCAGAGTATTTTATCACAGCAACACAAAACAAAATAGGTTGTGTGCAACACCTAGGACAGAAAAAACCTGAAGCAGATTTTAAAACTAGCTAAACTTTGAATTCACTTCTACCACATACACAGGTCCATTAGCAGAAACAGGAAGATATATTGACTCATCAATAGGTGATGCAGCCAGGCAGTGGTGGCGCATACCTTTAATCCCAGCACTTGGGAGGCAGAGGTAGGTGGATCTCTGTGAGTTCGAGGCCAGCCTGGTCTACAAGAGCTAGTTCCAGGACAGCGAGGGCTGATACACAAAGAAACCCTGTCTCAATACCTCCCGCAAAAAATAGGTGATGCAGAAACAAGCAAAGCTGCTAGGAAGCCAATACTTTCCTTGAAAAACAAATGTTTTAAAGAGACAATGCAGCAGGGCATGATGGTGCACACCTTTAATTCCAGCACTTGGGAGACAGAGACAGGAGGAGATTTGTGAGTTCGAGGTCAACCTAATCTACAAAATGAGTTCCAGGACAGCCAGGACTGTTACACAGAGAAACCCGTCAAGAGAGAGAATATACAATATAAACGTCATTTTAAATATTGGTTTTTATGATTTTTAATTATGTGTACTTGTGGGACAGGTACATGAGTGTAGGTGCCTGAACAGGCTAGATCCATGGTTTCCACCTGGAGCCAGAGTCACGGGCTGTGAATGTGACTCAAGTCCTCTACAAGAACAGTAAGTACCTTTAACCACTGAGCAGCCTATTCAGCCCCTAAAGATACAAATTACTAAAACAGAAAAGCAAGGACGGAAGGTGTAAGCCAGTTGGGTAGAGTTATTGCTTGGCACGTATAAAGCTCTGAGTTCAATCATCAACCCTGCATATCCAGATGTGGCGGCGCATGCCAGTAACCCCAGGACTTGGAAGGTGTGGACAATATGGTCAGGCTCATCACCCTTGGCTACATAAGGATTTAAGGCCAGCCTGGATTATGTGAGACCTTGCCTCAAAAAAAATATTTAAGAAGGTACAAGATGCTTGAGTGGCCATGAACCTGAGACTAGGTAGGCCATGGGCCTAGAGAAAAACCAAATACTTCATTCTGCTAAAGCAGCTGTTCCCAACTTGTGGGTCAACTCCTTGAGAGTCAAGTGACCCTTTCACGGGGTCACCTAAGACCATCAGAAAACACAGAGATTTACAATACAATTCATAACAGTAGCAAAACTACAGTTATAAAGTAGCAATGAAAATCACTTTGTGGTTGGGGATCACCATAACATGAGGGACTGTATTAAGGGGTCGTAGCATTATGAAGGTTGAGAACTGTGCTGAAGGAACAGAGCAGTAAAATGACTCTTAATGGCATTCTTCTATCCCCGTAGATCCACGTCTCACACAACTGTCATTAGAGAAGCTTCCTTCTCCAGTAGACAGGAACTAATACAGAGACCCACAGCTGGAGAATGTGCATAGAGTGAAAGACTAAATCAGGTGTCCTCATCCTTCCCCCTCAGGGCTCAGTAGAGGAGGTGGAAAGGTTGTAAAAGTCAGATGGGATCAGTGACACCAAGGAAACCGTGCCTTCCAGACACAACAGTACTGACGCATATATGAAGTCATAGAGTCTGTGATAGCACGCACAGGGCCTGCACAGTTTCAAGGAGACACGTCCCAGCAGGGGAGAGGAAAACAGACACAGGCTCTCACCTCTACTCAAGAAGCTACCTCCAATTGGTACCTGGTTGCAAAGGAAAAATTAAGTTTTCTCCAATGGAGTCTCACTGGGTGTATAAGGCACATTTAAGGGTAGGATCCATGCCCAGCAGTAAATAGCTGTAGTAATAAGGGCGGCAGGGCTGTGTCCCCAGCACCCCGGCTGCCTGGCTAGCTCATGCCCGAAATAACAACACACAAGCTGTATTCATTTAATCACTGCTTGGACAATTCTATCTAGCCTCTTCTAAGCTAATTCTCACATATTAATTTAGCCCATTTCTAATCATCTGTGTAGCGCCCCTAGGTGCGCTTACCGGGAAGATTCTAGCCTATGTCCATCCTGGGTCGGAGCTTCATCGCATGTGTCTGCCTGGGAGCTGGGAGCATGGCGTCTCTCTGAGGCGTCTGCTCCCGAGAGGAGAGCTGTGGAGTCTGAGTTCACTTCCTCTTCCTCCCAGCGTTCTGTTCTGTTTACCCCTCCCACCTATCTTCTAACCAATGAGGGTCAAGCAGTTTCTTTTTATTTAACCAATGACCTTCCTCCATCAAATAGCAAACACAAAACAAATGAAATGGGATTTGTAGATTTCTTTTTATGCCTCCTATTGCTTTGATTGGGCATTTTTTACACTGCAGGACTTTTGCTTATATATTATGTTTTCTGACTTTACTTGGGAGGAGATGAGAAAAGGCTTGGAGTTGAGTGGGCGGGGAAGTTGGAAATACCTGAGAGGAGATGAGGGAGGGCAAATCATGATCAGAAGAATATATTGTAAGAAAAAAATATTCTCAACAAAAAAGTGGAAAAAATAAAATAAGATAAAGAAAGCATGGTTTGTATAGCTTCCTGGGAAGCTATAGGATCCAGGAGAGCTACCCTGAGAAGGCAGCATTTCAACTGAGATCAGAGTATAAATAAGGGCCCAACCATAGGCATATCTGGAGTCAGAATGTTCTAGGCTAGAGAGAAAGACTAAAGCATAATTGTAAGCTGAGAGCATATTGGACTATGAGAAGCTTGATTTGTTGTCAGAGTCAATGTTCAGTCAACTCTCAGTCAGCGCCAACTGGTCTACAAAGTGAGGGCCAGGACAGCCAGGCCTGCTACACAGGAAGCCTGTCTCAAAAACAAACAAAAAGAAAGAAACAGAAAAAAATCAGGGCTGCAATGTAATAAAGCCTGAATCTAGGGCAAGAGCAGTGAGTGTTGAGGAAGAAATGAATTCTAGGGTTTTTAAGGATAAATAACAGCTCCAAAACAACACAATAGACTTTAAGCCAGTTGTAACTAAGGAACCAACAAAAGATCATTCGTAGGCTACCTAGGAGAGTAAGTGGATCATGTGTGACTCTTGCAGGGAGTAAGTTCTGCCCTAGCAGTTTGGGGATGAAATAAAATAACTTCAAGCATTCTAGAAGCAACACATATGAATCTCATGTAAAAAATAAGATATAGGTCAGGTACTGGCCTATGTGTTGCTTTATATAGGTTGGGTCCTGTCCTATGTGTTAGAAGCAACAGCAGTAACAAGACCCCCTTGAAAAAAATGCCACCTCTAACCAAGAAGGTATTTGCAATCGATACCTGCTGGAAAAGGAAACATCAGTTTTATCCAATAGAGTGTCGCTGGGGATATCGACCATAAATTTGTGTCCATAGATCTACGTCTTCGCTTTGCTCGCTCTTTCCAGAATGCCAGGGTTACACTGTTGGCAATGACTCGTTATTGAACAGTTCTGAGCAGAGGCAGGCTATGGTGTAGGGGTGGGGCTTTAGGGAATAAGGTAGTGTTATAGAGGACAGGACACAGGAAGTTATGGTTTTGAGATGACGAGTCAACTACGAAGATCTATGGGAAGGAGTTCTATGTTCACAGTTTGAATTCTGAAAACTAAGTCTCTGTCAACTTGGGGCTTTGTGCCCTAGAATGGTGAAGCTTGAGAAGAGACTCTCCAGACAGAGGAAACCTACCAAGCTGAAGCTCCATAGGTGCTTCTGCCTGGTGCCCACTCATTCCTTCCTCCTGGGAAAGAATCATGTGAGAAACTAAGCTCACTAGGAGGCTGATGAGTCTTAGTGGTACTGTGTCCATGAGAGATTAGTCTCTCATCCACAAAAATGCTTCTCACGAATGGTGAAATTTTAGACACCAGGAAAAAAGACATAAGAGAAAGTTTTATTTTAGGTTGAGGGCTTGGTTGTCAACCCACCAAATTAGAATGAGTTCTCCAAACATGGAGCTATCCAACGTATGTATTCTTCCTTGACAAGCATTCTGACAGAGTGGGAAATGATGTTTCTTGGAGTGAACATTGATTTCAGATGAATTCCAATGTCTTTTCCAGTCCTGATGTACTAGGTTAAGGATGGCAGTAATGAGTCTTCCCTCTTGACTACCTCCAAAAATCGTTGGAATTTCTACTCTTTATCTTGGTGGCACCTATGAACCTATAGGAGTTGACTCAGGCTCGTTACTTCCCTGGGCAATACCCTCCCTGGACCCCTGAATCATCTTACGACACTATCTGATTCCATTCCAGCTTCTTATGCTGCCCGTCTGCCTTGAGCAGAGCCTAGAGAAGGTGAGGGATGCAACTATATTGATGTTGGATGCCCAGAAAACTGCTAGGATGCATCACTAGTGCACTGTAACAGGGAAGGCTGGGCCAGGGCTGGAGCACTGATCTACTTGGAGCTTGATTTACCTGCCACCTGATCTAGAATAAAACCCCCCAAAGGTAGCTAAATATTGTTATCTTCTCCAGTCAACACATGGACTCAACTGGAACCTAAGAAATGGTAGGTTATTTGTGTCTAAGGTCAATTAAAGATTAGATACAGTTACATAACACATCTATATGGTAAAAACTGGAGGTGATTCTCAGCTATAAACAAAAATCAGTATAAAGGATGCATAATTTACTGGACCTATCTACATCATTACTCACTACAATAACCTACTTACAATACTCACAGAATCTGTGAGTAGTCAACTGCCATATATTCCCCCCAGGTTGGTATCATACACACTCCTTCAACTTTCTCTCTCTCTGTCTCTGTCTCTCTCTCTGTCTCTCTCTCTCTCTCTCTGTCTCTCTCTCTCTGTCTCTCTCTCTCTGTCTCTCTCTGTCTCTCTCTCTATCTCTCTCTCTGTCTCTCTCTCTGTCTCTCTCTCTCTCTCTCTCTCTCTCTCACACACACACACACACACACACACACACACAACCTTACATGCTACCCACACTTATTGAAATGTCACACACATTCATTCAGATTTAGTCACCAAGTCTCATGTCTGCCTTATCCAGCTGTCAGTTCTGATCACCTAAATGTCGCACATTCAACTTACTCGGAGGCTACACAATCCTCAGACAATGCTATTGCACACACTGCATGTACTATCCATGCTCCTTGGTACATGATGCATGTAGGCATCTTCAGATAGCTTGCTATTCAAAGTGTGGTCTTTATATCAGCAGCATTAAAATTACATGTGAGAATGAAAATAATGCAGAATCTCATGTCCCACTCAGCTACAATGAACTAAAATCTGCATTTCAACAAGACTCCTAGGTGATTCATGTTATCTCATTAACCATCATATTTCAAGTGCCTATCAGGTGCTCAATAGATGGCTTTCAAATAAATTAGTGACACCATGCTCATCAAAATGTCAACCATGCTCATCAAAATGTTCCTTCTTGTAATTACCCTCTGAAGTACATTTCTGAAATTCTTGCTCATGTGTATATAAGGAGAAATGCAAAGGAATTCTCACCAGAAAAAAAAATAAGAAAACAGAGCAATGACAAATAAAGTATTAGTGAAAAAAACAGGCACTATTATAGATGAAAGTATAATCGAGCGAAAAACAATTAAGTTATAGGATTATAAATTTACATGAGACTACTCATACTTCATTGGAGAACAATATACAGTATTACTTATGGATACATTAATATGCAATGGAAATATAAAACTTATGAGAAAATAAAAAAACAAGTTCAGGGTAAAAGAATTAGGAGCATCAGGGGTTTAAACATGTTATTTTCTAAAAAGGACAATATCTGAAGCAACTTAGGCACACTATTAAAATTTGGCAAAAGCCTGGCAATGGTAGTGCACACCTTTAATCCCAGTACTACAGAGAGAGAGGCAAGTGGATCTCTGTGAGTTCAAGGCCAGCAAGGTCTACATAGTGAGTTCCAGGATAGCCAGGGTTGTTACACAGAGAAACCCAATCTCAAAAAACCACAAAGAAGTGAAATTGGTGAATCCGAGGGTGGGAGCGGGTGCAGTACTAGTCCCTGGTTTGTGAATATTTAATTGAATAAGGTAAAAACATGAATGAGAAGAAGACACTCTGCTAATCTTTCATGTTTCATCTCCCCAAAAATTCAGCATTTCTTCTTCCATTATATTTCCCAAAAAAATTTCACTTTCTCAAGTCGGTTGGTCACTCTTCATTCATAGACCGGCACCAGCTCCCACAAATACTTGATTCATGTGGCTTTGATCTTAACCCCAGGCGGGGCTTCTTACGGGCCTCCTGTGGGCTAGCATCAACCAGGACACTTAATAATGACTACAGGAAAGAGACTCCAGAGGCTGCTCTTTCCCAGACCACTCTCGCCTCACTAATAATTCATATTCACACTCGGGTTTCATGCTCAGTCAGAAGGCAATGCCCAAATGCTTTGACTGAAGTCTTCTCTAATTCCCATTCCTTTAGTCCCAAGCCTGTTCAACACTACTTTCTTTTGGTAGTTGTCTTACAGTGGCACAAAACTGCGTCCTGGCAACTCTGTGCTTCTTCCACAGTGGCATGCCACATGCCTCTAGTCACACAACTTCATCTCCCACATATGTTCACGTGCATTTTATTGAACAGGCAACTTTCACATGTCCTTAAAATTTGCTGGAGAACCCCAGCTAAGAATCTAGAAAACCCCAGCTAATAATCTAAGCAACACAAGCAATAGTGGAGAGTGTGCCTTAACTGCCCTTCCCCTGCAAGTAGATCGATGTCGACTTTAATTGTCCTCACAGAACCTTCATCCAGTAACTGATGGACGCAGATGCAGAGATTCACAGCTAAGCACCGGGTGAGCTCCTGGAGTCCAGTTGAAGAGAAGGAGGGGTGATATTATGAGCAAAGTGGTCAAGACCATGATGGGGAAACCCACAGAAACAGCTGACCTGGGATAGTGGGAGATCACTGACTCCAGACGGACAGTTGGGGAACTACATCAGAGCAAACTAGACCCTCTGGATGTGGGTGACAATTATTTGTCTTGAGCAGTTTGTGGAGACATTGGTCGTGAAACCAGTGTTTATACCTAGCACATGAACTGGCTTTTTGGAGCCCATTTCCTATGGAAGGATACCTTGCTCAGCCATAATACAGAGAGGAGGACCTTGGTCCTGCCTCAAGTGATGTGACAGATTCTGTTTACTCCCCATGGGAAGCCTCACCCTCTTTGAGGAGTGGATGAAAGTGGAGGGGAAGGTGATGAGAGGGGGAGGAGGGAAGGGAGAAGGAGAAGGAACTGGGATTGGTATGTACAATAAAAAAGATTGTTTTAAAAAATAAAATAAAAATATTTAAAAAATTGTTGGAGGAAGCATCTACCCCATCCGTGACCTGCTAGAGCTCTCAACAGGAGAGCAGGCGTTAGTCTTGTGGACCCAGGTTGCAAAATCTCCCTGACCCAGGGCAGCAATGGATGTCTAGGAGATCGTCTAGCAATGACGGTGCAACAGAAACCAGGGGCCTTGCACCACACCAGTGATTCTTGTCAATAAATGCTTGCGTGTAAAATATATGGATAAAGGGGTTAATGTGTGACTCACTGTGTCACACTGCAGCTTCCACGGCGAGATTTTCCCCTTCTTTTTTCTTCCTATCTTTTTCTATTAAATTTTCTTTTGTTTTATTTTAGGGTGGGGAGGAGATGGGTGAGATTGGAAGGCATGATGTGAAAGACACAAACAATAAATAAAACATTTAAAACATGTTGGAGGATGGTGAGAAGGTTCAGTGGTTGAGCATTGCTGCTCCTGCAGAGAACCCACGTTCAATTCCCAGCACCTACATGATGGTTCACAATTATCTGTAACTCCAGTCCCAGGGGCTCTGAATGGCCTCCCCAGGCTTTGCAAACATAGGTGCACAGACATACATGCAGCCAAAACATCTATGTACATAACATAAAAATGAAAGAAATAATTTATTTTTATCATATTCTTAGCTGTTAATATATCTTTATGCCAATGCATCTAATGCATCTTATTTTCATGTTTCCTGGATTTAACTTCTCTATGTTAGTCAACATAATAGTATCTAGTATTTGCACATTAGCAGAAAAAAAAGTGAAGTTTTCTACCTAGGGTCTTTGTTTTCATTTACTAAGTTTAGATTTTGACCCAAAAGCTCATACATATATAGCTAACCCTATATTAGAAATACGTTCACTTTTACATAATGGTCAAGATATTAGATTGACCTTGGTACCCATCAACAGATAAATGGATACAAAATATAGTGCATCCTCACAGTGGAGTATTATTTAGCCATGAAGAGTGAAAGCCTGTCATTTGTAGAAAAATGCATGGAGCTAGAGAGAGCATCACACAAAGTGAGGGAAGTCAGACTTAGAAAGGCATGTGGACATATTTTGTTTCACATGTGGAAAATAAAAACAGAAAAATGACCTGAAACAAGAGGCAAGACTAGTAAGGACAGGGAAGAATTCAAGAGGCAGCAAAGGATTCAAGGACAGCACATTCAATGTGTGATACATACATGTATTAAAATGACACAGTCGAGGACATTATTTGTAAAATAAACATGTGTAAATATAAAATGGAAAATGGACATATGTATTTTTAGATTAACATCTATATAGCTTCACATTGCTCAAACAGTATGTCAGCATCATTCTAGAGGCTAGATCTTGGATTGTCCTTGGATTGTCTCCAAAGCTCTATGGTATTCAGAGTTACTGTCGTACCATTGTTGTATGCTTGGCAGAGCAATGTATATAGTACTAAGGACAAGTCTGAACACTGTTCTCTCTGAACCTTTGATTGCTTTAAGCATAAGTTTCCATCTTGAATGTGTCTTCTGTATCTTTGGTGTTCCACATTGGTAGTATTCAGTTCCCTTACCTTATGTACTCTCTCCTGCTTGGGCCAACTGAGCAATCATTAGGCTATGAGAACTGAGAACGGGAATCCTAAAGTGTGTGGAACGGGGGTTCTCCCAGGACTGCTGGAGCAAGCCTAAAACGCGCCACTGCTGCTTTTTCTCCCTTTGTCTGTCATCTGCTCACTAAGCGATACAGAAAGGTTTTATGTGATGCTTTTTAATGTTGAACGTATGCACAAAGGGAATCTGCAGGGTAAAGGGCCAAGTTATGACTTAATCTAATGAAACAACAACAGCAACACCAAACTGAAATCCTAACTCCTCCAGAGTCCCCAGCGGCAGGTTACACGAGCCTCTCAATCCAGTTGTGCGCCATTACATTTGGACCATACATGGGCTTTACGTCATGATGCAAATCTACGTAGCCATCATGCAATACAGAAATGGAAGTGATATTTAAAACTTTCTGAAAGTTTTCATGTTAAAGATTTTTTTAAAAGCCCCTTTTATGGGCAACTCACTTTGGGTTATGTCGGGTTTCTACTTATTCGAAACTGTTAGGTCAATTGAGTTCAACGGAGAACTATACAGTTGTGCTGATACTACATTAATCCAAAAGCAGTTTGTAAGACAATGTAAGTATGGCTTCCAATAGGCCTGTGATTCCTGGTCTTGGTACCAAGCTTACAGATTTGAGTTTGCAAAGAAAAACAGGCTTTCAAGCTAAATCCTTCGCCACCAGAACTTTAATCCCAAAGATTCTCTCACACATTACAAATGACAGCAAGGAGAGGGTGTGAGAAGCCTGTGTGCCACCTAACAAAAATCAGCTCCACAACGACCCTCAGACTCGCCTTTGACAGAGATGTCTCCCATAGGCTCATGTATTTGAATACCCGGACCCTAGTTGGTGGTGCTTTCCAGGGACGTTTAGGAGGTGTGGCCTTGCTGGGTAAAGTACCATAGCTTGGGGCAGAAAACAAAAAGCCTCTTGTCCCTTCCAGTTTACTCTCTCTGCCTATGCTTGCCCTTCGAGATAAGAACTCTCGGCTTTCTGCTCCAGCAGTCCTGCTTTCTGGCTGCTGCTTCCCCACCATGATAGACTAATATCCTTCTGGAACCGTGTCTTAGACAGTGTTCTTTGGCTGTGAAGAGACATCTTGACCATAGTAACTCTTATAAAAAGCAAGCAGGCAGTCTGGGGAGCTGTGCAGTCTGAAGTCAGTCTGGGGAGCTGTGCAGTCTGAAGTCAGTCTGAGGAGGCAGTCTGGGGAGCTGTGCAGTCTGAAGTCAGTCTGAGGAGGCAGTCTGAGGACAGGATCGCCCTTTTGGTCTGAGCAATGATAGAGATCAAGGCTTCTGGAAAATTCCCTGGTGGGACACATCACTGAAACTACCTCCCATCTTCCCCGGCACCTACCTCTGGCCTCCTCATCCTCTTCGTGCATTTCCTGGGACTCCTGCTCCTCCAGCTGTGATATAAGCTTCTGGATGTGGGGATGGAGGTTTGAAAACGAGATGTTGTGCCACAGGTAAACCAAAAGCTTCTTCAGGATGACATGGTCTGGATACTTCCTAAAATCTTGTTGCATTTTTTTTTTGCCTCCAGAGTGCCAGAAAGAATTGTATGGCACTGCAGAAGGAGCAGGTCAGTGGAAACTAGAGTCAGAAGTCCAGCCTCCCTTCTCCAGCAAGCAACGGTCCCTCTGATGAGGAAAAGGCTTCTCAGTCCATGTGCTTCTGGGTATAGTGGTCAGGAGTGAGGGGTTCTATGTAGAGGGCTCCAGACACTTTCCAGCCCTTGGAGGACAGAATGGGCAAACTGGGCTAGGCTGTGGTGGGGATGGATTCCCCTAGGGCCCTTTAGCTTCATCCTCTCCTCTGCTCCTCAGAACCAAGGAGATCACTGGAGATCTCTGTTTTTCTCTACCTGCACATGAAGTCTCTGGTACCAACCTGTATGGGAATCCTAAGAGGAGGGTGATGGGTAAGGGCTTAGTCCTCAACCCTAGCCAGCCTAAACATCCCACTGTGTACAGATGGACTCTTACCGCCCTCTTTACCCAAGCCCACTCACGTCTTTGTATGATGATCCTCTATACAGTCAGCCTGGAAAGATCAGTACCAGTGGCATTTCATGATAGTGTCCACACTAATGCTATGTGTCCCCAACCCACTCAGAGATCTAGAGGGAGCTGCTAAAATCTGGTATAGGAATAGAGCAAGCTAGGGAGGGCATTGGAATGCAGGGGGCTCTTTGTACTCTTCTGATTTCCATGCTGAGGGCCTGGGAATGAGCTTCTGGTCACTGATGTTCAAGGGCATGAATGCAATGGGAGGAAGCCAAGCTGCTCCTTTTCAGGTTTTCTCGGGTTTACAGGGCTTCCTGGGGCCCCTGTAGGAATCTCGTCTGTCTCTACTGATCCCATATAACCCAGATAGGGTCTAGAACCTTCTTTCCAAATGGAAAAAAGGCTTTGCTCAAGGCATAAAAAGGAGTAGTGTTTAACACTTCTTGTGCAAAAGTAAACATCACAAACTAGATTCATCCCCCCACCCTCAATCTCTGGCCATGTGAATCTGAAGGGGCAGGCAGGAGACCAACACTGCCAGGGTACAGTCGTACTTTTCCTATGAGAACACACAGTCCCATAGAAAAGCAGTGTCCTCCTAAAGCCAAACCAGGAGTCTCGAGGGCCCAAACTCAGGTGTAGACACTCATGTTTTCATTATTATAGGTCAAACACCTCTCAGGTAGTGGCAAAAACACCAAGGGAAGTAATGACGAAGGCATAGTCCCCAGTTTTCACAGCAGTCTGTAGTAATAAGGGCAGCGGGGCTGCGTTCCCAGCACCCCGGCCGCCCTTATTACTACAGTTGGCACCCAGACGTGTGGACAACTAAACCCATTTAAAAAACCTGAGAAGGCTTAAAAATAAGGGAGAGAGAGTTTAACACAGATTTTTGCTGTTTGTTGGTGGCGTGCTGTAGAGAGATTTCCTGATTCGGCAACAGTAGCAGAAAAAAACGCTGTGTCATTTTAAAGCGCGCCTTCCTGGGGCTGTGCCGCCATTGCGATCTCTGTCTGGCTCCTGCGGGAGACAGAGCTTTTGAATAGAGCATTTGGAGTAAAGTGCTACGATTTGTTTGATGGCAACTAGACTCGCTGTGTTCTCGGGTCTGCTCTGCTTGCTAGAGGCAAGCAAGCGCCTCATCTGAGAGAGGCTTCCTGACTCAGCTTTAGCTACAGAACCCTGCAGCTCATTAAGAGGTCCTGCCACGAAACACTTAACTGGTGTTGACGAAAAGCTGAACGCATGCTTTTCGGTTTTCAGCCATAGCAGGAAAAAGCTGCGCCGTTTAAAAATGCCGGCTTTCTGGGCCATCCTGCCAGGGCAAACTCTGACTGTTTGAGGCAGGAGGGCCGGCTACCGAGAGAGGACTTGAGTGTTGTCTGTTGTAGCTCGCTGGCTGGCAGGGACCTTGAAACGCCATAGAGGCTATAAACATGACTGCAGCCTGTATATCCGCCGTGAGGCTGGAAAGCTAAGGAATGGACTGGATCTAGCTGGCAAAGCCACGCCTTTAATCCTACTGACATTGCTTGGTAAATTAAAGACTCATGTGGTCAGAAAAAGAGAGATATACAGTAAAGAGAGATTCAAAGACAAAGAAAATTTTTAAATGGTTTACAGTGTGTTAAAAATATATGCAGACTAAAAGTTGAAGTTCTAAAAGTAAAAAACAAAAAAAGGAAGAGAGTTGTTGTGTGTGGTAACACACGCCTTTAATCCCAGTGCCTAGAAGGCAGAGACAAACAGATCTCTGAGTTCAAGGTGTAGTAGTGTACACCTTTAATCCCGAATGCCTGGGAGGCAGAGACAGGCGGATCTCTGAGAGTTCAAAGACAGCCTGGTCTACAGAGTTACTTCAGGTCAAAGATACAGAACCTGTCTCAAAAAGCAAAAAGTTAAAAGTAAAAATAAACGAAATAGAGGTTAAAACAAAGCTGTACAAAGATGGAAAATACACAGAGAATTTTGATACTGTATGCTATTATGCTCTCTTTGAATTGTTCGAATGCTGAGGAAGGAGCAACAGCTACTAAAAGATATTTGTTAATAAATGCTGCTGAACTAATCCAACATAGATATTTTGAATTTGGATCTAAGGACATGATGCTTTGGAAAGGAGTTTCTTATTTTGTTTTCACAGAGGATGAGACGCTGTTCATTTCTTCTATTCCGATTTGGGATGATGGACCACGCCCTCCTGAAGGGTTGGTGTGAACGCCTTGAAAAAATTGCTTCGCTCAACTGCCAACTGAGATGAAACTAGCACACAGGTTATACCATGAAAGACCTAATTAACGATGCCCCTATTCAGCAGGAAGCAGCTTGGAGAGAAAAAACTGCGCCCATGTTCCCAAATATGGTTTATAAACGTTCTTTTACATTTAAAGGGGGATATGATATAGATATGAATAATTTGCATTAGTATAGATTTTGCTTTATTAATAGAGATTTACGGTCAATTTTGTTATATGTATATGTGTTTCTGATCTTGATTAAGGAACTGTGATTGTGTAGTTCATTTAAAAATGTAATGTATAATTGGAAATATGGATTGTTAATAGATAATCATAATAGTCAAGTTTGTAGTCATGTTAGTTAAGATTTTCTAGATGTACATAGATATATTTTAGATAGACATTCTTCATGTCTTTCAAAGATTACAGAATAGGACATTTAATGTTTTAATAACTGAGGACTTTTCATGACAATGAGACACTCTGCTCCTGGCAGCACCAATCTATTTCAAGAGGAAGATGGGCATCGAAGAGGCTCGTTATGGAGTTTTGATAGCCATTTGGGCAAGAAACTGCTCTTGCCTGGACTATTGCATAAACTGGACACAGAGAACCCACAGAGAGAGGACTACTGAACTTGCCTAAGGTGAGATGATCTTTCAGGGTTCCTGATTCATGAAAGAGTCTGCAAGACATTCTGCAGGACACAACAGATAGTGACTGAACTGACTTTGAATTTTCCTGCTTTATGGAAATGTCTGCTGGATACCATGGGCCTGAAGGCTGAAGATGGATGCCCCAACGGTACAGAGGAACTTTGGGTGACTGTCCAGGCAGCGAGATGTCTCTGTCATTTCTAGAGTTTTAAAAGTTGCTTTTTTCTTGTTTGCTTAGGTAGTATTGTATCTTTCTGGAGTCTTTGATGAAGTTAAGAATAGTTAGTTATAGTTATAGTTTTCCTTAGTTATGATAAAGATTATTGTAACTTTTACTTGATAACTGTTTCGTTATATGTAATTTTGCTATGTTAAAGTTAAAGCCTTTTTTTTGTTTAAACCGAAAAAGGGGAAATGATGGAGGAAGGTCATTGGCTAATAAAGGCACTGCCCTGGCCCATTTTATTGGTTAGAGGATAGGTGGGAGGAGTAAACAGAACAGGATGCTGGGAGGAAGTGAAGTGAGCTCAGAGTCTTGACAGCTCTCCTCTCTGGAGCAGACGCCTGGGAGAGACGCCATGCCCCGCTCACGGCATGAAGCTCCAACCCAGGATGGACTAGGCTAGAATCTTCCCGGTAAGACCGGTTCTCACAGATTATTAGAGATGGGTTGATCGGGATGTGAGAATTAGCCTGTAAGTGCTAGAACTAAAGGGCCAAGCAGTGCTTAAAAGAATACAGTGTCTGTGTAATTATTTTGGGGCATAAGCTAGCCGAGCAGGCGGCCGGGGTGCTGGGAGCCCCGCCGCCGCTCTTATTACTACAGCAGTCCGTAAGTACTTCACCACATTTTCTATGAAGTCTGGCCATTTGTGATCAAACCTGATGGGCTTAAATAGGGAGTCCGGGTCCTTTTTACCCTGTGGGAGCACACAGGAAAGAAGGAGATTTAAGTGTGGAAACTCTGAGAGACATCAACAACCCATTACCACACTCTGAAGTGGAAAGTGAGCATGAAGAATGTTCCTCGGTGTTCTCACAGGAGCCCCCCACCCCCGCATGACTGCAGTGGGTTTGGGGGACCAGAAAGGATCCCTGCTACAGGCTGGCCTGTCTTACCTTGGTCTTGCTTTTGGAAAGTGGCCAGAGGTGTGTGAGAAGGCACATCCAATGTCTCCAAAAATGACCAAGGAGACCACCCTTGCCTTTTCTGTGGCCTAAACCACCAGATTTCTGGAAACAGAAGAACATCCTCAATGTTCGAGTGCCTCCAGACAAGTGAGTCAGTTGAAGCTATTGCTGGCCTCTGGCTACCTGGTAACCAGGCTTCCCAGTTCCATGTGGACCATTGTTAAGAAAGTGAGGCCACTTCCTGGGATCCTCCAGCTGATGCCTTCTCCATATAGGCTTTCTCTAGGGCTGACCAGGGCTGCCAACTTCTCTCCTTCTGCCTTTGCATGTGCACAATGGGTCACAGTGGCGTCATTTGCTTATGCCACACACTGACCTGGGAAAGTTGGCTTCAAGCAGACCCTCAGCTTTGAGAAGGCAAAAGATGTTTCCAAACATTCCCTCTGTAACACAGGGGATCCAAGAAAGAGTAATTTCCTCTTAGGCTCTTCCCACTGTCCTGACATGCTCGCTGTTGGTCACTGTAGTGTCGATTTCCTAGTATGTCATCATGAGGATATGCTCACACATACCCTATAGCTGGGAAACCTAGACCAGTGTTACAAGAGGCAAAGGCACAGACAGGACAGGTGCCCATGGACTCACACATACACTCTTGCAAGGGCACACATAGAACCCACATACAAGTGTCCGGGAATATGTCAGTATACAAAGGGCCACGCTTAGGTGGCTTGCTAGATGTTTAGGTTGAGGTTAGTTTTACAGTAACAGAAGCAAACTGTATGCATTCATGTTAAATCACACAGTTCACTAAGAGGACCAGGCTGGGCTCCTCTCCTTTTCTATGAATTCTAGTGTTTATTCCCTTTGGGCTTCCACAGGCAACAGTGTGTCTCTTCTGCATCCCCAGGCATTGCGGTCTGGGTTCCATTTTGCAGGGTGTTCCACACTGCTCGCAACATTCCTTACACCAGGGGAAATGTACACACTGATGTGAGGACTTTGGTAGAAGTTTCCCTCTTCATCCTCTGATGACTGTTTAAAATTCACTCATATTTAAGTGTCAGGCTTGTTGAAGGAAAAACAAGAAGCTTCAAAATTCAATGCAGAGATGTGGGTGGCCTACACAGCTACCCAAGGCCATGGTGGCATCAGGGCCAGAGCTGTCAAGGGCCATGTCTGGGTCTGCAACTCTACCATATCCAGGGGCTGTGTGGATGCCCGTGGCTCCTGTTACCACAAAAGGCCATGAGGATACCAGGGGTCTAGGCTGCCACCTGAGGCCATGTCTGAGGATCGTGCCTCTACAATGGACGTACTGATCTGAGTGACCTGTGCTGTCATCCGGGCCCATGGCGACATCTGGGCCTTTGATGCTGCTGAGGGCCATGTCTGAGGCTGTGGTTGTGCTACAGCTGAGGTCTGTGTTGATGTCTGTAGACTGTTTGACCATCTGGGACCATGTGAATCGTGTATTGAAATCCAGATGCTCTACTTAGGGGGTCCTGCCCTTCGCTGGTCCAGGGAGATCTGGCCCTGTCCTTCCCTGGCTGCTGCAACAGTAATGCTGGCCCTGTCCCTCATCAGAGAGTTGGCCTCACCCCTCACAAGGCCCACAGAGTGAGTTCTAGGACACTCAAGAAGTTTCATACTGAAAAAAACAAAAAAGTCAATGCGGAAACATACAAAGGAAGGAAGGAAAAAGAAAGAAGCGAGCTTGCAGTTCTGAGATTTATAGAAATATACAAATCCATACGGGTGTATATGGCATGAAACTCTAGGGAGTTAAAGTGACCAGTGGAGTTTGAAGGGACTTATGGGGACAGAAGGATGTATGGGAGGGGAGATGCTCAATGTATTTTTCTGACAAAATTTTCATGTTACACATTATATAATTAAAAACAACTATCATTTGCATAATTAAAATGCTTTAGTTCTTAAAAATAAAAAAGAAAGAATTTAATTGGGGCTTGCTTATAGTTTCAGAGAATTAGTCCCTTATTATCAAGTCAGGGAGCACAATGACATATAGACAGGCACTGGAGCAGTACTGAGAGCTACATCCTGATCCATAGGCAAAGAGAGAGACTCTAGGCTTGGCACCGGCTTTTGAAACCTCAAAGTCTATCCCCAGTGGACTGGCTGGTTTGGTGTCAACTTGACACAAGTTGGAGTCATCAGAGGAAGGCGCCTCCTGGAGATCCAGCTGTAAGGCATTTTCTCAATTAGTGATCAACAAGAAGGGCCTAGTCCATGTGGGTGGGGCCATCCCTGGGCTGCTGGTCCTGGGTTCTATAAGAAAGAAGGCTGAGCAAGTCATGGGGAGCAAGCCAGTAAGCATCACCCCTCTATGACTTCTGCATCAATTCCTTCCTCCAGAATCCTGCCCTGTTTGGGTCCCTGTCCTGACTTCCTTCAGTGATAAACAGCAGTGTGGAAGTGTAAGCCAAATAAACTCTTTCTTCCCCAGCTTACTTTTTGGTCATGGTGTTTCAGCAATGCAACAGAAACCCTAAGACACCCAGTGACACACTTCCTCCGACGCACCTCCTAATCCTTTCAAATAGTGCCACTCCCTGGAGACCAAGCATTCAAATCTATGAGCCTCCAAGGACCATTCTCTTTCAAACTGTACGCCAGAATAAATTCTCTCTTCTACAAATTGTCTTAGTCATGGTGTTTTATCACAGCCAAGAAAAGTAACTAATACATTGATCTTTTGAAGTCTTCAATTTTCAAATAAAGAATATATTGTAAAGCGTTATGTATTCTCTATCGCAACCATATAACCTTTTCATTCAGAGAATCCTTGCCTATGCCTATATCTTTTTAAATTTTATTTCATTTTAATTTAATTTAATTGTGTGAATGTTTTGCTTGCATGTATTTATTGTAGCACATGAGTGCCTGGTGCCCACAAAGGTCAGAAGACAGTCCCAGAGTCTCTTGGAACTGGAATTATGGACAGTTATGAGCCACCATGTAGATGCTGGGAATTGATTACAGATTTTCTTTTTTTTAATTTATTTATTTATTAAGGATTTCTGCCTCCTCCCCGCCACCGCCTCCCATTTCCCTCCCCCTCCCCCGATCAGGTCCCCCTCCCTCATCTGCTCGAAGAGCAATCAGGGTTCCCTGTCCTGTGGGAAGTCCAAGGACCACCCACCTCCTTCCAGGTCTAGTAAGGTGAGCATCCAAACTGCCTAGGCTCCCCCAAAGCCAGTACATGCAGTAGGATCCAAAACCCACTGCGATTGTTCTTGAGTTCTCAGTAGTCCTCATTGTCCGCTATGTTCAGCTAGTCCTGTTTTATCCCATGCTTTTTCAGACCCAGGCCAGCTGGCCTTGGTGAGTTCCCGATAGAACATCCCCATTGTCTCAGTGTGTGGGTGCACCCCTCGCGGTCCTGAGTTCCTTGCTCGTGCTCCTTCTCCTTCTGCTCCTGATTTGGACCTTGAGATTTCAGTCCAGTGCTCCAATGTGGGTCTCTGTCTTTGTCTCCTTTCAAAGCCTGATGAAGGTTAATATTCAGGAGGATGCTTATGTGTTTGTCTTTGGATTCACCTTCTTATTTAGCTTCTCTGGGAACTCTTGTCATAGGAGTGTTAGAAGATGTATTGCTTGGTTTTGTGTGTCAACTTGACACAACTTGGAGTCATCAGAGGAAGGAGCCTCCATTGAGGAAATGCCTCCATGAGATCCAGCTTTAAGGCATTTTCTCAAATAGTGATTGATGGGGGAGGGCCCAGCCCATGTTAGGTGGTGCCATCCCTGGGCTGGTGGTCCTGAGTTTTATAAATAAAAAAAAAAAAGCCAGGCTGAGCAAGCCAGAGCAAACAAGCCTGAAAGCAGCACCTCTCCATGGCCTCTGCATCAGTTCCTGCCTCCAGGATCCTGCCCTGTTTGAGTTCCTGTCCTGGTTTCCTTTAGTGATGAACAGAAATGTTAAAGTATAGGCTGAGTAAACTAGTTTCTCCCCAACTTGCTTTTTAGTCATAGTGTTTTGTCACAGTAATAGAAACTCGAACTATGATAGCATAGGAGAGGATGCAAGCCATTGTCTTGCTGTTGCCATTGACTTTAGGGAGAACCCTACATGCTGGGGCTGAACCACTGCTTCAGTGTCTTCAGTTCTGAAGGATAATCATCAATAATGTGTCCAGTCCTTGGCCATCAGTGAATTGTTTCTTCAGTGCCAGTGTGTGTTGGGCATCACTTCCCCTATTGTTTCTATTGATCTCAACTCACTGCTTGGTACATGGGCACTGTTTCATGTCTGCTTCTATAGGCTTCTCCATGGAGACATCACCAGACTTAATAAATGTATCTGTACCTATTATCTTTTGCAGGAATAAATAATAGTGTGTATTATTCTAACTTGTTTTCTTTTATGAAGTCAAATCAATGAGGGTTTTGATCAGCCATTCTTATCCCAAAGTCTCCAGCTAAAACGTCTTTAAATTGCACAAAAAGAAACCTTCAATTTTCTGTACATAATCCTGTCAAATAAAGTTTTTGTTTTCCTGTATACCACTTGTTTTGCAAACTGGTCTATTTCCTTTCATTTGACTTAGATAGGCTACCAGACCTAGAGAAGGGTATAGAGGTAGTGTTCATACTCTTATCTCTGGCTGCAAGAGAAGTTTCCCCTTCTTAGAGTTTTGCACTGAAGTGGAGAACTCTGGCTATAATCATCATCTCTACAGCAACAACCCCTGGAAGGAAGTGAGCCATAATTTCAGCTACTTTTTTCATTACTAGGCAGTTCTACTCTTGGGTTTCGGCCACAATGTCTTTCCATCTTGTTCTCGGACAGCATCAGCTGAATCTAAGAGAAAGATCCTCAAATTAAACGAAATCAAAGCCAACAGGGTTTCTAATAACTCATATACTTCAAATTGTTCAAATAGACCAAAGCCCATTCAGCTCAGTTTTCTTGTTATTGTTTCCCAAATTAGCTACATTACCTGCACAACCTACATAAACAGGAGCCATTGAGAGACCCTAAATTAGAAATGCGGAAGCTAAAATGCACACATTCTGACAGCCTTCCTGTCCCTGTCCCTACTGGCTCGATTCTCTTAGATGCCCCCAACTTCCTCATAGCCACAAATGACCTAAATAGGCTAGCTTAAGAAACTGTATCTATTGAGAATTTTTATATCCATCATAATTAGGAATATTGAGCAGTAATTTTTGTTACTTGCTCTGTCTTTACTTGGTTCTGGTATTAGATTTATACTGGCTTTATTGAAGGAGTTTGGATATGTTCCTTCTCTTTCTTTTTCTTTCTTTCTTTCTTTTATTGGTTTTTAGAGACATGATTTCTCTTTGTTGCTTTGGAGCCTGTCCTGGTACTAGATCTTGTAGACCAGGCTGGCCTTGAACTCACAGAGATCCGCCTGTCTCTGCCTCCCAAATGCTGGGATTAAAGGCAAGCACCACTACCACCTGGCTTGTTTTTTATTTTTTTAAATAATTTAAAAAGTATTGGCTGGGGGCTGGAGAGATGGCTCAGTGGTTAAGAGCATTGCCTGCTCTTCCAAAGGTCCTGAGTTCAATTCCCAGCAACCACCTGGTGGCTCACAACCATCTTTAAAGAGGTCTGGTGCCCTCTTCTGGCCTGCAGACATGCACACAGACAGAATATTGTATACACAATAAATAAATATTTTTTAAAAAGAAGTATTGGTTGGGGCTGGAGAGATGGCTCAGCGGTTAAGAGCATCGCCTGCTCTTTCAAATGTCCTGAGTTCAATTCCCAGCAACCACATGGTGGCTCACAACCATCTGTAATGAGGGCTGGTGCCCTCTTCTGGCCTTCAGGCATACACGAAGAAAGAATATTGTATACATAATAAATAAATAAATTTTAAAAAAAGAAGTATTGGTTGTAGTTCTTCTTTGAAAGACTAATACAATCCTTCTTAAATCTATATGGGCCTGGTTTTGTTTTAGCCTAATGGCTGCTATTGCTGTTTCAATCTCCTTATTTATCATGGGTCTATTTAAGTTGTCGATCGCTTCTTGTGACTTTGGAGGTTTAGATGGATCTAGAAATTCACCCTTTTCTTTAAGATATTTTAATGCTGTGGGGTAATGCTCTTGTACACTGTAAAGATTTGTCACTCATATTGGTTTAATAAAACAACTGATTGGCCAGTAACCAGGCAGGAAATATAGGCAGGGTAACCAAACTAAGAGAAATCTGGGAAGAGGAAAGGCAGAGACGCAGCCTCCAGCCAAACACAGAGGAAACAAGATGAGAATTCATTACTGAGAAAAGGTACCAAGCCATGTGGCTAAACATAGATAAGAATTATGGGTTAATTTAATTTATAAGAGCTAGTTAATAATAAGCCTTAGCTAATAGACCAAATGGTTAATAATCAATATAGTCACTGTGTGTTTCTCCAGGACTGAACGGCTGCAGGACCAGGTGGGCCAGAAACTTCTGTCTACATTTTAATTTAATATAGAATAGGTTTTTAAAGTATTTGCTTACAATATTCTGAATTTCTAGCATCTGCTGTAATGTTTCATCTCTGATTCTGTTAATTAATTTGGGTGTCCTCTCTTTTTTGCTAACTGTGCTAAATGTCTGTCAAACTTGTTTATCTTTGCAAAGAATCAGCTGTTAGATCCATTGGTTATTAGTTTATATATCGTTAACTTCTGCTCTAACTTTCATTATTTCATCCTGTCTGCTGGATTTGTATTTAGTTTGTTCTTGTTTTTCTGAATTCTTGAGTTGTCTCAATAAGTCATTTCAAATACAGGCATATAATAAAGCATTATTCACCAAGAAATTGACTTTATCACGGTGACACAGACATGATTGAACCTATGTAAGTCAATAAATCATGTAAATAGACTTAGAGATGGAATTATATAAGCATCTCAATAAATAGAAACGGGATTTAACAAAAGCTAATATGCCTTCTTGATTTAAAAAAAAAAAAAAAAAAAAAAAAAAAAAAAAAAAAAAACCTCTAGAGATGGTAAAACTGGAGGGAATTTACCTCAAAATGACAAGGGCGACTATGAGTCAGCATCATCCTAAATGGAGAAAAACTTGAAGCAAAGCCATTAAACACAGTAACAAGGCAGGGCTTCCCACTGACCCCACTCCCTTTCAATATATTGTTTGAAAAACTACACAGCACGATTATGCAAGAGAAGGATTTCAAAGGGAAACAAATAGGAAAAGAAGTCAAATTATCCCTGTTTGCCGATAATGGGATATTAAACATAAGAGACCCCCAAAATTCCATCATAAAACCTCAGGAATGACCAAAACATTCGGCCTATTGAAAGGACATAGAATCAGTTTATAAATGTCAGTCACCTTCTTATATATCATTAATAAGTATGCTGAGAAAGAGGTCATGAAAACACTCCCAATCACAATACCTTTAAAAACATTGGAATATATATAACCAAGGAGGTCAAAGACATAAACAGGAAGCTCTTAAATCTCTGAAGAAAGAGATGGAGAAAGGCACATGGAAAATGTAACCGCATCCCATATTCATGGATTTGTAGAACTATATCGTGAAAATGGCCATCTCACAGGCTCCAGGTAATGCCTGTCAAAATCCCATTATATTCTTTACATAAATACAAAAGAATCGTAAAATCCAAATTAAAGCACAAAAGACCTTGGATAGCCAAGGCAATCCTGAGCAAAAAAAAAGGAAAAATAAGAAAACAATTCTGGAGGGATCACCATACCAGATTTCAAGCTGTGTTATATAAGTGTAATATTAAAAACAATGTGGTACTGACACAAAAATATACATGTAGATTAATGAAATAAAACATCTCAAACATGAGTGCCCAAAATTGTGGCCATCTGACATTTGACAAAGATTCCAAAATACACACTGGAGGAAAGGCTGCATTTTCAACTAATGGTGCTGAGAAAAATGAATGTCCACACGCTAAAGGATGGGGTTAGAGCCATATCTGTAGGCACGCACAAAAGCACAAGGCAGATGAACAGAGACTTCAATTTAAAGCCTGAAATGCTGAGACTGCTGAAAGAAAACATACGCAATACCCGACAAGATAGTGGTGCCGGGAAGGTACAAGATATAGGTGCAGAAAAGGGCTTTGCAAATAGGACGCCACTTACTTGGGAATTAAGGCCAACAATTGGCAAATGCAAACTCAAACTAAAAGTTTTGGTACAACAAAGGGAACAGTCAACTGGGTAAAGAGTAAGCCCACCAAATAGATCATCTTGTCCAACTATACATCTGGTAGGGGACTAATACCCAGAATATACAAAGGACAACAAAGAATTTAAAAATGATCAACTTTAAAAACAGGTTGCAGGAGGACCCCAGGAGAACAAGGACCCCAGAATCAACTAAGAAGGTTCATGGGGGCTTACAGAGACCGAAGCAGCCATCAGGGAGCCTGCATGAGTCTGACCTAGAGCTGATTCAGTTCTGGTCTGAATCACAAGTGGACAAACTGAGACCCACAGAGTAGAAGGAGGTTGCTTGCATTGAGCAGAATCAGAGAAATGTCCTTTGATTTGGGAAATTCCTGCTGGAGTCACCTGGAGAAGGCATGCCTGGGTCCTGCAGTACGTGCACAATGACTGGGATCCTCACCATGGACTCCCCACACACCTAAGCACAGCACCAAGAATTCTGCGTGGTCCTCTGCACCAGCAGCTCCTCATATCTCATCACCCCATCACCAGCTGTGAGGCTGAGGCTTCCCAGCCTTTGCTGGCACCGCTGGGAAAGGGCAGCCCTGGGACCCGGCTCCTCTCTACACACTCAGCGCTCCTGACCTTGGTGCCCCATGAGCACTGTGCTGGTGTGGGAAGAAGTAAGCCAGACCTCTGTCTTCAGGGATTCCTCTAATCCCAACACTCTAACCAGAAGGCCTGGAAATCGAAACAGCTCTCCAGCAAAGGAGATACTTTGCAGTTAGAGTAGTTGCACAACTTAGTTACTCATAAGGCTCAGCCTTTACCCAGCACTAGACAACTCCCTTTTCTTCCGTTAGAGTTCTACAGTCCAATACAGTATCTATACATCACATATGGCTATGTCAACTTAATTCAAGTGAAAGTTTTAAAAAGAATGGGCTACAGATCTGAGCAGAGACTTCTCAAACAAAAAAATAAAAATAGTTAAGAAAAACCTTTAAAACTGTTTAACATTCTTAGCAATTAGACCAATGGCTAAGGTCAGGAGAACAACTAACAAACGCTGGAGGAAACACTGGGAGAAGACCCTCACTCACTGTCGGTGGGATCACAGATTAGTGCAGCCACCGTGGGAATCAGTGTGGAGAATTCTCGAACTGCTTCAAATATGACCAAGCTATACCACTCCTTGACACATGCCAAAGGACTCAGCATCTTACTCCACAGATACTTTTCAGCCATGTTCACAAGAGCCAGGAAATCGTAAGCATGTTATTTCAGAAAGAAAAGTATATCCAGCAATCTTGTCTAAATGTGTGGCAGGAAGCTTAAATTTAATGGGAGCCGTGGAGGCATTTTTCTCTTTGAAGAGGCGTGGGACAGTCTCCAAGAGTTAAGAAACCCCATCTCCTGAGGAGAGCTTACTGTGGGCCTGACTCTGACATTTAAGAGACTCCTAAGCCCCAAGCAGGCAAGACGTTCTGGAACTTTTCACTTACATATCATCCAAAGGGATTTCAGAAAACTGTGTGTAATCCTGTGTGTGTTTCAACTGACATCTCAATTTTTTCTTGACGTTTAATTATTTGCAGCTCATGGTAAACATTTCAAAACAACTGCCACATCTTGTAAACACCATCAGGCATTTCAAACCACTTCTTCTTGAACTTGGTTTACATTCCACTTCCCCCAAAGAATTTTATCTTTGTGACTTTCTTTATGTGTGATATCATTTCTTGCCTCTCTATCATAGTCTTTGTAACAGAAATATATATATACCAAAAAGCCCCCCGTAACAAAATTTTCTTCAAGATTAAATAATTACTGTGATAATTATTGTGTGAAATGAATCAAAACAACATAGATTAACAATTTACAGAATGTAGTAGAAAATTGTTATTGGAAATGTAACCCTTAAGAGATAAACGGCTATTTTGAAAGACCAGTTAATGCATCCACGGCACAATGTGTCTTCTACTTACAGTAAGACAGCATTAAGCAGCACGGATTTCCTTGTTCTCATCCAGGCAGATTTAAGCACTTGGAAATAAATACGCATATGAGCGTTATCACAGTGGCGCTCAGGTCGATGAATGCCTTCAGAACGTCCTAAAATTCCTGTGCTTGTCCATCATCAGAACTTCTTATATTGACTTCGCAACTGCCAAATATACTGAGCTTCTTTTTTTCCATTTTGTTAAAAACAAAGGTTTGGAAAGTATGTGTCTCACAAAATGGTTTCTTTCCCAAGAATAAAATCACTCACTTTCTCAGCATTGAACCCGGTCTTTGGCATTTCCTCACCGCTGAATGTCCGGCTGAAGGTTTTTGACACAGTACACTCAGGTCAAATTTTGGTTTGCTGTAAGATTTGCTTTTCTTTTATAAAAAGAAAACAGGTTGTAAAATGTGTAGTGATGAAGGAGAACAGGTTTAGGAAAGAATAAATGCAGAAGTTTGAAAACATAAAAATTGATTTCCTTAAAATGCACCCCATATTCCCATGAACTATATGGGAATAAACATAACATAAACACTTCAAAACAACTGACATGTCTTAGCAACACCATCAGACATTTTATAGCACATATATATGGCTATACTCTCAATACACTCAGAGTAACTCTCAGATGACCAATATACTGACATCAAAAGTACACTTGATCTGCCAAAATCTCTCCTGCATTTCTTGCCACTATTAAGAGAACTGTTCCTGGGTGGTAAGACTGATGGTCAGAGTTAGCTAAACAAACTGCGTCCAAGAAACAGAAAAGGGTAGTTTGTTGAAAACATTTCAGCTAATAATCTAGTTCCCTATTTTCAGGGTCAGAGATTTTAGGGCCACTCTAATTTGCCTTTTGGTCAGGACCAGAACATGTTGACCCTCAACCCGGATGTAGTGGCAAATGCCATTAATCCCAGCACTCAGGAGGCGGGGCAGGCAGATCTCCGAGTTCTTCCAGTACAGCCAGGGCTACACCGGAAAAGCCTGTCTCAAAAATCACAAACAACAAAAAAGTCAGTCCCTTGGTGCTTTCACTTGTCAATGTCCACCAGTCCCTTCTCAAATCTTCCTAGAGCTCCTGTGTTGTTCTAGAAGATTGTGCATTAAACACAGACAAAGAGCGTTTTCAACATGTTTGTATCAGGTATCAAGATCAATTTACCAGTTCACAGCCCTTTCAAGATTCTTTAGTTACAGTTAGTTAAGAGTTGGGACTTTTTCATGGTAAGTAAGAATTCTCCTGCTGTCTACACACACACAAGAGGTTAATTGTGTTAGGTAACAGATATACTCATTTACTTTACAATATGACTATTGTTGTCTATATGTATCCTACAATATTATGTTATAGACTTCACAATGAAAAATTTAATAAAGAAATTGTGTACATTGTGAGTGGGTAATTGCACCCCATTGTTTTGATAGGGGCAAGACAGAGTCTTAGCAGTTTGCTTCTCATTTTATGTGATGGCTGTGATTTTTTATTTTTATGTATTTGAATCTGAAAATGTCAAAACACAAGTTTAAATGTCATGATAAATGCTATCAACAGCCCACATTTCTTATATATGGAATGGAAACATTCTTTTAAGAATCTTAGTACAATGTGTGATTGTTTATTTAATATAAAATGATAGTGAAATAGGTATAAGCCAATGTGTAGCAGCTCAGTGGGAGATATAAGTTCCCAAACTGGAACCAAAAAAAGTGATAAAATGCCAAATATTTGGTTAATATAAATTCCAATGAAAATAATTCATCACGGCAGGCATTATAGTTGTCTTTGACCTGGCTTATCATCATCAGTCTTCAGTCTCAAGTGACAATTTGAAAATATTGCTACCAGAATTCTTTTCTGATTCAAAAATTGAAATCAATTTCCCAAGTGGCAGGGTAAAATCTACCTCAACAACCTACAAGAGTGAGTCTCGACCTTCCTACTGCTAAAACCTTTTAATGCATTTCCTCATGTTGTGGTGGCCCTAGCCATAAAATTATTTGCATTGCTATTTCATAACTGTAATTTTGCTACTATTATGAATCGTGACATAAATATCTGATATGCAGGACACCTAATATGCGATCCCTGTGGAGATCATGACCCACCAGTTGAGAACCAGTGTTCACAATGTAATCTATCTGATATTACAAAAACTACCAAACATCTAAACATGTCAGGTCCTCAACAGCAAAGCCCCTGAAGCACTCCCCACACTGCAGACAAAACTCTGCCTTCACTTGTGCACCACTTTTCTTGGGCTAAAGCCTATAAGGAAAGCCTCTTCCAGCTCAGACTTCAGAAACAAGAACAAATTGTTGCAGAGACTTTCTTATTCAGCTAGGATTAATGAGGAAAATGTTCTGCTTTTCACCCAAATTGTATAAATACAAACTTCGTGGATGTGAACAATAATCAAAGGTGGAGCAACACACGCAGACTTCTCGGAAAGTGCTCCTGTCTATATTCCTCACAATAACCCTCAAATAGCATCTCATGTTCTCTCTGTTAACTTGAAATGATTGCCACACAATTGTTCTCTTCCTTTGGCATTTATGCAAGTTAAATTGAGCAATTAAAGGATTTTAAGATTTTTGTTGGCATCTGGTATTATTCATTTCTCACACATTCAAAAGTCCACTGGATCTTTTTAACAAATGGAGTTGAGAAAATCCTTAGTTTATCTGAAGCAGATTAATGCTTCAATTCTGAAACTGAGAACTCCAAAATTCTGGACTATTTTAAAAATCCATTAAGCAAAGCCTACTTATTTCATGTTCTTGTCAATATCTCTTTAACAATAGAATTGCAAATGAAAGAAGACATGTCATTTAAGTAATTCTTGCCAGAAGGGCTTGATCACATCTTTAAAAAAACAATGAAAAATTTATTCATTTATGTGTCAAAGCTATTCTTGGAAGAAACATTTCTTACAAACAGGGAAAATCTGACTTGAAGCGGATAGGTGTTTTGGCACTTGACATGACTATCTTTTAAGGGAGATTTTATGTCTTGATAAATTTGATACTTCCACGTGGATATTAACTCTTGAACAAGTGATATCACCATATGCAATCATGAGGAAAGACATAATAATCACTGTCTCACCAATGGGCAATATACAAAAAATAAACAACATTGATCAAGAAATGCAATGTAAAATTCAGGCCTGATGGTATATGTCTACAATCCCCAAACTCAGCAGATGGAAGCAGGAGAATCAGGAATTTAAGGCAAGCCTGGGCTGTGTGAGATGCCGTCTCAAACAAACAGGGACTGAAGATCTAGCTCGGTTCAAAGAGCATTTAACTAGCATACATAAAGCCCTGCACTTGATCACCGACACTCCATAAAGTGGAGTGTGGTGTGCGTGCCTGTAATCCCAGGGCTGGAGACCGGAGGGTGAGAAAGGGAAAGTCATCCTTGGCTATACAGCAAGTTCCAAGCCATTGGGCTACATGAAAGCCTGTCTCAAAGAGCAAGGGAAGAAGGAAGGAAGAAAAGAACGAAGGGAGGAAGGGAGGGGAAAAAGCAAAATGATGCAATCCCGAAGAATGGAAAACAAAGGCTGTTACTGTGCGCTTTACTAAAGCAAGGCTTATGAACAATTCTTAAGAGTTGTTAGTTTTATGAAATTCATGTCCAGTATAATAACTCATGATTCCACTAAAATCTAGCATGTTTTTCTCACTTAGGAATGTCAATTGAATAAAGTAACAAAATGAATTAGCTATGAATAAGGTAGCACTTATTTCACAATGTAAACGGAACACAGGCTATAACTGCAAAGCATTTTACAAGCAAATTCTTCAAAGCTAAAACTATTTCCTAAAAAGTCATTGCAGAAAAATAGTTAAAGAATTATGTACTTTAGATGTATATAATTAACTTAGGTAATCAACAAATAATTTTTCCTGGAAGTGCATCCATGCAAGCATTTTTCTTTTATATCAATACAGATAGGCATAAGCAATAGGAAATCAAATTTAACAGGATAACTCGTATGTTTATTCAATAAATTCGACAATGCCATTCATAATGAGAATGTGTCCCATTCTAGCTGTCATTGTGACAGGGAGCACACACTTGAAGAACTTTGGTATGAATGTAGTTCTGAGAAATTCCTTCCTTTGCCCTCTTGGAATTATGAAAGTGATTTAGGATCACAATCAACACAGTGCATGAACGTAGTGGGCTTGACTTTAAGGCATTGAAGAGTTTACTTTCATTGAAAAGAAACACCTCTGTGGAAGCACATTTGAATGAACTGATGCGAAAACTCTGGGGTGAGCAAGACTAGAAGAAACCATTAGGTTGGGGAGGGCTGAGAAAGTCATTGGCTCCGTGCAGAGCAAGGAGGAATAAGGAACAAAAGCCAAGGGAAGCAGGATTTGAATGAAGAATTCTTTCTTCTATCAAATTAGAGATGCATGTGGGGGCACTCGGAGACATGCAGAAGGCTGTGAGGTATATATATTTGGAGTGAGAAAAAAAAAGGTCAATCTGTTAGGAAGACCTGGTGGCAAAGGTATTGTAGTGATCGGTGATCTAGGCAATATTAAATACATAACTGCCTCATTGGCAGCACGACCCCGTCTCTGATTCTCCGACTATTATGTATAGTTATGAGCAGTAGAGAAAGACCCTAGTCTACGCTGGTTGGCTTTCAAGGATTCTAGTGTGGACCGAGATATCTAGATTTGTTTCTATTCTGCCTGTGGAGCAGTGGGGGACTTGAGCCAAAGTGAGGATGATCATAAGTTTGAAATGAACAAGGGAAAGCCTGGGTTGTGGATTGAACTCCCTGATCAGATAAATGCAGGATAGCAAGCTGGGTTGTTGTGCTCTGGCTGTAGCAGGCTGAATCGGATGGAGAACAATGCTCATGTGTGCTGGGTGGGGTAAAAGACTGGTAATGGGCCAGGCCAGAAAAAAAAGTGTGTATCTCCACTCGAAAAGTCCCCAAAATAAGATGAGTGCATGGTCACCTGCTTGCTTCCCGTGGGCAGCACTTCAGGGCGAGATTTGAGTTGGAGTGGGCTTGCTCAAGGATCAAGGTTAGGGAGAAAGATTTATTTTCTGAGATGTGCTACTCTATGTAGTCCAACAGGTATTGAATTTGTGGTGACTCCTACCTCAGCTTCCCATGTGTTGGATTACAGACATATACGACCTTGTCCAGCTTAAGGAAGATGCTGTATTGTAAATGTTCAGACATCTGTATGTGTGGGTTGCCATAGAGATATAGGATGGCAAAGTCGCAAAGTATCATCAAGTCAAATCCTTGGTTTTCAGATGAAGGGTTAAGATGGCTCACCATTCCTTCATATATACTCACTAACATCAGTTTAGTTTTAGGCAGCCTTCGGGAAGTATAGGGGCACAGGTGATTCAGACGGGGTCCCTTCCTGTTAGGAAGTGATGGAGTTGAGAGTGAGCCACAGGAGACAATGTGAATCATAACCTAACTCTGATTCACTTATTGGAGACTACATACTTAGGTCTTTCTCGTGATGTTTTCCCATTCATCACAGCAACATGTGTACACATACATAATCATATACTCCATTGTGTGACTGTAGCTACATTTGCATCTCAGTAAGCCCAAGTACCAACGCCCATGCCTTCCGTATGAGCTGTTACTTCTACTACAGACAGGTGTGGGAACTGAAAATTATCTGTTGGAATTTCTTCTCAACTGTTATAAGAATTTATGTTAAACTTTAAGGTAACTATATAAAACAAAGAGTTTTATTTATATTTATTATAATCAAAGTAGGGTGAGTTCTAGAGTAGGTAAACTTGACATTGAAATCCCACTGTTTGAATGTTAGTTCCATTTATTTTAATGTGTCCCCCACCCACCACAGGGCACAGAAGCTTACTGAGTCTTCTGGGTGCCTCTACAGCGCCAAAGGGAAAGAACAGGTTTTAAAATGGCTCTAATGGAACACACACACACCCCATTGGAATCAGGGTGGAATTGTGTGGCCAGGGAACTGGGCCTATAGTTAGTGTGTGTGTGTGTGTGTGTGTGTGTGTGTGTGTGTGTGTGAGAGAGAGAGAGAGAGTGTGTGTGTGTGTGTGTGTGTATGTATATGCACCTATCATCATAACAACAGCAACAACAAAAACACTGTATTGATTCCTCCCACAGGTATAAAAATCATAAATTTTTACACTCTTGCCTTGCTTCTTCACAGAACCTTGAAGTCAAGGGACATTTTCCCTGGAAGACAGACTAAGCATAGGGGTGGGTGATGGGGAGGGCAGTTAATACCTGGACATCAGCCCTTCCACCTGGGCCCGAGTAAGAGATGAGCAGAAACAAAATTTGGAGGCAGAAATGCCCTGACAGTTTCAAAACTGTTTCTCCAGGCAAGGCAGGTAGAGGCTGTGCCTGCTTGAGTCCCACCTGTAATCTGGTCATCAGGAAGGAGGAGAAGAGTGTGAAGACATAGAAGCTTAGAATACAGTCATGTCATTGTATCATGGCTACAAAACATTACAGAAAACTGTGTATAAATGGGGAAAGTTGCAAATGTTTGGTCTACTGGAAACATTGATAGGCACAGGTCTGTACCCACAGAAAAGGTCACACAAATCTCAGAAGCTGAGAATGGCAAGGGCCACTGATCTGGTCATGGACACAGGAGCATCCCATCACTTGGTTGCGAGGATCAAGACGGCAGCTACAGCTGCTGAACAGCATAGGCATGGTGCAGGCCAGACCGCCAGACTCGCCTGGAGGTGAGATCATCCTGCCTCTGCCTCCCAAGGCAGGATATTTTTCTTAACTAAATCATTTGAAGTGAGAAAGTCCAGTTTTATTCCAGATCTTTTGAGATGGGAAGATCTACCTTTAATCTGGACCACACCTTCTGCTGGCAGCCTATATGAAGCACATGGAAAAAGGAAGCTTGCTCTTTGCCTGTTTGCTCCCTCCCCCCCCCCCCCCCCCGCAAGTCCACTGCCATTAGAACCTCCTTCTTCGGGATTCTGGCATATACTGAAGACCAGCTTGAGACACCCAGCCTTGTGGACTAAACAACACTGGATTCTTAGACCTTCTTAGACCATATCTTCATTATTCATGTCAGTTAAAAGACATTTAGTTTGATTCCACTTCTTAGCTATCTAGAACCAGTGAACATGGCTGCACAAGGATCTGTGGAGTAGGATAGCCCTTGGGCATGTGCCTAAGGGGTGGCATAGCTAGGTTATTTGGTAGATTTCGTTTTAGCTTTTTGAAGATTCTGCATACTGACTTGCAGGGTGGGGCCACCAGTCTGCATTGCTACCAACAGTGAACTCGGGTTCCTCCTTCTCCACATCTACACTAGCGTTTGTTGTCGATGGTTTGTCAATCTTAACCACTCTTACTGCCGTGAGGTGGACTGTCGATGTTGTTTTAATTTGCGTTTCCCTAATTGCTAAGGAAGAGGAACCCTTTTTGAAGAAGCTGATTTTATTGCTTCTGTTGGAATGCTGTGTACATCCCTACCCACTTTTTAATTGGGTTGTTTGTTTCCTTGACTCTTTGTTCTTTGAGTTCATCATATAGTCTAGATATTGATCCTCTGTCAGATGTGGAGATGGCAAAGATTCTCTCAATTCTGTGGGCTTCCTCTTCACTTTATTGTTTCCTTGGTTGCACAGAAGCTTTACAGTTTTATAAGGTCCCTGTTGTCAGCTGGTGACCTTGATCCCTGAGCAAACGCAATCTTGGTCAGAAAGTTCTTCCCTTCCCCTCTACTAGATATGTTTACTTCTAATGATTTTAATGATTTTCTTGTTTCAGGTTGGTTTCTAATTTAAGTTGAGGGCGTACTTGGATCTGATTTTTGTACAGGGTCGTAGATATGAGTCTAATTCCATTCGTCTGCATGTGGTCATACAGTTTTCTTTCATGCACTACTTGTTGAAGATGCTGTAATTTTCCAGAGCATGGGTTTTTTTTGCCCCTTTATCAAATATCAGATGGCTATAGTTATCAGTACTCATGTTTGGGTCTTCTATTTTGTTCCATTGGTAAACATGGCTGTCTTTATGCCAGTGCCGTATTGTTTTTGTTACTATACCTCTGCAATATATCTTGGATTCTGGAAGAGCGATCCCGCCAACATTGTTCTTTTGGCTCAGGATTGCTTTGGTTATCCAGGGTCTTTCCTGGCTCCGTGTGAGTTTTAGAATTCTTTTCTATTTCTGTGAAGGATATTGTGGGGACTTAGACTGGGATTCCAATCAATCTGTAACCTGCTTTTGGTAGGATTGTCATTTTCACAGTATTAATTTTACCAACCTGTGAACAAAGATACCTTTCCACTTCCTGGTTTCTTTCTCAATCTCTTTCTTCAGGGATTTGAAGTTTTTATTATAGAGATCTTTCACGTCCTTGCCTAGGTTTATTCTAAGATATTTTATTTCCTTTATGCTATTATAAATGGGGGTGTGTCCATGCTCTTTTCCTCAATATGTTTGTTTTGTTTTTAATGTATAGAAAAGCTACTGGTTTTTCCAAGTTGATGTCATGCCCTTCCACTTTGCTGAAGTTGCTGGTGGTTTCTAGAAGTTTTCTGGTGGAATTTAGAGGATCTCTTCTGTACAATGTCATCATCTGAAAATTCAGACGCTTTTAAAAGTGACTTGAAATGGCAGAAGCTGTTGTCTACCCACCAGCAACCAGATGGTAGACTTGGAGGACTTGCACGTAGTGGTGCTAGCCCAGGTTGTGGGAGTGCAGCTTGGTTGGTGCCTGCACTGCCCCCTCCAACAAATCCATCTGGATCAGACCATCTTGTGGTCCTTCTGCTGGAGGTGATGGGCCAGAGGGTTCAAGGTATCAGGGATGGGACAGAGAGCAGGGAGCCAGGACTACAATCACTGGGAAAATGTTAAGCCCGTGGCCACTCCTCTGCTTGAGAAGAGGTTCTTGAGGATCTCCTTCTGACACTGAGGGAGGGATGTTGGAGAGATACAGGAGAGAGCAGGAAGAAGTTTTGAAAGTACTTGGAGGCCAGCTTCCTAAAGCAGTGCAGGGGTGAGCTGTCAGTCCTCGGTGAAGCCCCGGTCTTCCTGGCCCGCGTGAGGCAGCTTGTGCTTGTTGAAGGAGGCTCAGGGCATCTGGACCTGGCCGCTGCCTTCCCTCCACACCAGCACATTCTCCTTCTGTTGAACAAGATCTTCGCCTGCCTCACGTAACCATAGACACCGAAGAGAATAAAGGGGTTTGGCTGTGTGACTTTAAGTGTTCAGGTTGTGGACCGGAAAGATGGAATCCCTGGCACCTGTCCGACTTGGAATAGCCACAACTACAGCCAACGGCATGCCTGCTGGAGGCTGGAAGGGAAGCAGTCAGTAGACATTAGGGTCAAAAACGACAATTCTGTAGCTGTGGCCTGGTCCACAGGGGCTGTCTGACCCTCCCAAGGCAGGCCTTGGGGAGTGTAGTCATGAGTCTTGTACTTAATGTCGCAGATGGTATCTTAGTTACAATTCTGATGTTGTTATAAAACACCATGATCAAAAGCAATGCAGGGAGGGGAGGGAAGACTTTATTTCAGCTTAGACCTCTCAGAGCATTCTCTGTCACTAAGGAAAGTCAGGGCAGGGACTCAGGAACACGGAGGCGGAAACTGAAGCAGAGGCTATGGAGAAATGTTCCTGCTTTCAGGGCTTTGCTCAGTCTGCTTCCTTATAGAACCCAGGACCACCTGCACAGTGGGCTGGGTTCTTCCCCATCAACCATTAATCAAAATAATCCCCTCCACAGATTTACCTACAGGCAAAACTCATAGAGGCAGTTTCTCAACTAAGATTCCTTCTTCCCAGATATTTCTAGGTTTGCTGTCAAGCTGACAAAAACCACCAGCACAGTGAGCTTGGGAAAGCTGGTGTGTGGTGTGCAGCAGGCACTGTAGATGTTCTGGCTGTCCAGAGACAGCTCAACACCCTGGATGCCCATGTGGAGGGCATAGCGCAGCAGCACCTGGAACCAGCTGTTCCTAGTGAAGACAGTGCCAAACTTGGCGACCTGGTGCAGAACATCCAGGGTCACTGAGTAGTGGAGATTTTTCCTTGATGATTATGAGTACCAGGCTGGGGTCAGTCATCACCATCTTGGTGGCCATGGCCTCATAGAGGCCATGAAGGCCAAGCTTCCCAAATGTACCAAGTTCCTCGCCTGCAGGGCAACCTGGGCATGCCCATCGTTCAGGGATCTGTTGTTCTTGAACCCCTTGTGATTGGAAAAGTAGACCTAGCTGACTGTCAGTCCAGCACTGACACCACCAATGTGGAGTAGTTGCTCACGGTGCTGGCAATTTCCTGCACGCTCATCTCGATGAACGGTCCTTGCCCTTCAGTATGAGAAGGCCGAGAACTTCCCCAACAGCAGTGTCAGGTATGGTGGCTTAGCTACAATCCCAACACGTGAGAGGCTGAGGCAGGGGGACTAGGATTTCAAAGTCATCCTCAACCACATCTCTCAAAAGAGCAATCAACAATTCAATATTTAGACCAGTGTAGTAACATAGTTTTTATCCTAAGGTTACACCATATGTAATTTTAAATATTTGATCTGTTTCATGAATAGCCCTCAATTATTTGAATTTTTATTCATCACGACAGAACCATTATTTCCTTGTTAAAAAGCTGTTATCTGAGCCAAATTCAGCTTCAGGGACAAACCTGACCCTAAATTCCCAATAAGCAGGTGTGATCAAATTCTCATGATCATCTATGAGTCACAATTATCAAAAAGCACCTAAAAGTATCTTTTTAGAAAATAATTCAGAAAATGAATTTTGTTTGAGCTTATTTGACAGTATTGTATTAATGGTATCTGGTTTTCTTAACATACTTACATAAAAGTTATTTTGCCTTATATTAATTAAATAATCATAACAGCTTCTCTTGTTATTTTTTCAAAGCTTGTTTCTCAAAGAAATGAGAAGAGTGTTAGGTTCAGTCAAGTATTTCCTAAAGATGGCTAGAGAGATGACGGTAACAATGTCGAGTTCCAAGCCAACCAGAGCTACATAGGAAGTTTGAGGCCAACCTGGACTACATGAAACCCTGTCTGTAAAAAAACAAAGAAAGATGCCTTAAACTCCAGGGCTTGCTTTCCTGCCATTGTTGGTAGTTGTTTCTCAGGGTGGGAATGTTGTTACTGTTCAGGCTGGCTCAGGCCTTACTGCATTGAGTTGAGATGGGAAACAGCGTGAAATAGCTACATGGGGTCATGTCATTCGCACATTAGACTAAAAATGGCACACTGTATGATATTCTAGACATAAGGAAGAAGAGACCAGTACATATGAATTCAGCTTCTGGTTATCCATCAGGGATTCTTTGCTGCTACAATCTACTAAGTCGTCTGGAAGGAAGTGCATCCTCTGTTCTCGGAGCGGCAATGTAACGCCATTCTATTATTTTCCTCATTCAACCCCAGACTTTTTCTAACAGATGTGTATGTTTCTGTACGCTAATTGCATTTGGTAAAATTGTGTCTTTGACCCTGCACACCAGTTTGACTTTGCTCCAGTTTCTACGTTAGTTATTTGAAATATAGATCTCCATAGAATGTGTCATTCTTCTACAAAAATGATATGGTTTGTCTGGTGATGGAACAATACAAATTTTAAGTTTAAAACCGTCAAGCAGCAGGGGTCCCATACTCTTGATTTTTACCTGCAGGAGCAAAGGATGATTCTCACAATGATTATCAGGGCTAAATCCCCCTGGGTTTATCAGGAGCACAGAAGAGAAGACATGTTGGAATGTGCCGGAGCATCCTGTTCTTAACAGGGATTTCCAAAAGTCAAATTGTTTTACCAGAGCCCAAGCTATTGATGTTTCATGAGGGCCCAAGCCACCTGAAGGAAGGAAAATGCAGGACTCTGTTCCCTCTGTGAGGAGGTAGATAATCAAACTTCGAAGTTCAAAGTAGGCTCGTGAAAGGCTGAAATGTAATCATAGGAAGAGACTGCGTGTGTCCTCCCTCCTCCACACTTGACCACCACAACCCCGCAGGACCGTTCCCAGAAGTTATGCCCAGTTTTACAAGGTACACTGACACAAAAAGAGAAACACAGGTTGATGAGACGGGAAATTTAAGAAACAGACTCGGACATGGCAAAGGATGTTGGTATTGTTCAACCAGAAATGTAAAACATTTACAACTGCTAAGTTTTGACAGTTGTTTTACATACCTAAACTTTGATTGGAAAAAAGGAGGCCCAGAAATCTGGTTAGAGCTGATTCTAGAAAGATGCTTTTGAAAGTGAAGGGTATTTTCATGGTCTTGATTGTGAAGATGGGTTTTATGAATATAAATTCAAATATTAAAACAGCAAATAAAAAAGAAAGAGAGTAGCTGGGTGTGGTGGCACACACCTTTAATCCCAGCACTCGGGAGGCAGAGGCAGGCGGATCTCTGAGTTCGAGGCCAGCCTGGTCTACAGAGTGAATTCCAGGAGAGGTACCAAAAACTACAGAGAAACCCTGTCTCAAAAAATCCAAAAAAAAAGCAAATCGTACATTTAAAAGATGTTTTGTTATTTATAACACAACTATGTCTCGATAAGCAGCATAACTGTTCTAGTAGAAGGAAGTTTCTCATAAGCAAAGACGCGATTTACTGTATATGTACTGCAATAGGATATTGCTCCAGCATTGGGGCTGCTGTGCAGTGTAATGAAGAAAAAGACAGTAGAGTTGTAGCCATGTACACAGAGACACATGCACATGGATTCTTTATTCACCAAGAGAGCTTGAAGCAATAGTACACACAAAGTACTGGGACTACTATTTATGGTGGGGTGGGGTGTTTTTTGGTATTTTGTTTTGTTTTGAGATAGGGTCTCATTTAGTCCAGCCTGGCCTGGAATTTGTTATGTGGTCATGACTAGCCTTGAACTCCTGACCCTCCTGCCTCCATCTCCTAAGTGCTGGGGCAACAAGAATGTGCCACCATACCTGGGGTACTAGTGCTTGTCAATACTGTTTTATGCTAGAAGAAGTGGGAGTTGCAGGAAGTACCCGGAGAATAATGAAAGCATGTCAAAGGAACATAGGAGCTAACTTGAAGGGTCTCCCATTTACCAGATCTGGAAAATTAAAGCACCAAAATATATGATGGTAGAATCCAATTATAACACATTTAACAAAACAATAAACCACAAGTCAGTATAAATAAACACAAGTTTTTGATGAAATCATAGGTTTTAGTACCTCCAAGAAAATTCTTACATTTATTTATTTTGTGTGGGGGAGGATAGTGAGGGTGCACGTGCTAAGGCCCAAGTGTGGAGGTCAAAGGACATTGTACAAGTTGGTCTTCTCCTTCTAGCATGTGGGTTCTGGGGATCAAAGTCAAGGGGCTAAGCTTCAGGGCAAATGCCTTTACTCACTGAGCCATCTCACCAACCCCCAAACTCTTTTGTTTTTGTTTTTGTTTTTTGAGACAGAGTTTCTCTGTGAAACAGTACTTGCTGTCCTGGAACTCACTCTGTAGACCAGGATGGCCTCTGCCTCCTGAGTGTTGAGATTAAAGGTATGTGCCACCACCACCCAGCTGTGCCCCAAACTCTTAAAGATTGCAAACATTATCATAAAAATTCCTGGTATATTCCATGCTGGTGAGGTGATCCAAGTAACATCAGCAGTAATAGGAAGTACTTAACAGTATACCAGCTGATACGTGCAATTACAAAAACACATCAAGCCTATGATATCCCTGCCAAGAATTCACAACTTAACCTTGATTATGAACAAACCAAAATTAAGGCATACAAAACAATTAGACTATATGTTCAAAAGTGTTGAGTCTCTAAAAGTCAAGGAAAGACAATGGAATTATTCCCAACTGACGAATACAAGATAAATAAAAAACTAATTGTATGATACATGATTTTAACTAAATCCTCTCTATGTAAAGAATATTATCATGGCAGCATGTGAAACTTGATGAATAATAATTACATGGTAATAACACATTAATGTAATTAATTCACTTTATTCACTGGTTGCATTTGGGTTGTGTAGAAGATTGTCTTAATTAAAGAAAAACTGTATTAAAGTACTCATGCAGAATTGGCAAGATGCCATATGAGTTTAGTAGGAATAATTTCTTTTTTTTATTTTTATTTTTTTTTAATTTCTTTTTTTAATTAATTAATTTATTTATTAAAGATTTCTGTCTCTTCCCCGCCACTGCCTCCCATTTCCCTCCCCCTCCGCCAATCAAGTCCCCCTCCCTCGTCAGCTCAAAGAGCAATCAGGGTTCCCTGCCCTGTGGGAAGTCCAAGGACCACCCACCTAGTAGGAATAATTTCAAGAGATTTATTTTACATAAAGATTATATTTAATAACAATATACTTAAAATTGCTGAGAATAGGTGTTACATGTTCTCAACACAACTAATAAATAATAAATAAATGGTAATCCTATTCAGTCATTCTATGTTTGCATATTTCAAAATATCATGGCAATATGCCATAAAAATACACAATTTTTATTTATTCATTAAAAATTAAGGCAAATAAGATACAGAACCCTTTGAGAATCACAGAGTAGCACTCGTTGTCCCTCTAAGGCAATGAGTAGTCCTGCTCTAACTTTTCACTTCTGTGAATGAAACCCAGGGCCTCATGAATCCTAGATAAATGCCCCATCACTGAGCTTTACCTCCAGACCAGATGATTGCTAGACTCACTTTTTCTCTTCTATCTGCATTTATTTTATCCTGAATTTACTCCCATGCCATAAGTTTTTGTCTCTTCAGCTTCTTCCGGGATATCTTTTTCTTCGGTGCACTCTCCTCCTCTCCTGGCTTTGGGACAGTTTGTTCCTTTTCAGTGAGGACCGTCTCGATGTGGGACGGGAAGGTCATGCGCAGCTTCAGCACTGCTCTCTGCATTTTTAGTCTTGTGCGACAAAAACTAAGCACTCTTTTCCGGGCCACCCACCCTGTGTCCAGCCCCATGGTTTGGCCTGGGCGCACCTGCCGACGCCACCATTAGGCACACATGGCCTCTTTAAGGTGACATCTTTCAGATACTTGGTGGCTTTTCAGATGTGCATACCCTTGATATACCTACATATATACATACCCTGGGCTGTTTTACAGGTGTTTTTAAAGTCAGCCTAAAGATTTGATCCTCTTGATTTGTATGACTTTGTAGGGTTTTCTGGGTCAAGAGAGGAGCGAACCATCTTCCCAGTCACCTCAGGCAGCTTACAAGAACAGGAAGGCACTCGTCTCACTTTTATTGTGAGTGGATTTATCTGTTTTAAGCTCTCCTGTAAACGAAAGTGTGCTGCAAAACAAAAGTATTCAGAATTATAGAGTATCATGTTGACAACTTAATTGCAAATGCTTCGTGGGAAAGTTCCCATACTTTGAAACAGTCTTTAAGTTTGCAGCAGGGAACAGAGAAACCAAGATGAAGCACCCACACAAAGGTAGGGGTATGGACCTGTTATCCCGGTGCCAGGGAGGCAGAGACAGGAGGATCACTGGAGCCCACCGGCCAGCCAGTCTAGTAAATCGGTGAAAGACCTCGTTTCAAAAATTGGGGTAAAGAGCAAACAGGAAGACATCCAGAATAGGCCTCTGGCCTCTACACTGGCTGGTAAGCAAGGCCTGGGGATCCCCCTGTCTCTCCACCTCAGCACTGAGATTACAGGTGTGCTGTGCCCCGTTTTTTACGTGGGTGCCAGGGATTTGAACTCAGGTCCTCATGCTCATGTGACAAACACTTTACTGATTAAGCCATCTCATCAGCTCCCAACACATTTAAAGAATAAAATTATAATGCTAGATACTAAAAAAGACATTCAAAAACTCCAAACTCCATTCACAATAAACGTCTAACCAGAAGACATGTCAGTGTCATGAATGACATACGTGAAAACCCCCAGAAATAGGAAAGGAACATCTACTCTCACAACTACTAGGCAATAAAGCAGGAGTTCTAACTAGTTAGGTAATGCAAAGAAAACAAATGTGAAACACTCTATTTAGCTGATGGCGCACGCCTTTAATCCCAGCACTCAAGACGCAGAGACAGGTGGATCTCAGCATACTCTACATAGCAGGTTGCAGATCATCCAGGGCTAAACAATGAGGCTCTGTCTCACGAAATTCCAGTTTGTAAATAAGAAAAATCACCTTTACCCCAGGCTACTGTGATCCTTGTTTACCCAGAAAAAAAAATCAACAGTTTATTCAGAAAAAAAAATCAATCTACTAAATGGATTTAAAAAGATGTTAGAAATGCAATTTGTAGAATCAGTTGGTAGAAGATCATCAAGGACATATAGAAAAATGAAAGCAGAGCACAATTGAGGCATATTTCTCTGATTCTAAGATGCTGAGAACAGTGTACTCAGCATCAGAATACATGTTCTCTTCAATTCTGCAAGAAATACTGGTTCAGAAAAACCATATTCTAGACTTAATAATAAGCCTTAACAAATCTAAAAGAATAGAAATCACACAAAGAATCTTTTTGTACAACAACTGAATTAAAGTAGAAAGAGATAAGAGAAATATAATAATAAGCCGAGTGGTGGTGGCACGCGCCTTTAATCCAGGTACTCGGAAGGCAGAGGCATGCAGATCTCTGGGAGTTCAAGGTCAGCCTAGTCTACAAAGCAAGTTCCAAGACAGCAAGGGCTGTTACAAAGAGAAGTACTGTCTCGAACCACCCCCCCCCCAAAAAAAGAAGAAATACAACTTGAAATTTCGCAAATACTTATAAACAAAATACTTCTAAATAATCCATAAATCAAAAAGTATAAGGATGAAGTAGAAGATATTTTGACCTTTATAAAAATGAAAATGCAAGCTGCATGGTTCTGCTAGGATAGTTTAGAGGAAAAAAAAGAAGAAAACACATCTAAATCAAGCTAAAGAGGATAAGAAATAAGGTTAAGAAAAACTTAAGTAAATTTAAAACCAGAAGAACAATGAACAAAACCAGTTATAGAAAACATTGACTCTCTGACAAGATTAAAAATATTGATATGTTATCAGGGTTTCTGTCCTACCCTGTTCCCACAGTTGTTAAGTCCCAAAGAAATCACACAGAGGTTTACTTTAATTATAAACTGATTGGCCCATTAGCTCAGGCTTCTTCTTAACTCTTTTTTTCTTTTTTCTTTTTTTTTTTGGTTTTTCGAGACAGAGTTTCTCTGTGGTTTTGGAGCCTGTCCTAGAACTAGCTCTTGTAGACCAGGCTGGTCTCGAACTCACAGAGATCCACCTACTTCTGCCTCCCAAGTGCTGGGATTAAAGGTGTGTGCCACCACCGCCCAGCCTTATTAACTCTTATAACTTATATCAGCCCATTATTCTTGTCTATGTTAGTCACGTGGCTCAGTACCTTATTCAGCAGGGCAGTCACATCTTGCTTCTTCTGTGGATGGGACAGGACTGCAGAGGAATGGGCTTCCTTTATCCCATAATTCTCCTGTTCTCATTGACCCACCTCTACTTCCTGTCTGGTTGTCCCACCTATACTTCCTGCCTGGCTACTGGCCAATCGGCATTTATTTAAAATATAATTGACAGAATACAATTTTCCCACACCATTGATAAACCTGACAAAACTGATCAGAAAAGAAAGTAAAGCCCAATTAATCAAAAATCCCAAGTGAAAGGGGGCATATAATATTATTACAGAGTCTGAGGATATTATATGCATAATTAGGGAGTACTTCAAATATATTTTTCATTTTAATGTGAAAATGAGATGAAATGGACTAATTTCTCAAATACTATAAATCACCAAAACTCAGCCACGTCAAAATAAATAGCTTAACTCAT